>NC_047034.1:152625987-153272208 GCF_011762595.2 Tursiops truncatus
GTGTTCTTCCAATATGCTTCTATAACCCATTACCCTATATTGCTGCTTGATAGTCTTTTTTTGGCTAGTTCCTTGTTTATCTTTCGCACTAGACTGTAAATTCATTGAGAGCAGCGACCTTGTCTGTCTTCTTCACCATGGTATGGACAGTCCTAGCAATGTGCGTGGTGTATAATAGACACTCAGTATTTACGGGGGTATGGAATATAATTTCAGCCATTTTAATTTAAGACTTTAATTGTTGTTTTTTCTGCTTTTTGATTTGCAGTTTTGGTAGCCTTATATGAAGAACCAGAGAAACCTAATAGTGCTTTGGAGTATCCTTTTCATTTTTCAAGTCAGAAAAAGGCCTTTATTTTTTTGAACTCCTATATTTTCACATAGATAATAACCTTTAAAATACTTTTGATTACTGAAAAAATTACTTTCTTTGAGTATTTGGATTTTGATCTCTGGGTAAATATTTGTGGTAGGGTGGGGTAACTCTCATCAGAGAATTATTTCAAAAGGCTATTTCATTAGTTTCATTGAGCTCAAGTAAATTCTTAACTTTTACATTAGTTTTTTAAAGCATCACTTAGGAGCTGCCACCCCAGAAAATCCAGAAATAGAGCTGCTTCGCCTAGAATTGGCAGAAATGAAAGAGAAATATGAAGCTATTGTAGAAGAAAATAAAAAACTGAAAACAAAGGTAAAATTTTTGAAAGAATTCATATTAAAAATAATGTCACCTTTAATGATTATATGACCAAAACCTCACTAAAATGGACAGTAGGGGAGGGAGGCAGGTGAATATCAATCTCAGTTAACTGCAAGGCCAAGCTGATGCCCTGTCTAGAAAACCACAAGCAAACTGTAACTAGGATGAGCAAAGTGTGGTCAAGAAGAGGTTCTTGGGAACCTTCATCGACAAAAAGATGAAAATATTGGTTAATGATTAGTGGTTTATAAGTAAATGGAGATTTCTTAGTCTTAGGCAGTTGACTTAATAGGTCGACACAGGGCCACTGCTTTGCTAATGGAACCCCTTAGATTGTGCAGTGCACAATCTGCATAGTCACGTGGTGGCCCTGTAACGTGTTAACTCTGTAAACTTGTTTGCACTTAACCTCGGTCCATTTGCTTGCCCTTAATTTTGTCTATTGCTGAAGTTTTTTCTTTGTTTAGGCTTCCGAGAATTTTCATAAAGCTCAAACTAGTCAACTCTTAAGTCTTTGAGGTTTTACCACATCTGAATCACATAATGCATTTCACGTGACTCTAGGCATTTCTCATGATGTGTTTTATCTTCTCAGCCTTGTGAGATAAGTCACACAGGTGCACAGACCATTTTGTAGGTGAGGAAACTAAAGCACAGTGAAGTCTAATTAGCTTCTCAAATCTGACAGCTAACTGGAACAACTCAAATCTTAGCACAGTGTTGCAGCAGACCCCAGCTCGGCATAACAGAAAATTCAGTGTCTGAAATTATCCAAGATCCCACAGTGTGTAGATGCCACACAACTTTTTGGCACCTTTTAAGTCAAAAGCGTTAGCTGCTCCTCATTGACTGGCTAGATTAATGTATGTCACATAATTCTTTTTTTCTGCTTTTTAGGAGAAAGTTCAGTAAACTTATGGTGGAGAGAAAGAATATGGTGGCTTATACCTTACTCGAAGCCACAACATCTTTGGGAAGATATATATTATTGCATATCAAGTATTTGTGTAGTGCAGTCATGAATGGGAATTAAGTTTTAGTTTCCCAGTAATTTTAAAGGTTTATTTAAAAAGAACTTTCACTAGGTTTGATTATATTAAATATTAAGATCACTGAGTGGTTTAAAAAGGATAGGATTTTAATATAAACTTACTGATTCAGTAATTAAATTGAATAGTTAACTCGTTTTGTTACTATTAAGTTTTTTACCCAATTTAGAATCAAATTCACCTAAACTCCTCTGTCTTTGCCCCATAGCTTGCTCAGTATGAACCACCTCAGGAGGAGAAGCGTGCTGAATAGGATTCTTCTCAGTTGAAAAGACACTGAAAAATGGTTTTGTATGACTTGAATAGTTTGTATAGTATATAATCTTTTCTGAACAGATGCTATAGTACTCTTTTAATATGTTAAATTCACCTATCACACTTTAACTGTTATAAACACATATACTTAGAATCACCAATAAAAACTCAATATAACTTTCTTTGGGTCTTAAAAGCAGGAGAATCAAAAGGGAATCCTGAAAAAACATCTAAACACAGCCATCTAATTCATTACCTTAAAAGACATTCTGTTTATTAGTCTGACTAGGAATGATGGTACTGGTTGTATTTTAGCCAAGGAAGTTTAGCATGGAGCTATTCCTTGGTTTAGTTCAGGATATGAACACAGGTACAGTCATTCTTTAAAATGAAGATGACACTGTTGTTTATATTCTCTGTAGGCAGCTGGAGAGATCTGTGTGACATAAGATACTGTTGCATGGGGTCTCATGAATCTTCTGCTCTTGTTTATATAATGTGGAACAAATGACTCTTCTTTGCCACCACTTTGCCTTAGATAACTGTGTGTGTGCCAGTGTGAACTCTGACACCACATTTCCTTCTATGCAATCATGCCCTATCTGATAATGTTGCCTTGCTTTACTGTGTGCTTCCGTGGGTCCCAGTTGCACATTGGCCTTTCTGTGTTGTTTTTCAACTTGCTATAATAGCAGTTATCCTGATTGTAATTTATATAACTTTAAAGAGAATCACACTGTTCCCCTGCCTTACTTGTTGCTTAGCCGAACACAGAACAGAGGCAATATAAAATTCTGGGTTCACGCACAAGCTGGGACAAGAAGGGGAATGAGCCATATATCGTGGAAAATTATAGTTTGCGGGTATAATTATATAGTGCTTTTTTCCCTCAAAGTATTTTTCTAGCCTTGAATTCATTTTATCTTCATTATCCCTGTGAAGTAGGTAGGCAAGTATGAGGGGAGGTGGGGTGCTGAATTTTTAGGCCAAAGACTGATATAAATACAAATTATTTACTAATTGTAGAACCTTGGGCACATCAGTTAATTGCTCTGAGATTCACTTTCCTCATCTGTTAAATGGGAGTAATATCTGTGCTGCCTACCTCACAGGGTTGTTGTGAGGGTCAAATGGAATGTATGTGAAAGATTTGTAAATGGTAAAGCACTATATTCTTGTTTGTTAGTCCTTTTTCCTTTCTTGGAACACCTACAGTCAGATGTTTTGTGTTACTGATCCCTTATTTTCCTTATTGACTGACTAGCATTATTAAGAAGTAGTCCTGGGCTTCCCTGGTGGTGCAGTGGTTGAGAGTCCCCCTGCCGATGCAGGGGACACGGGTTCGTGCCCCGGTCTGGGAGGATCCCACATGCCGCGGAGCGGCTGGGCCCGTGAGCCATGGCCGCTGAGCCTGTGCGTCCGGAGCCTGTGCTCCGCAATGGGAGAGGCCACAACAGTGAGAAGCCCACGTACCGCAAAAAAAAAAAAAAAAAAAAAGAAGTAGTCCTACTTCATGTATTCTGTCCCTATTGTTAGAGAAATGTCTTTATTTTTTGGTGAAAACACACATAGAAAACAAAATCCAATGAAAGCTGGTTTAACTAGCAAAAGCCTCAGCACCTTCTGGAAATTGTGACCAAGCCAATCATAAGGGCATTTTAATCAGTCATGTTGGCAGGAATGTGGCAATTGTCTGTGCCTCTTCTAGTCACAAGTTTGGTTTTGGAGGGGAGTCAGATACAGTTGGAAGAACATTTACTTGAATTGGTTTATGTTTTACCGGTTCGAGTGCCTCTTACATGGACAGCAGTGGGCTGAGTGCTAGGTGTTATAAAGGTGAATGACTTGAAGTTAGCTTTAAGCCACGTATATAACCAACTACAATGTGGGACAGGATGTGCTAAGAACCATAAATAATAATAAAACATGGCCCCATGGGAGTTTTGGAAGAGAGGGAGACTTGGCTTCCTTAAGCAATTGGTATGACAGTCCCTTTGTGGACAGGCAAGTAGAAATTTTTTCTGGCAGCCAACCCTCATTTGCTTTTTTCCCAATGGGACTGGTATTAATATTTATGTAAGTCAAATGACTGTCTCTTGTACCATCCTTTTGAACAGAATGGCAACCTGTGGGTTGGATAATCAGACCTTTTGGGGGAACTGACCTGCTTAAACTGCTGTATCAGTCAGTGCTATGAATTCAGGGTCAGCCTGGCCTCTGGAGGTCCTCTTCAACATTTCTAGCAAGGATCTGAATGAAGACAGTATACAAGAAGATGCTCACTGGAGTAAAAAAGGATCCAATCTATTTAGTTCCTGTTTGTTTCAGCTGCCTTATCTATAAAATGTAGATTTCATTATCTTGCCTACCTCACAAGGTATTGTAAGGATCAAATTAAACATAATGGATGTAAAAGTACCTTGCAAATTGTAAAGGACTACATATGGGTCAGATGGTAGTAATGCTAATTCTCTGAGCGCCACAAAGTTGGAAGGGCTGGTTGGTAGACTATATTGAAATGAGCTCGAAAATGATCAACAACTTGAAGTACCTAAACTTCACAGCCTAAGCCAAAAAGTTGAAATATCAAGTCTTATATTTAGGTTAAAAAATGTAGCTATACAAGTTTAGTCACTAGGATTGCTGACAAAGTACTAGTTCCAGTGACTATCAGTGTGAAACACTTATACTCCATGTATATTAAAAAAAAAAAATCCATTCTGGAAAGCATTAATAGAAATATTGTCCAGGTGCTAAACAGTCACCCTGAAGGCTGTATTGGTCAGTATTGCATTGTAGGTGTCAGACATTTGATGGATGTTGACAAGCTCAGTTGCATATAAAGGAGAGTGCACTTGAAACTATAAGGCTGTGCTGTCCAGTACGGTAGCCACTAGCCACATCTGGCAATTAAAATTAAACAAAATTAAAAATTCAGTTCCTCAGTCACACTAGCAACAATTGAGCAGTGTAGATGTAGAACATTTCTGTCATCACAGGAAGTGCTATTGGACATTACTGTAGAAGGAATGGCTGAAGGAACTGAGTATGTTTAATGTGGAACAGAGAAGACAGTGGGTAATGAAGACTGTAATCTAATATGTGAGGTGCTGTCGTGAAAAAGATGATGACCACTGCTTTTAGACTCTGGTATATAAGCTCCAGGGAGTGTGATTTTTGGCCTGAATAAGAGACTTTTAAACAAAGTTTTACCACAGTGGAATTGGATGCCTGTTGAGATAATGAGCTCTCTTCCCTGGCATCTATTGAAGTGTATGCTGCATGTCTATCATCAGAGACACTGTAGAGTGGATTCTCTTTAGGTGAGAGGTTGTACTAGATGACCTCTAAGTATGTGTCCTACCTTTAACTTCGACGTTCAGACAGAACCAAGTCCCAGATTTGCATACATGCTTTCCCTTCACAATCAAGAAGTTAGTTTCCTTGGAAGATCAGTACCACCACCCATGCCCCCTTCAGGAAGAGGATCCTCTTTTGTCAAATTTCCAATTCTAAAGCCTGACTGAAGAGTAAAAATTCCTCTAGCTTTCCCAAACATTGGTGATAAGCATTTGCTTTGGTTTGCTTTCTTTATTCATTCTTTTGGTTTCTGATCTGAAGGAGGTCATAGAAGATGCAATGTTCTATGGGTGGACAGGATTACTGAAGAAGTAGACTTTGGGTGGGGAGGAGAGGGGGAATCTGGTCCTGATGAGTGTGAAGTGGCAGGAGTATTCACTGTCAGTGATTTGCTGAAGAAAGAGGATAAGACATTCTCCCTTGATTGCACTTGCTTTCCTATCAGGGTCCAGTTACCTGCTAGAACGAACTATCTCACCCATGACTCTGCCTTGGTTGAGGCTTTGCCCTCACTCTGGCTGGCTCCTCCTCCATACCTTTGCACATCCCAACCATATCCATCCTTCTAGAACTATTCAGACGCCAGCTCCTTAGAGATGCGTCCACCCAACTCTCGAGCATTTTTATCTACCTTTCACCTTACGATTTGGTATCTCGTACGGAAGCTACTTACGCAGAGGTCCGATCCCCATTAATCTTGGAGCAACTTGAGGGCAGGCAGGGTCCAAGGCGGTTCCAGTTCTGTGCCCCTTGTGCCCCAGGACTTCGCGGGCATCAATAAATACTGGTTGGGCGAGCACAATAGTAGTAGGAGGACAGTCAATTCTCCCAAGTGCCCAGAGAGCATCTCCTATTGCGATGGCCTCCGGAGCCCGGAAGAAAGTAGGAGAGCGGTGAGGAGCAAGGTACGTGGCTGGGCAGGGCCGAAGTGCGGGCTGGGGCGGAGGGCAGAGGGCTCAGGGCTTAGTCGGGCCGGGCCACCCTCCTCGTGACTCCTCCTCCCCCCTCCACGGCTCCGAGTCAGGTGATTCCGAGCACGTGACGGGCACCACCTACCTTGCTGCTCCCGAGTGGCAGCTCGGGCGGCCAATGAGGGGCCGGGTCCGGGCGCCGAGCCTATGAGAGCCGGGCTCCGGGGGGCGGGCTGCATGGCGGTGGCGGCTGCCGGGGGCGGTGGCGGCGGCGGCCTGGGGAGGCGGCGGCCTGGCTCGGCCTGGCGTGGCCTGTCAGGGCGCGGGCGGCAGCTGCTCCAGCACCATGTCCCTGCAGTACGGGGCGGAGGAGACGCCCCTCGCCGGCAGTTACGGCCCGGCGGACTCGTTCCCAAAGGACTTCGGCTACGGCGTGGAGGAGGAAGAAGAGGAGGCGGCAGCGGCGGGCGGCGGGGTTGGGGCGGGGGCCGGCGGAGGCTGTGGCCCGGGGGGCGCTGACAGCTCCAAGCCTAGGATTCTGCTCATGGGGCTCAGGCGCAGCGGCAAGTCCTCCATCCAGAAGGTGAGTGGGGCCTCGCCGGCCCCTCTGCCCCTCCCCCTCCCTCCTCTACCCGGGGGCGCGGGTGGCCGCCGGGGGGGAGGCCCCGAGGAGGGCGGCGGCCGGGCTGTCCCAGCGCACTTTCTCTTCTCCTCCGGTGAGCAGAGCCCGGGCGCGGCCCTCGTCGGGACCCCGATCTTGGAGTCCACGCCCAGGTCAGCCGAGGCCGACTGGGTCCCCGCGCTCCCCGAGTGGCCGGAGCGAGGCAGGTGTCCGTGGCACCGCCCGGGACCTCGCCTCTGGGACCCAGCCCCTGTGCCATTCACGAAACTGAGACTTGCTCCCCGGTTCTAACTTGGAGAACTTCCCACACTCCCTCCCCGGACCCGGTTGTGTTTGTGCCTCTCACTTCAGGTGATCTGAGTTTTCAGGGCTTCCCAGGTGAGCCCCAGGGAGCAGCGTCAGAAAGAGTAGTGACTAATTCTTTGGCCTTTGTAATGCCTCCTCTCGTTACTAGTACGAAGGAGACTTCACTGTGACATTTGTGGGATTTGGGGGCTGTTCTTCCACCTATTTTAGTACTTGTGGCCCGGTGAGTATAATTACTAGTGATTGTCCCCCGTTTGTGAGTGGCTACAAAAATTTTGAGACCTGGAGAATATTTGCAGACCTTTGTCAGTCCATGTGCTTTCACTTGGGGAATGTCGGGAACGGATGGAGGGTTCCTCACTTTTTAATAAGGGGGAAATAGAGGCAGAGTTGACCTCCTTCATCAGCCATGGCTCTTACACACAAAGTGAGCTGGCGATAAAATGCTAGATACCTGGCCTTTTGCCCTTTCTACTCTGTTGCAGAGGTCTCTCCAAAATAAATCTCTGCATGATATTCTGTAGACATGATGTTTTTAAGAAGTAGTCTTCTTCCACGTGTAATGGATTACTGTGTTTTATTTATCTTTTACCTTTACAGCAAAATCTGAGTACATTTATGGTAGGTTTTTAGCAAACTGATTTTAATTCTTTTCACTTGTTACTCACTATCTAAGCCTTGGGAGTAGCTATCCATTCTTCTCATCTAGAAAGTAACAGAGAGGCAAATTAGTTTTGTGTTAGAATTGTATAGATTGTGATAATTTTGATTCTTAACAATTGCCTTTACCATTTATTTGGGAGCTGTCTTTTCCCTGTCAACTCCCATTCTTTCCCCTCCCCACATATATTCCTTCTCCCTCAATATGTCACTTTCTGCTTGGTGTAATTTGCCTTTGTTTCATTTCTTCCACAAGACTGCAAACCCATTGAGGGCAGGGTCCAGTCAGTTTCATTTCTGATTATTTCTCAGAGCCTGATAAGTTTTCAGTGAACAAAACTGCTTAAACTTTATAAGTTTTCATAATCTTAAAGCAGATTTTGGCAGAATTGATAGTTTTACAGAAAAAAAAATCAAACTGAAATGAGAGACATTGCTACTGCTAGTATTGAATACAGACAGAAAATAGCAGAAAAGTTTCAGCTTTTCTGGTGATTTGGTTTCAATAATTTGGTGTCTTCTGTTAGAAGTTAAAGGATAGTGGATACCAGTGGATACACCGTTCACTTTTTACCTCTTTTAAAATTTTTGGTATAGGATCAAGTTCTTTAAATTATGTTAATTCAGGGTGGAGTTCTGTATTTTAAATAAAAATTGGAGTAGTCATTAAATTGTTTTCTTTCTTTTGACAGGTGGTGTTTCATAAAATGTCACCCAACGAGACCCTCTTTTTGGAAAGTACCAACAAGATTTACAAAGATGACATTTCAAATAGCTCCTTTGTGAATTTCCAAATATGGGATTTTCCTGGGCAAATGGACTTTTTCGACCCTACTTTTGACTACGAGATGATCTTCAGGGGAACAGGAGCTTTGATATATGTCATTGATGCACAGGTAGTTAGAAATGATAATGTTTACTTTTCTTCTTTAGTGATGGAAGATGTAGGAACAAAGGAAAGTTGTTTATTTGTCATGTGCTTCTTGCAGCTTATTTCTTTGCCAGTAGATTCCCTAACAGTGCGAGAGATGTACCTGCAGAGGTGCTTTGGGAACAGACATGCCATTGTACAAGTACAGAATATCAGATGACTAGGAGATATGGTTTATATCCCTGAGTTCTAGTTAGTGAGCAGCGTTCCGTTTTTGTTAATAGTAGATATTGCTGTACTCTATGAACTATTACAGTAGTGATGTCACTCACTGAAAAGGTCTCATCAGTGCCCATAATATAAGGAGGAATGTGAGAACTGAGTCAGTAAATATTAAAGTGAATAGTTTCTTTAGTTGACCAAGTAGGGTTTAGCCCAAGGAGCACTTACTGAGGGCCTAGCATGTGGCGGGCACTCAGACTGATGGGATGTGTCTCCATCCTTAAGAATCTTACTTTTTCTAAGCTTAAGCATTAGTTAGGAATGCTTTCTGAATGACAGGATCTGTAATGGCTGCTTTCATATACATGACCTAATTAATGTCTTCACAAAACTGGGAGGTAGGTACTGTAATTCCGATTTTATGGATAAGTAAACTGAGATCACAGAGTTGAAGCAACCTGCTTAAAGTCACACATCTAATAAATGGCAGAGCTGGGATTACTTTAAAAATTCTATTGGGAAGAAGTGTCGATTTCCCATTTCTTTTCCTTATATTATCAGTATTAAAAATTACAAGCATTAACTTGGTAGTTGAATTCTTTATCTTGAGCGATTGAAGATCTGTTTAGTGGTATAAGTTAATGTATTTGGATGTTTGAATATTTATGAATAATTAGGATAATATATTTTCTGTGGTTGGGGAAAGAGGTAGTTTGAGGCTTTCTTAACTTAAGATTTCTTTTTAAAAAATATTTTGTTCTGACTTACAGGATGACTACATGGAGGCTTTAACAAGACTTCACATTACTGTTTCTAAAGCCTACAAAGTTAACCCAGACATGAATTTTGAGGTTTTTATTCACAAAGTTGATGGTCTGTCTGATGATCACAAAATAGAAACACAGAGGGACATTCATCAAAGGGCCAATGATGACCTTGCAGATGCTGGGCTAGAAAAACTCCACCTTAGGTAACAACCTGTGTGTTTGATATGAGAGCCCTGAAAAGTGTGTAAATGTATTCCCATCTCTGTCATTACAAACACGTAGCTCTCTGTTACTGGTATACCCTTCCCAAATCTGTAATGTTTTTGATCTCTTTGTTGTTGAATTCAAGCAGGTTTGGGAGCCTAATGTTATTGAGACGTTACTTTCCCCCTTTTTTGCATTTTCCCAGAGGTGGAAGTCATGTGAAGTGTGTTTCTGTAGGTGTGTTTACAAATTCATCTCGAGAGACTGGAGTCAGGCTGTTTCCTCATGGCATAAATCTGCTTTGGGGCTCCCCTCTCTTGGTTTCATTATTATTATTATTTTTTCCTTCTTGCCTCAATTCAGGGAATCTCTGTCGCATTTGTTGTAAAAGTCTGTAGCTTGAGCTTTCACAGTGTCTGTTTCAGTAGGAAGAGCTTTTTAAAGAGGGTACACTTTAATGTCTGGACTGCAATGTATCTTGTTTATGTTTTTTAAAACACGCTTTTATGAATCTCTAAAAATTGGGTTAAGTGAGTGTATCTTACCAAGTTTAAAGAGCTCTCAAGTTTAAAGAACTGCCGATTCATAATTAAATATTAAGAAATTATTAAAGAACACCTATTAGGATTGATGACTTGTGTACTTGTGTTCTGAAAGTGTATAAGAAATATTTCCTACATCTTATTTATTTATTTTTTTATGGTTTAGGTAGAAATGACTAATAAAAAGTACCCAAGAAAATGTTCTTTTGATGATATAAACAGCTTAAAGGGGAAGCAGGCGAGAGACAAACCATAGCTATTTCCTTATCCCTGGTCTGTTATAATGACTTCTCTATAGGCTCAAGCCAACCCCCATTTTTCAACCCCTAATATTCTCTAGGGCCTCTGGCTCCAAGATCCTTCTGTTATTCTCCTAGGAAACCACATAGAAAAGTCTCATTGACCTCTAGCCTGGATTAAAATATGTGCAAGTAATTCAGGCTTTAAAAAAATTCAGCAGTATTTGTAGGAGAAAGTGAAAGTATCTTCCCATAAAATTCTTCAATCTTACTCTTCCACCATGAATGATGGATTTTAAGCCATGATTGTCCTGTGTTCTCCAGTGCCCATGGGAACCCTTCTGGTCCTCTTAACACCACGTCTGTGTCCCTTTCCAGGGCATCCCGCCTCATTGGTACGCACCATCCCTTTTTCCAGTTCTCTTTGGGGCCCTAGGCCTTGTTAACAGCATTAAGCTTTATTAATAACTAGCAGGCCTATGGATGAGGCTGTATTTGATTTCCAATTTCCGAAATTTAGCTTACTATAAAGTGCCCTGTGGCTTGGAGGTTCTTCCCTGCCCCCATCCACCTCCAAGCCTCATAGTTCCTGCAGGACCTTCTCACGTTGCCAAAATATTCCTTTGACCCTAGTGCCTGTGGGGGGATCATCTTGGTCTCACCTGTGCCATTGTTCTGACATCTAGATTAGAGCCCCATCTAGGTTAGCTTCTTAGGTGAGCTCTTTGAAAGTGTCTTTAAATTAGGTACAAAGTGTGATATAAACAGTTATGTGTCTCTGACTTTGTAATTTGTGTTTATAATTATATAATGGATACAACTTTGTAACGAAGAGTATATTCCCGGAGTGAGAAAGTAGGTACAATTGACCACACTGTTATTGTTAAAGGTCTCTCGCAAATACGTGTTTTGTTAAATCTACAAATTTACTTCACTGTGCATCCTCTTAGGCCTCCAGATAGCTGTTCCATTCTCTCTAGAGCCCCTGCTCTCATCCTCCATAATATGTTATTTACATAAATTCTAAGCTCCAGTTTTATTCATTCATTTATTCACCAAATGTTTATGAGCACTCTTCAGGGTAGTGGGCCTGCAGCTGTGAGCAAGGCTGACAGAGTCTCTGTCCTCATGGAGCTTATATTCTGATGAATGAGACAGCTCAGAAGCATTTATAAATAAATGTATAGTATAATTTTAAGTGCTTACCAGTGCTGTGAAGAAAAACAAATTAGGGGAAAGGGGTTGAAAGTAATGGGTACAGGGGTACTATTTTAGGTAGGGGAGTCAGGAGGGAACTTTCTGAAGCGGTAACATTTTAGTAGAGACCTGTATTGTATTCTTATTTAATGAATGTCACCTATCTCCTATGAGCTTTCTCTTGGTTTTAATCTTGGTTTTTGTCAGTTATGGGCTTAAGAAACCAAGGTTTTTGGATCAGATTGCAAAGACTTAGGTGAATATTCAGGTTTCTGCATCTGAAAATGCTTTCCTGTGTACTGCCTCAATTGCCCTCTGTGTAAATGCAATAAAGGGACGGAGAGCTACAAGCCAGGTGGGGAAACTGCATTTGTCATCTTTCATGATGGGTATGGTACACAAGATAAAGAGGCTGTATTTGAACTTACGGAAATCAAATGTTAAGAAACTTAAAATTCTGTGTATCATGATAATTGTCACTGGACTTAAGATTTTTCAAATTAATCAAACTATGTTGTGTTTTTCAGCTTTTACTTGACTAGTATCTATGACCATTCAATATTTGAAGCCTTTAGTAAGGTGGTGCAGAAACTTATCCCACAACTACCGACCTTGGAAAATCTATTAAATATCTTTATATCAGTAAGTGAGCTATTTAATTCATTGTAGTTTCTGGTTCCGTTTTTGTTGAATATATTTGTGTTATCAAGTTCTCCAAAAAATTGCTGGAATTAGTCTGAATCAAGCTTAAAGACTAATAATACAATTAAGTGTAAAGTAAGTAATAAAAACATTTAAAAAATGGCTTGAGGGCTTCCCTGGTGGCGCAGTGGTTAAGAGTCCGCCTGCCGATGCAGGGGACACGGGTTCGTGCCCCAGTCCGGGAAGATCCCACGTGCCGCGGAGCGGCTGGGCCCGTGAGCCATGGCTGCTAAGCCTGCACGTCCGGAGCCTGTGCTCCGCAGCAGGGGAGGCCACAACAGTGAGAGGCCTGCGTACCGCCAAAAAAAAAAAAAAAAAAAAAAAAAAGGCTTGAGTTATTTTCTGAATTTTTTTCCTTAATACTCACTTTTTCTTGTTTTAAAATGCCCTGATGAGATATTTTCTCATGCTTTCTGAATTAATATCTTCATGGTATCTGTTTCCTGAAGGAAGAGTAGAAAGTAGGGTAGATTGGGTTTTGGGAATTGGACTTAATCTCTGCCTTATTGGAGGTCACATTGAAAAATTGATCCTTTCCTTGCTAACTGTAATCTGTGTCATATTTCACATTACTTATTTTGAGGATTCAGCTTAATAAAAAAGGATATTCTTCCAATAAATTTAGCATTCAGCCACTATATTTCCCAAACATTTCTTTGAAGGACTCAATGTATAGTGATCCCCAGTTCTTTGGGCTTTTTGGGTTATGCTAGATGTTGACGTGAAACATTCTTTGCCACATCAAACCTTTCTGGTAGCAAGGTCATTTGAATCAGAGATTGATTATTGCCCCAAAAAGGACTATTGAAAATGTAGCATGGCTTGATTTTTGGAGATTTTTTTGGGTGTGTGTGTGGCATCTTAGGAAATAATTCATTTAAGTAAAGAGGATGAAGAAAAAACAAATTGGACTGGTGCGATTATGTCAGTAAATCAGAGCAGAGAAATAATTCCACTTTTATTCTTTGGATAAGAGACGTGTCTCCTAAGCAAGTACTATTTGCTCTTTTGGTTTTAGGTTGTATAATTAAAAATGCTCTTGGATGTTAATCAGTGATTCAAGATCTTTGATAAGTTTACAAATTGTGATTCTTAAAAAATGAACATTCAATTTTGTTTTTTCAAGAATTCAGGTATTGAAAAAGCTTTTCTCTTCGATGTTGTCAGCAAAATCTACATTGCAACAGACAGTTCTCCTGTGGATATGCAGTCATATGAACTTTGCTGTGACATGATTGATGTTGTAATTGATGTGTCTTGTATATATGGGTAAGTTGTACATATATATTTCTGCAAGATCTCAGATACGGGGAAGACTACCAGCTTGATTTGTCAGGGGGATTAATTTCTGAGGCGTCTAGCAAGTAGTGTATGAAGCAGAATTGTTCTGACCATAGTGCTTCAACTTGGAGCATGATTTCTGTGTGGGTGGGCTGCTGGGTCTTACTCCTTCAGCATAGGTGGATAAGACCGGTGTGACTAGTGCCAGACTCACTATCACTGAAAGTTTCACCTGCTATTATTTGGGGGGTTTGTACTGTGTCTTCTCACTACTGCAACTTAGCTAGATCAATAAATAAGATTAATTTATTTAAAACACTCTGAATAACAAAGTATGTACTGGTTCCTAATTTAATCTCAGGTTTTGTGTAACTGAGGGATCCTTAATCTTTCAGAGAGCTCAGAAACAAGGAAATCAGAATTCTGGATGTCAGAAGAACTTATAAACATTTGACCTATACATCTAAGTTTCCAAAATAAGTCTCTAAAATATAAACTCTTGTTTTATGCATATTTACCACACTCTATACAGAAATTTGTAAAAGCTGGCAAAGAAGTGATTTTGTAGAATAACCCAGAGGATAGGTGAAAACTTTGGTGAACTTACTGGTGTTTCAAAAGCCAGTAACCTCTGCAGCCTCTAATAGCCCTGATTCATCTCATGTATTAATGTCAGTCCTCACAATGCACTTTCTCGATGCTCTGACATTACCTTTGCTTTCTGATACCTGTGTCCTTTATCTGTTGTTCCTCTCTGCTCCACCTAGTCTAAATTCCTCTTTCATCTCTCTGTCCCTACCCTTTACCTTGCTCTCTCCGCCTAACCTTGTCAGTGTCTTTGTCCAGCTGCCTCTGGGTAGGAGAATGCATTTGTGTTACCTCTTCTTTACCTGTCTATTCTTGTCTTGCATTCCTGTCTCTTTTTCAGTTTTGTGATTATATGCTCTCCTTTGTTTTTATTCTTTCCACAGTGAAAATGAGATTTTGTCTGTAGGTTATGCAGAAGAGTTTCATGTTCCTATTCCTAATTTTAAAAATGGATGAATAGAACATTCGCTATTTCTTTAAAATAAATCAGATTTTCATAAATCAAATTTAGTTATAAAGTTTATTTTCTGTATAAGGTACACTGTAAACTACATTATATATGATAAAGTGCATTATAAAAAAGAAGAGAAATAGCCATTACTTCGTATTCTTAACACAATACATGTGTGCAATTCGGTATGCTTTATTGAAGTTCAGTTTGCTGCTTATTTGATATATATATATATTTTTTTGGCTGCATTGGGTTTTCATTGCGCACGGGCTTTCTCTAGTTGCGGCGAGCAGGGCTACTGTTTGTTGCAGTGCGCGGGCTTCTCACTGCAGTGGCTTCTCTTATTGTGGAGCACGGGCTCTAGGTACACGGGCTTCAGTAGTTGTGGCACGCAGGCTCAGTAGTTGTGGCTTGCGGGCTCTAGAGTGCAGGCTCAGTAGTGTGGTGCACAGGCTTAGTTGCTCTGTGGCATGTGGGATCTTTCTGGACCAGGAATCGAACCCGTGTCCCCTGCGTTGGCAGGCAGTTTCTTAACCACTGTGCCACCAGGAAGTCCTGCTTACTTGACTCTTGATTTATGTTTTTTGAACGGGACCGTATTTATTGATTTTAGTTTTTGTATTTACTCCTTTTTCACTGATGGCAGTTTTCATATTTCAGGTCCTTCTTTATTTGTAGAGGGTGTCAGCGCCAATTAGTGTGAGGGAATGTTGGAAACCTGCTGTGTTCCATGCATCCTAGGTGAAGAAGGTGATGTGAGCGCATGGAATGAATACTGCAGCATGGGCTGGGCACCCATAGCTAAACACAGCTTCTGTTCCAATAAGGGAGAGCGGGCATTCTCCTTTCTCAAAAGACGGTCAGGAAACTGGGTGGAAACCCTTATTGTTGTGCAAATGTGACAAAATGCTGAGTTGGGAAACCTCTAATGGATGATACTTTGTTTTAAAACAGGTTAAAGGAAGATGGAAGTGGAAGTGCTTACGACAAAGAATCTATGGCCATCATCAAGCTGAATAACACAACGGTCCTGTATTTAAAGGAGGTGACTAAATTTTTGGCACTGGTCTGCATCCTTAGGGAAGAAAGTTTTGAACGAAAAGGTAATGCATTTTAAAAAGATTTCTTTAAGTTCTTTGTCATAATTTCTTAGGTTCTTGAAAGCAAGAAAAAACAATATTGCAGTGTTAGAGGATTTACCAGCTCAAACTCCTTTTGTGCCTTCCCGTCCACGTACAGTGCAGACTTTCTCCTGCCTTCTTTTGGTCTTTTATTTTAAATCAAGTTTTTTATTCCAGCCTCTCTCATTTTACATCCTTCCATTACCTGTCTTAACTGCCTACGGTTTGGCTTCCACCTGAACCAGTCTGCTGAAGCTGTTTGAGAGGTTACTAGGTCTTTTTCTTGCTGCATTCAGTGGCCTTTTCTCATTCTGTGGCCTCTTCAGGCTTCTGAAGCATGTGCTGTCAATCCCTCCTCCCTCAAGCTTTCTTCTCTCTGCTTCCCTAAAGCAGAACTCTCCGGGTTCTTCTATGTGTTTGTTTCTCTGACCACCTGTCCTGTTTCTTCTGTTTTTCTTTTTCTGAGTGTTCTTCAGAGCCAGGTCTCCTGCTCGCTTCTTCACTTAATTCTCCTGGTCAGCGCATCTCATCCATGCCTTCAGTTAATCTTCTCTGTGTAGTTGATTGAAAAATTCACCTCTCCAACTCTGGCTTGGGCCTGTGTTTCCATCCTGTGTTTGGAGCTATTAGTAAGACATCTTCACTTAAATATTTTATGTTGTCCATGGTGTCAAAAACTGATGAATATTTTCCCCTTTGTTTCACGACCATCCCGGCTACTCTACTTCTGTTACTCGTTACGCCGTTTTTCTGGTGTCCAAGCTTAGCTATGTGCAGTCAGGTAATCGTATGGTGTAATTGCCCATGAGGCTCTTGCAGATCATCTCACAGAGAGCATTCTGTGTTTTCCTTTTTCTATTCTTTTCCTGTGTTTACATTCAGTTTTCACCAAATCTTACCATTTGTTTCTTGGAACTGTTTCTCGGGTGTCCTTTCCATTTACACTGTTGGTGACTCCAATCCAGGTCCTCATTCCTCCAGCCTGTGGTGCTGCATTCAACATATATATTAATGGTTCAGCATGTATCATCTTTTATTCTAAAGGCAGACTAGGTTTCAGAAAATTCCTTTTATCATGTTATTTAACTACTCAAGGATCTATAGTAACTCTTATTCACTGCAACAAGTCCCTGCTTTTCTGCTTGGGTTTTGTGATATTAATTAATATTGAATGAATTAATATTATTTCACTGATGTTGATATTAATGAAATATTTTAGATATACAAAGTGTTTTGGGTACAACAAAAATGTGAGTATTCACCTTTGAGCTTAAGAACTGAAACATGACAAATACATATTTGTCTTCTGTGTGTTTCTCAGTTGAAACCCCCTCTTGCGCTCTGTTGAATGTAGTGTTTTCTTTTTCCTGTGCATGATTTAGCCTTTCACTTCATATCTATCCTTAAACAATATAGGGTATTGTGTATCTTTGTGTAAATGATGTCCAAATGTAAGTTGTCTTCTGCAAGTTGCTTGTTTCTTTTCATTCAAGATTGTTTTTGAGAATTATCCGTATCGATAGGTGTAGCTCCAGTTCGTCCATTCAGTTGTCACTGCCGCACAGTAGTCTATGGATTGCATGTACCACAATTTATATTCTTCTTGCTGGACATCTAGATGATTTTTAAGATTACAAATAGTTTTGCAAGAAATGCTCATGAACAAGTTTGCCTTTGCACATATGGAGAATTTCTCAAGAGTAATAAGTATTTAGGAGTGGAATTTATAGAGGACATATGTCTTCAGCTTTATTAGGCATTATTGAATTGCTCTCCAAAGTGGCTTTATTTTCACCCCAGACAGTGCTTTGTGGGAGTTCTTGTCACTTCATGTCCTTGGTAATGTTTGATATTGTTAGACTGTTTAGTTATTGTCAGTCTGGTAGGTGTGAAATGGTATCTCATTTGGCTCTGGTTTTTATTTCTTTAATTACGGGTTAGAGCAAGCATCTTTTTCACTGCAGGTACCCTTTTATGTCTGTTCAGGTGTCTTCTCTGGTAATTTATCTGTTCATATACTTTTATCTTTTTTGTACTGTGTCTTTTTTGTACTTAGGAGTTCTTTATTTTTCTCCATTCTAATCTTTTTTTTTTTTTTTTTGCGGTATGCGGGCCTCTCACCGTTGTGGCCTCTCCCGTTGCGGAGCACAGGCTCCGGACGCGTAGGCTCAGCGGCCATGGCTCACGGGCCCAGCTGCTCCGCCGCCTGTGGGATCTTCCTGGACCGGGGCACGAACTTGTGTCCCCTGCATCGGCAGGCGGACTCTCAACCACTGCGCCACCGGGGAAGCCCTCTCCATTCTAATCTTTAAAAATTTAAAAAACTTTTGGCTATGGAAATTTTCAGATATACACAAAAGTAGACTAGCACAGCGATTCCATGTACCCATCTCCCTGCTTTCACAGTCATCAAGACATGGTCAGTCTTATTTGCTGTATATCCTCCTCACAACTAAATTATTATCTTTTGCTCTTTTGTTGTGGAAACTATCAAACATAAAAAAGTAGAGAAAATAATGTGAGGGAACCCCTTTTTATCTATCACCCAGATTCAACAGTTATCAAAATCATAGCCATTCTTATTTGCTTGCTATACCTTTTTCCCTACTGGGTTATTTTGTTTTTGTTTTTTTTGTTTTGCGGTACGTGGGCCTCTCACTGCTGTGGCCCCTCCTGTTGCGGAGCACAGGCTCCGGAAGCGCAGGCTCAGCGGCCATGGCTCACGGGCCCAGCCACTCCGCGGCTTGTGGGATCCTCCCAGACCGGGGCACGAGCCCGTGTCCCCTGCATCGGCAGGCGGACTCCCAACCACTGCACCACCAGAGAAGCCCCCTACTGGGTTATTTTGAAGCAAATCTCTAACATCAAATCATTTTGTCTATACAGATTTCAGCAGGTGTCTGTAAGAGGCAGTGAGTGTGCTTTTTAAAGCATAGCAGTATTACCATCAGTAGTTGTGTAGAAAAAAAACAAAAAAACAGTGATTTCATAATATCATCAAATATCCAGCCAGTGTTCACATTTCCTTGATTGTCAGTTTAATTTTACCATTTGCATAGAAGTCAGTTTTAATGTAGTTGAACTTACTAAAACTTTTATTTTTTTCCTGAATCTGAAGGACCTCCGTAATTTGACTCTAACCTGCTTATTCAGACTCCATTCTCAGTACTTTTCCCCAAAATTCTCTGCCCCTATCTCCAGCCAGACCAGTTTGTTTCCTGTTTTCCACCTGTGTGCTGTGTTCCCTCATTGCCAGCTCCCTGCTGTTGTCTTGTGATTCTGCTCTCCCTTCCTGCCTGATTAAATCCTGCCCGTATCCTCAGAGCTCTGCCTCACACCTGGAGCTTTCATTGCTGCTTTTGCCCTGCACTTGGCTCTCCCACCTTTGGACTTCTTTCACAGTAGTCATTTTAACATCAGATTGTTGTGATTTCTTTCTTGTGTGCTGTCTTTACGTCCCAGTATCCTCGAGGACGTAAGTCCTCTCTTTCTGCTCTGCCCTTCTCAGCACTGGCTTCTATTCTCAAGTTCTCCTCGTGATCTGGAATGGCTCCTGGAGCTCCAGCAATCTTATCCATATTCTGGACATTAAGGAGGAATGGGGAGGAATAGGGAAGTCTTCCTTTTAAGGAGACTTCACAGAAGTCTCACACACTTGCATTTATCTCAGTGGCCAGAATTGGTCATATGTCCATACGTACCTGTAGGGAGCCCTTTGTTTGACCGAAATCTTATTTGGAAGCCAGTTCATAGAGCAGACGAGGACGGAGCTGCCTTACCTCCCGTATAGGGGAAGCAGGCTTCCTGAGACTCTGCCTGATGGGCCTCTCTGACACCTCCCAACCCCATGGCTCTACTAAGCAGTTTGCAAAACTGTTCCAACTGTTCACTTCAGCTTTTCTTTGGCTGCCTCAGAGACTTGTAAAAGGAAAAGCTTGATAAATCAAAAAGTATTTTACTTTGACTTCAGATTTCATTGTAAATTTTCTTAGCAAATTTGTCTTCCTGATTGCTTTTTTATTTACCCTGTTCACTTCCAGGCCCCAGAGGTAACCAGTGTTAACACTTGGGCATACGCTTCATCATGTTTCCAGTGTGAAGAATTCCTCAATTGGATATATGTTTTTAAATACATATCAATTATTTTTTTCCGTCACCAAATGTTTCCTAGTAGATAGTCTCACAGTTGACATTCAGGAGGCCTAATCTCCTTTTTCTCTCCTGCAGGTTTAATAGACTACAACTTCCATTGTTTCCGAAAAGCTATTCATGAGGTTTTTGAGGTGGGTGTGACTTCTCACAGGAGCTGTGGTCACCAGACCAGTGCCCCCAGCCTGAAAGCGTTGACACACAACGGCACGCCGCGAAATGCCATCTAGCCTGAATGCCGGTGGTCGGGGTCTGTGCCAGCTTATTCCTCACTCCAGGGTCAGATGCCATGTGCTACAGGACATGGAAGTTGCCGCTTGTGGGAGTCTGGTGCCTGTTGCACTAGAGACAAGGGGTAGAGTTTCTCATTTGGATGAAAACCCCTTCAACCAGTGGTGTGCAACTGAAGCTACTATTTCTTTTTTTTAAAAAAATGGCAAAAAAGAATTCTATAGACCACAGACCTCAAGTGTCTTTCTCCTCTTGGGGGTCCTACTTTAAGTAGTTGGGATATTTTGGACCTGGAGATAACATCACTTACCCATCCTTACCAGAGAATGTTGCTGTCAATTACCAGTTGAAAATAATAGAAAGAACTGAGTTTTTATATGCTTCGCTTAGATTTTCATTTGAGTAGTCTCTGGAAATCCTGCCTTGCTTAAGTTCTAACACTGCCTCTCAGATTTCAATTTTGGACCTTGCACACCTCAGACCTAAATGCATTTGCTTGCTAACTCAGAAGACACATGGTCTGACTGCAGCAAAGGACATTTCTGTATTTGTTTCTGAGGAAATGAGAAAATTTTATGCTGCATCAAGTCAAGAGCAAGGCTCAACAGTGGCCGCTGCATTAGTTCCCTCGGAAGTGTCGAAGAACAAACTTTAAAACAGAAGAAAATTTTTGCACCTGTGTTTTGGGTACCAGATATCTGGGTTCTTGCTCCCACGTTAGATAAATGATTCTGATCACTGTAACAAAGGGAATTAAAAAAAATTTTGTTTTCCCCGCAATCTCCTCCTCTTAGGAGGGAAATGCATTATGTCACTGAATTATGTAGCTCACTTTTCTTTAAACTTGATACCAGCCCCCACATTCCTTTTATTCTAAGCTATCGAGATCCTTTAAGAATTGCTGTTTTGTTGACCCTGAATGACCCTCAGGCGCTGGTGGACTGTCCACTGGGACTGAGGAGAGCACATTGGCACCACGACATGTCGTTAAACATACTTCGTCTTCAGTATTCTGACGCCAAGTGTCAACTGTGGTACTTTCTTCACCTAGGATATTAATTCATAATTGTTTCTTTTTGTTGAAGGTTGATACCCTTTTCCATCGACTTAAACTTACACGTTATTTTTACTCCACATGCCCAGTAGTCATGTATTCCAAAGCCACTGGACCACTTGAGTACATAAGTGCCACTGTTTAATGAAATATGTATATTCAGGTCTGTAAACCTAACAGTGTGACTTGGAGTGCTTCCTGCAGACGATTCTGACTGTTGAGTATTTACATGGACCATGGTGATATCCAAAAAAAAAAAAATGCTTTTATATTTATAGATTATTTCATTGAACTATATAAAATGGGTATCAATAAATGTATTTACTCCAGAATAAGTTTTTTATTTGCCTAAGGTAATAGAAGGTTGGGGTGATGGAACATTGGCTTGTCCCGCTCTGTCATCCATTTCTTCTTTTGCTGCCTCATATGGTTAAAATGCCTTATGTTTCAAGACTTCAAGTTCTGTCCTGTTGCAGGAATTTCATGCCTTGTGTCCAGATACCATCTCCTGGCCCGTTTCTGTTTAGGGTAGGAGGTCTAGGTAAAAATGGTGTTTCATACCAACAGATCTCACTCATGATGGGGAGTATCCAGGGCCTGGCATAATTAATGTATGATATTCAAACCAGGAAGTGGTTCAGGGGATGAGATGAATAGAATACACTATACAAAATTTGCACTGATTCCAGCTCATTTTTCATCAGTTTCTGAGATACTCATTATTGACCCTTCAATGTTAAGTTCTGCTTACATAGTTAGGTTGGGTCTCAACTGGTTGGAGTAAAGTATACATCAGTTTATAGAAAGGAGGGAAGTAGAGGTTGAAAGATCTTTAATTTCATGACTGGATTACTTTAATTTTAAAACAATTGGAAATCACAAAAATAGATTTAAAAGAAAGCTTAAAATACTATCTAATCCTGTATCCTTTTTCAAATTATGGGAACTGAGGTCCAGAGGAGTAAAGAACATTGTCTAGGGTAATAGACGGGATGAACATGTTAAACTCCGAATCAGGATACTGTTGAGAGTGGAAGGGATGCCATTAATAATTATGCCAGAGCAATGGGTGTAAACTACGCTGTTCTGGGTAAACCAGGGGGCAACCCAGTCATAGATCTAGTTAGTAGTGAAGTGGGGGCCTGTGCTGCAGACCTGGCAGCCCAGTGCTGCCTGCCTTCATCTCCAGCCTCAGGCTCCCATTGGCTCAATGGAGATGATGCCTCAAGATGAGTGTACCATGGCATATAGGTGCCCAAGAAATATTTTTTCGTACTACTGTGGAAAATTATAAATTCAGGGAGTGATTAAGGAGAACAGGTGAAAAGTGATGGAATAGAAATAAAGTGAATGAAGAAAGGGGACAACTCAGGAAAAGGAAATGGAAAAATCAGAAAACTATCAAGGAGGGTTTGCCTGAAATGTTTTGCATCTCAATGGGTGTTTGTCTTCAACTGGCTACCTCAGAGAGCTGGGAGAGATGGTGAAATAAAACGTTTTAAATCTTTTGCAGCAGGGTGTTTGAGCTGTTCTACATACCACTACCTCTCCTGTTCACACACATTCATACATACACACATTCACACGTGCACGTGTGTACACACACAGACACGTATGTAATGATATCCCAATACAGAATGCTCAAGGTATTTGGAATTGTATTAATTTACCTCCTACGTTTAGAATTCTGTGTGTACACAGAGAAACAAGCAATTTTAAAGATAAAATTATGATTGTCACAAGTTTAATGTGTGTGATTCGTGGGCTTTGTTAAGATTCTCTATCTGTCCTGTTTTGTTTTGCAAATGCTGAAAGCTCTTCCAGTTATATCCAGAAGAGGTTAGTGGATATCATTATTGTTTTTCACCTAAGCTAGCAAAGTAACTTTAAACACTCCCCTTCTTTCCCCCAGAAACCCTGAAGGAACACCGTCTTCCAAGGGACTATAGGTGGCAGCTGGGCATAGCTGGAGTGTATTTCTGTTAATAGCATCTTCCTTGAACTGCTCCTACAGAGTTGGGAGTCTGGACGTGTAAAGAGCACGCAGGAGGGACATGAAGGGACAGCACCTACTACAGATTATTTCAGGTGGTTTCTATGTGTATTACCTCATGTAATCTTCACAGTACCTGGTGAGGTAGGTCCTCTATTCTATTTGCAGATGGGGAAACAGGCCTGGAGAGGCCTAATAGTGGTGGAGCTAGAATTGGAATCCATGCGGTTTGATTCTAGAACCTGCATCCTTAAATCACCACTTGACCTTGCTTCCCTAGTAGGGAGGGAGGATTTACTCATGGGGTGTTTTGCAGAACATGAATTCTATAGTTAAACTTTGGAAACAGCCTTCTGTAGTCTCTTGGAGATGTACTATGTACAGTCAAATATTCTCTGAAAAGACCTGCAATAGAGAAATCTGTTTACCTTGGTTTATATCCCACGTTCCTAAGTTTGACTGTTTTAAGAAATGCCTATTCAAGCAGCATATAATAAATATACCAAAGGACACTTTACTGGAATATTTTCAGTGGGATTGGAAATAGGATTTTTATTCCATTTCCCAAGTGTCTTAATACAACCTTTAGTGGACTGTTGGTAAAATAAGAGGAAATTTTGTGCATTTTCACAATTGAGATTAGTAGCTCAAGCTGCTCCTTCAGCCTGGAATCTGTTTCCCTTGGCTTATAGAAATTCTGTTCATCCTACCAGGGTCAGCTTAAATGCCATATCTTCTACAAAAGCCCTCTAACCACTCCCCCTCCCCCGCACCTTGACATGGGTGGGTCTGTTCTCTGCTTCCTTGGTGACTTGCTCATCACCTGTATTTTCTACTCTGTAGTTTCTCCAATATCCCGTATGCTGAAGAAAAACCCGTGCTCATTTAAATGTTCCTCATTGTAGCTTTTTTTTTTTCTTTTTTTTTTGCGGTACGCAGGTCTCTCACTGTTGTGGCCTCTCCTGTTGCGGAGCACAGGCTCCGGCTGCCCAGGCTCAGCGGCCACGGCTTATGGGCCCAGCCGCTCCACGGCATGTGGGATCCTCCCGGACCCGGGCACGAACTCGTGTCCCCTGCATCGGCAGGCGGACTCTCAACCACTGCGCCACCAGGGAAGCCCCCCCCTCATTGCAGCTTTCATGTGAAGGCAGTGATGCTTTTCTGGTGTGGGCAGTA
The DNA here is from genome assembly GCF_011762595.2 of Tursiops truncatus. Lineage (NCBI taxonomy): Eukaryota > Metazoa > Chordata > Mammalia > Artiodactyla > Delphinidae > Tursiops > Tursiops truncatus. Next base: position 152,650,639 of record NC_047034.1, read on the forward strand.
GCTTGTCTAGGTTTTTACCCGGTCTGGCTGCAGTGTCCATTTCCTTAGTGCTTGACCTCTAGGTGGCGGTGTTGTATTATTTAAACTCAAGCTTTCCGGCTCCTCCTCGTTGGCTCTGTTCTGAAAGTTTAAATTACCTGTATCACCCAAGTGTACACTTAACTTAGAGATCCAAAGGATTGCTTAAGTTATTTCTCCTGAAATCATATTCAGTGATGACTTGAGACACTGTATTGGAAGTGAAGCAGTTTGTGATTTTCACTTTTTCTATTCAGTATCAGCTTTTTAACAAGGGGTTGGAGAGGATGAAGGTCATAACATTCTTTGTTTCATGGATTACGGGTTACAAAGGGGCTTTAAGAAGACCACACCATCCTCATGCCTATAGCAGGCAGAACGACTTGTTCCCTAAGCCATCTGCTGTAGATGTGTATGCTCTTAAAGACTCCCAAGGAAGGAAATGCCACATATTTGAATGATAATATCTGCTTTCATCACTTTCTTTTGCCTCAGATGAGGTTTGTTGTAATTGTTTCACACTTGAGAGCTAAAACACTGCAAAGGAAAGGCTTTAGCACATTATCCTTCCACGGGCATATCATCTCTCCACAAGCCCCAGCTGTGACTTTGTTCTACAAAGACAAATTTTAATGTAAAAAGAACTAGATACATCAGTGCATCTTCAGAACTGTTTAAAATGTAATTGAGAAAATTGCAAAAGGACAGTTATAATGAGGAACTTAGTGGAAGGAAACTAGTAACCCCCTGACCCCTCCAAGTACCCGTTACTACCAACGTGTCTCTGGAAAAGTGCTGCAACTTCCACTGTAAGATCCTTATACTTTAAAAAGCAACTTTCTGTTCAACATTGCTAATTATTAGAGAAATGCAAATCAAAACTACAATGAGGTATCACCTCATGCTGGTTAGAATGGTCTACAAATAATAATAATGTACAAATAATAAATGTATACAAATACTAAATGGTGGAGAGGGTGTGGAGAAAAGGCAACCCTCTTAGACTGTTGCAGCCACTGTGGAAAACCTTTTTAAGGAGGTTCCTTAAAAAACTAAAAGCAGGGCTTCCCTGGTGGCGCAGTGGTTGGGAGTCCGCCTGCCGATGCAGGGGACATGGGTTCGTGCCCTGGTCCGGGAAGATCCCACATTCCGCGGAGCGGCTGGGCCCGTGAGCCATGGCTGCTGAGGCTGTGCATCCGGAGCCTATGCTCCGCAACGGGAGAGGCCACAACAGTGAGAGGCCTGCATACCACACACACAAAACAACAAAAAACTAAAAGTAGAGCTACCATATGATCCAGCAATCCCACTCCAGGGCATATATTCAGAAAAGATGAAAACTCTAATTCAAAAAGATGCATGCACCCCAATGTTCATAGCAGCACTACTTACAGTAGCCAAGACATGGAAGCAACCTAATGTCCCTCGACAGAGGAATGGATAAAGATATGGTACATATATACAATGGAATATTACTCAGCCATAAAAAAGGAATGAAATAATGCCATTTGCAGCAAACATGAATGGACCTAAATATTATCGTACTAAGTGAAGTAAGTCAGAGGAAGACAAATATCGTGTGATATCACTTATATGTAGAATCGAAAAAATGATACAAATGAACTTATTTACAAAACAGAAACAGACTCACAGGCATAGAAAACAATCTTATGGTTAACAAAGGGGAAGGGGGGAGAGGGATAAATTAGGAGTTTGGGATTAACAGATACACACTACTATATATATAATAAACAACAAGGATGTACTGTATAGCACAGGGAACTATATTCAATATCTTGTAATAACCTATAATGGAAAAGAATCTGAAAAACATACATGTATGTGTATATATATACATATATATATATATAGTTATATATAGTTATATATATATATATATAACTGAATCACTTTCCCGTGTACCTTAAACAAATACAACATTGTAAATCTACTATACTTCAATTAAGAAAAGCATCTTTTGAGCTAAAGTGATGAAATATCAGGAGACATGTGACAATTAATTTGGTTTAATACAGCATAGCCTGCAGAACAGACAGAAGCTTGGTCTGTAAAAATGGAATATTAATCTTCTACAATGTTCTTTTTGCTGTTTTTCTTTTTTTTTTTGCCTGCATGGTATGCAGGATCTTAGTTCCCCAACCAGGGATCAAACCTGTGCCCCCTGCAGTGGGAGCACAAGTATTAACCACTGGACCACCGGGGAAGTCCCTTGGTTTTGTTTTTTAAGAGAGGTGCTGGTACACTCATTTTGATAAGTTGTATATACTCTTTCCTTTGTTCTCTCCCCTGTCTCTATTCAAATAGGCATGCAAACTTCCCGTTCCAGGTAATGAGTCAGCTGAGAAGGGAATGTTAATTTATTTGAGCCTATCTTATTCCGAAAAGCAATGGTGGAACTCTCTGTACTGGGGCCTTGTCCCAGCAAGGCATTGGCTTTACAGTTTTTCAAGATGAGCTAAGAAGTAGACCTAGAGCCCTAACCATTTCCCAATAGCTGTGTTTGGAAATTGGAGCTGCCTGCCGTTTCTGTGCTTGGAGGATGCTTTATTGCTGCATTGTAGTTCTTCCTGGTTAGAAGAGAAGATTCTAGGACTGAAGGTTCCTTGGGCTCTGTTTCCTCACTGCATGACCCCTGTGGCAGGGTATTGATGGAAATGGGATCATTGAGAAAGGCCGGCTATTTGGCAAAAAGGAACTCATTTAAGTGTCAGGGGTCATAGGATCTTAGTGGAAATGTTCTCTGGACAACTCAAGTGGTGAGGCTGGAAGGAGGGGAAGGGGGCTGAGCTGAGGGTTGAGAGAGGACACTGAGCTGGTGGGGGCAGGACTAAGCAAAGGCCACGGTAGATCAGTGGAAGGAGGATCGCTGGGGAAGAAGTCAGAATGATCCTTGCAGTGAGAGGAAAACCAGGTGGACTGAAATGTGAAATGCAGTGAGAGACCTGATGGGTGAGAACAAACAGACCTAAATTTTGCCTAGGAGTATTGGAGACTTGGGAAAAACCCCTGAACTGGACAGCAGGACCATTTTCAACTCTATAGGTCCTTTACTCTCTTCTCCCAATGTATTATTAAATCCTGAAATTATTTATTCTTGATTTCTTTCAGATTCAAGATAATGGTTATAAAAGTACTTGTTGAACACTGGTATTCTTTTTTATTTTACCCCAGGCCAGACCTGTGTCACATTTTATCTCAATTCTTACAGAAGCCTCGGCTTGTCTCTTAGATTCTTCCTTTTCAAAATCTGGACTATGATTATAGTCCTATGATAATAATAGCATTATTTTTGTTATAATTATTATTAGCAGTAGCATTGGTATTAGACTGTTTGACTGCTTACAACTTGCCAGCTATCGTGCTGAGAGCTTTACTTGTGCCTTCTCATGCAATCTGCCAATGTCGTGAGGTTGGAGCTGCTGTTGTGGTCCATTTTACAGGTAAGAAAACTGAGGCCCAGAGAGGAACTTCCAAGAACCTATTGCTAGTTACTGGCAGAACGTGAACTTGAAGTCCCATCTATCTGATGCCTGAGCAAAGGCCTGCCTTCTTGGTAGTAACAGAGCTCCTTAGAGGCTGAGTCTACAAAAGGAGGAAGGAAAATGGCTAATGGGGACTCTGAACAGCTTGCCCAAGAGCAATTTGAGAGTAGCTGTAGTCATCCATTGTGGCAGAGGCAGGATACCTGTTCACCAAACAAGCTTTCTCTTCTTGGGCACAGGAATAACATTTCCAGCTTCCCTTGCAATTATGGGCTGTTATGATTGAATTCTGGCCATAAGAATGTGAGTCAAGTGGTGTACAGCACTCCAAGCCTAGCCCATAAAATCCTCTCATGCACGATCCTTCATGCAAGATCCTTTCTTTCCACCAGATGGCTGCCAATGAGCACAGCAACACTGCTGAAAATGCAGAGCCTTGATGTGGAAGGAGCCTGGATCCCCCGGACACATTGTGCAAGGCTTATCTGCTAACAAGAAACAGTTGCATTGGAATGTTACATAAACTGTGAATAAATGTCTCTGATGTGAAGTCTTTGAGATTATGGACTTGATTTGTTATAGCAGTTGATATTATCCTAACTTATATACCTACACACTATGTGGGTTGTGATTCTTAGCTAGGAACTCAGGCAGGTAGTGAGTGAGAAAGGAAATCATCTCTGGAAAGGAGTGAACCAGAAAGATTCAGATTTTGTGGCCAGTTGCACTATGCCAAAAATAATGTTCTTCAGGCCAAGGAGATTATAATAATTACAGAATTTGAAGCCTGGGGTTTGCTGGATACTCTTCAGGGGCAACTTCTGATGCAAGGAGTTCACTGTATGACTCTAGGAGTCATTGGATGGGCTACCAGGGGTTCGAGCGCTCCTGCATTTGTGTGCAAAATTACATGTACCAACTGGACAGAAGGAACCTGGTTTTTCTTCTCATTCTTCAATGGGTCTGCACTCAAAAAGGTGAAGAACAGTTGTGAGTCTGAACACAAACCACTTAGGAGGCTCATTTAGAACAGAAATGAAAACCTGACTAGGCTGAATGTTCTGGATTTCACATTTTTCCCCTGGGTTTCCAATTCTAAGTGGAAAAGGAGAGCTTTTCTTGAAACCAGTACGTGAGCAGATGGTGTGAGTACCAATGAGCGAGTAAAATAGTCCCGGTGAGTGAAATCATGAATATAAAATGTAATTGTCTTGTGGTCAAGTAGCACATTAGGCCAATAGTCTTAGGAAAAAAAGCAAGCCTGGATCATGGTTTACCACCTGGCCTTACCAGCCTTCTCATCTCTGTATGTCAGAAGTGTCTTCATCCTTCAAATCCCTTGCTGGGGACCTCCTCCTTTAACAAGATTTCCCTGGTCCTGCTTTTCCCTTTTTTTTTTTGGCGGTACGCGGGCCTCTCACTGTTGTGGCCTCTCCCGTTGCGGAGCACAGGCTCCGGACGCGCAGGCTCAGTGGCCATGGTTCACGGGGCCAGCTGCTCCGCGGCATGTGGGATCCTCCCGGACCGGGGCATGAACCCGTGTCCCCTGCATCAGCAGGTGGACTCTCAACCACTGCGCCACCAGGGAAGCCCTGCTTTTCCCTTCTTGATCTCACTTCTCAGTAAGACTCCTGGCCCACATTCTGGCCCATCTCATCTCCTCTTTTAATTATTCTATATGTGTAATGAAATCCTACAAGAGCCATCACTAAGTTAAGGGCAGAGTCTGTGCAGTAGCCCTCTTTCGTATCCACCAGGGGTGCTCAAAACAGGCCCGTCCTTAGACTATGTACTCAATACATACATTACTGGGCTGGAGAATAATGGAAAAAGTGTAAACGGCAGGACTAGGTGATACAAATTCTGACCCGTTCAAGACAGTGATGTCTGGGCTTGCTGTGGGTGACCACTATGTACCGATTGCCTGCCCTGGGTCAGGGTCCAGGCCAGATGCTTTCCGCTCATTTAACAAATATTTACTGAGTGCCTACTGAGTACAAGGCTCTGTTCTAGGTCCTGAGGATGTATCAGTGAACGGGATAGCAGAGTTCTTGCCATTAGAGTGGTGGCTGAATTTCATTCTGACAAAAGTTGGGATGCAGGTGAAGGAAAACAGAGCCTCAGAGAGAAGTGAAGTCAGGTGCCCTAAATTGCACAGCTGGTAAGGGAATGTTGATCTTCTAATTCCAAGTCCCAGGGGCTTGTCAACCTCAAAGAGGGTATGGAGGAGAAATAAGAAAGATATTAGACAGAAACAAACACACCATTGTAAAGCAATTATACTCCAATAAAGATGTAAAAATAAATAAATAAAAGAAAGATATCAGAGAACTCCATTAACAAGGAGTTCTGTTATTTTTTTCCCCCCCATAAGAATGGAAAGCTTCTTTATGTCGAAATGTACTATAAACAAAACAGGATTAAACCAGAAAAAATGTTTGCCAATGTGTAATAGACAAACTTTATATATATATATAGATATATATATAGATATAATATATATAGATAGATAGATATATATATAGATATAGATATAGATTTTGGCCTCGCTGAGCAACTTGTGGAATCTCAGTTCCATGACCAGGGATTGAACCCAGGCCACGGCAGTGAAAGCACCGAATCCTAACCACTAGGCCACCAGGGAACTCTCAACAAAGTTAATATTCTTCATATAATTTTACAAATCAGTAAGAAACACATTGCAGAATAAAACAAGGAAAAAATATTAGGGTGTGGCATGCACACACAAAGTAGAAGAGGCCCGAAACATGACAAACCACAAAACCTCACAAGTAATAGAAGAAATGCAAATTAAAAGAAACAATGGGCTTCCCTTTCTCTTTATCAAATGGACATTTTTTTCAAGGGGTGATGCTGGATGAGAGTGTAAGGACAGAATCTTCCATACATGCTTTAGCAGTCAATTTTAGGATGGTTTAAAATTAATTGATTGATCCTTGTACATCTTTAAAATAACAGATTTAAAAGGTCTCTTCTTTTTTTTACCTTTTTAACAGTGTTTTCCAATTTTTCTACAATGAATATGTATCCTTTTTATAATTAACCATATATATTAATATACGCATTTAAAAATACCCTATAATTATTGAAGGGAAGATGAGGAAGAGAGGTTTAGTGGTTTTTAACACGCAGTAGAGCATGGTCCTAGACTCAGAGTAGGGGGACTAAATTGGTTGTCTGCAGTTTCCAGTGCATCAAATTGCTCCTCTTTTGTGCTTCCTCACCTGGCCCACGTGTGGCTCTCTTCCTTTTCCCTCCTAGTCAGAGCCTGATCATCAAGTCCTCCAACTTAGTGTGGTCTGAGCAGTCTCTGTTGTTGTTACGTTGTATGCCTTTTAAGCAGTGGTTCTGAACCCCAGCTGCACGCTAGAATCACTTGAGGCTGATTTAAAAACATAGCGATACCAGGTCCATCCCAAACCAATTAAATAAGGCTGTCCCCTTGTGACTCACTGTCCGTTAGTGTTGTTGAGACCCACTGGATCCAACCACATGTAGTTACCTTGGGTGCCCAGGCTTACGTCATGACCATAATATAAGCTTGTTGAATCGAGTTAAATAGGTTTGGTCTCCCAGCTCCTCCGTCACAAAGAATCTGATTTTGCCAATCTTTATTATTATTTTTTGATGCTAACCAAAAGTGTCAATAGAAACACATGAGAGGTGTCAGATGTATATCTGCTAGTCGGTACACTGTTCTTTTTTCTTTTAAATTCCTGGGTTGCGATAGCTCAAAGTATCTGCCGTTAGTACCAGGTTTATTGCAAAACTTTCAAAGCAAGATGAATTTTAATTCACTTGGTTAAACAAAGAAATATGTTGCATTGCACTGTTTGACAGAAGCAATCATTGGCCCCCATAGGGAAGTGACTGTATTTATCCATCTCTAGCACTTGGTAGGTGCCCAGTAAATATAGGCAGAATGAATGAATGTATGACAAAATTGAAACCATGGTAGTACAGGGTCTCTAACTTTATACTTGTCTCTTACAAGGGTCTCTAGCTCCTTCAACTCCCCCCAGACTACCTTGAACCACTAACTTATTATTTCAGACTTAAGTTGAATATCTGTTTTACCCCAAACAACTTCCAAGCACTAAACACTCTTCAAAGTAAACCAGTTCATGGGCTGGGACAATGCCCAAGAACATTTTCTCCAGAACTGGGGCTCCTGTAGACGGCCTGTCATGTTCTCAAACTCCAGCATTTGCTCTCATACAAAATTTCCCCTTCCTCTCTCCTCTGACTAAAGACTCTGTAACACAGGTAGGAGCCTCATCAAACTTCTCTTGTTGCATCTGCTCTGTCGGCAGACGTGGTACTGTGAAAACAAATGTCACTGCAACAGCCATAATTTAAGATGTCCTTTTAAAAAATTCCAATTTCATCATTTCACAGAAGAATAGATCAATATTTCTACAGTTAAGAGTTTAGTTAAAAACCCTGCTGTGCAATGAAATAATGCATCTGCTATTGGCGTAGAGCGACTGGGATGTTAATTCCCTGGTTTTGTGTCAGTTAAGGGCAAATTAGCCTTCCAGCACCAGTCATGACTCATTATGTCATTATGTAGAAGGCACTTACTGTACCTCCACTACTATGCAATTTAGATCCAATAAAAATTGTGACAGCGTTTTTATCCACTTCATTAAGCTACTAATTTCTTGTAAAAAAATGTACATTAATCTTTTTATAGCTTCATGCAGAGTGGCATATTTTTAGACTCTAACATTGATTAGGTCCTGGTTAAGAATAATTTTCACAGTACTTTTAAGAAATGTAAATAAAGTTACAATAATTTAATTTTTCAACATAGTTATGACAGTATTGATCTTAAAATGAACATGTTGGCTGAATTAAATGTGGAGCCCAAATGAAATACAGACTGAATATTTAAACATGCAACAAATTACAAAGCATGGCGTAACAATACCCTGCAAACAGAATGAAGAGAGGGAGCGTGAACCTCCGTGGAAAATATTAATTGCTCGTATTTTAAAAGATGTAAATGGGGATTTTTTTTTGACATCTGACTTTTCTTACCCAAATGTTTAAAAGATACAGTAAAAAATTGTCTTCCTCCTTTGATTTTTCATTCTTTGTGAAGTATTAATGACTTTTCTGCCTGAATGCATTAGGGAAAAGTAGAAAAGGAAAAAGTTCCCTCTCCCAGGGTTGCAGTATTAGGTTGGAGTCAAAGAAGATGTGCCCAAGGCTTTCAGAGGGTCCAGTGAGTGGTCAAGATCAGGGTGTTGGCACCTGGGTACTTGGTGGCAGGAACTGCTCCTATTCACTCCAAGCACCCATCCTACCCAGGTCTTTTTTGAACAGGGCTGACCAAGCCACGAGTCACGTCCTCATTGGCTGTAAAGGTGAGCTCTAAATGCTGGCTGGCGTTTGGTGCAATTACACAGATTTCCCATTAGATCCTGACCTGCCGCGCTGGATGTGTCTCTTTGCTTCGGAGTCTGAGTTGCATTCTGACTTTGCTCGCCTCTGGCAGTGGTGTCTTCTGCTCTCCCAGGCCAGGGAACCCCAGCCCTGTCCTGGCCTCCAAACTTACGCCATCCTTGGCACGAGTCCACCATGCTGGCCCCAAGAGGCATGCAGGGAATGAGAGGGGATATGGAATGATTCGACTTTATCACAGGAGCTACATAGAGTGGGAACAGTACTGTGTTGGTGTCAAAGACTTCGATTCTTCCAGAAAATAGCTGTGTCTCCTCTCCAAGTCTGTCCCTGTCTCCCATATGAAGACTCTGTGCTGGGTGATTACAAAGGGTGGCTATAGAACTACATTTCTGGGACTGAAGACCTCCCTCTCAATGAAGGAATTCCTCCCTGGGACAGCCCTGGTGGGCTGTGCATGGATGCTTCCAATGTTGGGAAGCTCACTTCTTTTTGTTTTGTCTTTTGATTTTATTGAGTCCTGTATCTCTTGCAAAAGGATTTACAAGTGGGGTTAGAGAAGAGCTTCCTGTCTTGTGATCCATTTTTCACTTTCCCTGAGACAGTACATGTCAGAGCAGTTCTAAATGCTGCTGCCAGCCAGTCATGTCTCAGTATGAAAGGTGCTACGGCTGCTGCTAAGGGCAATTATGTTCCCGTTCCCGCTGTCCAGGCCCCTGGTTCTGGGAGTGCATTGTCCCCAGATAGGCTTTTGAGGGGCCAAAGGCCTGTCCTTCGCCTGTGGCCCAATTCACATCTCCCTGGCCCTTGTCTGCTCTTTAGAGAGCCCAAAGTGGCTGGAAACGGTCATTCTGCTTTCTGGCTGCCTCAGACACTGGGCTCAAACAGAGCGTCCTTCCCTGGTGCTTCCCCTTTGCACTCCTCTTTGCAGCTGCTCCACTGCTCCCCAGCTGTTTCCTGCTGGTCCACGCTGCTCTCCTAGGAGCGAGGCTTGTCGTGGCTGCTCTGTTCATCTGTGCAGTGCTTTACCCATTAGGGTAAAGTCTCAGACCTCATCTCCTAAGAGCATCACAGCCACTCAGTGAGGCAGGCAGATAAACTGTGACCTAGAGAGGCAAAGTGACAAACCCAAGGTCACACGGCTAGGAATCGGTGGAGCCAGGACTGGAACCCTGGCCTTCTCACTCAAGATCCTGTGCTCAGTATATCAGAGCTTACAAAATGCTTTTGGGAGGGGGGCAGAATAGTGGTCAAGTGCTTGGACACTAGAGCTGGGTAGATTTGGTCTCAAACTCCAGCTCTCTTACTTACTAGGTTATTTAGCTAGAGTAAGTTTAGGTAGCTTACCTAACTTCTCTGAACCTCTGTTTCATCTTGTATACAATGGAGATCAGTTCTTTTTAACCTCACATGATTGTGGTGAGGATTAAATGACATAAAACATGAAGCCCTCAGCCTTGTACCTGGCACGTACTAAACTCAATAAACGGTAGCCATCAACATCATCACTATCATCACCAGCTTCTACTACTGCTTCACTCAAAATCTCACCATAACCCTGTGCAGCAGGTGTGCACTGATTCATTTACAGGTATTTATAATCATAATAGATACAGTTGACAGAGGGAAAAATGAGGTTCAGCACGGTTTGCGAGGATCTCCTTGAAGCCTGCTCCTATATTTCTTTCTGCCTGTGCTCAGCACCACTTTGACAAGCCCACACCTACAAGGCTCCCTCCTTCTCCCTTGCCTTCACATGCCCACGCTCAAGGATGATGGCCTCATGACCCGCTGGTCCCTGGTTCTCAGAAGGCCACACAGTGACACGGATGCAGTGGCTGGGGAAACAGGATCCAGCCCAGAGGAGGAGCTGAGCTGTGCCCGAAGCACCCAGCCTCCCTCTCCAGGAAGAACTTGTGTTCTGGGGTCACCTCATTACTCCCTGCAGAAAGCTCTTTCAACTTCAGTATGGGGTTCTGGATGTGAAGGCCACCCCGAGGGCTGGCGGGCGGTTAAGTTCTGTTTGTCTTCCAAACAATGATCCCTTCAAGGTTTGTATAAATACTCAGTCAGCTTCCTATTATGACAATGTGAAGGAGAAACTGGTGGCATCTTCATAATGAAGACTTGAAGAAAAGTCAATGGCAGTGAATAAATTAGATGTTTTTACCCTTCCTGTCCTGCTCTTCCTTGAATACCTCAGTCCCCTCCTGGGATCAGCTTGTTGGCCGGGCCCTGGATTCCCAGGCAGGCCCGTCCTGAGCATCAGGCCATGGAGGAGGAGGGCTGTGGGTCGCCCTCACCCCACCAGGCTGCAAAGTCCTAGAGTAGGAGGGGTTTAGGTTTGCAGGCTCCTTTGCCAGATGGCATTTGATATGAATATTGACATTAATGGTGTTTGGATAATGATGCTGTCTGTGGCAGGGGCTTTATTACTGTTATGAACAGCGTGGTCCTGGAGGGAACCATTCCGATTAGTTACCTTTGTGTGTGAGTTGCAAATGTTTAACAGACAATTATCAGGAGACGGTGTTCTAGGGGATTCGGGTTATTCCTGGATTCCCAGGCAGGTTCTGAAATCAGTCTGCACCTTGGAGGAGTCGGTCGGGGCTGCCTGAGATCATTGCCTTCCGTGCAGAGCCGGTCACCCCAGTCTTTCCTGTTTGTCCCCCAACAAGGCTTTCCCATTCTCGGGGGTTCTGCTTTGTTGCAACCTCTCCACATCAGATACATCAAAACCCTACCTTTTACACTTCCTGAGGGAGTTTGAGCCTCTTCCTATTAAAAATGAATAATAAAATCCTCCGCTTTCATCCTAATGGGGTTAGTAGGAGGTGTTTAGCTTTTTATAGCTACCTAGATGATGGAAGGAGGCAGATGAAGCCATCACAAAATTAAGGAAGAGGTCATCATTAGAAGCCAGGGACCCAAGTCTTTTAAAAGCATTTCTGGTCTTAATTCAAAGCGTCTCTCGGTAGAGCTTCAGTGAGCAGAGGCCGAGGGTTTCCTCCGCCGGAACCAAAGCTTTGGCAAGGTGGAGACTGTGTGTGTGGCAGGTTTCTCTACAAGTCCTGTGGAAGGACCAGTACCTTCAGAGCGAATAGGACCCTTTCAAGATGGATTATCTGGTGGAGGGTTACGCCTGTTTCCCTACATCAGGCAAAAGCCTTCTGCCCTTTTGAGAAATGAATGAACGAATGAATGAATGGGACCTTAGTGTTTGGCGGGGTCCTGGAATGGCTTCAGAGGCCAGGCTGGCCATTGCTATGGACCAGATGGTCCTGGGATTTTAGCTATCAGGTAAAGCGGGAAGTCAGGAGGCTGAAGTGAACTTCTGGAAACAGCATAAAAATGGATTGCTGTGTGTGCTCCCAGTGCCGCTCTAAATCTGAATACAAAATAGAGAAGATGCTCTTTTGCTCCTTTCAGACTAATGATTTTGTCCTTTTTCCCTCTCCTCCTCGTTTTATTTCTTCATCTATAACATCTGCAAGAGGCCAGTCAGAGTAATAAAACTGTGCTAAGCTCGCCTAATGCCAGCCATTGATCCAAGGGTGGGACACGATTAATCAATGGGATTTTAGCGGTGTTCGTGTCCCCAAGGGCCATCATGCCCAAAGGCAGCTCTTGCCTCCGCCAAGGGGAGGCATCTGAGAACTGACGGTGCCGTGATTCTCTAGGTGTGGACTCAGGGAAGTGGTGAGAGATGGGGTGCCCACCCCGCAGGAACAGCCTTTGTGGCAGTTTCAGACAGCCACTTTGGGTGTTCGATGGCCTTGCTTTTAGGATGTACACTCACCACTCACTTCCTCTGCAATGTGACGTCACTGTGGGAGTTGCTTGGCTCCAGGGTACGGGTCCCATGGGAGATGGAAGGGGGTTTCTAGAACAAAGAAAACCTCATCCAACATACTAGGTACCTCTCACATAACTACAGGCCTGGGGAAATCATGTCCTCTAACTCCTCATTGTGCACTCGAGGAAACTGAGGCCCAGAGAGGAAAGGGACTTGCCCAGGGTCACACGGTGAATTAGTAACACGTCAGAACTAGAAGTCAAGTCTCCTGGGCTGAGCTCTTCCCCATCTCTGTATCTATAAAGCTGAGTCAGGATTAGACCTTGTTGCAGTCACATGAGGGAATCAAACAGAAGGTTGATACAGCAGTTATAGAGAATTCAGGCAGGGTAGAGACACCCAAACTGAAGAATTCAGTTTGAAAAAATTATAGCACATTTAAAAAATAGGCTGGACATTCCTTTTCTTCCTTTTCCTTGAATGTGTTTTTTATTGTGAGCTATCACACATATATAGAAAAGTGAATAAAACACAGACACGATTTGACAAATAATTTATAAAGCAAATACTATTGCAGCCACAATCCAGGTTAAGAACTAGAGTATTACCCACTCCCTCAAAGCTCACTGTATGTCCCTTCCTTATCCCAACCCCCTCCCTCCTAGAACTAATCCTACCTTGACCATTTCCTTGCCTTTTTGCATAATGTTCCCACCCAAATAGCTTATTCCTGTTTGTTCTTAAACTTTGGATAGATGGAATCATCTTGTATGTATGTGTTCTTTTGTGTCTTGTTTCTTGGCTCCAACATTATGAGATTCATCCATGTTGTTTCCTGTACTTGAATTTCGTTCATTTTCGTTGCTTGTACTTTTTTTTTTTACATGGAAATTGTCTTAAAGAAACCTATTAGAACCCAGCCCTGTGAAATAAGCGTGATATAGCTCAGCCTAGAGGGTGGGAGTTGGAACAAGGTTGCCCCAGAGAGGTTGTCTTTTGGGCTTTGGTTCTGGCTCTCCTGATTATATGCCATAATTTTTTTGTTTTTAAAGCATAAGGGACCTGATTGTTTTATTTTTATTTATTTATTTTTTTACATCTTTATTGGAGTATAATTGTTTTACAGTGGTGTGTTAGTTTCTGCTTTATAACAAAGTGAATCAGTTATACATATACATATGTTCCCATATCTCTTCCCTCTTGCGTCTCCCTCCCTCCCACCCTCCCTATCCCACCCCTCCAGGCCGTCACAAAGCACCGAGCTGATCTCCCTGTGCTATGCGGCTGCTTCCCACTAGCTATCTACCTTAAGTTTGGTAGTGAACATACACTAATTTAAAGGACACAGGTTTGTGCTGGGGCCCGATCTCCACACGGCCAGGCCAGGGAAGGGAATCCCAGAATTCCTTGCTTTGCAAAGGAAGAGCCTGACACAGACTGCGAGCCCCCTAGGGGCAGGAGCTGTTTTATCTGTCTTACATTTCCAGGATCCAGTATAGAGTCAGTCCACAGCAGGATATCAATAACATTTGTCCACTGAAGGGAAGAATAAAGGTTCTTTAGAGCAGCCCTCTGCAGGATGCCTGAATCTCCTCTACAAAATGGTCTCCAGTGACCAGTCATGAAGGAACTGTTTCCTTGGTGGGCTGATGGAGGTCTCCCAAATGCAAAAACCAGCTTAGTGACGGAGGCAGGAATTTGGATCATCCTTAGTAACGTTTGTGTCTTATATTCAAAAAGACCTTAGAAAGGTCAGTGTTAACTGGAAACTCACCATTTCTCAAGAAATTACATAAAAGGGAATGTGGGGAAGAGAGGTCTTCTTAAAAATAAACACAGCCTGCGATGTGCTTTTGCAGAGAGCTCTGGAGAGCTGAGTGGGGCTGCTCCAGGTCTCCTGCTCTGAGTTGTAGGGTTTGTAGCCACCGAAGCTTCTCCGGCTGGCTCTGAGCCTCCTGCTTTGGTGGGAGAAGCAGCTGAAAGTGAGGCTGTCTGCGCTGCTTCGTGGGTTGGGCTGGCTGGACAGCAGTCTGATGGGCTCAGTGACCCCAACCTTACCCAGCCAGGTCAGGCATCACGACGGCTACCATGGCAGCAGCAGATGTATATGCATCTTGCTGAATTATTTTTGTTTGTTTGTTCATTTGTTTTAAAGCCCATCCGTTGAAGAAATACCTTAAAATATTTAGGACCCTCAAGGCGCATTATAGGATCAACCCCCAGCCCCACCCCCCAGAGCCCCTGGAAGCTTCCAGAACTTTTATGGAATCCATCCTGGAAGTTAAAAATCTATGCTTTTCTTTCTTTCTTTCTTTTCTTTTCTTTTTTTTTTGAGGCACTTACTGTAATTTGCATGGAGTTATTTCTGGGATCATTTATTAAGTCAAACTTCCCCAACCAGATGTGAATTCTACGTCTGTTTTGACCACCAGGATTCAGCTAAGGGCTTGGTAGGGACTTGGTGATGGGCGAATATTTGTTGAATGAATGATGAGCGTGTGCTGAGGGGGACTGACTCAGTTGTAGACCGAAGGAAAAAGACCAGTCCTCCTCTAACCCCATCCAGTTCTCAGTCAAGGGCAGTTCAGAGCTTTCCGCAGAGAACTACTGCCGGTTAAGCCCCCGGAGAGCCCTGGAAGGCGCCGCGGGGAGGCCCGCCTTCCTGGAAAGTTTCCCTTGGAATTGTCTTCAAAAGCTGCGACGCAGCCCCCGGAGTTTGAGCACGAATAAATCATTAGCATTTTATTTACAATTCTGGGTTTACAATTCCTAGAAAAGGATCCTGCTGTTCAGTGTGGATTCCTGCTTTGCTGGCTTTCCGTGGCGCCGCCTTCTTCTACCGTCTTGGGGGACTGGGTTTGCTCAAGACTCATTTGGGCAGGAGTGGGGTGTGAAGCGGCCATGGCGGACGCGCGGAGGACTGGCCTGGAGGAAGGGGGATGCGCCTCTCTCCCCGTCCCGTGTTTCCCGACGACCCTGAGCGGAGAAGTCGTACCCTCTCCGTTTTACCAGGAAAGCAGGTTTGATTCAGGAAGGGTCGGGGACTTGTCCAAGGTCACACAACTCGTGCTTAAGTTTGCTCCGAATGCTTGGCTTCCAAACCCGTCCGGGCTGCAGTGGACCCTGGGAGCCCTCCGCGCCCCGGCCCGGCTCGGGTCCCTCACGGCGCCCACCCGCCGCGCCCGCTAGATGGCAGCCTTGGTCTCCGCCGCGCCCCGCGGCCGGCGGGGGCTCAGCGGAGGCCGCCGCCAAGCTCAGGAGGGTCCGGCCGGAGGCCCCGCGGGCTGCTCCGTGGGAGGCGCTGCTGTGGGCACGCAAGCCCGGGATGACAGAGTCCAAGTGACCAAAGGAAGAGGGTTGCTGGAAGCAGTCCAGGCTCCCCTGCCTGGAATGAGCGGGGGCTTGTTCCGGGCTCTCCCGGCGCGGGGTCCGAGGGCGCGGCGGCCCGGGCTCCAGGATCTCCGCGGGGTGACGGCGCTTTCAGCTCTGGCAGCCGGGGATGCGCGTGCAGGGCCCGCAGCGGGGCCCACCGGATCTATCCCGATCCGGTCTCTTAAGAAGTTGCCCACGGTTAAGCCTTCTCCCTTCTCTGGGCCCTGGACGGGCGTTCTGAGCCTCGCACTAGTGACCCTGGGTCAGTCACTGACGGCCTTTTAGCCACGGCGACGCTCCCCCACCCAAGACGCACAGTGGCTGGCTGAGTCACCCCTCCTTTCCCCATCCCCACGGCCGCACCTCTGGGGAGAAGCGATTGGCTGGCACACCTCGGGACCTGGGCCCAGCCACTGGATAGAGAGGTTTGTTGTATAGAGGAGGTGGACGTGGTGATGGTGATGGGACAAACACTGTCCTTCCCAGAGTAGGGGGGAGGTGGGACCCAGGGGGCTGGGGTCAGTCCTGGTGTCTCTGGAGTGTATGGTACGAATTCATGGATTTGTTTCATTTCAAAGAAATGAAATTTGTTTCATTTCTTTGGGGATCCAAGTCCTAGTCCTAGGGGCTCTACCCTCAGGGTCCTGTGTTACTCTTTTGGGAGCTGCCTCTTGGGTAGGTGAGGTTTACAAACACCCTCTCCCCTCCCTTCTGCAGTCAAGTTCCTTCTCTCCAGGTGGCTTCTCTGCTTTCTAGGAGGAAGGGGGCTCCACCTGAATTTGTCTTGACTTAGCGGCCATCTTTACGCCCTGGTCAGGGACAGACGTGATCTGCTTCAGGTTCCGGGAAATTGGGCCTTATCATGGCACTTGAGGTGGGGACACTGAGGATCCAGGGGGAAGGTCTTTGTCAAGGTCACTCCCAGGCATCCAGGTGTCCCACACCAGGACTCTTGCTGCCGTAAGACCTGTTCAAATGTTTTTCTACTTTAGATCCGACAGTCCTTGCAAAGTTCTGCAGTTTGCATTGATTTTGAGAGGCATCTGAGGCTTCTGGGTAGAATGCATGGGTCATTAGGTCCTAGGAGTTGGGTCAGGCATTGAAGGGGCATTGTTTTTCCTTGCTGTGGGTCTCCAGGCCATGCCTTCCCCAATCCAGCCCCTGCAGGTCAGGTCTGATGTGGAGTTAGAGAATGGTGATGAGAACATCCCCTGATCGCATCAGTCAGGCAGGGAAAGGGGCCTGCCAGGCAGTGTAGATTGGTGCGAATAATTGGTATCCACCACATACCCCTCTGTTAAGACCACAGTTTCCATGACAGAGCCGCTCTCTAATGGAGCCTGTCAACTCGGCTTAGGCCACAATGGCTCAGAGCACACCTGCCCCAGAACCCTTGTGAAAGTGGGATCCTGGGCGTTAACCGTGCCTTGCCCACGCCGGACGCAGAAGGCGGCGGAATTCGATTTCGAAGGGGACTTGGACCTGGCACCTATCAGACCCGCCATCGAATTACTCGGTAATTATTCCGCACAGCCGCCCAATCGGCCCGGGTCCCCGGCGTGGCCGCCAGCAGACAGAGGGGGAAGGTGAGTATCCCCGGAGGCCCCAGCGCACGCCCAGGGCGGAGAGGGCCTCTCCGAACCCGCTGGATAAGACCCTCTTTGACCGCGTGCCTGGGTTTAGAGCCGCCGTCTTTACTGGCAGCCGGAGAGGCTGTTTGAGGAAATGGAAAAACTTGTGTCGGCGGCGTCAGTCTTGCAAAGGGGTAGCCAAGCAGTTTGCAGCGCGTTCTGTTCCTCGCGCTGCCGCCACCGCCTCGGCTCCTCGGAGGCTGCTGGGGAGGAGAGAGGGGGAGGAGGTGACCGAGTTCACGTCCCCAACGCTGCCTCTCCCGGAGTGATGGATGGCTGTCTACTCGGGCGGGGGAGCGCCAGCACAGCTCCCTCTGCAGGGAGCTGCTCTCAGCCTCCCACACCGGGCGCTGCGGCTTTTGGCAAACTCTTTCCCCAAATGCTCGGGGAATATGGACTCTGGGTCAGTTAATTTGGCCGATTACTTCGCGTTAATGAGACCATCCTTTTCGGTTTCGTCCGGATCTGTGGCAGCCTTGCGCAAACTTCCATCGCCCCCTCCGGGCTCCGCTGACACCCCCCAACCCCGCCATTTACAACTAACCCACGTGGGTCTTCCTTCCAGGACTCACCTGAGTTTCCTTGATGTGGCACTTTGCGCTTGGGCTAGGGAACAACTTACCTCTGGGAAGACAGATCAGAGATGGTGGGTATCCATTCCTCTCTTCTTTAAAATATTCGATTAATTGTTGAAAGCTCTAGTTAAGCAGTTAATTACAGGAATAGATTCAGTTTTGTCTTTCTTTGCTCCCTACCCCCAAATGTCCTTAGTAAATCTTCAGTAGCTGGGAATTCTGAGATCAAAACCAGGGGGGTGGGGGTGAGGGCTGAGGAGGAGAAACTCTTCCTGTTGGAAGGGGTCTTTATTTTGCAGTTGCTTGGGTCTAGTTCATGATGCAAAACCAAATCCCAGCTGTTGGCTTCAGGGCAGGATGTATGGATGCTACTGCATCTGGGGGCCAATGTACTTCAAAACCGACCTCACCAACAATAATGATGGTGAAAATAATAATATGAGGCAGCTAACATTTCTTGGGCACCTAGTATGTGCCAGGTGCTGTGTACTCTATCTCCCTTATCTTATTTAATCCTCAGAGCAGACCTATAAAGTAGGTGCTATTGTCATTCCCCACTTGGCAGGGGAGGAAACTGAGGCTCAGAGAGGTTAATTATGGTGACACAGCTGGAGAGGAACAGAGACAGAACTCAGCCTAGGTCCTCCCGATTTTAAAGCCCTGGACTTAATCACTCTGCTCTATTGTTACAGAAACTTGCAGTTATTTTGCTGCAAAGCACATTTGTATGTTGGGAAATACCCTTTGAAATTATTTTACAGTTTTGCAATGAGTGGCTGTTTGGTTTTGCTGTTTCTCTTTTTTTCAAAATAGAGTGAAAAACAAAAACAAAAAAACCCCATCTCCACTTTCCAATGGGTCAGCCAGATCAGAGGAGGAAGAAACCACTGAGTTTCATTGCTGGCTTATATAAAAGAGAAGTTGCCTTAGAATTATTTGTCTTAAAAAAGGATCCATTAATTTAACTCATATTTAATGCACTTACTGTGAATGCACTTCCTTTTGCCACTGTGCCCTCTTTCCAGTGTGCCCAAATGGAGCTGGACAAATCTGTCCTCCCTGGGTACCCACTGTACTTGCCCTTCACCCTCTGTGAGGATGGAGAGGGCCACCCAATGAGAAACCTTCGTACAAGCTGCTCAACTGAGTTGGCTGTGAGTTGGCCAGAGCCAGGGAGAGTGAGAAACTTACAAATTTCAAAACTGCCCTGGGCCAATTTAATCAAATTCTGCCACCTCCATCCTCTCCACATTTTTGAATTCTCAAAAATTCACTCCCATCTAAGATGCGTACAAGAGTGGAAGGATTTTGGAATGTTAATAATGCAGACTTTTGCAGCACAGCAAGGTGAATTCTCAAGGGGTAACGGTTAACATCTGCTTTTTCTTTCCCAAGATAACAATGGGGAAGGCTGGGCTCTGCATGCACACACACCAAGCCAGGACTGTAAGAGCCGAGTTTTTTTCTCTCAGCAAAGAGGTAAATTGTGCCCAGATCCAGCACTAGGAACAGTAACCAGAAAACTTGGATGTAGCAAGAGTGACAGTGATAGAAAACAACAACAACAACAACAACAACAACAAAAACAAAGCCAAATCTCCCATGAGGCTGTGAACAAGACCCTATCTTGCAGGGGGTTTGAACGATGGCAAGAAGCTCTCTGCTTCCTCCCAGTGGGGCAATTCTTAGCAATCAGCGTCAGAGCCCATGGTCCTGACATGTCCCCTGGGAAGCAGCAGGATGCTTTGTATCAGGAGACAGAGAGCTCAGCCTCTGGTTCTAGATACAGGCTCTGCGGCATTCCAGGGGTTGACGGCGGGGGTGGGGTGGGGGTGGGGGACTTGTGCTTGTCTTCTTTGAGGGTTTCTATGCTTCTGCCATCATCTCTGTCCCCCACGGTAAAGGGTAGTGACTGCCAGTGAGCTCTGGAAACAGAGGAACCTGGGTCCCAATCCCAGATATGCCCATGTGAATGTAAGTGAACTCTCTGAGCCTCAGTCTTCTCATTTGTAAAATGGGGATAATAAAACTGACCCGGTGGGTTGTGGGTCGCTTAGCACAGAGTATGGCTCAGTACGTGGTAACTATTTTTAAAAAAGCGCACATAAATATCTACAGTCCACACTTGTTTTCTAAGACCCATTGCACACCTTTTGAGCTGCTCATTTTGGGGAATAAAATGCTCTGTAACTTGGAGGAAACTAGGTGACCCAGAATACAATTTCTGATCTAGCCTTGCCCTATAGATTCACTTGAATGGTTCTGTGGAAATGATCCAGAGTCAGATCTAGAAGCAGTGCAGACATCCTTCTAAAGGGAATCTCTTGGTTAGTTTTATCAGTAAAAAAATGACCTAGAAGCTATTTTTTAAAATGAAGGGTGCCAACCTTGTGTTTGCAGCTACCTAGGGATTTTTATCATGGGATTTTGGGGCTGAAACGAATGCTCTTATATGTTGCAGCAACATCTTGCAGCTCAGAGAAATGTGAAGAAATGGTCAGGCTTCATTGTACAGATGCCATCCTAGCCGCATATTGGAAGTCCTGAGCTGGTGCACTGGCTTCTTGGTTTCTATCTTTCGCTTGCATAATGCAATTTAAATCCCTTGTTAATTTCCAGGTCGAGTTTCATTCATGAGGATAATCTTTAATAGATGTTAAATATAGGGATCAAGTTAAGTGCATTATTTCTTTTTTACAAAGTGCTAATTGTTCATGTTCTCATAAATTATTTTCTCTTCTCATGTAGCAGGTTTTATGAAAGAACTTTTCAGCCAGTGCTTTTAACCCCATTGCGTGAATATTATCCTGTAATCAGCAGGTCGTTCAGAGCCTTCCTGTGCTGATGATCTCTATGTCACCCTTCAGAGCAGGAAGGAGAAGAAAAATGAGCTCGTTTGGAGCATATGTATATATGAGTGGCTCACAGACATTAAAACAGATTTTATACCCAAACATTTTGAACTTTAAGTGCATCTTTTCAGCTGCTCTGTTCCTACTGAGACTCTTGACGGATTCAGCCTAAATCTACTTTTTTTTTTTTTTTTTTTTTTTTTGCTGTACACGGGCCTCTCACTGCTGTGGCCTCTCCCGTTGCGGAGCACAGGCTCCAGACGCGCAGGCTCAGCGGCCATGGCTCACGGGCCCAGCCGCTCCGCGGCATGTGGGATCTTCCCGGACCGGGTCACGAACCCGTGTCCCCTGCATCGGCAGGCGGACTCTCAACCACTGCGCCACCAGGGAAGCCCCTACTATTTTTTAAAGGTCTGAACAAGTTATTGATTTTATCTTATTTAGTTTTAATTGTGATAAAATACACATAACATAAAATTTAGCATCTTAACCATTTTTAAGTGTACAGTTCAATAATGTTAAGTACATTCACAATGTTTTGCCACCAATTTCTGGAATGCTCTCTGTCTTGCAAAATGGAAACTCTGTATCCATTAAACAACAACTTCCCATTCCTCCCTCCCCTCCTCCCTGGATACCACCATTCCATCTTTCATTTTTATGAATTTGACTACTCTAGGTACCTTGTATAAGTGGAATCGTGTAGTTATTTTTTTTGTGACTGTCTTATTTCACTTAGCATGATGGCCTCAAGGTTCATCCATCCATATGTCAGAATTTCCTACCATTTTAAGGCTGAGTAATATTCTATTTTATGTAAATACCACATTTTGTTTATCCATTTATCTATTGATGGACACTTGGGTTGCTTCCACCTTTTGGCTGTTGTGAATAATGCTACTATGAACATAGGTGTACAGCCTGAAACTACTTCTGATTGTTTCACTTATTCTAAAAATGTTTAACCACATTCAGGAAGGACCCTGTGCTGAGCTCTAAGGAGAAGAGAAAGATGCTATGTCTGCCCTCAAGGAGCTTGCATCAAGAGAAAGACAAGACAATAGTAATACCAGCTATTTATTGAGCTCTTACGTGCATCACTTTATTTAACCCTCACCATGACCCTCTGAGGGAGATGCTGCGTTATTGCTATTTTACTTGTGAGGAAAGTAAAATTCAGCACCATCAAGTCACTTGCCCAAGATTATAACACTCTGGGGAACTGGCATTTGAACCTAGGTCTGTTAGACTCAAAACCTGCATCTTTTTTCTTTTTTTTCTTGGCTGCCCCACAGCTTTCGGGATCTTAGTTCCTCCACCAGGGACTGAACCAGGGCCCCCTGCAGCGGAAGCACGGAGTCCTAACCACTGGACTGCCAGGGAAGTCCCGAAACCTGCATCCTTGACCCAAACAATATTGTACCTCTTGCCATGGCATAAAACCCCATAAAAAGAAGGGAGAGCCACAGACATTGTGCTGGGAGAGTTCAGAGGGGATGCTTCCCCTGGGGATCGGAGCAGGCTTCTTGGGGGGAGAGACGTTAGGGCTGGAGCTAACAAGGAGGGTTTGGGTGGGCAGAGATGGGAAGGAAGAAGATTTTACAGGAAGGGTCATCATAAACAAAGACCCAGGGGAGAGAAGGCATGAGGATTCCAGGGCAAGGGAAGTGCTTTGGTTAAAATGCAAAGGGACTTTCTGGGAGATGAGGCTGCTGAGATACACATGGAGTCAAGCCGTTTGAGCTGGAAGGGCCGAGGGATGCGGATGCTCATTTCACAGAGGAGGAAGCCAGGATCCCAGGAAGAAAACAAAGCTCATATCGCCAGACTCCAGACCAGTGCTTGTTCCACAGCAGATTGGAAAAGGCCGAGGGGTCTGGTTGCGGGGGTGATGGGAAAGCCTTGAAGATGTTTGAGCGGAAGTATGACATGCTTTGGACTACCTGGGCATTTGGTCTTGTATTCTGAGCCCCAGAACCACAGGGCAGTCGAGACGTGAGGGCCAGTATCGCACACGTAAGGGCTGTGGTGACTCAGCCCCCTACTGGTTCTCTGTGGGCCAGTGCTCTGTGGGTCAGTGCTGAGTGACCCTCTCCCCAGACTCCTGCTAGAAGCTGCTGAATTTGCTTCTCCCATCATGGGTACATTTCCAGACTTTTAAAAAACAACTGGAGGTAGTATGTGTGAGGGAGGTTAGGAACACAGCCTCTGGAGTCAGACAGTTGCAGGTTGAACCCACCTCTTTGTGCTCTAGCTTTCTCAGTGCCAACAGAGGAGTGCAGTAGGACTCTCCTGCAGATTAAGTGAAATATCGTCTCGAAGGGAGGAGGGTGCCTGGCATTTGGAAGCACTAGTTCAATGTTAGCATGGTTGTGGGTGTTCCCAGGATGGCTCAGCAAGATGTTTTCTCCTGAGTGGCAGCCCATTTGGGGCAGTCAGCACTGGCTCTCAGGCTGAAGATCCTGCCCCTGATCTAGAACAACAGAGAAACCAAAGAGAGCCCAAAGGCCGATGTTGGGTGTCAAGAGCCTGATTTTTGGAGTTTTGAAGTTTGAAGATTGCACTTAACACCTGTCACACTTCATCTGAGTTGCACAGCCCTGGGAGGGAAGTGGGCAGGCACTGACGACCCTGTGACAGGTGAGTATGCGTGCTCTAAGAGGGCAGCACAAGCTCAGGCAGCCAGGAGGTGGGGGAACCAGGGTTCCTTCTGCGGTGACTATGATGCTTCAGTGTAGGGCTTTGCTTGTGCCTAGAGATGTTTTCCAGGGACCCAGGGGAATGTAGACGGACGGCTTTCAGCTGAAGTCATTCTTTCACCTTCCATTTGTTCACTCGTTCAATACAGATACAGAGCACTTCCTACACCTAGGGACAGTGCTGGCTGAATATTTCATTGTACTGATAACCCACATTTTATTTTTCCATTCATCAGTTGATGAACATTTGGGTTTTAATACATTTTAGCTATTACGAATAATGCTGCTGTGAACATTCATATACAAGTTTTTGTGTGGACATATGTTTTCAGTTCTCTTGGGTATATACCTAGGAGTAGAATTGCTGAGTCATTCTATGTTGAACTCTTTTCCAATCCCTGCACCATTTTGCATTCCCACCAGTAGTGTATGAGGGCTCCAATTTCTCCACATCCTGCCTTTTTGGCTATAACCATTCTAGTGGGTGTGAGGTGGTCGCTTATTGTATTTTTGATTTGCATGTCCCTAACGAATGATGCCGAGCGTCTTTTCATGTGCTTATTTGCCATTTGTATATCTCTTTTGGAGAAATGTCTAGTCAAATCTTTCCCCATTAAAAAATATCAGGTATGTGTCTTTTTATTATTGAGTTGTAAGAGTTCTTTATATATTCTAGATATAAGTCCCTTACTAGATATATGATTTGCAAATATTTTCTCCTGTTTTGGGGATCGTCTTTTCTTTTTCTTTTTTTAGGTCAAATGTTTTAAATTTTGATGTAGCTCAATTTTTCTTGGTGTGTGCATGCACACACACTTTTGGTGTCATATCTAAGAAACCATGGCTTAACATGAGGCTACAAAGATTTACTCCAATTTTTCTTCTAAGAATACTATAGTTTCAGCTCTTACATTTAGGCCTATGATCTATTTTCAGTTCATTTTTGTGTATGATGATGTGGCTATCCAGTTGTACCAGCACCATTTGTTGAAAGGACTAGTCTTTCCCCATTGAATTATCTTGACACCTTTGTCAAAAATCAATGGACCATAAATGTAAAGATGTGTTTCTGAACTCTCATTCTATTCCATTGATCTATGTCTAGCCTTATGCCAGTGCCATGCTGTCTTGATTACTGTAGCTTTGTAGTAGGTTTTGCACCCCCCCAACTCCCAATCCCTTTCCCCAGGCTAATGGCGGGTGCTCAGCATATACTTGGTGCATGAATGGTGGAAAGAGGCAGCAGCGCTTTTTGACTGATGCTGGGGCAGCAGGTGCATGCACACTTACATCTGAACCACAGGGCTTCTTAGCCCCTTCTTAAAAAATGCCACCCCAAGCACAGCCTTCTTCTCCAGCCTCCTCCTTTGAACTCATTTGTTCCTGATCTGCTTCCTAGGCCAGAAAACTTTAGTGGCAAAGTGCACGCCTCGGTCTACCTCAGAGACAAATACTCCTGCTCTTGGCTGCTTCCTCCAGTAGTGCGGTAGCTCCCTAGCTGTCAAGACCTCTGCCACTTCACCCCTCTGAGCCCCATTTACTTTGACAGTATTAATACCCACCTCTCAGGATTGTTGAAGAATAAATTAGATAACGTGTCAAGCACGAAGATAAGTGCTTTACAAGCATTTACTCCGATGAGATAGGTACCCAGCTTCATTTTTAAAGGTGGGGAAATCGAGGCACACAGAGATGAGATTGTAGACCAGGGCTCCATATCATTCCATGGCAGAGTCAGGACCCAAGCCCACTCCAGTCGGGCTCCGGAGCCTGTGCACCCCGGCCGGAGTTGCAGAGACGATGGCAGGGAGCTTTCCAGGGAGAAGACCCAGCTCAGGGCATATTCTGGGGTGAAGCCTGCGCCCCTTCCCGGTTCCCTTCCCAGCCTCTCCTTCCCTGGCGGGTCTCCCCAAGGTGGTCTGGCCGGGCAGGGCAGGAGGCAGGGGTGCTCCGGAGGCTGCCGGGCCCGCGGCCGGCTTGGCTTCCCAAAACCTGGGCAGCCGCGTTCTGCCTCGGTGGCCCCGCTGCTAAGGACACGGCCCGGGATGTGCCGAGCATTCGGGATGGAAAATGAGCACAAAAGAACAAACAGGAAGGCCTCGAAAATGCTAATACGGGGCCCGCGCCGCTGGCGGCGGCGCAGCCCCGGGCCGCGGTCACGGCGCTCTGCCTCATTATTGCTGCCGGGGGCCCGCGGCCGCGAGCAGCGGGGGACGCGGGGCCGCACGCGGCGCAGCTGATGGCGACGCTGATGGCACGGCAGCGAGGCCCCCGGGCTCAGCGTGTGTCTGGCCTGCCCGGGCTGCGCGCTCCGGGGCCCCGCGCCCCCCGTGGCCCCCGTGGCTCCGTGTCCCCCCGACCCCCGCGCGCCCAGGGCGCCCGCGCCCTGCGCCCCCGCCACCCCCGATACCCCGTTGGCCCCTCCCCCCTCGATCCATTCCCCCTTCTCCGTCCCTGCGGCGCCCGTGCCCCCGTGTGCACCCCGCGGCCCTCCACTGCTAGAGCGGGCGGGCCCGGGGCGCTGGGGTGGGAGGCTAGGGAGGTCGGGGCGGAGACCTGGGAGTGGGTGCCTCGCCACCCCACTTCCCTGGCCCGGCTGCTGAGGAAGCGTGCGCCAGTTTCCTAATTCCCATTAATTTTCTAATGAAAAAGACTTCTTTTAAAATCAAAAAAGTGATCAACGCTAGTCGTGAAAAGCTCAAACAATATAGCGATACATAAAGTAAAAAGCGAAAGTCCCTCCAAACCTTCCTTCCCCAAACTTCCTCTCCAGAGATAACCACCGTTTACGGATTGGTATGGAGCCTTCCAGATTTTTGAATACTCGTAGCAATTTGAATTAAAAAAAAATTCAAAATCGAAACATAAACAATATAGGTACCCCCCCGCCCCCCCCGCAAGTTGCAGTCCTGTTATACATTCTGGTCTCTCACTGCTTTCCTCGCGTAAGAATGTGCCTGGAGATCTTTCCACGTTATCAGGCGTAGCCCTATGTAATTCTTTTCAAAAGCCATATAATAATATTCCAGAGCACCAGGGTACGATAATTTAACCTTTCTCCTGCTACTACTAATTAAATGCTTGCTACATGACAGGGCTTTAAGCACCTTACCTGTATTATGTCATTTAATCATCATAACAGAAGACAAGTGTAACAATTCCTTTTTTAAGGAATAAAGAAACAGGCACAGAGAGGTGAAGGAACTTGCATGAGGTCACACAGCTAGTAAGTGACAAAGTCATGATTCAAGCACCAGTGGACTTGACTCTGAAGTCTTGCTCTTCTCCCAAAGCTCAGTGCCCCTCCAGATGTATCCTTTAGGTCACTGAATATTGGTAGGGGGGACCCTTTCCCTTCCCTGCTAGTTGTTTTTAATCCCACACACAAGCGCTACATCTGTTTCTGTGAGATTCAGCTGATTTCATCGTGGTGATTCTAGCCCAGTGATGTTGCTGTGGGGATCGAATAATTGAAATAGTATTGTATTTACCTGTTAAAAAACAAGTATTAGTGGGTATGAAATGAAAGGTAATTCTTCCACTCCAGATTTCTAGTTTTCTTATCAGAGGAAACCGCTGTTAGCAGTTTCTTATGTATCTTTCTAGACATTTTCAGTGCATATACTTTGCCACATAAATGGTAGCATACTCGACAGACTTCTGAACCTTGCTTTTTTTCCCACTAACGTATTTGGAGATCATTTTGTATTGGCATATACAGATCGATCTCATTCTTTTTCTCGTTGTTGTTGTTTTTCAATTCAATTTTGTTTTTGGAATAGGTAATACATTCAAAAGATTCAAAAATCAGAATCATAGAAACAGGAATACATTAAGAAGTCTTACTCCTATCCCTGTCTCTCTTGTGGGTGTTCCCCTCCCACCTTGGGCATCTACTTTTATTAGTGTCTCTTTCCAAGGTCTCTTTATACAACATTCACTATATTTTTTATGTGTTTAGCTATCCTATTGATGAATGTTTAGATGTTTTAGGGTTTTTTTTTTTTGTGATCACATAAAAAAGCTGCAGCAAACATACTCTTTGTACATGTGTGTGAGTATATCGGTAATTTTAGAGGTAAAATTGCTGGCTCAAAGATCAGGTAGATTGAAAATTTGAAACTTATTGCCAACTTACCCTTTAAAGCAGTTGTGCCCATTTATAACCCTATTGATAGTTCATGAGCATGCTGGTATCTTCATATCTTCGCTTACACTAGGTAGTATTACATTTTTAATCTTTGCCAATCTGCTAGATAAAAAATAATAATTCATTGTTTTAATGACTGAGGATGAACATCTTTTTAAATGTTTAAAAGTCATTTGTGTTCTTTTTTTGGTCTTGTTTTCTATTGGGTTGTTGGACTTGTTCTTCTTGGTTTCTGAGAGTTCTTACATAGTATTATGGAAATTATCTTTTTCCCAGTTTGCCATTGTCTTGATTTGGTTTTTGTTTTGTCTGGCAGAAATTTTCACATTTTGATGTAGTTAAATTTGTTAATTTTAAAATAATTCATTGGATATGTATCTTACTTAGAAAGATCTTAAAAATATTTTTCACATTTTCAAAAATATTTTTCATGTTTTCTTTCTTATTTTTATAATTTTATTTTTTAGTGTTTAAATCTTTCATCTACCCAGAATATGTTTTAGTATAAGAAGTGAGGTAAGAATTTAGCTTTTCTCCCCCAAATGGCTAGCCAGTTGTTCCAATACTATTTATTAAATAATCAAACATTTCCTCATTGTTTTTAAATGTCATCTTTATATACCAAATCCCAATATATGTTTGTGTCTATTTCTAGACCTTTTATTCTCTCCACTGATTGGTCTATTCATATTTCAGTACCAAATTGTTTTAATTACTGATGCTTTGTAATTTGTTTTAATGTGTTAGTAAGATCAGCCACCATGCCATTACTCTTTTTTTCCCCAGAATTTTTCTGGTTATACATATATGTTTATTTTTACATATAAACTTAAGATTTTCTTGTCTTGTTCCAAGAAATACTCTTTTGGTACTTTGGGATTATATTACATTTATGACATAATTTAGGGAGAATTGACATCTTTTTAGTCTTTTACATCAAGATCATAATATGACTTTCATTTACTCTGGGGCAGAAAATGCTCAACAAGTACTTAATTTGTTCTACATTTTGCAGCTTCTCAGACATGGCAGGGCAACTAACTGTTTCTGGCCAGTGAAATATGAGTAAAGGTGACATGTGACACTTTAGGGCTGAGACAATGACAAACACATGTGTGATTCTCTCTTTTTCCTTTGCTTTGGTGATCATGGAAGCATGAGGTATTGCAGGATCAAAGTAAGCCTATTGCCGAACCACACAGGAGGGCGGTTGCTTCGAACACTTGCCCAGATACACGACTGAATTCAGGTGAGAAAAATAGGCTTGTATTGCATTAAGCCACTGAGATTTTGGTGCCGGTTGTTTCTGCAACATCATTTAGCTTATACTGCCTGATACACCTTCAGCAGTGTTTTAAAGCTTTACTCTCTTAGATCCTGTGCATTTCTTGCTAGGTCTCTTTCTTTTGTTGCTGCTATCATAAAGGAGAGTTTTTTCCTTCCTGTATATTTTCTAATGGCTTGTGATTTATATATAAGAAAGCTATCAATGTTTATATATTAAATCTGTAATCAGTCCTCTTACTGAAACTCTTAGATTTCCTAATAGATTTTCAGTTTATATCTTGGATTTACCTTTCCTTTAAAATTTTTAATTTTTTTTATTGAGGTATAGTTGATTTACAATATTATATTAGCTTCAGATGTACAGCACAGTGATTCAGTATTTTTACAGACTATACTCCATTAAAAGTTTTTACGGGATAATGGCTATAATTCCCTGTGCTATACAATATGTCCTTATTGCTTATCCATTTTATACATAGTAGTTTGTATCTATTTTTTTTTTTTAGTAGTTTGTATCTTTTAATCCCATACCCCTATTTTGTCCCTCTCTCCCTTTCAGTAACCACTAGTTTGATTTCTGTATCTGTGAGTCTCTTTCTGTTTTGCGTATGTGTTCGTTTGTATTGTTTTTTAGATTCCACATATAAATGACCTTTCCTTTTTACATTTTTCTTATTTGTTGCTGGTCTGGAGGTTGATAAATAACTAAGTGCTCTAGGGCAAGGTGTATTTTCTGTATTTGCAAAACAATGAAATCATCTTTAAAAAAAATGAGTTTCGCACATATACCAAAGCTGGAATTCTAGCCTCACATGAAATTTTAGGTGATTAGACCACACTGGGCTGGTATTCCTGCAGGAGAAAATGCACTGGAATGCATGTGCTGCTGCTCTAAGGTGGGTCATGACTCCAGAATTTAACCAGTCCCTATTTTTTTAAACCTAACTCTCTTTACCTTTTTACATTACCTGCATGGCCCCTAAAGGCATTTGAGTTTGCAACCTTGCTGGTACTTTCAGAAAGAAATTAAGTTAATATTGATGAGAGTAGGTATCCCTGACTTATTTCTGACTTTAATGGAAATGCTTCTAGTATTTTACTGTTAAGTATGAAGCTGGCTTTTTCCTCTAACATTTTATTATGAAAAATTTCAAACATACAGAAAAGTGGAAAGAATTGTATATAGCGAACACTCACATACCCAGAACCTAGTTGCTACAATTAACATTTTATTATACTTATTTTATTACATATCTATCCATCTACCCTTCCCTTCATCCATTCATCAATCTGTCTGATTTTTTTGGATGCATTTCAAAGTGAGTTGAAGACATCAGTACACTTTACTTCTAAAAATGTCAGTGTACATCTCATTAACCAGAGTTCAATATTTGATATGGTTCCTTTTTTTAGAGGGGTAAAATTTAATACAATTCAATGCACAGGCCCTAATCATACCATTCCATGAGGTTAGATGAATTTGTACACTTGCATAACCCCAAATCCTATCAAGATATAGGATATTACCATAATTCCAGAAAGTTCTATTGTATTCATTCTTAGCTCAGTTCCCATCCCTCTACCTCAGGCAACCACAGTTGTGATTTCTTCCTACCATAGATTAGTTTGACCTATTCTAGAATGTCATATAAAAGAAATCATACTCTTGTGTAAGTTTTCTTTCACAAAGCATAATGTTTTTGAGATTCACCTACGTTTGCTACAGGTATCAGCAATCCTTCTTATTGCTGAGTCTTACTTCATTGTTATGAACTAAATGTTGTGCTCCTCCCAAAATTCATATGTTGAAGTCTGAACCCCCAATGTGATGGTATTTGGAGATGGGGCCTTTTGGAGACAGGGTTAGATGAGGCCGTTAGGGTGGAGCCCTGGTCTAATGGGATTAGTGCCCTTATAAGAAGAGACACTGGAGAGCCCTCTCTCTCTCTCCCTCTCTCTCTCTGTCTCTCTCCTCCATGTGCAGGCACAGTGTAAAGGCAGCCATCTGCAACCCAACGAGAGCAACTTCACCAGAACTAGACCATGCTGGCACCTTCATCTTGGATGTTCCAGCCTCCAGTACTGTGAGAAAATAGACTTTTTGATTGTTTAAGCCACCCAGTCTATGGTATTTTGTTATAGCAGCCTGAGCAGACTAAGACATTCATTATCTGAATATATTACAGTTTGCTTAACTATTATCCTGTTGATGAATACTTAGATCCTTTACAGTTTTAGGCTAATATGAATAAAGGTGTTATGAACATTTATGTAAAAGTCATTTTGGGGACTTTTGCTTTCATTAATTACTCTAGGGAAAATACCTAGGAGAATGGCTGGGTTGTATTTAATTTTATAAGAAAGTACCAGACCTTTCTCAAAGAGTTTTACACGTCCACCAACAACGTATGAGAGTTCTGGTTGCTCTGTATCCTTGCCAACACTCAGTGTTGCCTAAATTTTGTTTTGATGCTTAAGATGTATAAATCATGTTAATGAAGTATCTACCTATTCCTATTTTATGGAGTTTTTCTGTTTTTAAAATCTGTAATGAATGATGAAATTTATAAAATCTTTTTCAGCACCTGTAAAATGATCATATAGTCCTTATTCTTTAATTTGTTAATTATAGTGAATTATAGTAATAGATTTTCTAAAATCGAACCAGCCTTGCATTCCTGGGATGAACTCCATTTTGTCCTGGTATGTTAGTCTTTTAATACGTGGTAGGATTCTGGTTGCTAATAATCTATATAGATTACTATTCACTATGCATAAATAAGACATTTTCATTTTGGGTTCTTTCTTTGTAAGGTTTTGGTTTTGATATTATACGAACTGTGAAAATAGATTCTGAAGCTTTTTAGCAACCTCTGCCCTCACCCAGTGATTTTGGACTTGTGGTTTCTGTATGATGTTTTCAGCTTGTTGATTGGTTGATTTTGGCCTCACAAAAATTACTGGGAGACCCTTACTGCCTGTTGTGTAAGCACCACGACTATAGCTGCAATATACTGAGGCAGTGTAGCTAGTGATTAAGAGCATAGGCTCTGAAACCCAGTGGGGTCAAATTCCAGCTCTGCCACTTGCTAGCGGCATGGGGCAACTGAGCCTCAGTTGCAAATGACTGGGTCAGAGCACAGAGATAAAGAAGGCTTTCAAATCCTTGTCTATAAAACAAGGACAATAATGGTATCTGACTCCCAGGGTGGTTAAGAGATGCAGTGACAGGTAAAGATACTAGCAGAGACCCTGGTACACCAAAAGCATGTGAGAGACGTTACGGCAAAGCTGGTTCCAGCCCCTTAGTTGAGTTGAATCCGTCAAACTGTTGCATTTCTCTGCTGATCCACAAAATTTGTGGCAGTGTTTTTTGTCCCCCTAGACACAGTGTAGGGATGTGAGAAAAGCCAGTCCACATTTCCCTGGACATTCACTTGGGTGGATGATAGGAGCTATCTCCCAGACGGGGCCAGCTGGCCCCACTCAGACCCATGGAGATTGGGTGCCAGGAGCGATGTCTTCTCCATCACCTACTCTCTTCACTTACTCCTGTTTTCCTCAGAAAAGGGAAATTGACAAGTTCTTTGGAGCAGGCTAGGTTCCTGGCTGTTGCTGTATTGTCTGTTTCCCTTTGTTTTGAAAGACTGTTTCTAATTTTAATGTTTTAGAAGCTAGCTCTAAGGCTTCCCTCTTATCATCCTACCGCAGTGGGAGTGGAAGTCTTCCTGGCTCTCCGCAGTGGAGAGGCAAGAAAGAGTAAGGGTGCTGATGGGGGACGGAGGCTGCTTCAGAAAGGCGTGAGCCCCCATCTCTGCAGGTGTTCAAGCAGAGGCAGGATGGTCACTAGATGTGGAAGCCACCGAAGGGATTCAGGCATTGGATGATGGTGGTGGGTATGGGGAGTGGGTGGGGGTGGATTGGACTACGAATAACCATTGAGAAGAGCTTTAAATCTGGATACACCTGAGTACAATTTCGCACGTCTGCAACTCCCTCATTGTGTGATTTCTGGCAAGTCACTGCTTTTCAGAGCCTCAGTTTCCCCATCTATGAAATGGGGACAACAATACTGACCTCACAGGAGGCTGTGAAGAGCAATGGGATAATGGGGAGAAAATGCTGTTTCTTTTCACCCAGAGGTTTTGTGAAAAAAGGAGGAGGATTCTAATGTTCAGGAAGATGAACTCTATTGTTTTTAGCACCTGCATGTCTTTGCAGCTCACCCCCATCTTTTCCACACAGCACAGGGAGGGTGTGCTTGGGTTTAGAGGTTTCCGCATTAGAGGGTTTAGATTATGTGGAAGCTGTGGCTAGACCAGGTCCAAATGTCACAATGAGTAGGTACTGTAGTGTGTTTGAGTGTTTTCTGTTATATTTGGCTTCACTGGCAACTTTTCCCAAATTTTGTGGGAATATCAGGGCAACATTGGGATGTCCAATTTGGCAAAATGACCTTCCTTGGATAAGAAATGCAGCTGCCTGGTCACTTCCTGTGGTCCCGAGGAAAGTCAGATTTGAGTGTTAATTCTATTGTGCTGAAAAAAAAATACAGTTGAATACCAGTGCAAACCATTAGATTTTTGGGTGTTCAGCTAACAATTCATATGCAGAAATTTCCAAGAGAGGAGAGATTTGGAATTTTGAAGGACAAGCCTGTCTTGAGGTTTGATGGTTAAACATTATGTTCTAGAACTACAAGATGTAATAATGAGAAAAATTGGGGGATAATTTCCCTATAATGGCAGATGGAGATTAAAATGCATCTGGGGACATTTTTAACATGAACAGAGTGGATGAAAGCAAGTCCTAAAGGGGCTAACCTGCGTGAGCCAAGCTCTGTCCTCACACCTCAAACTGAGGGGGGCATTCAAGAGACAGAGAGGTCTTTACCTGATTCAGTTGTAAGGGAAGGGTAAGGACTAAACGGCTGCAGCAGCAGGTTGGTGAGATAAAGTGATTCTGGAACTGGAAAGTAGTTTTGGTTTGGAGTTTCAGATGATAAAAGACGCCAAACCGGTGAAGAACCACTCATTGCCAGTATGGATACAGAATGATGCCCATTTGCCGTTGGGGTAAACTGAGGTTCAGAGGCACACAGATTTCTAGAGGCTACCTGAGGAGTGAGGCATACTTGAGACAATAATGCACATCTCCTTATCCTGGTCTTCCACATGGATCCTCTCCAACTGGACCTAAATACCCTGTTGTTTAGACTGGGCTGGCATGATCCGCACCGGGATTATAGATTCAGCTTCTGCAGGTGCTAATTAGCAATGTGGAGCAGTGAAACCTTCAAATCCTAGCCAAAGGCTGTATCCGTCTGCCCCAAGCCCCGCAGCTGGTCCTCCCAGGAGGCTAAGAGTGTGCATGACTCTGGGTGCTTTATCCCCCACCCCGTTGCAGTTCAGAGACAAGAGTGCCTGCTAGAGGGAGTGTCACTCAGGTGGTGGAATGATCATTGCTACTTAGAAGCCGTGGGATTATCAGTGAACTGGCAGTGCGGGATGCAGGTGGCGTGGGGAGGTGGCATGCTTTGTACTGTCTGATGAGGCCCCTCTCTCTCCTCTCTCCCCACTCCCCTTGCCACTCCCTTCCTCATAGATTCTACTGAAACTCACTAAATGCAGAGAGTGAATGGATTTCTAGTGGACACTAGTCAAGGGGCTGAGCTTTGCACCTGGGGTGATGTGGGACAGAACAGAGACGCTGTGGAGGAGCAGAATCCAGACCACAGGTGTGTGAGTCTGGGGACTCAACCCACATCCTGGGAAGGTTTGAAAAGCCCCTCTGTAGGTCCTCCAGGCAGAGGTTACATCTGGCGGACATTATTAATACCCCCTATTTATAGTGGAGGCATCTGAACCTTGAGAGTCTGTTGGCTGGCTGGTCAAGGGCTCAGTTCTTTTCCCATCTGGAGCTTTAGATCCTGACAGAATCCTCATACCTGGAGGGAGAACTGGTCTGCTGCTGGGGGTCCAATGGAGACCCACTGAGAGATGAGCTGGGAAAGCAGGGAACAAGGTAGTCTAGGAAGCGGGACCTGCTATGGGTCAGGCCGCTCAACCTATGATCTCTGAGGATTTTGGAGGCTGCTTTCTAGAAGCCTGAAACACCCAAGGACCTCTTTGTTCCTGGCTGGTCAAAGGCCCGACCGCTTCCTGCAGCAGCCCCGGGTTCCTCCCCACCGCTCTGTACCCTGGGCCCTGAGCCCTGGAGGTCAGCTTCCCATCCCAGCATTCTCACCAGCTTCACGGGCATACATTTCAGTGTGAACAACAAAAACACAGAGAAAAGGGGACTCTTTTCTCTAGAGCATTTATTATTAGGGGCCAATGGTACCTGGAGGAAAAACACCGACTTCCAAATTCTGCACTGGAAACCAAACCTAATTTAGGGAAGTACAACGTGCTGAAGAAAGATTGCCTCTTAATTTTAGATTCATGCGGAATGCAGGGAAGAAGGCAGAATCCCTTAACATAACACAGGCTTTTTGGTGGTGTAACAGAATAATAAATCCTTGAGGAATTCCCCAAGCGAGGTAAAGTAGGATAATATACATTTCTTAATATTGCAGAAGTTTCCTTAATCTTATTGTTTAAACTTTTCAATAAACCGCAATGTTTATTAGTAGTTTTTCATTTCCAACTGTCAGATAATTCCTTTTGCTAAGTTGGGATGTACAGGGTCCCCCAGTGCCTCTGGTTTCAGTTTCCTGTGATATATATCTGACCAGACATTTGAGGTAATAGAGAAGTATTGTGTTTTCCACTGTGGTGAACTTAGAGGTTCAAGTGTGTTAATGAAATTGAATTGATTGTAATATTTTATAAAAGTTTCTCCAAACGGAAATATTGTTAGCAATTCGAGTTGTCAGAGGATATAAGAGCAGAGATGGAGACCTGTTTGCGGTGCAGGAGGCTCCTGGCTAAATACTGGGTGGGGATGCGGAGAAGGAGGCTTGGTGTCCGGGAGTTCGTTTCCCCATTTTCTAGAAAGAGACCTATCGCAAGGAAGGGCAGCCAGGCTTTCCCCAGAAAGGTCTGCAGGGAGCACAAAACGCATTTGTATTTCGTAAGCGGTATGCATTTGTCCGTGGTGAGCACGGCACCTGGTTCCACATAAAATCTCCTTTGCCGAGCACCACAACGTGGGACATTGCGGGGGCTCCACCAGGCTGGAGGTTGAACTGAAGAATTCCAAGCCCCTCTTGCAGGAAAGGGGTGGGAGATGGCAACATTAATCGTCACCGAGAGAGAACTTTTTCCTCTATCAAATGCCCTAGGACTGTTATTCTCTGCAGTCGCTCTGCAGGCGAAAATCCCATCTTCAATGATCAGCACCAATGATGAGGAAATTCATTTTTACCCTCTCCCTGATTCCTTTTTTTTTTTTTTTGGCGGTACGCGGGCCTCTCACTGCTGCCGCCTCTCCTGTTGCAGAGCACAGGCTCCGGACGCGCAGGCCCAGCGGCCACCGCTCACAGGCCCAGCCGCTCCACGGCATGCAGGATCCCCCTGGACCGGGGCACGAACCCGCGTCCCCTGCATCGGCAGGTGGACTCCCAACCACTGCGCCACCAGGGAAGCCCCCCTGATTCCTTTTAAATTGATTTTTCCCCCCTCTCAGAAATGGCAAATAATTTAACATTGTTACAAAATTCCTTCCGCTCAATAGCAGAGTGGGGAAAAACCTCCGCTATCAGAGTAAGGAAAAGGGTAAAGTCCCACCCACTACTGAGGTCTATAACTGAGCCATTAGTTCTGCTTGAAGCCGCTGTCTGCCCCAGATTAGGTTGATGGCAGGTCCTGGTGTTTTCAGATACCTTTGGTAGCACACGCTGCATACCCTTTCACCACCTGCATTCTGGTCTTTCAGAATTAAAAGACAAAAAATTGGCCTGAGATGTTTTCTGCTTTCTGGGCAGGTGCCGGGATGATGGAGAGCATGCCCAAGGCAGAAGCCTGTTGGTTTTCTGCTGCTAAATTCCAGCTCCTCGGCCTTCTAATATTTAGCGAGAAAAGCAGTCTGAATATAATTTTCAGAAAAGACTGGATTGAATGGAGCAATCAGTAAAGAAGGGTTTCGAGCTCACCTTTTGTAATTTCTTCTTTCCTCTTCTTTTTTTTGTATAAATTTATTTATTTTTATTTATTTATTTTTGGCTGCATCGGGTCTTCATTGCTGCTCGTGGGCTTTCTCCAGTTGGGGCGAGCGGGAGCTACTCTTTGTTGAGGTGCGCAGACTTCTCATTGTGGTGGTTCCTCTTGTTGCAGAGCACGGGCTCTAGGCACGCGGACTTCAGTAGTTGCAGCACGCGGGCTCAGTAGTTGTGGCACGCGGGCTCTAGAGCACAGGCTCAGTAGTTGTGGCGCACGGCATGTGGGATCTTCCTGGACCAGGGCTTGAACCCATGTCCCCTGCACTGGCAGGCGGATTCTTAACCACTGTGCCACCAGGGAAGACCTTTCCTCTTCTTTAAATGATGCTCCAAGCTAGTCAGGACTCAGGGGATTCAAAGGCATAGAGGTGAGCCTGTCTCCTGTAGGGCTGTCCTTGAGCCTTGAATCTCTTCTCTGTCTTAGAATTTAGGCCTGCCCTGAGGCAGGAATGGAATCTGTGCTGTCCAATACGGTAACAACTAGTCACATGTGGCTATTTAAATGTAAGTAAGTTCAGATTCATGAAACAAAAATAAAATGAAGATTTGGTCCCTCAGCTGCACTAGTCACATTTTAAGTGCTCAGTAGACATCTGTGGCTGACGACTACTGAACTGGATAGAGCACAAAATTTCCATCATTACAGAAAGTTCTCTTGGACAGTGTCTGCATGAGACCTGGGTCTGGTTACCCAGGCTGGAGGGCTGGATTATACTCGGGGCATAAAACTGGAAAGCCCACAGAATTTGATGTTGCTTAGATAGCAAGGCTTACTGTTTTTTTAAAAAAAATTTTTAATGAGGTATAATTGACATAAAACATTATATTAGTTTCAGGTGTACAACATAATGATCCGATATTTGTATATATTGTGAAATGATCACTGGATCACTGTAGTAAATCTAGTTAACATCCCTCACCATGCATAGAAGGCTTACTGTTTATTGGCAGAGAGCAGGAAGGAGCCCATATAGAGCCCATGCAGGAAAGAACAAATGAACTTGGGCTCTTTTTGAGCAAGGCTGCTGGCAGCCACAGGCTGGGGTGAAGTGGGACCCTGCCCATGTGACTCTGCCAGGTGACCTGAGGGTTCCCAGCAGAGGATGTGCCAAGGCCCCGAGGCAGGAGGAGAATGGCACATTCCAGGCATCGGAGACATCACTCATTCTAAGGAACTGGCAGGGTAAATGCCAGGCAAAGGCATTGGCTGTGATTGAACCCACTGTGTGCAGGGGCTGAGCATGATGTCAAGGTAGCATCCTCAAGACTTCTTCCCACTCAGAGTTTCAGAGGGTCTATGGGTGACCTTCGATTGAGGCCCCAGGTTTCACACCCTCGCCCACAGCTGGAGCCATGAGCCTTCCTTCCCTGGAGATGGTGTCAGTCTGACTTCCAGCCTCCAGGAGAGTGTTCACGGAGGGTGTGGCAGATTGTCATTTCCAAAGATGGCCCCACTAAAAAGCATCCCACTCTCACTCATCTTACGACGTGAGGTTGGTCCTCTCCTTGAACCTGGGTGGACCTTTGTAACTGCCTTGACCAAGAGAGCGTGGAGCAAGTGAGGCTTCATGACTTGGAAGGTTATGTCATAGAAGGTGATAGGTAGCCTCCCTTCCCCCTCCCCTCCCCTCCTCTCCCTGTTCTCTCCATGCCCCTTGAGAGCCCTGGGCTGCCATGTAAGCCATCTGACTACCTTCAAGCTCATGTGCTGGAGAGATCATGTGCAGAGGCTACATGGAGAAAGAGAAAGATGCTTGAGGAGCCCCGACTTGTTCAGCATCTAGTGGGGCCCCAGGGAGCAGAGACAAACCATCCTTGCTGTGCCCTGTCTGAATTCCTGACTGGCAGGACCCACAAGGGTAATAAATGTGTGTTTTAGGATAATTTGTTACACAGCCATTGTAACTGGAACAGTGGGTCTGGTGGGACCCTTGGAGGTTGGGAGAGGTACCAGCTTTGCATCTTGGGTGGCCTAGAGCATCCTAGCAGGTGCTGGAAGCGGTAGGGTGCTTTTGCAAATGCAGTCAAACCTTGCGATTTGAGGGTTTGGAAGAATTTGGTTTGGTTTCTAATCAAGGTTGGGCTAGAACTCCCCAGAGCAGCTTCCATTGAGAAAGGTTTGCAAAAGCAAATAGGAATGGCAACCAAGTGAGGGGGAGTGCTTTAGTTACCTAAGAGGACGGTACGCGGGCCTCTCACTGTTGTGGCCTCTCCCGTCACGGAGCACAGGTTCCGGACGTGCAGGCCCAGCGGCCATGGCCCACGGGCCCAGCGGCTCTGCGGCATGTGGGATCCTCCCGGACCGGGGCACGAACCCGCGTCCCCTGCATTGGCAGGCAGACTCTCAACCACTGCGCCACCAGGGAAGCCCGGACAACTGATTTTGAAGAGAACCAGCCAGGTGTGCATTACTATTTACACATAAACGCTTGGTATGCTTACCACATGCCTTGTCAGTCCACAAAAGCAGGCCCTTAAGGACCTAGTTATGGGAGCTACAACTAGGTTCGTTAGACTTAGAGCTAATGTCAATCTAGTCACT
Source organism: Tursiops truncatus (assembly GCF_011762595.2). Classification (NCBI taxonomy): domain Eukaryota; kingdom Metazoa; phylum Chordata; class Mammalia; order Artiodactyla; family Delphinidae; genus Tursiops; species Tursiops truncatus. Next base: position 152,690,655 of record NC_047034.1, read on the forward strand.
TGCACTTAAAAAAAAAATAATTGATGAGCATTTCCCAATGGTTCTTAAAATCCAATTTTTACTTTTTGAGATTAGACCAGCCCCCGCACTGGTCTAATCATTGCTATTATTTATTGAGAGCTTTAAATGTGCCAGGCAGGCACTGTGCTGGGTACTTTAAGCTGGAATATTCTCATTTTAACTCTTGCAGCCTGCCTTTGAGGAAGGTTCTAGAGTTATCCTTGTTTTGCAGATGAGGAAGTCATGGCTCAGAGAGGTAAAGCAACTTATCCAACTTATCCAAGGTCATCCAGTGGTCTGACTCCAGAGCATGAGTGGGTGACCACCATGCTGATTCAGCCTCTCCAAGGGAGCCTTGCCCATCTTCCCAAACTGGTGGAGGGCAGCTGGCCCAGCAGCCAGGAACGTCTGAGCACCAGATATATGCTCAGGTGAGAGGTCACCTTGGGGGTGCCAGTGCAGTGGGCTGTGTGACCTTGGGCAAGTCATGTTGGCCTTGAAGATCTCGAAGCCTCCTTCCCAGTCTTGTCACGAAGATGCTCTCTGAACCCAAGGTAGCAAATATCCCCTTAGGTTGCAGCTCCCGTTTGCAAAGCTTGCTACAGATGCCTTAATTAATTATTCAGTCTGACATCTCCAGCTCCAAAATCAGAGGGTTGAGAAAAGATCATAGGACTATAATCAGTGTGAACCTGGCTGATAATCGCTGCTCCCAGGGTGCTGTGAAGAGAAGAAAACCCTCCAAATTGGTCTTCTCTTACACTTTGGCCCCGGTTCTGCCAGCGGCCAAGATAAAACCGTCCTGCCTCAGTAATTAATGAGCTGGAGGAGGCCCCTCACCGTGGCAGCACCTCCCGAAGCCCCCAAGTGCGCGTGCGCGTGCGCATCCACGAGTGCCAGCCGGTTGCGGGGCGCGAACACTGAGTCACCGCGGCTGACCCAGCAAAGTGCTGGGAGTGTGACCGGAATGAAGGGTTGCTCTGTCTGTCTCCGAGGTGGCGTAGCAGATCAAATCACAGCGGATCAGGCGCCGAGATGTTGCCTTGCTCTGAGTGACAGAAGTTAATAATTAGTGACAATGATTGACAGATACACTCCATCTGCTGCTCCGACGCCTAGGAGCAGTTATTCCACAACTGTCTGCGGGCACAATGAACTCCCCCGGGAGCGCGGGCTGGCCCGTGATTGACAGCTGCCTCCACGAGAGACAGGCCACTGACGGGAAAGTCGCTGTCAGCAGAAGCACTCCGGTCCCCCCGTGTTCCCGAGGAGGCTCGCTCGCTGTATACATTTATTCTGTTTCATTTATCATGTCAGCCGCGGTTTTAAATAGATGACTAGCCAGCCTGTTTTTTTTGTTCTTGTTGTTGTTTGTTTAACTGAAGAGTTTTCTATGGGTAGATTAGAAATACCCACGTCTGTTGACTACTTCCGGATGCTGGTCTTACTACGGGCTTGTTCGCTGGATAGATGGAGGAGAGGAGGTAGGAGCTTGCCTGGGTTGTAGATTTAACTGATCTTCCCATTAAAATCAAAATGGCACCTTTAACCAGAAGTCCTGCAAGATGGTGCTGAGCATTACTTGGTAAACTTGGGCTCCGAAGTCCAAACTAGAGCAGAACTCCCTATTTTTTTCCCTAAGAAATAAACATGTCTCTGAGCATGCCTTTTGATGACATAACTTGTAACGATTGCTCCTTAAATGATATTTGCATTTTTAGAGGTGAGAAGAATGTCTTCACAATTCAGAACCCCAGATTTCTCAGGATGAGCTGTTTATTCCCTTGTGGTTTCACGGTCAAAATCTGGAACTAACTAGCTGGTGCATTACAGATCTATCTAGACCAAAGTCCCTGCCCTCATTTCTTCTCTGAGTATTTTTATCCTAAATTAAAGCCTAACTTCAAACCAGCCCACATGTAACTGGAGGGCTCTGACACCTTCTAGCTCTATTATAAATAGGAAAACAGAAATATATATACTTTCTATTAGAAGAATTGTCATCACCTAATTGTTCCTACTTATAATTTGTTTGGTTTTCTGGAAAAATGCATTTTAATTTTGCTTCATATAGGATCCACAGACAGGCTTTCCGGGCCATCGCTTACTTCTCACTCTCCTTTTATCCCCCTGATGCTTCAGCATAATTTAAAGGACTGTCCATCCCGTTATGAATAAAAGCCTACTTAAATCCTGCTATTTAAAATACAGTGAACCCTGTTTATATTGATCTCATTCAGAATGTTTTCCCGCATATGATGTCCATCTTTTAAAGGATAGGTCATGTTTCCTCTTAAGATGTTTTCTTATCTTATTTCCCTAAAATGATATAAACAGTTTCAGTAGTCTTGATAATTAGGTATGCGGGTAAAGAGAAGACATCCTGTTCTTGTTCAAGTTTTTAAATGATCAGGATACCAGAAAATGAAGTCATAGGGAGTACAAATGTCTGCCTCTCATCCAGGCGTATGTTTTCCTCTCTGTTTCTATAAGAAGGAAATTTATTAGGACACAGGATGGTAGCGGCATCTTAGCTTGCCCCTAGGGCGAATGAGTGCTGCCCCAGACAGCCCCAATTGTCCTGCCCCAAAGGTTCGGAGTGGGACTGGGGTGGGGGTGGGGCTGGATATTGGAGGGAAAATATGTGAGTGTGATTGTGCGTGCCACCCCTGCCTCCCCGTCCTGGAGTTAAATACGTACCTGCGTGTCCTATAATAAATAAGAGTTTGTGCGGTCGATGTCTCTCGTATGTATTCTAGAGAGACTTTGAAGCAGGTGGGTTGATGGAACTTGTTTGTTTATCTATTTATTTTTGGTCCATCACTTGGAAGGTCACCGTCCTCCATTTTGCTACCTAGAACCTGCCCCAGTTAGAGCTACAGTGGCCTTAAAGAACCAGGTATCTGCCAGTCCAAGGACGGCAGTGGGGAGCGGAGAGACACCCTCAGTAGCTTACCACTTATTGAGGGATCGGACCAGCAAACAGGAATCATGCTATTTCATGGCTAATGCTGTGATGGGGAAGAGGAAATCTCGGGGAGCCTGGAGGAGAGGTGCCCCCTGGGTCTCCAGTGGTCAAGGAAGCCATTCTGGAAGAACCCTAATGAAGGAGAGAGGGTGCTGGGTGAGAGGGAGGGTGTTTCAACCCACAAGAATGGCTCATGGGGAGGATCTAAACAAAGTTCAGGGGCGTGGCCTTGTAAACCGGGGAAGGAAGCGGCAGTCACATCACTCAGGCCTTAGCTTCATGTCGAAGAGTCTGGACTTGATGTCAAGGTTTGGCACTTTAAGGAGACTCTGCAGTGATCTGCTGAATGATTTGGAGAGGGGGGAGATGGGAGGCAGGGGGTGGCTAGGAGGCTGTTGTAGGGATGACCTTGGCCTCGGTTAGGGGAGCAAAGGAGAGAAAGGAGAGACAGAGAGAGATGGCAGAGGCCTCTTGGAAGTAGATTCGATAGGCTTGGGTGATGGGATAGGGTGAAGGGCTGCACTCTACTTGAGTGACTGGGTGGGTGGAGGGCTGGAGGAGGAGCCTGTTGAGGTGAGAGAAAGACGATGGGCTGAATCTTGGACATGCTGAGTTAGAAATGTCTGCAGTCAAGGCTGGCTTCGGGGGTTGCCCTGCGCTCAGAAGGGTTCCATGCTTAGTTTAACGATCTGCTGTCCCTGTCTTGATATTCATCATAGAGTTTCTGTGAGGGGCCCCTCATAGTTTCACTTCGCACAGGTCCTGTGTACAGTTTATCCGAGTGGAAAAGTCAGGTAAGCAGCTTGTTATCTGGTTCCGGAAGTCAGGGCTGGACGACTGGTCTGGGAGGTGTCAGCACAGAGACGGGTATTTCAGCCCTGGAGAGGGTGGGCTCCTGAGGGAGACCATGAAGACTGAGACGAGAAGAGAGTCAAAGTGAGGACCCCGAGACACACGGCACTTTAGGGACAGGCTCTCGGGGGAAGAACCTCCAAATGCTAAGACCCTGTTGCCTGTTGCTGCTTTTTGCCTTTGAGATGAAGCACTGAAGGCTAACCATTGTCTGAGGTCTGAGGAGCATCTGGCCGTGTCTCAGGTTACCAGCCAAATGGCAAATCCAGTCAGCAAATGGAAAAAAAAATTATGAGCAACCATTGATAGTTATTATTATAGACATGGCAGCATTCTCCAGATTTCAAAGGCTGTTCATCCATTCATTCATTCAACAGCTATTTATTGAGCACCTACTGTGTGCCAGGCACTGTGCTGGGTGCTAGGGATGTATCAGCAGGCAAAAGAGACAAAACCCCTACCTCGTGGAGCTTATTCTAGTGAGGAGAGACAGACAGCAAACAGTCAACATAATAAACGGATACCTTACATAGTGTAGTGGAATGTGATAACTGCTTTGGGAAAAAAAGAAAATCTCTCTTAATTTTTATTTTTAAACAAGAAGATGGCATTTTGCCCCACGTCATAGGAAGCGCCGTGGATGGGCACTGGGGCTGAGCGTCGTCCTCTGCTCTGGTTTCTTTCTCTGCTTCCTCTGTGCTGACTGTTAGTAGGAGGAGCCCACTCTCATGGATGGTCAGAGACGGCGCCACAAACAGCCGGGGGCAAATCCAGCAAAACAGAGTGGGTGTCTTCTCCCACCTTGCTGGCCAGAGCCCAGAGACATGCTTGGCACAGACTGGCTTGACACCTCTGCCCTCCTCTGAACCATTCCTCCCCTCTGGAATCTTCACAGGGTCCATGGGGAAGTTGGCCTCAGTCTCCTGTCACAGCTGAGGAAGACAGGCCAGGAGAGGTGAGTGACCTTCCTAGGGCCCTGCACTTAGAAAGTGGCAGGCCTGGGAGCTGGCCCAGGCTCCGTGACACTAAAGCCTGGTCCCAAGGCAGAGTATAAACAAATTGAAAGACATCTTGTCTCCCCAAATCTACTCTAAGGCTTAAAGGTGACAAATTTAAATAACTTTAAAGACTTCATTAGGGACATGATTAGGCAACCAGATGAATGTGCAAACAACAATTGCTTAGGGATTCTGCACAATCCTTTTTGTAAAACATTGAACTATAGTTGATTTCTTTTGCGTTATAGTTTATTGCAAGATGTCGAATATAGTTCCTTGTGCTGTACAGTAAATCCTTGTTGTTTATCTATTTTATATGTGGGAGTATGTATCTGTTAATCTCAAACTCCCAATTTATCCCTCCTCTCTTCCCCTTTGGTAACCATAAGTTTGTTTTCTATGTCTGTGAGTCTGTTTCTGTTTTGTAAATAAGTTCATTTGTACCATTTTTTAGATTCCACATATAAGTGATAGCATACAATATTTGTCTTTCTCTGTCTGACTTACTTCACTTAGTAGGATAATCTCTAGGTCCCAACATGTTGCTGCAAACGGCATTTTTCATTCTTATTTATTGCTGAGTAATATTCCGTTGTGTATTTATACCGCATCTTCTTTATCCATTCATCTGTTGATAGACACTCAGGTTGCTTCCATGTCTTGGCTATTGTAAATAGCAGCACAAATCCTTAAATTATAGGGATTTAGACAGTGAAAGGCCCTCCAGTGCAATTCTCACTTCTGATAGGCAAGAGAAGGGAAGGAATTTGTCCTGTCGCCCAGCAAGTAGAGAAAGGGCAGGGCTGGGAGGGAGGCGAGGACTCTGTCAGTCTGGAACAACGTAAGGCCTGTGTGATGTCTGGGCCATTGAGTAACCACTTGGTTGTCTGTGCTGGGCTAGTGTCTACCAGCTAGCTAAGTACCACCCCTGGTAGGGTACCTAATGAATATTCACAGCCTCTCAACCTCATCATTTGCTAGTTTAACTCTCTGCTGGTTTTTCTGGGTGATGATAATATCACACTCTTATTGAGTACTTCCTTTATGCTAGATAGTATGCTAAGAGCTTTACCTGCGTTATCATGTTTAATGCCACCGAAAGATAGGTTCTATTTCTCATCCCCTTTTACAAATGAGACAGATGAGCCTTTGAAGGATGAAGTAACTTGCTCTTGGTCGTGGATAGTGAGTGGTAGAGAGCCTGGATTTAAACTGAAGTCTGTCTGATTCTCCAGCCCAGGTTTTTAACCACTGGCAGAGCAAAATTTTTCTTTTTCCCTTTAAAAAAGAACATTACAAATGAGGAATGGATACAACATACAGCTTGTCACTTTCCCAAACCCTATAAGCACTTTTTTCTTTTCTTTTTGAGGTGGAGTCAGTCCTTTCTGGGAATAGAAGCCATCCGTTAAGCAGCAAAATGCACCTGATGCTGAACTTGATTGAGACTCAGAGCCAAAGACCTTGATAAGGTGCTCGACTGGTTCAAAAGGAGGCCGAATGATGCAGAAAGTTACAAAGCCCTGGGACAGAGTCCCTCACTGCCCTCTGGGCTGTGACGTCCCTCTTTGGCGGGGATTTATGCATCTCTGTCAGAGGCACGGGCTGTGCAAGGCTTTCCTAGGTTTCACTGTCATCAAAAGTGCCAAGAGATTACCGCCTCGAAATAATCATAACAGCTACCACTTACTGAATGCTCCTGTGCGGGAACTGGCTGAGAGCTTTATGTAATTGCCTCCTTTAATCCTCATAAGAGCTGGTAGGAGATAGAGGTCCTGTGAAGTCAGTACAATTTTAATCCCCAATTCACATGAAACAAGTTGGAGATTTGCTTAGAGGGCTTGGGTGACTGACTGAGGGTCACAGTTTCTAAGTAGTAGAGCTGGAATTTGAACCCAGTAAAGGCTGCCACCTCAGCCATTGTGCTATAAGACCTGCCACAGAACTCAGAGGCACTTTTGAGGTCGCTGAGGTTAACTGAGGCCAATGCAGGGCAGGGACCCTCTTGAGGTCTGGGAACAAGCTGGTGGCAGAACCTGGATAAGAATTAAAGTGTCCCGACTCCTCATTGAGCTCCCTTTCAACATATTGGTGAGCTTTTGAGCAACTTATTCTGCAGGGTTTCCTAAAACTGTCCCAGAGGAAAAACTGATGAGCGTACTGTTCCTAAAACACTTCCCCAACTCAATATGCAATTGGGCGTTAGTACTTAGAGAGCTTGGCTTCAGCCTGCCCACCGGCCTGCATTTTTCAGTTCTGTCGATGACCTCATCTGCAGCTTCGTGAGTTCATCTTTGTTGAGGGACAGTAGTTGTCCGACCAGCGAACCTTCCACCCTTAGTGCATCATGCCATCCGAACCGTAAGTCTGTTTGGGGCTCCAGAGACTAAGTCCAGAGATATGGTTATAAAATAGGCCACCAGTTCTGCACAGCTTTGTCACTGTGAATGTACACACTGCTAGGAGGAGCCATTGTTGACTGGGGATTTACCATGTGCCCAGCTCTCTGTAGAGCTTGTCTCATTTCATCTTTACAACTGCCCATTGGAGGAAGTGTTCTTTTTAACCCCATTTTACAGATGCAGCAAATCAGGCCCAGAGAGGTGAAGAGACCTTCCCAAGAACATGGCCGGGAAGTGGTGGTGTCAGAACTCGAGCCTCTAGGGTTTGTGTGACCCAAGATTTCGTGCTTTGCACCATGACTCCTGACTACATTCTGGGGAAGCTTATCCCAGATGGTGGGGGAAAAGTTAAGGAGACATTTTTCTTGCACATGGGTCATCTTGTTCTTTGGACATGGACCCAGGGCTCCCCCATACCCCTGAACAAGGACAAGCTGGTGTGCCCAAGAAGTACCCACCTCAAGGCCTGAGGATGATGTAACTGGACTGCCAAGCCCGTGCTCCAACCCCACTTAAGCGACCTTCTGTCTTCCCCTTGAACATCCAGCAGCTATTGTTTCTTTATTGAAGTATAGTTGATTTACAATGTTGTGTTAGCTTCAGGTGTACAGCAAAGTGACTCAATTATATATATCTGTTCTTTTTCAGATTCTTTTCCATTATAGGTTATTACAAGATATTGAATGTAGTTCCCTGTGCTATACATTAGGTCCGTGTTTATCTATTTTATATATGGTGGAGTGCATCTGTTAATCCCATACTCCCAATTTATGCCTCCCCTCTTCCCCTTTGGTAACCATAAGTTTGTTTTCTACGTCTGTGAGAATGTTTCTGTTTTGTAAATAAGTTCATTTGTATCATTTTTTTTAGATTAAATCTGTAAGTGATAGCATATGATATTTGTCTTTCTCTGTCTGACTTACTTCAGATAATCTCTAGGTCCATCCATGTTGTGCTGCAAATGGCACTATTTCATTCTTTTTTTATGGCCAAGTAGTATTCCATTGTGTATATATACCACATCTTCTTTAACCATTCATCTGTTGATGGGCACTTAGGTTGCTTCGACATCTTGCCTGTTGTAAGTAGTGCTTCTATGAATACTGGGGTGCATGTATCTTTTCAAATTAGAATTTTCATCTTTTCTGGATGTATGCCTGGGATTGGGATTGCTGGCTCATATGGTAACTCAATTTTTAGTTTTTTAAGGAACCCGTATACTGTTCTCCATAGTGACCGTACCAATTTACATCCCCACCAACAGTGTAGGAGTGTTCCTTTTTCTCCAGCATTTGGTTTTTTGTAGACTTCTCAATGATGGACATTCTGACTGGTGTGAGGTGATACCTCATTGTAGTTTTGATTTGCGTTTCTCTAATAGTTATATAATTATAATTATAATAAAACAATAATAATTATAATAATAAAAAGATGCTTAGCGATGTTGAGCATCTTTTCATGTGCCTGTTGGCCATCTGTATGTCTTTGGAGAAATGTCTATTTAGGTCTTCTTCTGTCCATTTCTGATTGGGTTGTTTGTTATTTTCTTGATATTGAGCTGTACGAGCTATTTATATATCTTGGAAATTAAGCCCTTGTCGGTCGCATCATTTGCAAATATTTTCTCCCAATCCATAGGTTGTCTTTTTGGTTTGTTATGGTTTCCTTTGCTGTCCAGCAGGTAGTTTTTCTTTTTCTTTTTTTTTTTTTTTTGCGGTACGCGGGCCTCTCACTGTTGTGGCCTCTCCTGTTGCGGAGCCCAGGCTCTGGACGTACAGGCTCAGCGGCCATGGCTCACGGGCCCAGCCGCTCCGTGGCATGTGGGATCTTCCTGGACCGGGGCATGAGCCCATGTCCCCTGCATCGGCAGGCGGACTCTCAAATACTGCGCCACCAGGGAAGCCCCAGCAGCTATTTTTTAAGCTCCTTGTTTGTGTCAGGTACTGGAGCAGTTACTGGGGATGGTGAAAAGATTCATGTTTCCTGCCTTCCCTCAGCTCATAGTCTAGTGTGGAAGGTAATAAAACTAGTAATTACAGTGTTGTGGGGTGAGTACAACAATGGGGTAAGTACAGAGTACTCAGAGGCACCCAGCAGGGGTATTGAACCCATTCCTGGGGGGTACCATCAGGGAAGGCTTCCTGGAGGAGGTGAGGTTGAAGCTCATTCCTAAAGAAAGAATTGGTGTGTATTAGACAAAGAAGAGGTACAAGGATGTTATAGGCAAAAAACCTGAGGTGAAAGAGAGAAGATGGGGAGCTCCTTTCAAGACAGCCCATTCCATCTCGGCTGTATCTTTGCATACGCCTAACTTGCCTCTGGTCGCATACCTAGGAAGCAAAGCTGTCTGACTCCAGAGACAATGCTGTTAGCTCCCGCTCCACATTCCCTTTCTTCCTCTGGACATTGTTGTGTCTGGATGTGATGCCTGGAATTGTTGCCACTTTCTCAGCACCATGAGGGGAGCCAGCCCTAGGGCAGCACTGATTCACTGAGGATGCACAGTGGAGAGATGTAAAGAACCTGAGTCCTTGGTGACAAAGTGCAGCTTCTGAATCAGCCAACCCTGGAATCAGGCTCACCCCTGTTGCTCTTAAATAATATAATGTTTGAGAGCATAGGGTTGAATCCCTGCTCTGCCTCTCGCCGGTCATGTGACTTTGGGCAAGGTAACTTCCGTGTCTTGGCTTCCTCATCTATAAGATAAGGATAATAATAATTGATAATAATGGTACTTTCCCAGTGAGTGGGGTTGTGAAGATTACATGTGTTAATGCATGTCATGAGCATACAATAATGCCTGGCCTTCGGAGGTGCCAACAGATGGAAGCTATTAGTATTGCCAACACACATTTCCGGAGTCGGCTCACACTCCCAGCCTTTTCGAAGCTCTCAATTAATAACAGAGGGACTTGGGCTAATCACAGTGCAGGTCGATCAGCGCTGTGATAGAGCCCAGAGCGGGAAGCAGTTAACTTTCGCAGTGGTAGCAGGTGAAGGTCCACAGAGGCCATGTGTTTGAGCAAGGACTGAAAACACGAGTGGAAGTTTAAGGGCAAGGAGGAGGAGGAAAGGCTTTCCTGGCAGTGAGAGCGGCCTGAGCAAGGCATGAAAATGTTCCAAGTGTTTCGTAAAGGTCAAGTGGCCGTTGTGGTTAGAACCTCAGGTGCGGGCGCACGTGTGTGGAAGGAAGGTGGTGAGGCTCCATGTATGGGTTGGGGCCAGGTGTGGAACCCAGACTCAGGGATATGCTGTCGGTCTTAAAGGTGTTCCACGGGACCACAGTCCTGAGGGATGCTGCTCGAAACTGGGATTCCGTGGTGGTCAAGTCAGGTATGGAGGTGCTTCGATATTGCAGTCCTGGCAGAGACCAATGCACGTGAGCATCATAAGGGCTCTGACAAGTCCTGTAGGAGCAAAACCTGTTTAACTTGGTTGAACACAGAGTTTTACAAACCTATTTACCATAAGGAGCCCTTTTTTCACCTAACAGCCCTTCCTGCAGGTCACACTTTGGGGGAGATACTTCAAGACACTGGGGAGCTATCAAAAGGTTTGAAGCACGGGAGTGAGGGAACAGTTGTGTGGTTTCCAGAGATTCCTTCTAATTATTTAAACAATAGGGACAAATTAAGTTGCAAGTAAGCTGAGCAAAGCCTTGTCTTGCTCAGCTGAGGATCTCTTATTTATTTATTTTTTGCGGTACGCGGGCCTCTCACTGCTGTGGCCTCTCCCTTTGCGGAGCACAGGCTCCGGATGCGCAGTCTCAACGGCCATGGCTCACGGGCCCAGCCGCTCTGCGGCATGTGGGATCTTCCTGGACCGGGGCACGAACCCGTGTCCCCTGCATCAGCAGGCGGACTCTCAACCACTGCGCCACCGGGGAAGCCCTGGATCTCTTATTTTAAATGGGTGACTTCTCTAGGCTGTGTCCCTCTTTGAAGGTCTTCTACCTTTCAAGTATCTGAAGCAGGGAGACTTGCTGCAATGTACTGCAATGTACTGTAGTTTTTCTTCTGACCTTTTTTGCTGTGGCTCTTTGAAGCTGAAGGTCAGATAATTCAAGCTTAGCGCTTGGATTGACACTTGAAAGCTATGATGGAGGTTAAAGGTTATAGTCACTGGAGCTGCAGTTTGACTTGGAAATTTTTTCTGAGGTTTGTTCTTTTCATTCTTTTGCTTCCTTTTTCTTTTCTCTCCTCTCTCTCTCTCTCCACAGAAGGGCCAGCTTAAAATGATGCTTTCCAACTTGTCAAATACTACTGAAGGTGGAATATGTGATAAGTAGGTTTTTTAAGATGGTTTTGGCTAAGGCTGAAATTTCTCAATCACCTGGAAGGGGGAAGGAGAGGAGACATATGAAAAATACAGATTCCAGGGAATCTGCTTCTGGGGTGATACAGATGCACAGTAAACTTTGAAAGCTACAGTCCTGGGAACCTTCAGATTTTACACATCCAACGTATAGATACGAGGTGGGAACCCTCATGCTTATCCATCTATCTCCCCTCAGCGCTGCTCATCCCTGCTCAGTCCCCAACCCCAGGGTGCTCCCCCCGGTATTCAGAGCAGGTCCTATCCCAGTCCACACAGACTCTGGCCCCATCACTTGGATCTTCACTTCCTTTCCTCGTGCTCACTCCCCTGCTGCGGCCACTGTTCTTGCTGCTGGGGGGTGAGGATTGGGGCTCAGGTGCCGCAGAGAGGACTTAGGGGTGATAGACATGGTGACGGAGGTGGTGGTGAGCACTGATAGGGATTAACGCTCTTGGTGCTGGTCCGGCCCTACACTGCTATGAGTGGTCCCATTTTATGGGTATCTGACTTCCGTATGACCTCGTGCTGTAGGATGGAAATGTAGGAAAATTTGCTCTGTGTGGGGTCCCAGGGGCTTCTCCTCCTTCTGGCTGGGTTCATCTCCCCCACCTTGTTTTCTTTTTTTTGCAGTACGCGGGCCTCTCACTGCTGTGGCCTCTCCCGTTGCGGAGCACAGGCTCCGGACGCGCAGGCTCAGCGGCTATGGCTCACGGGCCCAGCTGCTCCGCGGCATGTGGGATCCTCCCGGACCGGGGCACAAACCCGCGTCCCCTGCATCGGCAGGCAGACTCTCAACCACTGCGCCACCAGGGAAGCCCTCCCTCCGCTTTTTTTTAACCTCTTCATCACTGGAACGTTGCCTTTGCCCTCCATGCTGTGACAGGTCATCTCCCGGGGCTAAGTCATCGGAGGCAATACTGGTGACAACAAATCCTATGACTGTTCTTCTCATCCCCCGACCCCAATTCTGCCCTTAAAGAAAACACCGCATCTCCTACCACACCGGGATCCCCATTTAGGAGGCCTTATCTTGCTCCTTATCCTAGAGAACTATCCTAGCTCTTGGGGAAAAAATGCTTCAGGCTGGGCTAATTATTGAAAGATCATTAGCTGTTTCCCTGATTGGAACTGTTGCTTCCCTAGAGCTTTTGTCTTTGTCTTAGGCAGCTTGGGGTTTTCATAACAAAATACTATCATAGACTGGGTGGCTTAAACAATAGGGAGTTATTTCTCATGGTTCTGGGGGCTGGAAAGTCCAAGATCAAGGTTCCAGCAAGGTTGGTGTCAGGTGAGGACTCTCTCTTTGGGTTGTAGATGGCCGCCTTCTTCCTTGTCTCTGCATGGCCTTTCCTCAGTACATGCACATGGAGAAAAAGAGAGGAAGCCACCTCTCTGGTGTCTCTTCTTATAAGGGTACTAATCTCATTGTGAGGTCTCCATCCTCATGACCTCATCTAAACCCAATTACCTTCCAAAGGGCCCATCTCGAGCTACCATCGTACTGGGGTGTAGGGTCTCATCATGAATCTTGGTGGGACACAGTTCAATCTGCAGCAGTCTCCAAGTCTATGTTCCAAACATAGCTCATCTATCAGAGAACTCATCCACCCGTCCATCCTTCCTTTTCTATGCTGTTACCCCGAGTGGTCTCATCCAGCCACATGACCTTAAATATTATATATATTGGTCAGGATTCCTGACTGTGAGCAAAGAAATAAGTCTATTGGGGTGCTCCCAGTTTACATGGGAGATGGGAGACCAGGCCTGGAAAACAGGTGGGGACTTGGCAGCAGGAACCTCAACGAAGGTCAGGCCTCAGGGAGGGTCTCATCCTCATGCACCCTGGCCACCACCATGACTCTGACCTTTGAACACAACCTCCGTCTTTGAGGCACTTGCTCCAGCTTCAAAGCACCAGGTACAAGGGTCTGATAGGCCCATCGTAAATCACGTGCCTGCCTCAGGAAGGAAGTGAGATGCAAAAGACTTTAGTGACCCACACATTCCCCAGCTCAGCTGTTTTGGTCAGAGCTGCAGTAGATGGGGAATTAGCCTCCTGCCAAGATTACAGGAGAATTCTATCAAGAGGGAGATCTGGTTGCTCTTTGGGGTTGGCTTTTAAGCCACAGAGCAATAAATATTCACTACACCATTTGTTTGCAGAAGGCTCCAGATTTAAACTCTTAGCTCTGGGTCTTCCCTGAGCTCCAGTCTTGTCAATTGCCTACTTGGCAGGGCCACTGGATGTCTCATAAGCATCTTGAACTTAACACAACCAAAATAAAACACTTGGTTTTCTTCTTGCTCTTGCCCAAATCAGTAGTACCAGCCCCCACCATCTTCCCATTTAAGTCAATAGGGCCACCATTCATCCAGTTTCTCAGATCAGAAAACAAGGTGTCAACTCCATTCCTTCCTTTGCTCCCTACATCTGTCCATCAGCAGGTTCTGTAGGCTCTACCCAAAATATAGCTGTGTATTCTCCACTTATTGTCATCTCTGTTGTTAACGTCCGCATCCAAACCACCACCAACTTTCACTGGACTACTTCGATAGCCTCTGAATTGGTCTTTTTTGCTTCTCCTCTGACTTCGCTATAATCTATTCTCTCCACAGTGGCTTTCTAAAGCAGGAATCATATCCTGACTGTCACTAAGTAGAACCTTAGAGGCATCTAAGAGTTTCCCTTTTCACAGAGAATAAACTCCAAACTCTTTGCCATGGCTTCACGGGCCTCTACCTGATCTGGCCTTTTTCCATTTCTCCAACTTCATCTCATACCACTCCACCCCCCATACTTGTGGCACTCCCACCATGCTGGTCTTCTTTCCATTCCTGTAACATCCGGCCTCTAGCTGGTTCTGACCTTGACTCCCGCTTATTGGAATGCCCTTCCCCCAGATCTGGGTAGGGCTCCTTTTCACCGCCCAGATCTAGAATGAAATGTTACCTCCTCTGAAAGTCTTCCTCTGGCCACCCAACCCAAGGTGCTCCCCATTTGGACTCTCTATCATATTACTGATTTATTCCTTTACCACACTTACTATCTGAAATTGTCTGTGTTCATTTATGATTTTCTTTGATGTCTGCCTCTTCTCATTAAAATATAAACTCGCCAAAAGCAGGGTTCTTGCCTGTCTGTTCACTGCTGTGTTCCCACTGCCTAGGACAGTGTCTGGCGTATGGTGGGCACTCAATGGCTATTGGCTATTGGTGAATGATGGTCACTGATGCTACTGGTCTGGGGCTCTCCAAGCTCAGGGTCCCACTCAGGGCCAAGCTCCCTTGAATATGACGGGGGGAGGACATGGCAGCAGCTTAGAGGCTGGAGCCCCAGCCTCTATCCAACTGTGTGCTCACCAGCCCCACCTGGGCACTGTCCCCTCGGTTCTCCTGTGCCAGTGAATGGCCCCATGGTCTCCACCTTTGCCTAAACCCAAAGACCAGTATGACTTTCAATTCTCTTGACTTCCACATTCGCTACATCCAATCAATCACCAAGCCCTAAAAATCAATACAAAAAAGACAACCCAACAGAAAATCGGAGCAAAGCTGTAAACAGACAGATCACAGAAGAGAAATATAAATAGCTAGAAACATATGAAAAGATGCTCAACCTCATGGGAAAGAGCTCAGTAAAGTGAATCTTCTTTGACTCCCTTAAGACTGATAGAAATTTATAAATATGGGTAAAATATCTAGTGTTGGGAAGGGGTGAGGAAATGAATGCTCTCATGCACTGTGGATGGTTGGCTGAGACTCTCTGGACAGCCAGTGAGTAGCGACCATCAAAACTCAAAATGCACATACCCTACAGCCCCCTCCACTGCCCCCGCGCCACCTGTAGTTATCTATCCCAGAGAACCACGCACGCAGGTCATCAGAGAGCAAGGGTGAACACTGCAATGCTGTTTATAAAAGCAAAAACTTAGGCACAACCTAAGTGCTAAAACAGATGTTGGTAAAACAGGGGAATAGATAAATAAGCTGGGTACTTCCTTCTTATGGTTCAGTGTGGTGAGCCAGTGGTGCAGTGGTTTAAAAAGAGCAAGACACATCTTTCAATATTGACGTGAACATGCCTCCAAGAAATACAAGACACACTAAATAAGAAACAGAAGCTGCAGAATATCCACAGTATAATCTTATTTATGTAAAAATAACCATAACGTATATTTATACTAATAGCTAGTACTTATTTATTAAGTAATAATAATAACTCATATTTACACAGTGCTTACTCTGTACCAGACACTCTTCTAAGTGATTTAGGTACATTAACTCATTTAATCCTTAGAATAACTCTATGAGGTAGATACAATTATGATCATCAGCCCCATTGATAGATGAGGAAGTTGAGGCACAGAACAGTTAAGCAACTTGCCCAAGGCTGCACAGCTAATAGATAAGAGAGCTGGGATTCAAAACCAGATTGATTGTGTCTTTTAACTATTGTACTGGGGTGAAGTATTTGCTATGCTTTTATTAGTATTATCCTATTTTTACAGATAAGGAAACTGAGCTATGGAGAAGTAAAATAATTCACCCAGGACACCCAGTTTGTAAGCAGAGGAGCTAGGTTTGAACCCAGGTGTCTTACATCAGCACCTGTGCTCTTAACCGCTTTAATTTTTATATAGATCTATGGCAAAGGTGTAACTTCCAAACACCTGAGAAGAACACAAAGTAAAAAGAGATTGTCTCCTTTTCCTCCTCCCCACTCTTACTCCGTCTTAGATTTCTGGTGGGAGCCTTGCTAGGCAGGACAGCCATTTGCCTTCTCAACCTGGCAGAGATGGGGCGGGGGCTAAGACTGGAGGCTGGGGTCAGAGTGGACCTGGTCGGTCCTGGAAAGACCGCCTTCTGGTGGCCACCCACAGTGGGAGGGGCCTCACTGGTGTGATTGGAGCATTGGGGGAACAGCCAGGTTGGGCAGATGGCAGAAGGTCTCCCAGAAATGCTGTGTGACCCCAGGTGGCGGGTGGCCTGGCCCCAGGTGCTGGGATGTGGGGCAGTCCTCGTTGTGTTTTGCGTGGGCTCTGAGCTCAGCGGTCCCAGGGCGCAAGTGAAACTGCCTGGTGGACCTGCCGAGGGGTCTCCAGGGAGACCAGTGACAGCTGCTGTGCCTCGACTTGGCAGAAGCTGGGATGAAATGCCACAGCTTCTGACACATCCTCATGAGGACATCTACAGGTACTCCGGGGCAGGAAGGATTTTTACATGGAAGTTTGTACAAATAAGCTAGATTCCCCTGTGTAAACACTAAGTGACCCTCCAGGCCCCTAGGGGAATGAAGAGGAGTGAGTCAGATGTATGGGTTGCTCAAAGTCTGGTGACAGAGCCTGGGGTGGCCCAGCTGCTGGGACCAGCTAGGAGTGTGTGAAGGTACCTGGTGGCTCAGTATAAAGGCCCTGTAGCCGGACAGGCTGGGACTGAAGCCTGGTACTTCTATTACCGGGGTTAGTGGTAACGCTGGGGAAGCTACTCTGTCTGCTGAGCCTCGGTTTCCTCATCTGTGAAATGGAGATGATGAAACCATAGTAACTTCCCATCGGATTATCACGCAGATTAAGAAATGAGATAACAAGTGCGAGGCAGGCGGATAGGTGAGTAGGCGCTCAATGTATGTCCGCTATTATTTATTTTAAAAGTCATTGTCTCTTTTTCAGCAGATTTCATGGTTTGCATTCCCTTCGTGATCCTTTAAAACATTTTTTTATTGAGATATAGTTGATTCACAATTTTTAAAAATTATATTCCATTTATACTATTGTAAACTATTGGCTATATTCCCTGTGCTGTACAATATATCCTTGTAGCTTATTTTATACATAGTAGTTTGTATCTCTTAATTCCCTGCCCCTATCTTGCTGCCCATCCCACCCCTTCATGATCCTTTGCAGTCTGGCTTTTGGCTCCGTCATGTCCTCAATACTGTTCTCCCCTTGGAATACCCCTGACCCACTAATAACCAAATCCAACAGCACCTCTTCTGTTTTCATCTTTATTTCTCATCTCTGCAGACTCGGCCGCCAGGAATGACTCCTTTCATCTTGAAAATCCCCGTGGTGTCTGCGGTTCTGCAGTCACTGCGTTTTCTTCCAGCATCTCCGGTGGCTGCTCCAAGTTTGCCTTCACGGGGTCCTCTTCTCCCCTCTCCCTCTGGGCTCTGTCCTCCCCCCACCGCTATTCTCACTCCAGGATTTCACTCTCCTAGCCCGCATTTTAAACCATCGTTTATATGTGGTGCTCTCCTATCTCTGGGTCCATTCCTGAAGTCTCCCCTGAGCCCTAGACTTGAATACACACATTAGGTGGTGTGCAGGACCCATCTAAAATTAGGCCCCTCCTCTCTGCCCTCAACGTTGGTTAATGGAGCCAGCACTGGGTGGCAGCCCAAGCCGAAACCTTGGAGCCCTCTTGGATGCCTCCCTTCCCTTCAACTCACACAATCCCATAAATTGCCAAGTTCTGTCAGTATAGCCCAGTGGTAGGCTGAATAATGCCCCCCAAAGATATGTGTGTCCTAATCCATGGAACCTGTGACTATTACCTTACATGGCAAAAAGGAATTCTGTGTGATTGACTTAAGAATCTTGTAATGGGGAGATGATCCTGGATTATCCAGGTGGGCCCTACATGTAATCACAAGCATCCTCGTCAAGGGAAGCAGAGGGAGATTTGACTACAGAAGAGGAGGGAGGAGACGTGTCGATCAAAACAAGAAACTGGAGTGATTTGAGGAAGGGGTCACGAGTCAAGGAATGCATCAACCTCCAGATGCTGTGAAAGGCAAGGAAGTGGATTCTCCCCTGGAGCCTCCAGGAGGGACTGGCCCTGCCGACACCTTGCCTTCAGCCCAGTGAAACTGACTTCAGACTTCTGGCCTCCAGAACTCCAGGGGAACGCACCTGTATTGTTTAAGCCACAAGAATTTGTGGTAATTTGTTACAGCAGCCATCAGAAACTAATACAACCCCCTTTTTAAAAAGATGTTTTTCCAATTTGTCCTCTTTTCTCCCCATCCTTACTACTCCTCATCATTTCTTATCTGCATCTCTTCCTAAATCTTGCTGCATCCTGCAATGACTTTTATAATGTATATGAACAGCAGCCCATCGCACCTAGAACTATGCCCAAGTCCCCTGATGTGGCAGCCCGGGTCCGTCCGTGTGACGTCTCCTGCCTGTGGCTGCAGCCTCATCTTCTGCCTCTTCCTGTCTCACTCACTATGCTTCAGTGCAGCCATTCTTTTTTTTTTTTTTTTTTTTTTTTAGTGCAGCCATTCTTAACCTGGGGTCTATGTACAGGCTTCATTCCTTCCCACCAGCCCTTTGTGGCTAGGCTTCATAAAGTCTGTGAGCTCCTGAAATTCAGGTCAAAACTTGTATGCACAAGTTGTACACTGTTGGTGGGAATGTAAGTTGGTGCAGCCACTGTGGAAAACAGTATGGAGGTTCCTTAAAAAACTAAAAATAGAACTACCATAGGACCCAGCAATTCTACTCCTGAGTACATATCCGAAAAAAACAAAAACACTGATTCCAAAAGCTACACGCACCCCAATGTTCATAGCAGCCCAACGGTAGGCTGAATAATGCCCCCCAAAGATATGTGTGTCCTAATCCATGGAACCTGTGACTATTACCTTATATGGCAAAAAGGAATTTTACAGATGTGATTGACTTAAGAATCTTGTAATGGGGAGATTATCTTAGATTATCCAGGTGGGCCTTACATGTAATCGCAAACCAAGACACGGAAACAACCTAAGTGTCCATCAGCAGATGAATGGATAAAGAAGATGCGTATGTATACAATGGAATACTACTCAGCCATAAAAAAGAACAAAATTTTGCCATTTGCACAACATGGGTGGACTTGGAGGGCATTATGCTAAGTGAACTAAGTCAGAGAAAGACAAATACTATATGATATCACTTATATGTGGAATCTAAAAAATACAACAAACTAGTGAATATAACAAAAAAGAAGCAGACTCACAGATACAGAGAACAAACTAGTGGTTACCAGTGGGGCAGAGGGGAGTATAGGGCTGGGGAGTGGGAGGTACAAACTATTGGATGTAAGAGGCTCAAGGATGTGTTGTACAACATGGGGAATATGACCAATATTTTGTAATAACTGTAAATGGAAAGTAACTTTTAAAATTGTATAAAAATAAAAATTTTTTAAAAAAACAACTTGTCATGCACATGTGCTCGTGTGGTCTTGAAGACAAGATCCACAGGTGGCCCTAAGCAGCTACTATGTCCCTAAGAAGATTGCATGCCAGTGACAGCTTCTAGTTCCCTGCACCTTTCCCGCTGCTTCAGCCCAGGATGCCTTCACTCCTGTGTTCCATCCGCCTGGAATGCCTTTCCCCCCAAATCCCCTCATTCCATTCATGTCTCCACTCTGGACCATTCCCCCACAGAGGACCCTGGGGGACGCAGTATTAAAGGGAGACCTTCCCTCCTCCACCTTTGCACTCAGGAACACAGATGAGAATCCTCCTCCCATCTTTCTTGAACCCCAAGGGAGGGACCTGGGGGCTCGAGTTCAAGGTATTTTCCCAAAGGACAACATTTTCCTTCCTAAGAGAAATTCTGGTGTCAGCCGTTAGATAATAATTTCCCCACCTCATTACCTAAACCACGAACCTGGAAGAAATAAATGTTATAATGCTGGTATTAGAACTATGCTTTGGAGGCGAAGAGAATTGGGTGATTAATTCCAACCTGGAGGATTATGGCAGCTCCACAGAAGAAATGTCATTGGAGCCATTTCTCACTGAAGAATGAGAAGGATTTGATAAGGGGAAAATAAAGAAAGAAACGGGAGAAAGAGAGGCCTGGAGGCAGGAGAGCGCTTGGTGTGGGGATGGCGAGTTGTGCTGTTTGAACCCGTGGGTGTGTGGGCGGGGCTGTGGCCAAGAAGGTTAATGTGAAGAGGTTGACTCATCAGGGAAGGCCCTGCCTGGTGTGCTAAGGAGAATGGACTCTTGCGTGGGCAGTGGAAAGCCATCAAGGGGTTTTGAACAGGAGAATGATATAATCAGCTCTGTGTCTTATTTGCATTTGTATTCTCAGCCCCCAACAGAGTACACAAAAGAACGAATGCAAGGTTGACTCCGGCTGAATGAATTGAGTTTGGAAGAGGCTGAAAAAGGGGGGACCTGTGAAGTACTTTTCCAGCAGTTCAGAGTGGAACGATGAGGCTGGTCCAGTCTGGGGCGCTGGGGAGGAGGGCAAAGGACACTTAGAGGGTTATTAAGAGAAAGGATTGACTGGGTTTATTGCTCATGAGGTGGGGGAGGGGCAGGGTAAGAAAGGGGATGTTTGGGGAAGACTGAGGTTTGTGACCTAGGAGAGGGTGGATGGCGGCCCCAATTACCCAGTGGGGACCCCAGGAGGAGAAGCAGGTTTGGGGATGGAAGGATGGAGAAGAAAGTGAGGCTCTAAGGAGGCTGGTTTTGTGAGATCTCTCAGGTGCCAGATTCACGGGGCGGGGATGGAGTGGGGAAGTGGGGAGGTGACATCTTAAGTTTCACCAGTGTTCTGGGTTATGCACCCTCCTCCCGTTCCGGGTATCTCCCCAGAGAGAGAAGTCTACACCGTACTTCCCCAAGGGCAGGAGCCTCATTTGTTCTATCCCAGAACAAAGCAGCCCTGAAACCAGCTGAAAGCACTCATTTTTCATACCGTCCTCAGCCACCAGCTCCTCCCGGGAGCCCTCACCCTGTTATCTCTCAAGTTGGCATGGCCATCAGTTTGGACTGGGACAAGGTACTGTATCTCCTGGAGATTACCCTGATATGCTATCAGCAATGGGCTTTCACTTCGGGTCACAGTGTTTTTAAATGTCCAAGAGAGGAACAGCCCAACCTGATGGAATGTTAATTATTTGGAGATCTTGAAGGTATTTCCAGATCATAGTTAAACGATGGGGTACCCCCTAATCCCGTACCCTGAAGGTGCCCCAAGAGCCCTGGAGGAGGTGGTACATAGGGAATAGTCATGGCCATTTTGGGACACAGACATGTCCTGTGGGACCCTGAGGGGACTGGGGCTCAACTAATTTCCCTGGGGTGTGCCTGGGTATGAACTACTGATTCGATTCTATGTCCATCCATCCATCTATCTATCCACTTACCCTTTCATTTCACAGATAGTCATAACAGGCCCATGCTAGGTGCTGGGAATATCAAGGTCATCAAAATAGATTTGTGTACTTTGTTGCTTGGGCAGGGGAGTAAACAGGCACTTACAGTGCTGAGGGCTGAAAGTTCAACTGTGGACCTGGTATAAGAAGAAGAGGTAGCTAGGTACAAAAGGGGTAAAGTATGTTCCAGAAAGGGGATGCAGCTGGTACAAAGGCCTTGAGGTGTGAGAGGAGAAAGCACGGTGAGTTCAGGAAGTCAACTATTTCAGTATAACCAGAGCATAGTGTGTGCACTCATATGTGTATGTGTGTGTGTACGCACATGGCCATGTGACCGTACATGCGTGTACACAGGAACATATATGTGCACATGTATACACACAACATGCACTGGGCGCGTGGGCTTATGTATGTGGGTGCATGTGTGTACATGCATACACACTTGTGGCTGTGCACACATGTATGTGTACATGCACTTGTGTCTGAGTGGGTGCGAGTGCACGCACGCGTGCACGTGCATACTTAGGGCGGGGGAACGGGAGAGAGATGAGGCTGGAAAATGTGGGCAGGGAGAGAATTACAGACTCCTTCAAAGAGTTCAGCGTTTAAGAAATGAAAGCCGGGACGGGAATTGTTTCGCAGGCAACCTCTGCGCCCTTTCTGGACCTCTTGTCATCAAACAAACCTCCCCAAGGAAAGGAGGCACTGAAGGGCCTGGCCGCCTTCATGACACAAGTTCAAGGAGGGCAAAGGGAGAATACTGAGTCTTAACCACTCAGTACGTTACCCTGCCCACACCCCTGTTATTATTGCAAGAGGAAAGACTTAAAATATTCCGGGCTCCTGAGTGCTACCTTTGCTCTTCTTCGGTTTCAAGTACACTGAGTGGTGCTCAGAGAACAAAGGTGTCTCGCGTCTCCCCGGGCTAGTTCTCCCAACAGTAGAGAGCGATGTTGCTAAGTGGAAATTTTCCAGGCCAGTGGCTGACAACCTAGTCATGCATTTGGGCAAAGGAACAAATGCAGGCCAAGCTCCCACTCTGCTCCCCGTGTGGCTCCCGCGCATGCAGGTAAACTGCTGGTGTGGGACCTTCCTCCCCAAGACTCCATCCTAACAGGGCGCAGGAGTTGGGGTCTCACAGTGCTCAGCCTCCCCGGCCCAGCCCTGCAGGTTGACAGTGGCTAGTCTTGGGCCACCTGTGAAGCCTGGACAGTGGCCCCCACTTTTGTCCTGAGAATCAGAGCCCTGGGATCCGCCCCACAATGCCGTACCCCATCCCCTGAGAGGGGCAGGGTCTGGCCGTTACTCAGCCCTTCCTGGACCATCTTCTGGGAGCCCACTGTATGCCAGGCCCTGTGGGAGGCCGGTGCTGCCCCGCCTTGTGTTGCTTTCCTTGAAGAGATGGGGGAAGAAACACATAAACAAATTAAGTACAGTATAGTGTAAGAAATGCCATAGTAGAGGAATGCTAAGATAACTATAAGTGAAAGTGTTCAGTGTAAAGCTTAACACAAGGTAGGTGCTTAATAAGTGTTTAATTAAAAAATTTAGGGGGGCTTCCCTGGTGGCGCAGTGGTGGAGAGTCCGCCTGCTGATGCAGGGGACACGGGTTTGTGCCCTGGTCCGGGAAGATCCTACATGCCGCGGAGCGGCTGGGGCCGTGAGCCATGGCCGCTGAGCCTGCGCGTCCGGAGCCTGTGCTCCGCAACGGGAGAGGCCACAACAGTGAGAGGCCCGTGTACCGCAAAAAAAAAAAAAAAAAAAAAATCTAGGGTGCAATGGAGAAGGACATTGGCCTTTGGAATCAGACCCTGGCTCCAGCAGTGCTGGGAGGCCCAGTGACAATAACAATCACAATGATATTTAATATTTATTGAACCCTTATTTGCAATAGGTATGGGGTGGGAGTGGGGAAAATAAGGGTAATAATAGGTAATGCTTATTGAGGGCTTCTAAGTGCTAGGCACTGGGCTTAAGCTGTGTACCTGCTTTATTTTATCTGACACTTAGACGCAATCGCATGAGGTATATGTGGTGGGCAGGATAGCGGTCCCCAGAGATGTCCACATTCTCATCCCTGGAACCGGTAAATATCTTACCTTACATGGCAGAAATGACTTTGCAGGTGTGATTAAATTAAAGATTTTGAGATGGGGAGAATAGCCTGGATAATCCAGGTGGGCCCAGTATAATCACAATTGTCCTTGTAAGTAAAAGAGGGAGGCTGGAGGGTCCGCTCGCTGGCACAGAGGTGGATATGCTGTAGACTTATATCTATATTCAGAAGCACAGAGCCTATCTAGGGCTGGCAGACAGTCTCATAGTCAAATAGTCTGTAGTGATGGCTTGAAATACTGTGTTGAGAAAGATTTGGAGGCTGTGTTGGGAGGAAAGATGCAGTGCTTCATTAGCAATGTCTTCCACGGATGTGGGAAGACTGGATGGGGTATATTAGTTGGTTATTTACCATCCTAACTCTGGTCCCCCCACTCTTACACAGAAGAGGTAAATGAGGTCTAGTAAGGAAGCTGACTTGCTCATGCCTCCGCCTGCCCTTCTAACAGCAGCGTATTACTCGTGGTGGCCAAATACCAGCTCCCATATGGAGTGCTGGTTTAAAAATGGGTATCTCTGCACCACTGGGTTCCTCTAAGTCTTGGATTCTAGTACCCACCTGAGCTGGCCCAGGTGTTCTGTAATTTTCTGTTGGAGCTTCCCCAATGTATGTAGGCTGGTCTGCTGTGAGGTACTGAGCTGCTTCCCATCAGCTCTGGAATCATGGAGAGAGTGCTGGACTCGATCAACAAATCTGGGTTCAAACCCTGGCTCTACCACTTACTACTTGGACAAAGTGCTTGATTTTTCTGGACCTTGGTTCCTCATTTGTAAAAAGGGATTAATGCTACTAACCTTGCAGGCGGTCATGGAGATGGAATACGATAACTACAAGTGAAAATTTCCAGTGCAAAGCTTAACACGTAGTAGGTGCTTAATAAATGTTTAATTTAAAAATTTAGGGTGCAATGGAGAAGAGCATGGACTTTGGAGTCGGACCCTGGCTCCAGCTGAGTGGCCATAGGCAAGTCGTTCCATCTCTCCAAGCCTCAATTTCAACTCTGTCCTGTGAGGAAAACAGTAACGATGGAATCAACTTCACAGGGCTGCTGGGAATCCTGGTTGGGCGCTTTGTGTAAAGCACTTGGTCCTGTGCAGGGCACGTGGTAGGTCTCGACAGACGTGAGTGTCTTCCTCTTTTCCTGGTCACTGGAGCGGTCAAGTGGAGGCTTTAGAGATCCCTGCATCTTGGGCTTGGTCATCTCTGAGGTCTCTCCTGCCTCTGCAAGGAGGAGACCAGAGGCCCCTGGGCTCAGCCCACCTTCTACCTCGGCCCTTCTTGGAGTCACAGCTTACCTGATTCTCCTCTGGTGGCACTTGGGCCTTGACTTCCCCTGTGGCTTCTGCTCCTGGTGTTCCAAGGTCTCAGGGGAGGTCACCCCAAGTTCCCCTGGATGCCATGAGGTCCAGCTGGGTCAGGCCAGCCCTCATCCTCCCAGGCACCCAGAGCTGGATTATGCATGGGGCGGCTGGGCAGATGGCAGCTGTGTAAGGGGCATCACTGGACCTGTAACCTGATAAAGAAGATGGCATTTTCTAGAAATCCTCTTGGGAGGAGACAATAAAGAAATACTTTGATAAGCTGCTTGTCAGTGGGGGCTGAGACCCCAAGAAGCCTGCTGAAGGAAGGAGACATGGTCTTCAGACTGCCTTCTAAGGACCCTGGCCTGGGCACCCAGAGGGCTTTGGCTTTGTGGAGTGGGGAATGCAGGCTTGGGGCCAGTGCTGGGTTGCTCACAACCAACAGAGGGGTGGTGGAGGAACTCTGCCTTTTTTCTGTCTTTCTCCCACATAATAGCTGGCTTCATGGGGGTTGGAGAAAGGAGAAGAGAGAGCATTCTTGGTCGATGGATGGGTGTGAGCAAAGGCAGAGACATGGCCCACGGTGGAGGTCTCACAGCAGATGGAAACTCACCGGAGCTAGTGTAGAAGATGTCAACATGGTCCTCTGTCTCCTGGAGTTGGCTTAGCCTCTAAGACAATTGAGAACTTGTCTTTCTGAACAGGTTGTTGGACTGCTATGCCATTTCCCTCCCCGGCCTCATCCACTGAGTGGATCCTTATCCTAAGCCTGAAAAGAGGGCCTATGTTACTCCTGGAGTTTGAGACACACAGTGGAGTGGCGTCCAGCATGGGCTCGAGTACAGTTTGCAGCTGAGAGGCTGGCGCAAGTGGCTGTGGCCACACTGAACTTCCACAGGCCAGAGGGGTGTGAACGAGGGCCTACATCCCGTGGACCAGGGTCATTTAAAAATAGATACCACCGGGCTTCCCTGGTGGCGCAGTGGTTGAGAGTCTGCCTGCCGATGCAGGGGACACGGGTTCATGCCCCGGTCTGGGAAGATCCCACATGCCGTGGAGCGGCTGGGCCCGTGAGCCATGGCCGCTGAGCCTGTGCATCCGGAGCCTGTGCTCCGCAATGGGAGAGGCCACAACAGTGAGAGGCCCGCGTACCGCAAAAAAAAAAAAAAAAAAAACAGATACCACCTGTGATGGTCAGTTTTATGTGCCAGCTTGTCTGGACCATGGTGACCAGATACTTGGTCAAATATTATTCTGAATAATAGGGGGTGCTTTTGGGTGAGATTAGCATTGAAATGGGTGGACGATGAGTAAAGCAGATTGCTCACCGTAATGTGGGTAGGCCTCATCCAATCAGTTGAAGGCCTGAATAGCACAAAAAATTGGCTTCCAGAAAATTCTGTAGCATATGGCCTTTGGACTTGAACTGCAACACTCGCTCTTCCTGGGTCTCCAGACTGCCAGCCCATCCTGCAGACTTTGGACTTGCCAGCCTCCATACTCATGCGAGCCAATTCCTTAAAATAAATCTCTTTACATATGAGAGATACATAAATATATATCATATTGGTTGTGTTCTCCTGGAGAACACTGACTAATATATCACCCAAAGGGCTTCCTGCCTGGGATGAGGCAAGCTCAGCAGAAGGGTGCTGGAGGGTTACTCCTGGGTGCAGACTTGCGGGGGAAACCATCATATGGGCCATCCTGTTAACATGCACAGGCTGACCAGTGGGATGACAGGCACTGCCTACATCGAGGGGGCTGCTGTTTTGTATTCCCGGTGAGAGTATTTTCAAGCAACCCATGAAAGCCACTTACTCCAAATGTTTTGTAAGAGAAAGAACTCATCAGGATATAGGGGTACCTCACAGGCCCCAAGAGAAGAAAGCCCAGTGAGGAGTCTCAAGACAGATGTAGGAATCCAGGCCCATCCTCTCTCCATCTCCATCCTGTGGCATCTTGTGTTTTTCTCTCCATGGGGTGACTCTCTTTGCTTGTTCACCATTCCATACTACCTCAAAATGTCTTCCCCATCCATGGGCTCCAGACTACTGCCCACCAACTACCATGTGTGTCTCTTAGTTCAAATTTCCAAGAGAAATCTGATTGGTTGTTGGCTAGCCAATGGACTGCCTCCCTGGGTCACGTGCTCCTGACTGCCCCCTTAACAACAAGGGTTGCCCTGGTAACACATGGTATCTGGGCTGCTCCCTTCCAGGGCTGTGAGTGGAAATTAAGTGTGCAGGAGGATTATCAACAGTAATCAAAGGGCTGGTGTGGCTACAGTCTGCAACACATGAAGACTGTACTGAAAGGTGAGTCTGTGAAGGGCATTTGGAGCTAGATCACGGAGGGTCTTGGGTGCCATATCAAGGAGTTTGAACTTTAACTCCTGTGACCAGGACCTGTGAAGCAACATTCATCAACAGCTGCCTCCCTTCAGGTCACTGCCAGGTGGCTCATTCACCTGGCTAAGTAGTCTGACTGAAAGGCGGCAGATAGCTGGGGAATGCTCTGAAGAATGTGCCTCTTTTGATGGACGCCTGAAATGATGCTCAGGCTTTGGAATGATTCACTTCGAGGACTCTTGGCTTTTGTATGTTTCAACTCTCAATTGCAACACTCCACTAATGTGGTTTTTTGCATTGAATTAAAATTAATCTAATACTTGACAACTCTGGCTGGACGCCTGCCAAATATGGAGACTGGAGATGCTTCCTGTAAATTCTGCCACAGCAGATTCTTACGATTCAGGGAACATCTCATTTATCTCACTGCTATGCACTCCTGACCCTAATTCTCTGGAGATTCCTTCTGTAAGACCTTCTTGCACAAACGTGAGCATGTTCCACAGCAGTTACTTTTTCAAATCTGAATCATCTCTGGGGGCCAGGATCATCTGAGGTGCAGGGAAAGGGTCATTTAGATGAACCAACTCTGCTCAAAGTCAGTCTTGGATTTTTTCCAGTAATAATCTCTTTTGTCATTAATGGCCTGCTGGGTGAATCTTATTATATCTCCTTAAAATAATTTAGATGCTAATATCTCCCAGTGACCATTATGTGGGGAACGCAGGGCTGGAGGTGGTGGTGAGGACTGAAAGCTGTCTTCATTCTACTCTCCTTTTCACAGCTGGAGACCCTTGTCCGATGGACTTAGAAAAAGCTACCCTAGCAACTAGGATTTTCATGCCTTTGCCCTCAAAATGCCTTTGATTGGTGGTATCCCAAAAGTTCTACTTCCTGAATGAGGAGCCGGGATTCTGGGTGGGCAACCCCAGGGCATTCTGGGTGAATATTCCAAGAGAATTCTGGCTAAACAATGGAAGGACAATTGTATTTTTGATCAGATGTGAGCTTGAGGGTGGGCTGGGGAGGCATGAAGGAAGAGCAAGGGTCTGGCAGTCAGGAGGTATGACTTCTGTTGTAGGTGTGTTACTACTAGCCGAATTCCTTCCTCCCTCTCTCCCTCCCTCCCTCCCTCCCTTCCTTCCTTTATTCAGCAGGTATTGATGCCTATACTGTGTCAGGTCCTGTGCTGGTTCTGAGAAAACAGAGACAGACAAGCCGTCATTCTTCTTCAGGGAGATCACAGCTTGTGTGTGACTTTCTCCTTCCCGAACCTCTGTTTCTTTATCTGTAGGGGGGGAAGTTGGAGTAGAAGTTTCTCGGAGGGCTCTTCCAAGGTCAGTGCTCTGCCACCGGAAGAGCCTTGATAACTGGGACCTTTTCTTTGATCTCATTCACTGAACACCCACACATTGCCTCATGGGCCAGGGATGCCGGCTTGCCATCAGTATCCTGCCCTTGAGGAGCTCAGGGTCGGCTGGAGCAGAAACACACACAAGCTGGTGGTAAACGGGCCAATGCATGTTTGCTCAGAGCCCTGTGGGAAAGCTGAGGAGCGAACAAACAGCTTTGCTTAGCGATGCTGATTGTGAAGCTGGAGGCTCCCCAATTTTCATGGGTTCCAACCTCCTAGAATCCCCAGAAAATCCCAGCCTGATTCCAGCCGACTGTTTAACTCCTTTAACTGGACAAAGGGCTGTGTGGCTCTTTTCTAGCTCTTGGGACCTCCTTTCTGAGTCAACCCTGGGGGATCATGTTGAAAAATAGGCTGAGTCTGCACTGAGGTTCTTGATTTTGAGCACCAGGGAATATGCCGCCACTTAAAAACAAAGTGTTTTTAATGCTGTTGACATTTTAAGAGAAATATTTATTGTTGGATGCTGGAGAGTACGCCAGTGTTGTTTCTTAGAACAGGAGGAAGTGTGAGATGTGAGTATCAAGCTTGATCGTGTAGCATATGGGCCCCATTAGGCAGGGGAAGGGGTCAAAATGACATCCCAATTATTGTTCTAAGGATGCTATGTCCGTAGCTCTGTCTCAGGCTGCCCATGGGAACCTGGAGCTGATTTATCCCCATAGGTCCTGGGAGTTCCTGGCTATCTTGGTTTGGGTTTCCCCAGAAACAAGGTGTATTGGTGAGGATTCATTCAGAGCAGTGCTGCTGCCACCAGGAAGAAGCAAGACCATCATGTCCGTCTCCTAGTAGGGTTTGCCCGAACCCTGAGTGATACTTTAAAAAAAAAAATTATTTATTTATGGCTGCATTGGGTCTTTGTTGCTGCGCGCAGGCTTTCTCTAGTTGTGGCGAGCAGGGGATACTCTTTGTTGTGGTGCGCGGACTTCTCATTGCAGTGGCTTCTCTTGTTGCGGAGCACGGGCTCTAGGTGCGCGGGCTTCTGTTGCGGCATGTGGACCTCAGTAGTTGTGGCTCGCGGGCTCTAGAGCGCAGGCTCAGTAGTTGTGGCGTATGGGCTTAGTTGCTCTGCAGCATGTGGGATCTTCCCAGACCAGGGCTCGAACCCGTGTCCCCTGCATTGGCAGGTGGATTCCTAATCCCTGCACCACCAGGGAAGCCCCTGAGTAATACTTTAATACTAAACTTTGTCTCTGGTTTTTCTTCTGGGAGGTTATATATCCACATTTAAGGATTTGTTACAAGGATTGGACTTTACACATCGTGGGAGTCTCTGTAAGGTGCAGTTGTAGCGCCTGATACTGGAGGTTGGTGTCTGGAGGGCAGGCAGTCAGGGAGGGAAGACGGATGGAAAGGGAGGGAGGGCAAGGACAAGCTGGAGCCCGCACCCTCGAGCTGGGAGCCCCGCAAGAACGCTCTGAAATCAGGGTCTGTTCTTGTTGCTTCTGTTGGTAAGACGGGAGTCCTTTGTCACAAAGCTAAACACATCTGCCTGACCTGGCCATCAGAGAAGTGAAGGAAGGTCCAGAGGAAAGTGGAGCAGAGGTGGATCTCACACCACTGGCAGGTGAGTCAGCCCCTCAGCCACAGTGTGTGCGAAACACGAAATAGCCGCTGCTTCCCTCCCACCCTCCAAACCTCCCACAGGAGTTTCTTTGTGGCCGACCTTAACTGGAAACATTGGGGAAATGGAGTTCTGGAAAATATAGATTAACCTAGTCAGGCTGACTCATTACAAAATCACCAAACAAGGATTCAAGTCCCAGTGGTTTATCTGGGAGCTGATCCCAGGAAACACTGGGGGGCGGGGGGTGGGGGCGCGTGGTGAGGAGGAAGAACCAGCCCACGTGGTCACCCGGAGCGTGATCTCCCGGGAACTCTGGGAGGCAGCCTGAACGCGGCACAGAGTTATCTTTCCCGCGGGCTGAGGAAGCCTGTGGACGGTCTCTGATCTGGATGAGGGCTGCTTCCATCCAGAGAGAAGGCATTCGGGCAGGAAGTTTCAGGCATTCATTCATGTTGGCAGCCTTTAGGGCTGATGGGGATGCTGGGGGCAGGGCTGAAAGGAGTCCTCTTCCACGGGGGCATCACTTAGATGGTATCAGCTACCAAGTGTCCCACCATTTTCTCAAGCTCTTGCTTTGGCTACGGTGGTGGCACCTCCTTCTGCCTCCTGTGGTCACTTGAAGTGGACAGAGTTACTTCCATACCCACTACGGCTGCTTTGCAATGTGGTCCTGACAGTGGGGCTGACCTGGGTTCACTCTCAGGCCTCTCAGAGATTTTGGGGAAAGAGTTGATTACGTATTAACTTGTCCTTGTCTGGCTCTCTCCTGGATTCAGCTGAACAGACATCTGCTGGCTGACCATGTTGTTTTCTGAACCAGACTTCTTTTCTGACCAAGACCCATTCGCACGGGCTCAGGGTGTGCTCTGCTGGGCAGACCTGGGCTCCGCTCCACTCAGGCCCAGCAGGACCACAACTCAGAGCCCCCAGGATCTCTGCGTATCACAGCTGCAAGGGGCCTGCCAATCCAACTCACCTATCGCCCTCACTTTACAGATGGGGAAGTTGAGGCCCAGAAAGGAGATGGATGTTTCTGGGGTCACATAACCGTTTAATGGGGTCCCAGACTGTCTGCATCTGAAACCAGCTGATTTCCCGTAATGCCGTGCTCTGTACCAGGACAAAGTACCACCCACAAAGTCTGGGCGGCTGTCCCATCAGCAGGGACCTCATTGTAAGCAGTTGGGAAATCTCTTTTGTGAATGATTTTGAGCCTGTTTCAAATCCTGGTGTAGACATGCCCTCAGAGACAGTCCATCCAAGTAAGAAGAGCTCGGACTTCAGACTCAGAGAGCCTGGGTTCGAATTCCAGCTCACCCCTTATGTGACTTTGGGAAAATTACTTAACCTATGTGTCTCACTTCCTCACCTGAAAAAGGATAATAAAACGTATCTCTCAGGGTTGTTGTCCAGATTAAATGTGCTAATGTACATAGAACACTTAGCACATTTCTCTAGGACATAGTAACTATTCAGTAAGTAGTGATGATGACGATTATTGTTGTCGTTGCTATTGTTGATGTCACGGCCATTTGCCTTCACTGTAGGGGCAGCTGATCACGCTGCCTGTGTAAGTCTGTCTAATCAGGGGTTCAATTTGAGGAATACCCTTGTTACTGTACATCTAAGCCCCCCTTCCAGCCCTGCCAATATCAGTAATAAAATTGATGCTTTGATTTCTACCTGTCTTACTCTTTCGTATTCTCTTTAGTTAGTTCAGAGGCTGGATGGGGAAACCAGAAGTATTTATTGAGCCTGCTCAAACCCCAATAATGTTCAGTATGGACATGATGAAAATTCAGAGAAGAAAAAACTTTAGCCACAATTGTGTCACCCGGACATAACCTCCTTAAGCTTTTTCTTTGCGAGTCTATATATTTTTAACCAAAGTTGTATTATGTTGTATGTTTTATAGGTAGTTTTTCGCTGAAAGATGGAATGAGTTCCTCTTCAATAAGTATTTTTTCTCAGCGTGATTTTTAATGGCTGAATGTTCTTCAATTGTATGAGTATTCTGTGATTTAGTGAGCCAGTCTCCTACTGGTGATGTGCCAGGTATATTCTCTTTGCCCTCAAATCCATTCTTCATCCTTAGCATGGACCCATCAACAGGCTGCTGTGCCCTAAAGCACTGTGGGCCCCCAGTGTGGCAGAGAGAAGAGCAGAGCGCATGTGAAGATCCTGATAAGGAAGGGAGGACAGACTGGGCTATGCCAGGCAGATCCTCTCCTAAACTCACCCATGAGGGTGAGGAGGGGAAAGCGCCCAGCAAAAAACCAGAAGTATTTAGACACGCTTCCTCTGTGTAGACCAAAAGGAGTGAGGAAGATAAAAGGCCATGTAAAAAAAAGTTCCAGGGACTTCCCTGGTGGCGCAGTGGTTAAGAATCTACCTGCCAATGCAGGGGACATGGGTTCAAGCCCTGGTCTCGGAAGATCCCACATGCCGCGGAGCAGCTAAGCCCGTGCGCCACAACTACTGAGCCTGTGCTCTAGAGCCCGTGAGCCACAACTACTGAGCCCGTGCGCCACAACTACTGAAGGCCACACGCCTAGAGCCCGTGCTCCACAATGAGAGAAGCCACCAAAATGAGAAGTCCGCGCACCGCAATGAAGAGTAGCCCCTGCTCGCTGCAACTAGAGAAAGCCCTCGCGCAGCAACAAAGACCCAACACAGCCAATAAATAAATAACTAAATAAAAGCACAAAGATTTGTATTAAGAAAAAATTCCAAACACTGGAATTTTGGAATTGCACCTTCCCTTGTTTAATTGTCACAGCTAACCTGTGAGGTAGGTAATGTTACTGGTTCCTATTTTACAATGAAGACTGAAGCTCAGACAACTAATCTGCCCAAAGTCATACAGCTAATGGGTCACAATGCCTGGCTCCTGACCCCCACTTTCCCCTCTCTGCATGGATTCTGAATGTCTTAAAATGTTTGAAGGAAGGTTGCCAGAGTGTGGTGGGCCAGGCTCTCGGCACTTCTAAGGCCAGGCTGCCCGAGAACCCAGTGAGAGGGGAAAGAAATGGTAGTGAGCAGAAGGGCAATTCTTTTTTTTAATTTAATTTATTTTTTTTTATTTTTTTGCGGTACGCGGGCCTCTCACTGTCGGGGCCTCTCCCGCTGCGGAGCACAGGCTCCGGAAGTGCAGGCTCAGCGGCCATGGCTCACGGGCCCAGCCGCTTCGCGGCATGTGGGATGTTCCCGGACCGGGGCACGAACCCGTGTCCCCTGCATCGGCAGGCGGACTCTCAAGCACTGTGCCACCAGGGAAGCCCAGAAGTGCAATTCTTGCTCAGAATCTGTGAGGGTTGCCATCGGGGTCTCCTGGCAGCTCCTGCACTCACTGCAAGCCCCAACCTCGCCTGTCCTGGTTTCTGCCTGTGCCCCTGTGCTCCGCCTACCTCTGTGCCTTTGCAGGTGCTCTTTTCTCTTCCCAGAATGCCTTCTCTACCTATCATTCCTTGTGGACATTTTCTGCCCTTGAAGGAACAATTGAAATGTTCTCCCCTTCCACAAAGCCCAGGTCACACTAGAGCACAATTACCAAACTACTGTAGTTCATAACTTCTGAGATTTCCCACGTGTTCACATCTCTGCAATTGCGATGCATTTTCAGCAGGCATGACCTTGTCACAATTGCTGTTGGAGGGGTAACAGTCGTGATGTGGTCACCGTTGCCTACGTAGGCCAGAAGGGGACCACTATTCCTGGTGACTCGTGCAGACAACACCAACCCCTCCATGGTCCCGTCATAAACCAATTAGGGACCATTGGAGGAAGGAATATGGGTTCTGGGTTCTTGTTTGTAAATCTTCTGTTGACACCTTCTAATACAACCAAGAAGGTCTAGAATCGAATGCAAAATGGGTGTCAGCAGCTTGGAAGAAAATCCCAGAGATGGTAGCGGACCCTTCTTTGAAGAAATGCAGCATCATTTATGCTCTTGATGTCACAGAGAACAATGTTATATGAAAAAAAAATGTGGCCATAAACCACTCTAGGTAGAAAAGTGATTCAGGAGATTTGGACTCTGTGGAGAAGTTTTAGAGACCTTAACCAATTAATTTTGCTGATAGTTCTCTTTTTATGTGTATGCCCAAGAATGACATATGATATAAAAATGTCTAATTAAGTTGAATAGAGTTCATTAGATGAGAATAAAATAAAAATTCAGTAATAAAAAACATTGTATTGTATTAGTTTCATTTGCAGCATTTTTCTTTCTTATTAGTGCAAAAATAATGTTGCATTAATAATCAATGCTATTATATATTAATGGAAATACGGTACTTATTTGGGCAAATGTCAGGATTCTCTTACCAGATTGAACCCCTGCAGGGTAGGGACCATGCCATTCATCTTGTAGCCTCCAGACTAGACATCCATAAATACTTGTCAAGTGAATGAATTTAATTCTATTCCTACAGGAAGAGATGAGGAAGGTGAGGCTACAGAGGTCTGAGGACTTGCCCAAAGTCATGCTGCAGAATTGGAATTTGAACTTGAATCTATTCAAACTCCAAGATCAGTGCTTTTCCCCAACATGTATCAATTAGGTTTCTTTCAGCTATGAGAAATAGAAGACCCAATCTAAAAAATTTAGGCAAGATAGTTTAATGCTCCATAACAAGAAGCCTGGAGTTAGGGCAATTTCAGGGTTGGTTATTTCTGCCTTCCACTGACCTCACCAGGGACTCAAGTTCTTTTCATGTCTTCTCAGCTGTTTTCCTCATGGTCACAAGATGGCTGCAGCAGCTCCAGACAACTCTCTTTAAGATCAAAGATCCCAGAAGTGCTCCAGCAGACACCTCCCCACTGCCACCACCAACCTCTTATGTCTCAGTGGCTAGAATTACATTCTATCCCCATTCCTAAACAATCATTGGCTGGAGGGGTAGAATAACCTCAATTGGCTTAGACCAATCAAAATACACCTGCATGAGTCTGTAACCTCCTGATACCAAAAAGAAAATTGGGCTTCTGTAAACCAGGGAGGGCGGGGATGACATCAGGTAGTCAACCCACAGAGAACGCCACACCATCCCCAGACTTGCTATGCACCCTAGGAGGGCTCAGACCTTTGAGAAACAACGGAAAATGTTTCTATAGTTAGAGACCTTTACCAGCTTTCCTGATTTCTTCCTGTGTCCAGGGAGGCCTGGTTTGGCCCGGCCAAGGGGACTGAGCGGCCACTCCCCCGAGCACACCTCCTGGGTATGGAGGGAGAAAGGCGCTTTCCTTTCTTGGGCCCAAACATCTTAAGAATAAAATCTTCATTTCTCTTCACTCTCCCCCACAGTCTTGGAGGTCACAGTCGTTTCTAACCGTTCTTATCTCTCCGGCTTACACACTTGTCAAGTGAGGATTTTACTTCCCTTCTCTGGCTCAGATAACAGGTGATATGTGAGGGGTTGGCGTCTTTAAGAGCGATTGGTTCGGGCTTTATGTGAATATATTTTAAGGGTTTCAAGATTAAACTTTTCCTCCTTCCACGTAATTCACTTTGGAGAGGCAGCTTCATGCCTATTTTATTTCATGGCAAACTCAGTCTTGCACACAGAAGATCCTTACGGCCTATACGACCGGGTTGTATCTTCCCTGGAGTGCACTGTACTGGTTAAAAGCCCAGGCTCTGGACTCTGACCTGAATTCAATTCCCAATGCTGTCACTTATTAGCTGTGTGACCTTGGACAAATTGCTTCAGCTCTCTGATCCTCAGATTCCTCAGATGGGCTCAATGACGGTCTTCACCTCATAGCGTTTTTGTGAAGAGTAAATGGGTCACCATGAAGTCACCGTACAGTGCCGTTCCTCCTTAGTGTTACTGAAGGCAGTTTTCTCAGTTGGCTCAGTCAGGGAAGGGAGGCAGCTCTTACAAGACCTCCTCCTTCCCTCCTTCTCGCCTTCTTCTACTTTCTTTCTTCATCAAATATTAATTGACCTCTATTATGAACGAGACATTGTACTTGGAGTTAGGAATGCAATACAGAGAAGAACAAGACAGACGCGGCCTCTGCCATCCTGGGACTTATAGTCTAACAAGGAAGAAAGACACATATATGACAAGAATTTAAGAACAGGGGTGATAAGCGTTCCGCAAGGAAACTTGGGCACTATAGAAGGGAAAACATGGAGCTCATCCGAGACCCAGGGTGAGTGAGTGATGATTAGGGAAGACCCCTTAGGGGGTAGTGACATTTAAACTGAGCCCTAAACGATTATGGAAGTTAGTAGAGAGTTGGGAACAGTGTTCTAGGCAGAGAGAACAGCGTGTGCAAAGGTCCAGAGGTGAGAGAGTGGGGCATGTTTAGACCAAGTGAAAGAAATCCTGTATGGCTCTATGGGAGAGGTGCAAGGCTCAATCAGGGAGGGCTCATGAGGGAATTCAGTTATTTTCTCAAGTGATGGGGAGGTTTTAAAGGGTTTTAAACAGGAACACAGTCAGGTATGCATTCAACAGATCTCTCGTGGTTGCCTCATGGAGAATAGAGGAAGTGAGGGATGGTGATAAGGGAGGAAGGGAGAGAAGTTAGGTGGTTGTTACAGTGGTTTGGGTGAGAAATGATGGGTGTGTGGCTGAGGGTGGGGACAGCTGAGATGTCACCTGAGTTCAGGTAAGTTACAGTGAGGACAGTCAGCTAACTGGGGAACTAGAATTGGAGACCTCATGACCACTTCCATAGCCTCCTGTCCTCCTGCCGCTTGCATCACTGGGCAAATTTTCAGGCCTGAAAAATCCTTCACTGGGTTAGGGTCTCCCCGGCCTTGTGGAGTGAAGGGGTCCATGGTTTCCCAGAGGCCATATTTACCTCAAAACAGATTTTGTTTCAGGAGCTTTTAATAGTCAAAAGATAGACTCCAAACCCACAGCTCTTAGGGGCTGGGGATTGGGTTAGCAGACAGACCATTAACCAGGGGTCAGGAGCCTCGAGTTCTGGTCTCAGATCCATTCTGCGACTTAGTAAGTTCCTTCCTTGTCTGGTTTCAGGTCCCTCATCTGAATAATGGCGCTTTGCTGTGCGCTGCATATTCATCCTGTTCCCTCCCTCTTCTTAGGGGGCTGGAGATGATGATGGGGTAGAGGTAGGGGAGCTGGTGCCCCTGAGATGCGAGGCAGGTTTGGAAGGAAAGGGCAGCAATGCTGTGTGGCTCTGTCCTGCTCTCACTTCTGCTCTTCCTCAAAACTCGATGGGCTCACAACAGGTCACTCTGGAGTCCCTGCCGTAAGCGGTGTCTCTCCTGCTCTGGACAAAGCCCTGGGAGTTGGGGTGTCTTCCCAGGGTGTCCACTGCAAAAGGAGGGAGAAGAGGAGGCCCCGACACCATCGCATGTCTGGGTTCTGAGTGTGGGTCAATGCCCTGGCATGGCCTCAGACGCTTCACAGCTTGCCTCCACCCCCGCCCCCCGCCACTTGTGCCCCTTCCCCAGGTGAGACGCTGGGCCTTCCAGCTGCACCGAGCCCTAAGTGCCCTCCCCCTGCAGGCCTTCACGCAGCTTCTTCTCATTGCCCGGCTTGCTCTCCCCCCAGCTTCACCTCATGAGCTCCTACTCACCTCCAAGACCCAACTCATATGCCACCTCCTCTCAGAAGCCCTCCTTGACTCACCCAGGTAGCATCGCTCCCTCTCTGCTCCCTCACCGTGCTTATGACTCTGGAGCATTTACTACAATCTTTGGATCATCTGTCTTCACCTCCACTGAGCTGGGAAGTTTGAGGGCAGAAGCGGTAAGGGACTCATGCCCGTATTCCCTGGGTACAAGACTGGGGCCGCAATGGGGGTCGGTTAGCACTAGCTGTGTAACTCAAATGTCTTTGGGACTCACCACCTTTGGGTGCAGATGAGGCCCCCTTACTGTGTAGACCCGGCTCTCCTGTGCCCAAGCCTCTGGCCGCAGAACTACAAGAACTCGGACCCTGTCTTTTCCAACACACTTTGGGGCTTCGGCAGGTATCACGGTATCACACTGCATTCCCATGATGTCATTTAGCTTTTTTAAACTGTGGTGCTGCGCAGCCCCTATTTCTGCCCCCCAGCATCACAGTGTATGTCTCTGGCTGAGCTAGGCCACCATGGCCCTGGGGCCTCTGCTGCAGGGGCGCTGCTCTTCTCTGGAGACCACCATCCCTCCCCCCTCAGGACTGTGCCTGTCGCTCTGCTTTGGGGAATTTTGTCCCCTTTGTTGTATTTGGCATTTTTGAGAGGGAGTCCAAAGCAGGGGTGCTTGAGTGTCAAGGTTCTATAGCTCCTGTGGTTTTAGGCCTCACGGCCTTTCTCTCTCCTGGGGTGGGTGGGCTGGGCTGGGTGCGGGCAGGTGGAAGAAGCAGCCACCCGGAAGCACCGCTCTCTGGTCCTCAGGGCCTTGGAGCTCCAGACTCTTCCCTGGGTGGATTCTCTCGCTGGACCCACAGGCCCTCCTTGGCACTTGACCTCTGCACCAGCCCCAAACATGCCTGCCTACAGCCTGCTGTGCCCCAGACGCCGAGGTTCTCTGAGTTCTTTTTCCAGAAACCTCATTCTCTGAGTTCTTTTTCCAGAAACCTCCTTAGCTGCTCTGTAAATCAGCTGATGGAAAGGTGAGTGTGTGTGTGTGTGTGTGTAGGATTTCTCAGTCACACACCCAGTCTCTGCTTAGGATCTGTTGGTACATCCTGTTGAGTGAATGAACACACTGGCCCTGCCCTGGCTTCTCAGGGATGCTGAGTGAACAGCTGATAGGAAGGTGTGTGGGCTGGGGGATGAAGGGTTTTATGGGTTTTAATTGACACCTCTAAGGTAGGCTCTGTTTACATTCTTTCTGGCACTTACTAGCTGGGTAAACTTGGGCCAACTGCATAACCTCTCTGAGCCTTGGTCTCTTCTTGTGTAAGATAAATGAACAGAAAGCATGTGGTGTACGCGTCTTTGTGGTGGTTTATGATACCCTGTTGACTTTTTAGGGTGTGGCAGGGAGAAAATAGGACACTGTAG
Source organism: Tursiops truncatus (assembly GCF_011762595.2). Lineage (NCBI taxonomy): Eukaryota > Metazoa > Chordata > Mammalia > Artiodactyla > Delphinidae > Tursiops > Tursiops truncatus. The sequence continues at coordinate 152,730,081 of NC_047034.1, forward strand.
GGCAGAAGTTTCCTGGTGAAACACAAGCTTTGTGTGGAAAGATCTGGCTCGGGGACAAAATCAGGAATGTGGAGGCAGGAAGAGAGAGGCTGACGCTGAGGTAAGAGGTCAAAGGGGGGACTGTATGGAATCATCATAGGGTTCTGTCCTCCATCAGCTGCCTCCCAGCGGCCCTGAGTCCCAAGCAGAGGGAAGTGGATGGGAAATGGAAGGTGTGGTTAATCCAGGAGAGGGCAGGAGAGCGAGGAAGCCCCAGGCTCTTCCAGGGCCCCTCCCTCTCCATCCTTAGGGTGGCTGCCCTCTCCCAGGCAGTTTGAGAAGGCTCTCCCCTGCTCCCACCTCCCCGCCCCTCCCATCCTGTGGTCCTCAGTTGACCCCCTGGCTACCCAAGCAGAGGGAACTGCGTTGTTGGCAGTGACTGGGGGAAGCGCTGCTGATTATTGCGGGGAGTTTGGTCTAACTCTGCCCATTGATCAAAACCCATTTTTCCTAATTTAGTCAGATGGCTTCCTTAAGAACATTCATGTTTCTACCAATGAATACATTTGCGGAATCTATTCCAGGGTGACATCCCCGCTTCCCCACACCTGCCCCCCCCCCCCCCCCAACCCCTCTCATCCTCCAGGAAGCCACACAGCTTCCGGGCTAGTTTGATCAAGATGAGTAAAAGCAAAACCATCTGCTTTCCTTCCACAGCTGATTCCAGCACCGCTGCTGTAAAAGACTTGTCTTCCAGGTGGGCCCGCGATTGAGGGGGGGTGACCCCCTTTGCTGAGATGAAAGGGCTCAGCCTGCAACAGAATGCCTCTGTGCCGGCATCAGGCTTCCAGTGAATCACATCAAAGGCCTCCCTGCCACTGCTGGCCCCTTCCAGCTGCGGAAAATGGGCTCATCAGACACAGGAAGAGTTCGCTGTTCACAGGAGGCGGTGCTGATTTCCAAGCGTGGAGCTGCGGTTTCTCCCTCACCTTGAGCTCCGGGCTCCGGAGGGCCCTCCGCTTGCCCCAGTGGCTCCTTTGCAGGTATGTGGCCTCCTGAAAAAGAGCGCTGTGACTGCCTCCGCTCCCTCCTGGCTCTCCTTCTCTAATTAGGCTGTTACCATTTGAGCAATATCTGGGGCTTGGGTAGAGACTAGCAGGGACACTGTCGGCAATGGCCTCTGCATAATTGTGTTGATGAAGAGGTACAAGGCTAGAAATGTTGTCTTCCTTCAAGATCAAGATCCTGCGCTTGTGGGAACCTTGATTTTTCTGGGCCAACTTGTGTTGGCTTAATTGCTCACGAAGGGCATTTTTTCACGGAGGTTTCAGCCTAGATGATTTGGTGTAGTTCTGCAGCCCGAGCCCCAGGTCTCCCGGACGGGTGATGGGAGAAGGTCACAGGTCTGGTTGTCTGTCCTGGGGTGGCGGCAGGGGAGCCCTGTCCTTGAGTCAGTGTCTTGGGATGGGACAAGGTTGGTGCCCAGCTGGGGTTTGATTGGAGAGGCAAATTGGGTGGTTATTCCTTAGGGCAAGATAAACAAAACGAGGCTCCCGGGTTCTGGCCTCCCTTCTAAAAGCCATGGCTCTGTGGGGTCCTGGAGAAAATTCAAAGCAAAGAACTCTGGCTCAAATAATATTAGATTTTTTTTTTTTTAATTTCACATGGCTCATAGCAGTTGGTATTCATCCAGTATCTGTATACCCTCTTACATTTCCCAGTCTCCCTTGCAGCTGGGTTGGGGCCACGCGACTACTTCGGCCAACAGACTGAGCAGAAGTGACACGTGTCGCTACTGGGCTAAGGTAGTCAAAAGCTGGTGTGCCACAGAGAACTTGGAGCCAAGTATTCCAGATAAAAGTGGGCAGCCTGAGGCTTCCCTGGTGGCGCAGTGGTTGAGAGTCCGCCTGCCGATGCAGGGGACATGGGTTCGTGCCCCGGTCTGGGAAGATCCCACATGCCGCGGAGGGGCTGGGCCCGTGAGCCATGGCCGCTGGGGCTGCGCGTCCGGAGCCTGTGCTCCGCAATGGGAGAGGCCACAACAGTGAGAGGCCCGTGTACCACAAAAAAAAAAAAAAAAAAAAAAAAAGTGGGCAGCCTGACCCACACCTGACTTTTTGTAAGAAATACCTTTATTTCTTACATAAAGGTATTTCTTTATGTAAGAAATAAAGAAATAACACACCTTTATTGTGTTATGCCTCTGAGATTTCATGGTTTAGGTCTTTCTGCAACCTCGCACAGTCTCTCCTAAGACACGGCTCCGCCAACTGCTACCAGCACAAGGGAAATAGCCGTCTCATATTTGTCTTGAGAGATGTTTTGGTCATGGCTCATGTAAGAAAGAGAAAACCCCTCCCCCAGCTTGTCACTGTGCCTTTCACCTTTACCTTGGACATGTCTGTCCTCGTTCAACCCTACTCACGGCTTCTTCCTGATCAATTGCTCAGGGAGGCTCCGCCGGCTTGGGTCACGTGCCCACACCTCCACCAATCACTGAGTTTAGTGGGATTGGGGTATTTTGACTGGCCAACCTGGGCTGGGGAGGTGGGGCCATATGATTGACAGTCTCAGCTGTTGGGGTTTGGGCAGTTTTAGAAAAGAAAAGATTCTAAGCAGCTGAAAACGTCCACTGCAAGTGCCGTTCCCGGGACCAACGTGAGCCAGAGAGCTAGAATGGCTCAGATGCTTCAAGAAGACCTTACTGCCAAGGTCCCAGGAAAGCTGTCTGGCCAGGTACGAAGGTGTGTAAGGGGGTGGGGGGATCATGATCTAAATGACTCACCCTATCTGCTTGTGGCTAGGGGTATGGAAGGAATGTTTACTGAGGAAGGATCTCACTTGCTTTGATGGTTGAACGGCTTGGAAGTGAGGGGCAGGAACCCTGGAATTGAAGGCATGTCTGCAGTGGCTATGGGCGCTGGAGATGGGAAGGGTATGAGGTGTTGTCCGGTGCTTTTGTGGGGAGGATGGAGCCGTTCTGCCCAGCTTCCCCGCAGGAGCGGGGCCTCACAACCTCTCATCACTGCAGAGATTCTTCCTTCTCCTCTCTCTCCACAGCCTGACTTCCATTCACATGTCTCTTTGCACGAGGCTCGTTGTGATTCCTTCAGACTGGTGGGAGCATCAGTCTCGAGTCTCCTGACCTCTCAGCTCCACTCCCCAGAGCCAACTGCCACAGGCTCTGAGACCTCATCCCAGGGTCTCAGGAGGAGATCATCTGATCGACCCCGCTTGGCTCAGGTGTCCATCTGCGGCCAATCAGCTGTGGATGTGGTAGACACATGGCACTTCAGGCTGCCCATTCTAGGGCTATGAATGTGGCCAGTTGGTGAAACAGATGCTTAGGAGAGGAGCCAATTATTGTCATCACTTGTGTAGACCAAAAGGTAGGTCTTTGGACTCCAAATCCTGGGCTCTGAAAAATGGAGTGAGGGAGGCAAGACCTAGGCTCCAAAAAAATGAAGTGCAAGAGGGCTGAGGCTCTGGATCCTGCCATGCCCTGTGTCAGTACGTGCAGCAGCTTTTGCTAGTTCACTGAAACCTTCGGGACCCTAGAAAGGGCCCCCAGTGTACTGTCAATGCAGGAACATTCTTGAAGTAATATCCATCTCCCCAGGATATTTCTGAGCAGACAGAGTTTAGCTCTTTTCTCAACTTAGCATAGTACTGGACAACAGCTACTCTGTCGAAAGTCTTAGAATAATCCTCCAGAGACTAGAGGCCGCTGTCATTGGTTACATAACCTCTGCTTACCCTGCAGGTACTGGAATGATTGATGTGTATGTCAGAGCCCTGGGCTGGTAAGCCTGCAAACCTCCAGCCTTTGCCCCTACTTCACTGTGTCCTCGACAAGCCCAATTCTCTCTCTGATGCTCAGTTTTCTCATATGTGTAGAGATGGGTCAAATGGCGTAATCTCTGGGGTGCCTGGTGTTGCCGATGTTGGGAAGGCAGTGTGGTGCAATGGTCAAGAGTGCCTACTTTGAAGTCAGACAGCTCTGAGTTTGAATCTCAGCATCCCACTTATCTGCTGTGTGATCTTGGGAAAGTTACTTAACCTCTCTGAGCTGCAATTTCTTATCTGTAAAATGTAGGTAATAGTGGTGTCTACTTCACAGGGTCTTTTTAAAACAAGGATTAAATGCACACAAAGCATTTAAGCTGTAGCTGATGCATAGCAAATGCTCAACAAACTTAGCTATTTTTAAAAATCTATTGTTTTAAAAGATATATTTCCCAGGAGTCTCTTCTAGAGACTTGGGGTCGTGTTTTTAACAATGATGCCCTTTGGAGGGTGAAGTTTGGATTTGGAGGAGGGCTGGAGAGAAAGGGAGGATGCTAGAATGGAAATCCATGTGGTCTTCTAGCTCAGGTGGGTACAGGGATGATGCATGAGGATGGGACTTGGGCAAAGGGCTAGTGAGGAGGCAGCTGGGTCCAGGCCAAGCGGCCAGGGTGACCCAAAGCCCTGGGTCCTAAGTGTGGCTGCTTGATAGGACACTGGCCTTTGTGGTCCTGGGAGGCCCACTGGGTTGGATGGCAGGAATGCAGTTGATGAGGACCCTGGGACTCCTCCAGGCGGCTGTTGGCCCATGAAGCTCTGTCTGGATGTGACCGTGCTGTGGCCCATGGTTACGATTGCCTCTCATGGGCAGGAGACTGACGGGAAGGATTCAAGGAGGGGCCAGGTCCAGGCCACCAGGATGTGATCCCAATGCTGGGGGCAGAAAACTCGCAGGTTCTAGGTCAGGCAATAGTCAGGTCTCTGAGACCTGAGAGGGGCCAGGCTGGGGTGGGTGGGGCAGGAGGTCCACATGTCCAGGACTTGCTCTTGGAACTCTGAGCGACGGTGGAGCCCAGCGATCATGGCTGAGCCACTAGGACCAGAGCTGGGGGCTCTGGCTTTACACTAGCTCCTGGAGGAGCCTGGGGCTGCCTGAAACACCCATCCCAGCCAGGATGCTGTAGGGAACAGAAGCAGGAGGGGGATGAGGTGGAAGTGGGCGCCCCAGCGGGCCCAGCTGTGAAGCAGAAGAAGGCGTGAACAGGAGATCGACAGCTGCAGAACAACTGAACATGGGCAATTACTTCGAAGATGCAGGGCTTGTGTCGGGATGTCAGAGGTCAGGGCGAGCATTAAAAAGTTACACCAGGGCACATGGCACTAGGGGCAGACACACAGTTGGGCCCTCCCAAACCACTGGATGGTCTCAGCATCAACACTGACTTTCGTCCATTGAACGTTAACTATGAAAGTTTACCATGGGCCGTTACTGTGCCAAGAAAGCACTTTGTGTGTGTTGTACTCAACCCTGACATTGACCTAGAGGCGTAGGGGTCATCCAGTTTTTTGTATGTTTGAAGAGATAGGCTCAGAGAGGTAAAGTAACTTATTCAGATCACACAGCTGGTAGCTGGTAGAGTCACGATTTGAAACCAAGACTGACCGGCCCCAAAGCACAGCCTCTTGACCGCTCTCTGCACCATCTCACTGGCACCCGAGCCCCGTCTGTGCTGCTCTTTTGCCCTTGCTCACAACTTTCCAGTCACCTTACTTTTTTTTTCCACTCAGTGATCATCTGAAGGGCCAGCCCAGGGCCTTGACACATGCTCTTCCTTAGCCTGGAGCACTTGATTCCTCCCCAGCCTGTAGGTTCCAACCTAATGCCACTTCCCTGAGGAAGTCTAAGCCCGGGTCTGACCCGGGTCTCCTGGCTGTGACTTCTCAGAACATCCTCCCTTTTCCTTAGAGCTGTTATCACATATCTTTATTTGTAGTCATTTGTCAGTTTCAGCCGCAGGCTATGAGGTGGGTGGGGTGGGGGGAGGGACGGCGGGGTTAGTCACAGCTGGATCCCCAGTCCAGGAGGCCCCCATGTATCTGCTCCCTCAGCTCCGGTGCCCAGTTCTGCCCTTGCTGGCTCTGGGAGCCTCTTTGTGGCATATCAGCTTTTTGCTCACGTGTGGGTCTCGTGCTGCCAGGTGGGTCAGGCAGCAGCCCTGCATCCCCAGGCCTTTGCCTCTGCCAGCGGAGGGTGGGGCAGACCCCTGAATTGTTTGGACAGCTGGCCTTTCCTCTGGACTCCTTCACCGGGGCCTGGGGCAGAGGCCTGGGGCTTGCCACACCTTAGGATGTTACCCGGCTCCCTGGGCAGGCACCCCGCCCCTTGGGACTCGGAGGCACAGATGCGTTGGCGGGGCGAGAGAGGAACTGTGTGCTGACATCTGGCACCCACGCAAGTCTCTCCCCGGCTCAGGCAGGAGACACTAACGTCATTAAGTCAGTTTTTAAACCGGACAACGTTTTTGACATTTCGGCGGAGAAGCCTGAGCACAAAAAGTTTCTTCCCTCCTGTTGTGCATCTCTAAATAGTAACTCCAGAGCGACAGGACTCGACTTAAAAGCCCAGGGCCGTTTGCTCATAATTCTAATAACCATCCAGAATGAGATCGCTTCACATTCACCTTATTTCTTCCCTCATTCATCTTCTAGTCAGATCATTAGGAACTCCCTGATTCTTCTCCCAACCTCGATGTTCTATTATTTATATATTATACACATTTCTCTATTGAGTCCCTGGGAAATGGGGAAATGGCCACAGAGGATGGGCTTTCTCCTCTGACAACAGCCTGGGAAACTGTCTTTTCTTCATCCATCGATCCATTTTAATCCACTGGCATTTGAAATCTTCCAACTAAAAATATTGCCAAAAGGCTTCTTCTTGGGATCCTAGTGAGCCTGGGACAGTTCAGGGGGATAAGCCAGTGACCACAGCTTGGCAGGAGGGTGGGAAGGCACGATATTACTCCATTTCTTCTGTGGCCCTAATCAGGGCTATTGCTTGTTTTGTGGGAAGAGATGTTTTAATGTGCCCGTATCAGCTTGGTTTGACAGGTTGGAAAGCTACCATTTAAAGATGACATTTATCTTTACTGTTTCTTGGTTTTTCCTGGTGACAAAAGAAATTGTTGCTTGTTGAAGACAACTCAAACCTACAAAAATATATAATGTAGAAAGTGATTGTCCCTTATAATCCTTCCACTCCTAGAGATGACAGTACTGTGGGTTGTACTCTAGATTTTTTTCCTATACACATACAAACATAAGTTAGAATATATCGTTACATACAATTGTTTTGTTGAAAAAAATGTGTGCCACACTCCATTTCTGATTACTTAATTTCACCAAATTCTTGGGGTTGAGGGCTGGCGTGAGGGTTGAGAATTAGGAAAGGCTGTCCGTCACCCACAGTGCTGGTAATAAAGGGATGGAATACTGATGGCTTGTGTTTTAGCCATGTCAAAATATCCTTTCGTCCAGAGGCCAAGTCAGAAATGCCTCATCACTTGCTGGTTCCCTGTGTTTCCCATGGGTACCAACCTCACTCCGTGCTTCTTTCTCCCTATAGTGTATTGTGGCTTCCAATCTCAAGGTCTACCAGTGTCACAATGTCACCGCTTCCTGCACCCCTTCAGCTGGCTCCTGAAGTCCAGAAAAAGACAAATAGGAAGAGCAAGGTGCCTCTGAGCTTTGGCATAGCTCTACAAATTCATGAGTTCCAGCTTTTTTCTTTGAGACCTCATCCTCTGCTGAATGTTTATGTGGTCTGAATGTTTATGTCTCCCCCAAATTCATATGTTGAAACACTAACCCGCAGTGTGATGGTATTAGAGGTGGGGCCTTTGGGAAGGTGATTAGGCTGTGAGATCAGGTCCTTCCTGATGGGATCAGTGTCTTATAAAAGGAGGCCAGAGAGAGACCCTCTCCCCTTCTACCGTGTGAGGACGCAGGGAGAAGATGCTGGCAGTGGACCAGGAAGAGGGCCCTCACTGGAACACGACCACGCTGGTGCTTTGACCTTGGACTTCCAGCCTCCAGAACAGTGAGAAGATGAATTTCTTTTGTTCATAAGTCACCCCATCTGTGGTTATTTTCTTATGGCGGCCGGAACTGAGTAAGACAGTCCTCCAAACAATGCAATAAACACTTTTGTTTCCGATGAACTTCAAAGTCGCATTTTCAAATAGTTTTCCTAATATGCGTTAAGATAAATGATATTTGGTCTTGGCTGCTAGGACCAGATTTTTCACCTCTAAGTTTTAGTCCACGTGTTGAGGTGTTAATTTAATACATTCAATGGCAGAACAGATGAGCTCACTGTGCCGAGCGTTTTCTCCAGGAGCGAAAAGTATTAACCATAACAACAAAATAAGACAAATGACGTGCAGATCAGTACACTTATGAAGTACAGTACCTAATGATTGCGATGGCTCAAGCTCTTCTGATAATACGTTGCTCAAGTGAGACACATTCATTGTCAACATTTCACAGCAGCAGACCACAAACAGGTAGTTGTGCGGCTTCCCTGGTGGCACAGTTAAGAATCCACCTGCCAATGCAGGGGACACGGGTTTGAACCCTGGTCCAGGAAGATCCCACATGCCGCAGAGCAACTAAGCCCGTGCGCCACAATTACTGAGCCTGCGCTCTAGGGCCCGCGAGCCACAGCTACTGAGCCCACGCTCCACAACTACCGAAACCTGCGTGCCTAGAGCCTGTGCTCCGCAACAAGAGAAGCCACCACAATGAGAAGCCCGTCGACACAACTAGAGAAAGCCCACACGCAGCAACGAAGACCCAATGCAGCCAAAAATAAAATAAATAAAATTTTAAAAAACAACAGGTAGTTCTGAGTAGTAGAAAGAGCTTTCATATCAGAAGGCTCACTCCGAGCCTCAGTTTCCTCATTGGTGAGATGGGGAGTAAGTGTTGCTCTGCCTCCTTCTCAGGGTTCTTATGGAAATCGAGACAAGTAAGAAAGGTCAAGGGCGTGTACAGAAGATATTTGTCTTCTGGGATTGCCTGGTATTCAAATACTTTTCCTATTTGGGGGGCAGGTGGGAGGGAAAGCTCTGCCTCCCGTACAGGAAAGGAAGGGGCTCGGGTACCCCTGTACATGGGCACGTGGTCCAGGCTCAGCCGACCCAGTGCTCTGGCCCAGGGCACTGATTCTGGAGTGAGTGATGCCCAGAGGTAGGGGACAGATCAGAATGCATCCTGATGGCCGTGGGACCAGCAGATAGAGGTGGCGGCTCCAGGAGTGGCCAGGGTATGTTCTACCCGGATTCCTGGCTTCCTGGGTTTCTCCCTGCTTTTGAACCTGCTTCTCCCCATTGGTGCTGTGAGCTACCAGATAATCTTCTTTTGCTGTTTAAATCACCTATAACTGGCTTCAGTCATTTTCAGTGAAGAGTCCTCTGTGAGCTGCGCCCCTGGGAGGGATTTCTCTGTGTGGGAGGTGGCACAGTGGTTCCTCCCCTGGAGGGACTGAAAAATACAGATGCCTGGGCCCTGCCCCTGAGATTCTGAAACAGCCAATCGTGGGGAATTTTAGTTTAGGTGGTTCTTTGAGCTGGACGGGACTCAGAAGTCACGGTTCCGCCTCCTAATCTATCCAGGGCACAAAGGCAATGTCTTCTTTTAGAAAATGGGCACAAGTGTGTCCATTTTCTCCCTCAATTGCTTGTCCCAGAATTCCTCCCGGCTGGTTAACCGATATATGGAAACAGCCGTATGCACAGGGAGAGGCATTACAGCATCATGTGTGATTTAACGATGTGGAGACACCTCTGATTAACCCAAACAACCTAGTGATTAAAAAACCCATGGCTCAGCTACTGGAAGGAATATTATGCAACTGCTAAAGGTAATGTTTGGGCAGAGGTTTTCAGTACCGTGAGGAAATATTTATAAGCGAAAGCTACATAAACAAAAAGACATCAGAAAACCTGCCAAAATGTTTATAGTGCTGTGTAGTTTTTTTTTTTAAACAAAATGCAGATCTCTCCTTTCTTTTCCTTTTTTCCTCTTCACAATGCTCAATTCAGTCAAACTAGTTCGTTATGTGTAGAGAATTTCCATCGAACTAGTTACAGGGAAATGCTGACTGAGAGGACAGTGGCAATTTTGAGGCCACACATAAGGCGTGAAACAGTCATGGGCTAATTACTTCCCCCTGGGCTTTCTGCTTCCTGTTGGGGCCGCTGCCACCGATGGATGTGCAGGTGACAGCATGGTTTGCTGTGAAGGTTGAAAGGCCAGGCTTGCCCTGAGCTTGGAGAACGTCAGGCTGTATGACGTGATCCAGTTACTTTATGATTTCCCTCTATGACTTTTTATCCAAATGAAACCAGTGTTTGAAATGAACTGTTTTCCGGCTTGAAATAATATAGATCAAGAAAATAATGAAGAGATTCCCCAGGTAAAATTTAATATCTGTATTCATTAAAAATTATACACTTCTAGTCTTAACTCTTCTTAAAAAATTGCCATGAATAGGTAGAAGGGATTCATTTATAAGTTCATTCATCTTATGTTTACTGAGAACAGAGCCGGGACACCCTTCATTCACTTGCGTCATTTCCTAAGGTCAGAGTTTCTGGTATTAGTTCAGGCTCAGTCTGGCTCTCAGAGGCTTTGGGATTCTGGTCTTCGCTCAAGTGTGCCACAGTTTTTTGGTTCATTGAAGGGGTTTTACTCTGCCTTCTCCTGGTGCTTAGCTGAGATGGGCAGCTCAGGTAGGTTCAGCCATCCTCCCAGGAGCCCTGGGCAGAGACTCCTGCCCATCTACCCGCAGTCTTTGCAGGAGGGGAAGTTCTGCCAACCAGCCCTTCAGGTCTGTATATTAGGTAGTTTCTAAAGAATAGGAGGTCTGTTCTTTTCCATTTCAGTCTATTCCAGTTTAGCCCATTAAACAAGAATGTTATAAAAAAGAAGGAAACCCTGCCATTCGAGACAACGTGGACGAAGCTTGGCAGTCCTATGTCAAGTGAAATAAGTCAGACGAAGAAAGACAAATACCGTATGATCTCACTTATATGTGGAATCTAAAAAACAAACAGCAAAACAACAGCAATAACAAAACAGCAAATCAAAATAAACTCATGGAAAAAAAGATCAGATTTGTGCTTACCAGAGGTGGAGGGTGGGGAATGGGGAATTAGATGAAGGTAGTCAAAAGGTAACAGACTTCCAGTTATAATATAAATAAGTACTGGGATGTAATGTACAGCATGATGACTATAGTTAACACTGCTGTATGATATATAGGAAAGGTGTTAAGAGAATAGATCCTAAGAATTCTCATCATGAGGAAAAAACCATCTTTTTCTGGGTTTTTTTTTTTTTGTATCTATATGAGATGTTGGATGTTAGCTAAACTTACTGAGGTAATCGCTTCATGGTATATGTAAATCATGCCATTATGCTGTATACCTTCAACTTACATGGTGCTGTATGTCAACTATATCTCCATAAAACAAAAAAATTTAAAATTAAATAACAAAACAGGGATGTTACCCTGAGCCATGGTCTGTGCTGGGATTGAGGTGGATATAAAAGAAGGTTAGGAGCTCTACGCATGTTTGGAGGCAGGATAAACATACAAGTAGGGAGGTTCTAGGACACCCTCCAAGGACACTGTTTGGCATCCCACTCCAATTTGCTGTTGCCACTATTGGTTAGTGGTCGTCATTCAATCATTCTTTAGTTTGTTTCTTCCACACACCTGCTGTGTGTTAGGTGGGCACTCTGTAAGCCCTGGTAGCCCAGGGATGAGGAAGACAGAGTCAAGAAGCTCATGGTCTTGCAGGGGAGATAAGAAGTGCATAAATGACTATATAATAAAATGGAGAAAATTTTACCCTCTGAATTTCTGCTGATTCTACTTCATAACTCTTAAATTCTTTTCCTCCCCATTCCCACCGCCATTTCTTTTCTCTTTTGGATGACTGCATAGACTTCCTAACTCACCTTCCTGCCCCAAATCCAACCACCACACTCCCGTCAGATAGACGTGTCCAAAATCTAGACGTGTACTTCCTCGCTCCAAATCCTCCAGGCTCTACACAAGGCCTTCCATGAGATGGCCTCCACCTCCCCTTTTAGCCAGATCTGTTGTCCCAACCCGCCTCACGATCTCCATGGTACTTGTCCTATGTGGCTCCTTGACTTTGTACCTGTCATTCTCTCTTCCAGGAACTGTCTCTTGACTTGTTCTCCCCAAAGACTCTTGTTCATCCTTCAAACCTCAACTCATGTACCAGATCATCTGGAAAAACTTCCCTGGCCTCCTCCACTTCATTCATTCATTCATTCATTTATTCATTCAGCTCTTTAGTGAGAATCCATTGTATGCCAGGCATGGTGCCAGAAATATGATAGAAAACCAGTATGGTATCTGACCTCATCAAGTGTCAAGCTGAGTGGTAGACAGAGATGCTCACTGAACAAGTTTACAAATAAATGTCGGATTATAGATTGTGATAAGCAGTATGAAGAAGATGAAAGCAGGGCAGTCTCAGAGAGGGTAGCCAGGGCTCCTCTCTCAGAATGTTGTACAGCTGCAGGGTATCAATCCCTACTGGGTGCCAACCTCTCACCCAGAGGAGACGGTCTGACCAGAGGTACGATGGGAACCACTTGGCTCCGTGTGTTAGGCTGGTTCAGTTGTCTCTGGCTGTGAGAATACAGTCCCTTACTGGATACCTTCTGGGGGATTCTGCCCAGTTCACAGTGATCTTCTTGAATTGCCCCCCTCATCCTTGGCTACAAATCCCTGTAGTGTGTCTGTACCATGCAGCACCCTCCTCAGCCACAGTTGGATGTATTAGAACAGATACCTAATCCAAATTAGGTGATTCACATTATTTCTCCGCAGAACTTGAGACCTAAAGATTCTAGTACAGGCTGGATTGGTCTCTAGAATAAACTAGGTGGGAACTTGGGAGCCAGGGATGGCCATTTCCTTCTGCCTTGTGAACTGAGAAGAAGGTGTGCTGGGGAGAACAGAAATGAAACACAGAACAAGGGCCTTCTTGAGTTCTGGGAAACAGTCCTACATCCTTTGGATGAATTCCCCTTTGCTGCCTCAGCTTAGCTTATGTTGGTCTCTCTTTCTTGCAGCTTAAGAATTCTAGCTGTACAGATCCAGCAAATCATCAATGCAGGCCAGGTGAAGACAAATCCGTCACCTCAGCAAAGACTTTGATAGAGCCGCTCAAGGCACATCAATCAATGGAGTCAGGCGGACAAGACTGGCAGCTTCTTGGCTGACCTTGGAACATTTCATGCGTAGTTTTGGCATCTCGTGCGCCCCACGTCTACTCCAAAGTGAAATTATCCAGATAGCTGTTAACAAGCCCATTAGTATGTCTACTTCTAATGGTTGGTTGGTACCTGTTTATACATCTCCCATGTTTACCTAGGTAGAAACTTGTATTTTTTGGGGGGAGAAGTTAGCTTTGCCAAATATGATCTTGTTCTAAATCCTGCAGGGGTACTGATGTTCTGCAGGTGCATTGTTTGCCAGGTCAAATTTGTCTTTTTCTGTTTCCTTTCTAAAAAAAAAAAAAAAAATCTCCCTCCTATATCACAAAGAGAAGGGTTTTTGTGGTTGGATTTTTTTTTTTTTTTTTTGCGGTTCACAGGCCTCTCACTGTTGTGGCGTCTCCCATTGCAGAGCACAGGCTCCGGACGCGCAGGCTCAGCGGCCATGGCTCATGGGCCCAGCCGCTCTGCGGCATGTGGGATCCTCCCGCACCGGGGCACGAACCCGTGTCCCCTGAATCGGCAGGCGGACTCTCAACCACTGCGCCACCAGGGAAGCCCTGTGGTTGGATTTTTAAAAGACTTTTATAATTAAAATTAGCTGCTTTTGAGTTCTGGGATTTACTCTCCTCTTGGGTTATATTTTAGCTAATCGGTGGCAAAATAAGTCTACTGAAAATCACATTTCCTTCCACAGTCTTAGAAAAATAAATGAAAAAAGAGGTCCTATTTCAGTGGCCTTGTTATTCTTCCTACTTGATTTGCACAGCCTGAGTCTTCTGCTTTCGTCCATACCAACCGTAACACAAAGGTCACAAAAATCCCTTGACTTATTAAATGTGGTAATAGCGTCATTGATGCAAATATGGGGTTAACCCAAATATTTCATAGTTTGGAGATTTTCAACTAATAAGAGGAATCAAGCACTGTATTTGGGGAAAGATTAAGGTCACTGGCCTTCATTTGAGTTGATTGGTCTCTTGAAATGAGATGCTAATTGTGAAATTGATAGGCAGATTTCCATTTGATTTTACCCCCAATAGTTTATGTTTATAATTAAAATAATAAAAATGGAAAATGTTCAGTTCAATCAGCATAATCTCCCATCTATTCTCAAGCAACATTACCGAAGTGAGATGCATCTGTGCGTGTAAGTCGCATTTCCTTTTACTTTGCCTCTGCTGGCTGGAAGGAAGGGGAGGAATAAATTGCTCAGAGTCTAGATATGTTGACATCTCCTCAGAAACCAGAGAGGAACAACCACAATGTTAGAATGAAAAGAAAAGCCAAAAAAGAACTAGAGCCACTTTTATGTACATAACAGAAAATTCTTATCGTTTGCAGTTAAGGTTATGACTTGATTCATACATGCAAGCAATACTCAACTGGGTACCTACTCTGTGCCAGGCACTGTAGTAGGCACTGGGAATACAGAGGTGAATATGAAAGTTGGGTCCCAGAGCTCATGGAGCTCACCTCTTGTTAGGGAAGGATTTTAAGCAGGGGAATGACTTGACCTTGTGCTGTTTCTGATGGCTGATCACCCTTGTAGAAAAGGCACAGGAGTGAGTGTGAGTACAGGCAAGAAGACTAGTCAGGAGACTCTTGTAGTGGTCCAGGTGAGAGATGACAATAGTTTAGACCTGGTGGTGACAGTGGTGAAGGCAAGAAGTGATGAATGTAGCATATCTTTTGGAAGTAGAGTGGAAAGGACTTGCTGATAGATAAGATATGGGGGGGTGAAGAATAGAGAGGAATAGACATTTTCCCCCAACCTGAATTTATGGTGATTCCATACTGTAGGTGGGAAGTTTGGGGAGCAATTAGAAGCTCCATGTTGGATATTTTGGCTGTGGGATGCATCCAAGTTGATTGACATGTTCCTAGTTACCTGGACTCCAGAGGGGTCTGGGCAGTTCAGTCCTTGACAAGGCCCTTTCCTCATTGACAAGGGAGGCAGACTCATCCTAGCTGTGGGGAGCACTAAAAACTGATTTGCATGTGACTTTAGAATGGGAAAAAAATCTTGGCCTGCTGGTACACTGGGCAGCACCAGAAAAAAGGAATTCAGTGAAGATGTATGAAAGATTCTAAACCCAAAGACAGAATCTGTTCTGGAGAGGTGGGGAGGGAGACATGGTACTTTGCATTATACAAGGAGGGGTTTGGAGAAGAATTAACTCCATAGGAGGCAAAGATGAAGAGTATGACGAAACGCGTGTGTGTCCTTGGGCTGCCTCCATAGTGGGGAGAGTCCTGACTTGGGAGTCAGACAGATCTGTGTTCTGATCCAGATGCCATCACTTACAAGCTCTGTGTCTTCAGGCCAGTTATTGAATGTCTCTGCACACATACTTTGAAAAATTTTTGTCTCCCCCAAACACTGAAGTTAAGTTAAAAACTAATTTGTTTCCCCATTTTGTGTTGAGCAAGGATATATCAAACTGCAGCTTGAAATGTCAGGTCAACTTGAGAGAGTGTGATCACGTGAATTGAAATAATTGCAGCCAAAAGCAAAGGCAGCTTTCTCCAGGCATAGGTCTTATCTTGCATGAATGGGTCATTTCAGCTGTGATTTTTAAAACCTTGAGACAAGCTTTTGTGCCCTTGAGGCTGTCTTCTCAGATGCCAGAGTGGGGACTATTGGGTCATTTCCCAGGAGTATCCCAGGTGATAAACTCAGGAAAGTCCAGTAACTTTGACTACTTCTGTGATTGAGAACAGATCAAAGGAAATAGAAGTGTACTCCTAAGAATTAAAAGACCTTCACAGCAAAGGCAACAGAGGCAAAAATAAACAAGTGGGGTAACATCAGACTAAAAAGCTTCTACACAGCAAAGGAAAACCATCAACCTACAGAACGGGAGAGCATATTTGCAAATCATAAATCTTTTAAGGAGTTAATACCCAAAATATATAAAGAACTCATAACTCAACAGCAAAAAGAAAAAAAAAAAAAGAAAAAACCAAACAAACTGATTAAAAAATCTGCAGAGGAAATGAATAGACATTTTTCCAAAGAAGACATACAAATGGATAACAGGTACATGAAATGGTGTTCAATATCACTAATCATCAGGGAAATGCAAACCAAAACCACAGTGAGATAGTACCTCACCCCTGTTAGAACGGCTGTTATCAAGAAGACAAGAGATAACAAGTGTTGGCAAGGATGTGGAGAAAAGGGAACCCTTATGCCCTGTCGGTGGGAATGTAAACTGGTGCAGCCACTATGGAAAAGAGTGTGGAGGCTCCTCCCAAAACTAAAACTATCATATGATCCAGCAATTCCATTTCTATATAAGACATCATGGAATGAAATGAAAATAGGATAGCAAAGAGTTATTTGCACTCCCATGTTCATTGCAGCGTTATTCATAATAGCCAAGATATGGAAACAACTAAGGTGTCCATCAATACATGATGGAGAAAGAAGACGTGGTATACATATACAAGGGAAAATTATTCAGCCATGAGAAAGAAGGGAATTCTGCCATTTGAGACAAAAAGGATGGACCTTGAGGACATTATGCTAAGTGAAATAAGCCAGATAGAGAAAGGCAAATACTGCATTGTATCACTTATACGTGGGATCTAAAAAAAAAAAAAAAAAACTTGCAGAAACAGAGAGGAGAAAAGGAGTTGCCAGGGCTGGGGGTGGGGGAAATAAGGAGATGTTGGTAAAGGGTACAAGCTTTCAGCCATAAGATGAATAAGGTCCGAGGAGCTAATGTAAAACATGGTGACTATAGTTGATAACAGTGTGTTGTATAATTGAAGAGAGTAGAACTCAAATGTTCTCACAGGCAAAAAAGAAAAAAAGAAAGAGAAAAACAAATATCGTATGCTAACACATATATATGGAATCTAAAAAAAAAGAAAACCAAAAATGGTCATGAAGAACCTAGAGGCAGGACGGGAATAAAGACACAGACCTACTAGAGAATGGACTTGAGGACACGGAGAGGGGGAAGGGTAAGCTGGGACAAAGTGAGAGAGTGGCATGGACATGTATACACTACCAAACGTAAAACTGATAGCTAGTGGGAAGCAGCCGCATGGCACAGGGAGATCAGCTCTGTGCTTTGTGACCACCTAGAGGGATGGGATAGGGAGGGAGGGAGGGAAGGAGACGCAAGAGGGAAGAGATATGGGGATATATGTATATGTATAACTGAGTCACTTTGTTATAAGGCAGAAACTAACACACCATTGTAAAGCAATTATACTCCAATAAAGACGTTAAAAATAACTATAAAAAAAGATAAGTATGTGAGATGGTAGATGTGTTAATTAATTAGATAAGGGGAATCCTTTTGCAATGTATATGCACATCAAATCACCACGATGTAAACTTTAGTTTTTTATTATTATTTTTTATAACCACACAGAGGACTATTCCAAGTGACTTTAAAATATATATATATATATGTATATATTTATTTATTATTTTTGGCTGTGCTGGAGCTTAGTTGCGGCATGCATGAGGGATCTAGTTCCCAGACCAGGGATCGAAACCAGCCCACCTGCTTTGGGAGCATGGAGTCTTACCCACTGGACCACCAGGGAAGTCCCACGATGTACACTTTAAATATTTTACAATTTTATATGTCAATTTTACCTCAATAAAGCTCAAATTAAAAAAAAAAAAAGACCGTCACATTTTAGGAAGACGTATGCTTTTTTTTTTTTTTTTTTTTTTTTGCGGTACGCGAGCCTCTCACTGCTGTGGCCTCTCCCGTTGCGGAGCACAGGCTCAGCGGCCATGGCTCACGGGCCCAGCCGCTCCGCGGCACGTGGGATCCTCCTGGACCGGGGCATGAACCCTCGTCCCCTGCATCGGCAGGCGGACTCCCAACCACTGCGCCACCAGGGAAGCCCGAAGAGGTATGCTTTTTATGTCCGCATTCTAGGAAGGCCTTTAGCAAAGAATATTGATCATCCCTCCATCTCTATCAATTTTTATATCCCATTAGGATATAAAATTAGGGAGAGACTTTCTGTCTTGGGAACTCTCTTGGATTGTGGCTGTGTGATGTTACAGCATTGAAACTTAATTCCAAATCCAGCTGTTTGGTCCACATGAGGCCAGTAATGCCCGATACTTTTTTCACTGCTGGATTTTCTGGCTTGATGGCTTCTGCATGGACGCAGACCATGATGAATCAGCCATGTTTCCCTACATGTGTACTGCACACCAATGCTTCTTGAGTTTTCCTGTGCACATGAACCACCTGGGCATCTTGTTAAAACGCATACTCTGATCCAGCAGGTCTAGGTGGGGTCTGAAGTTTTACATTTCTACCTAGCTCCCAGGTGATGCCCAGTCTTGCTGGTCTGGGGATTGCACTTTGAGTAATAAAGTTGTAGAACCCTAGTCTGTTAGTGGAACACACGTTGCTCAAGAAACATAAAAGGAGGGGGGATGTCTGTGTACAAATAGGTTTGGGAAAAACCGTTACACTCTTATTCCCTCTTATAGATTTA
This sequence comes from Tursiops truncatus, assembly GCF_011762595.2. Classification (NCBI taxonomy): domain Eukaryota; kingdom Metazoa; phylum Chordata; class Mammalia; order Artiodactyla; family Delphinidae; genus Tursiops; species Tursiops truncatus. The sequence goes on from NC_047034.1 coordinate 152,748,657, forward strand.
TAAATATATTTATTTATTTTTGGCTGCGTTGGGTCTTCGTTGCTGCACGCGGGCTTTCTCTAGTTGCCGTGAGCGGGGGCTACTCTTCATCGTGGTGTGCAGGCTTCTCATTGCGGTGACTTCTGCGGAGCACGGGCTCTAAGTACGCGGGCTTCAGTAGTTGTGGTCTGCGGGCTCAGTAGTTGTGGCTCGTGGGCTCTAGAGTGCAGGTTCAGTAATTATGGCGCATGGGCTTAGTTGCTCCGTGGCATGTGGGATCTTCCCAGGCCAGGGATCAAACCCGTGTCCCCGGCATTGGCAGGCATACTCTCAACCACTGCGCCACCGGGGAAGTCCCCCTCTTACAGATTTAAAGTGTACCTTATTCACATCTTAAAAGATTGGAGAAGTTCTACAATTAAAAAAGAAATGGTTTACTTATTTTACTCAATGTCAAACTCATTTGATCATGAAATTTTTTCTTTTCAATGAGAACCATTAACATTAAGTAGAATTAGTGTTCTTCGTATCAAATTTTGGATGACAATTTGAGGCACCAGAGACACAGACTGTCCTACAATCCTGTTGATTGTAAACAGTAACTAGGCAGTCACCCAGGAAAATGCTTCAATGTGTGATAATTAGGAACATGGGCTCTGAAACTGAGTCAAGGCCTGAGGCTGAATCTTGGCTTTTCACTTAGAGCTCTGTGACTGTGGGTCAGACAGTCAACTTCTCTGTACCTCAAAGATCCTTTAAGTGGAAGCTGATATTACAGTTGCATGGGTTGGCAAGACAGATGATGCTGGGCATGCTGGCTAGAGTGAAAAGTGCTCAGGACAGAGAAAATCTAGGAGAACAGTAATACAGGAAATAAAGGATGTCTGAGCATCAAGGGCCCCTGGAGACTGTCTGATGCAGAACCCTCACTTTATAGATGGGGAAATGTCACACAGTGGAAATAATCTACCCAAGGTCAGCAGCAGAGAGCAGACCAGGTCCTGGACCTCTGGCCTGAGGCCCCTGTACCCTCTATCCCACCGTGTCGGCACATTATCAAGCCACCCAAGTAACCCCTTCAGTTTCCTTGAAAGGAGCCATCTTTTTTCCAACATAGCGTTTTGGGAGGAAAACCTGGTCTTCACGGGTGAAGCCCCAAATCAGCTTCATTCTTCCGTCAACACTGAGTGTTTGCAGCTGTGGCCCAGAGCAGGAGGAAATAAAGATTCTACCTGTTGGCACGTTTCTCACTGAGGAGACCAGGCAAGGGGCCCCCCATGGCAGGTGGGTCAGAATCCTCTGCTTACCAGGTCCCTTGAGGGAGTGGTGGGGACCTTTCCAGCCAGGCAGTGCCCATGGGGTCTGTGGGACGTGGTACAGCCTGTGAGGGCCCCTGCAGAGCCTGGGCCAATTTTGTAGAGACCAGCGAGTGCCCCGGGCCCACGTGGTGAGGGAAGAGGCTGGAGGGAATGAGCTTCGGGTACCTAGCCCAGCCCTGTTGCCTCTGGGCCTTGGGCGGGGGCTCTGCTTTCTCCTTCCACTTGCAAAAGGAAAAGAAGTAAACAAATGCCTCAGGCTTTACAGTTCCTGAAGATTTTCCATCAGGTTTCTACTGTGAATCTCAAAACATCCCTGGAAGATACCTCCCATTGTTGGTTTTCCTATTTGAAGGCGAAGAAGAGACCCACGGGAGTGGATGAGACCAGGTGAGACCAGGGGGGAGACAGGAACTTGATGCCTGGTCTGTCCTCACCTTCAGTCCCATCCCTTGTCCTCACACACCCCTTCCAAACAACGCAGATGGGCGCATTTGGTCTGACAGCTGAGGGCTGTCACCTCCTCACTGGTTTCCTGAAAAAAAAAAATCATTCCTTAACCGCTCTCACTTCCAGTTGGGAGGCTTGGCGGAGCCCTGGGAGCAGAGTGAGCTGCTGTCTCACCAACACCCTCATCACTTAACACTCAGGGGAGGGAGCTTAGGTAGTTCGGGCACATCTCCTTTCTTCTTTCTTTCTTATGATGGCCCGTGAGTGGATGGGGCCGGGTTTGTGATTCTCCTTTTTATAGATGGGGGGGACTCAGGCTTAGAGCTGGCAGGATTGCTCCACAAGTTTGCAGGGGAGCTGGCACTAGAACCCAGGCCGTCGGGTTGGTCCAAGACATGCCAGAAGCTAGGCTAGAGGCCACCATGTGCTTGGCCCAAGCTCCTCTGATACTGCCACAACCAGGAAAAATTGTTTCCTTTGAAACAGCTGTGCCAAACTAGAGGAAGTGTGGGCTTTAAGATTCATCTTGCTGCTGCCCAAGACTCAGCCTGACCTGCAGTCAGCCCGAGTGTGTGTGTATGTGTGTGTGTGTGTGTGTGTGTGTGTGTGTGTGTGTGTGTGTGTGTGTAGGGGTGGGCGTGGGGCTGGGGAGGCGAGGGCAGAAAAAGCGCCAGGCTCAGTGCCAAGTCCCTGCAATTTCCCAGGAGGGAGGCCAGCCTTCAGGCAGAAAGCCAGGAGCCTCCCTCACTGCTCCAGCAAACGGGTCCCAGGAGCTGTCCCCCGTCCCCGCTGCTGATGGGTAGCATGGGGCTGAGGAGAAAGGGCAAGGCTGTGCCCCCCGAGGGCTCCCACCGAATCTGGGAGGAAGCCCGTGTATTTGTCTCATTTCCCGTGCACCATTTTGACTTATTTTCCTGGTCCAGAGAGAGAGCTGCAGCGTAAACTAAGGCTGCATTCTAGGGGGACTGTGGGCTCCTTGGAGTCTGTAATTGGGGCATTGAAAGGATACAGAAAAGAAAAAAGTCCACAGAGGAGTGGATGATCTTTTATACTTAAAGTTCCCCCCTCGATAAAAGCGACATATTACAAACCTCTTTCTCCTCTCGAACATTTCTTGCTAAGTGCATTCTGATGCCACATTGAAACGCAAAATAGCTGGAATCAAGCAGGCACCGAAGGCTATTTATATGCTAATCTCTATTTCCCAAGCTGAGGCAGGAATCTCGGGCTGGGTGCCGCTTCTAATGATGGCTCGGCTTTAACCTCTCTGGAAGAAAGAAAAGTATTTTCCTTAAGAAAACAACTCAGTTTCTTTAAGATGAAATGTAATTATCTATTATCAGATGTCCCTTAAAATGCAAGGCCTATTAAAGCTGCTAAAAATATTGAAGCCCTAATTTCACCATAATAGCATTTTAATTTCAGCAAATCACGGCTCTATTGTTACAGGACATTTTGCGGTAGGAGTGTGGTAAGAGGTCCATCTTAGCTTTTTTCTTAACATTTTCCTTTCTTTGAGAAGCACAATTAAATCATTGCAATCATCTAACCTTGCTCGACACAAAATTTTACTTATCAAGCGCGAAAACAATGGTCATTAGCATTTAAAAGAATTTGTTTTAAAAGTAGCTAAAGTTTAATTGCTTTAAGTATTCTTGTTGGAATTTGCAGCCGCTGTTGGTTCAACGTTCATATTAAAGAGAGACGGTGTTTAATTGATCGCTGAATTTCATTGAAAAATATTTACTTTCTTTCCGGGCAAAGTATGAAAGAGATGTCTTGATGGACCCTTGAGGAGGAACGGTTTTGGGGGAAGTCACTGCATGTAGGGAGTTGCTGGCAAATGACCCAGAGACACACTCACCCCTGTGTGGGAAGCGTTCTTGGGAAATTTTCTTGTGTAAATTTCTAAAAATGAACACTCCCTCTCCAAACTTGTTTTTGGTAGACTGCTAGAAGGAGCGTGTGTGCTCTACTGCAAAATCCTGGAACTTGTATTCTTGTTTTTTAGAGACCCGTGTGTATTGAGGACAGTAAAGAGGGGTCCACTCCTGAGTGGGCTTACCTTTTCACACAGGGGGTGAGGGGAGGGCTGCGGGGTGGGATGGGACCACTTTCCTATGGGCCTTTTGCCCACACCTGTTGGTGAAAGTAAACTCACAAACCGAGATCAATCCACATCTCCCTCTTCTTTTCTTTGAGATGACATTTTAGGGATCTTAGTGGGGCTGAGTCACCACTGAATCACACCAATTTTATAGAATTTCTGAGTTCCAGGGAGAGGCTCTGACAGGCAGGAAGAGCAGGGATGAATGAATGGGGTGGGGCATGGGAGGGGAATCAGCTCAACAGGCTGCTGATTGGGGTTGACAAAAAAGGTGTAAGTGGGACCCTAGTAGTCAGTACTATTTATTGAGCACTTACTATGTGCCAGGTACAGTGTTGATTTCTTTATTTGCATCCTTCCCCTTAATCTTCACAATAATCCTCTGATGGAGGCTAGTATCTCCATTTTCCAAATGTGGAAACTGAGGCTCAGAGAGGTTAATTTGTCCAAGCTTATGCAGCCAGTAGGAGGCAGAACCCCACGTCAACCTGAGGTCCACCTGGCAACAACTTCCATGCTATGTGGCCTCCTACTAATAGTTTCTGTCCTTAGTCATCACCTTAACTCAGGCCTCCAGCCAGACTCAGTTCATACTGAAGGCTAGTTCCCCTGATGCCATGCTCCTTCCTTCCTGCCCCCTTTGCCTTGGGAACCTCTAGGCCCAGGTACACATGGAATTTGAAGAGTCTCCCTCATTCTTTCCCTCTTTGGGTCTCAGTTTGCTACCTGTAAAATGAGGCCCTTAGATGACCCAGTCGTCAAGAGCTTTTCTAGGTCCAAGTTTGTATGGATTCGGGTCAAGTCCACAGAAGGGTTTTGAGAGCCTTCTCTGGGCCAGGCAGGTGTAGAGATGAGTCACATGGGCCCCTGCCCTCTAGATGAACACTTCTGACAGCCAGCTCAGTGCAGCTGGCTGTCTTCCTGTTCGTGTCATACAGCTGGACAGCGGCAACTGTACCCAGCGCAGCACGAGTTGGGTTGTTCAGCGTCCCAAGGGCAATCTGAGATTTTTGCCTGGTTTTCCCCTTTGTTTGCTAGACAAACTCCTGCTTCTCTTTCAACCTCCAGCTCAAGAGTTACCTCTTCTGGCGAGACTTTTGACCCCTTTTCAAGCCCATATTTCCCTGGATCTTCCAGCATTTTTCTCTGATAGCATCTGTCATAGAAATGTAAGAATGCAGCCCGGGTTAATTTCCTGGCTCTACTACTTAGCAGCGCATGATCTCAGGTAAGTCCCCTAACCTCACTGAGCCTGTTTCTATATCACTACAGTGGGGTAATAATAGTGTCCACCTCCCCCTCTGGTCATGTAAGTACCAAAGGAGATTTGTATAAGGCTCCTAGAACCACGTCTGGCACACACAAACACTTGATGCACATTACTTATTATTAATGTAGTAAAGGGACTTACTTATGGGTGTGTATAGCCAGGCTGTGTGCTCTGTGGGCTCAGCACCACCAGATCATCACTTGTCTATCTCTGTGGCTAATACAGAGATCACTGCACAGCAAAGAGCGCTGAACAGTAGACAAGGGCAGGTGTTCAGATCCTTGTCCTGCCAATTACCAGCTGTGTGACCTCGGGTAGGTTCTATGACTTCTCTGGCCTTCAGTTTCTTCATTTGTAAATGGAGACGTGTACTTACAGGACCCATTTTTTAATTTTTTAGCAATTTTCTTTGTATGTATACGCTTTTTAATGGAAGTATAGGTGGTTTACAATGTTGTGTTAATTTCAGGTGTACAGCAAAGTGATTCATTTATATATATATATGCATGTTATATATATATGTATTCTTTTTCAGATTATTTTCCCTTAGAGGTTATTACAAAATATTGAGTAGAGTTCCCTGTGCTATACAGTAGGTCCTTGTTGATCATCTATTTTATATATAGTAGTGTGTATATGTTAATCCCGAACTCCCAATTTATCTCTCCCCCTCCCCTTTCCCTTTTGGTAACCATAAGTTTGTTTTCTATGTCACTGAGTCTATTTCTGTTTTGTCTGTAAGTTCATGTGTATCATTTTTTAGATTCCACATATAAGGGATATCATATGATATTTGTCTTTCTCTTACAGGACGCTTTTTATAAGATTATTGGGAGGATTAAACGCGAAGGAGGATTATTGGTGAAGTTAACTCCTTGTCCAGTGGGTTGTAAGATCTCAACCCATGGTATCTGTTAGGTTAACAGACTCTCATTAATAACTGACATCTGTATTCCACTTACACATTCGTATCCCATTTAATCCTCACAACAGTTCTGGGAGGGGTCTCTGGCTCATCGAGTTCTGACAGTTGGTAAGAGGCAGGTTCCCTGACCTCACATCCCCTCCCTCACTGGGTACCCCATGACATTTCATATCATGAAGATGGATGAGGAAATGATTCTCAAATAATCTTCCATAAAAGTTAGGTGGGGTTCGGATTGTGGCTTGTTAGGAATTCCAGCTAAATTGATTTTATAATGTTGGGTCTTGAATTGACACCTCCAACAAGAAGCTGCACTTGGGTTTTGTACTCTTCAGGGGCTGTTATAAATTTGATTCTATCTGAAATAGCAGATTTCAAGTTGAAGTCCCCTTTGTCCACTCTGGAATTCAGATTTATTTCTATAAGACCAGTGCAATTTTCTTATCTTTGTTACAAATTACTACAGTCTGGGTTAATCTCACGCAGCAATAAAGCTGTTTGCCTAGGAAGATTCCTGCAGTGTCAGACCTGATGAATGGCTCCCTCTGGCTATAATAATTCAGTCTAGAACATGGAAGAACTTGGTTCTTCTGTAGAAAACTCCACCAGTGTGCTTGGCTGCTCAGATTGTTGGAGATCAGAGACTGTCACCTGGGTCAGGACATCGGAACCTTTGTACCTGTGCTGCTGAGGCACTCCATGATGAAATGGTGGGGCAGGCTGCCCCTCTGCTTCGTAAAGAAGGCAGTCCTGTTGCAGTTTTCTGAGGGTGGCCATGGATCAGGTGACTACAACAGAACTCAGTACAGACAGGGTGGTCTCAGGGGACAAGGGAGTGAATGGGCTGGTCTCAGAAGCAGAGAAGAATGCGCTGTAGGGGAAGGAGCAGAGGGCTTATGTTTCATTTATTCCACAATTTCTGTAGTTTTAAAAATCTAATATGTACCATTGATTAGAACATGAACGACTGACTTAATAAGAACGCTTTTTGGAAGGGCCAGGGGAATGAAACCACAACCTCTTTCAATGTGCACATGGATTTTCAGACGCAATGTTGAAGCCATTCAAGGGAGACTGAGATCTGAAGGACAGTAAGAGATGGTGTGTGTGTCTCTGTGTGTGTGTGTGTGTGTGTGTGTGTGTGTGTGTGTGTGTGTGTGTGATTTCTGAGAAGGTGTGGGTGTTTGGGAGAAAAAGCATTCAGGTGGAGAGACTAGCAGGCCCAAAGCCCTTGAGACAGAGGGCTTGCTCAAGAAATGGAAAGAAGGGCAGTGTGACTTTGGGGGAAGAGGTTGTGGGAAGATGAAGCTGGGGTCGGCTGGGGACATGACAGCTTGTGAAGGACCTTATAAGCCAGCTAAAGAGTTTAGATGTTATTCTGAGGACAAGAAAGGTTATTGAAGAGTTTTAAGTAGAGGATTGATATATTCTGTATTTAGAGTCCATGGGAGGCAAAGCAACATCAGCTTGGGAAGATAATCGGGGGGAAGCCGAAGCAGCATTCACACAGCCTGGCCCCACCCGGGACAAGCACTGGTTTATCGAGCATCAGGAAGTGCTACCATATGAGGTACATAAATGACAACTCGAGAGTTTAAGAGACAGCACATTTCTTTTCAGTTCTGTAAGTCAGACTTAACCTGTTCTGAGTACCCATCCCTCTAGGCAGGCAATGTCAAGTCTTCAGCTGGGTTTCTGCTTGTTACCTTCCTTCCACTGCTGAGTAGTACAAGCAGCTTGGAGGGTCTTACCTGGGCCACTCTGGTTTTCAGTCCATTCTGGTGTCTGTGGATTAGCTTTTTGTCCCCGCCTGCTTGGTGTGTAGCAGGTGCGGTGCTCCTCAGCACTTCTGCTACACTTGGTCACAGGAGCCTCTTCATGTGGGTCCAGAGGCCACAGATCTTAGTGTTCAGTTACCTTCTCCCACACCTCACACCTTCTCATCACAGCAACTCTCCATCATGGGTGCTGGTGCCAGCTGGTCTCTCCCCGACTTGGAAACCTCCAAGAACCCCAGCCTTTCTCTTCTTCCTCTCCTTAATGGCCTAACTACTTTTGTTCTTTATATTCTAAGCATTCTCTGCCATTCTTTCCTCACTTGAGATAATCCAGTGGATAAAAGCAGGAGTGGGTTATTTTTTCTGCCAAGGAATTTCAAATTTTGTCCCTTCTACATCAAAGCCCTGAAGGTAAGGGAACACAAAGCTGTAGTCCCTCTCTTCCTTCTTCCTTTTAAACTTCAAGGACATAGTCAGAGTTGTAATCTAGCTGATAGAGTCTTTTGCTATGGAATGGGCTGAGCAATGAGGAGATAGCATGCCAAATTTCCACCCATCCACTCATCCTTCCATCCATCCATCCACCCAGGCATCCATCCATCCAGCCATCCACTCATCCATCCATCCATCCATCCATCCACCCAGGCATCCATCCATCCATCCACCCAGGCATCCATCCATCCATCCATCCACCCAGGCATCCATCCACCCATCCATCCACCCAGGTATCCATCCATCCAGTCATTCATCCATCCATCCATCCACCCAGGCATCCATCCATCCATCCATCCACTCATCCATCCATCCATCCATCCACCCAGGCATCCATCCATTCAGCCATTCATCCATCCATCCATCCACCCTGGCATCCATCCATCCACCCAGGCATCCATCCATCCATCCACCCAGGCATCCATCCATCCATCCATCCATCCACTACTTTGAGCAGTAGTAAAGAGTTTTTAAGGGCGCTATTTCTTTGACAACTGCCCACCTCTGAGGATGAGTTCCCCACTGGGCTCTGTCCATTATTCACAATGTCCAAGACAAATATAGTATAATGTTAAAAGCCTGGACTCTGGAGTCAGATGCCCTGGGTTTATGTCACGGCTTCTTCCATTACCAGCTGAATTCAGGCATAGAAACCAGATTTTTCTTATGGTACTTACCTTACCTGTAAAATGAGGCTAACAGTAGTGTCCACCTCAAAGGCTTGTTATAAGGATTAAATGGGTTAATACATGTAAGCCTTTAGAGCAGTACCTGGTACTTAGGAAACTGCTCCATAGGTGTTAGATATCATGAGTACTCTTGGATCGGGGTGCACATCTGATGCAAGCAGGGTCAATGTGATTCTCCGTGAGTCTGGGTCAGTCAAAGCTGCTGAACTGAACTGAGAAGTTTTAGGAAGGCTGTTCTGGGCCTTCTGCAAGAAGAAGCTGCTAGTCTACAGAGAGGAAAGAGGAAATGAATGTCTGGAGAGGAGACAGGAGGTCTGGTGGGTCTGAGGAAGGGAGAGGGTAAAGAGAGGCTGAGAGAATGGGAGAGAAAAAGGGAGGAGGAGAGAGAGGAGAGAGGCTTAAAAATGCTTAAGTGCTTGGGTTCCTGGTCCCGGTCTTGCTCTCCATGGTCAGTTTTCAAACTGTGTCCAGGTAAATCCCTGTTTGCTTGATTGTTTTCTACTTCAGTGACTTTGGAATGGGTTTCTGATTGGGAATGAAAGAAACAAAGGCAAAGACAAACAGATCACATTTTGCCCTCAGGGAATTTGCGATTGCTATAGACTGAATGTTTGTGTGGACCCCCCTCCCCATTCCTATGTTGAAACCTGAACCCCAGTGTGATGGTATTAGGAGGTGGGAGGTGATTGGGTCATGAGGGCAAGGCCCTTATGAATGGGATTAGCGCCCTTATTAAAGAGACACCAGAGAGCTCCCTTGCCCTCTTTTCCATGTGAAGACACAGCCAGAAGACAGTTGTCTATGAAGCAGGATGTGGGCCCTCACCAGACACCAGATCTGCTGGCACCTTGATCTTGGACTTCCCAGGCCTCCAGAACTGTGAGAAATAAATGCCTGTTATTTAAGCACCCAGTCTGTGGCATTTTTGTTAGCGCAGCCCGAATGGACTAAGACAGCCATCTAGCAGGTAAGTATAGGAGATAAGATATGGCTGGAGCTGACTGAATAATGAGTGTGGATGGGGCTTCAGAGAGGATGAAGAAGGGATGTGTTAGTACTGAGGAGGAAGTCATCCATTAAGGGTGGGGATGGTGGAGGGCTTGACTGAGGAGGTGAAAATGGTATTAGATCTTGGAGGATGGATTTTTTTCATACTTCCCTTTTGGAGCTGAGCTATGTCTACTGCTTCCAGCCATAATACCTTATTGGAACCCTGGACAGAGGAAGCAGGCGGACCCTGAGAAAGAGACTCTAAAAGTAAGGCTGCCTGGTAAGACGCTGGAACCCTTCTTCCCTCCCCAGTTGTCAGGCCTTTCCAACTGACAAGACGCTGATTAGTGCTCTGGGGTTCTGGATGGGATGGTCTTATTTATTAACATCCTTTGATCTCAAGGCATGTTAAGAGTCAGCTCTAAGAGAGAAGCTTTATAATTTAAATGCCCTTCCCCCGAAGTGGGCCATGTTGAATATTAGCTTTAATGAGAAGGCAAGGGAGTTAGCAAGGGGATCAGGCTCATTCTGGAATCAGATCAACTGCCCATGAACCAAGTGGGACTAATTGCTGTTCCCTAGATCCACTCTGGGTGAAATTCCTCACTTCCAGACCTTTGCTTATGCTCTCCGCGCTACCTGGAATGCCTCTCCCTATGTGCCCCCTCCAATGTCTACCCATGAGAACACTACCCATTCTTTAGTGCCCATCTTGTGCCTTTCCTATAATGCCCTCTTTGCTGCCGACCTTCCCAGATTTCATATGGCTCTGCTCTGAGCTCCTGCAGTTCCTGAGCTTAATTGTAACACTAAGCAATTGTTTTATTCTTCCTGTTTAGCCTCTACCAGACTGGGGCCTCCTCAAGGACCAGACCTGTGGTTTGTTGATTCTTGTATCCTCAGAGCCTCCATAAATGTTTATGGACTGCATAATCAGACTTTTTAGTTTTTAAAGTTATCAATAAACTGCAACCAGAGACGTGTGTTGCTAATCATATGCCAGGAATTGGACTAAGATGAATCTTCTCATGTCATCCTAATGCCAACCCAGCAGGGAGGTGACACCATCATCACCACTGTACAGAAGAGAAGACTGGAGGGGACTAGAGAGAACTAAGCAAGGCAACATACATAGCTCATGAGACGGCAGAACTATATTTTCAACCCCAGGTTACTTGAGACCAAAGCTTTTAACTCTTAAATATAACAGGGGATATTATTCAGCCATAAAAGAAGGAAATCTTGCCATTTACAGCAACGTGGATGGACCCTGAGGGTATTATGCTAAGTGAAATAAGTCAGGCAGAGGAAGACAAATGCCATATGAGCTCACTTGTCTGTGGGATCTAAACAAACAAAACCGAGCTCATAGATACAGAGAAGAGACTGGTAGTTGCCAGGGGCAGGGGTGGTGGGTGTGGGTGAAATGGGTGAAAGGAGTCAAAGGTACAAGCTTCCGGTTATAAAATAAGTCAGTCCTAGGGATGTAATGTACAGCATGCTGACTACAGTTAATAGTGCTGTAGTGCATATTTGAAAGTTTGCTAAGAGGGTGAATGTTAAAAGTTCTCATCACGGGCTTCCCTGGTGGCGCAGTGGTTGAGAGTCTGCCTGCCGATGCAGGGGACATGGGTTCGTGCCCTAGTCTGGGAAGTTCCCACGTGCCGTGGAGCGGCTGGGCCCGTGAGCCATGGCCACTGAGCCTGCGCGTCCGGAGCCTGTGCTCTGCAACGGGAGGGGCCACAACAGTGAGAGGCCCACGTATCGCAAAAAAAAAAAAGTTCTCATCACAGGAAAAAAAATCTGTGACTATGAATGGTGACAGATGTTAACTAGACTTATTGTGATGATCATTTCACACTATAGACAAATATCAAATCATTATGTTGTACACCTGAAACTAATATAGTGATATATGTCAGTTACACCGCAATAAAAAAGCAACAGCAAAGAGGCATCTTTTTATTGAACCAGTAAGTGAGAATAAAAAGATAACATCAATGTTGACGATGTTGCAGTGAACAAGATACTCTCCTATGCTTGTAGCATTAACACTGAATCAAAAAATTGGTACCTTTGACCCAGAAATTGCTTTTACGTTGAAAAGTTATCTTAAAGAAATAATCCCAAAGATTGGGGAAGAAAACAATAAATTCAAAGATGTTATTGCATTTAAGAGTTTAGAATCACCATATTGTACACCTATAATTTATATAATATTATGTATCAACTATACTTCAATTAAAAAAAAAGATGTTCATTGCAGCATTACTTACGGTAGTGACAAGCTCATAAATAGAAAAGCTTAGTAAATGATGGCACAACTCCATGGAGTACCAGGTAGTCACTAAAATGACAATTATGGAGATTGGGTGTAATGCAAAAAAATGTTAAGTATGTAATATTAAGCAGCTAAAAAATTGGATACACAATTGCAAGAGTACCACTGTTACAATGAGGTAAAACCCTGAGCTTAGGGGAGAGGAAACACACCAAGAATGTTAATAGTAGTTGTGTCAGGTCAAATGAATTACGGCTTATTTTTGTTTCTTTCTTTTTTCTTCTATTTTTCAGTTCTTCTCTAACTTAGTTATATTATTTTTTTATGATGAAAATGATGTATTTTTTTTTTTAAAGCTGGTGAATAATTCCATAGCTGAACCTTATTAGCAGCCAAAGGTGATCTGTCTAAAGAAGACGTTCTCTGGGCCTTGGATCAATGCAGGGAGGGCTGGGCAGCATGTGGCATGTGCCCCAGGGGCATGGGGGTGGTGGACACCTGTGTGTGTGTCCTGCTACACTGGAAAACCGCCAGGGACTGACTCCAGGGCCCCATAGGCGCTGCACACCAGGAGGTGACCTGGCTGGGTAACAGGCACCCGGACCTCCCTCTTCCCTCTGCAGCATCCCCGCTTCTACACCTTGCCGGGTCTCCCTTCTGGCTCCAGACAAAGCTGGGTAGCAAGTTCGGAAGCTCAGGGAGGAAAAAGTTGGATACAGCGTTGCTTTCCACTGTTAATTAAAAGAAAAAAACCAACGATAAAAATGAAAGCTGGGAGACTACACTGAGGACGTGATTGATGGTTTGGACCGTTTTTATTATCTGCCCAGCTAGTTGTTAATGGCTCTGTGGTTTCTGACCATCGTTAAGGTGCTCAGTGCTGGTTTCCAACTTTCAGCCATTCTCTGTGCTCCCTCAGCTGTGGGGCTCTGAAAAGTTAAGCATGAAGTGAAGGCAATGGGCTTCTAAAATTGCCTCAGGTTCCCATCTGGTTTGTGTTGTTAACGATTTCCTCAGAGGGTGGGGGTGAGAGGAAAAGTAAACCCAGGAGGTAAGATAGTGGGTTTTGGAATTAGACACAGTTGGGTTTGAATCCAGTGTTAGCTACTTACTAATTGTGGCTACGTTATTCGGGCAGATGCCTTCATCTTGTCCATCCTCAGTTTTCTTGTCTGTAAAATGGGTGATATAGATGGTACCTGCCTCAGAGGTTTGTGGTGAAGTTAAATGGGTTGAGGTATATCAAGCAGAGTGCAGACCTGGCACATTCTTAGTGCTCGATAAGTGCCAGCCCTCATTATTATCATTATTGCTATTATTATTATTGCTATTTAATGAACGTCCCTTCCCTTGGCTCCCCTGCTTTTTCAAAAAGAGCTTTACTATAGGAGAAAGAAAAGCTGACAGTAGCAGACGATACAGAATAACCCAAATAACCTCCCATGCCCTTTAATTCCTGAGTCTCAGCCTCTGTCCCTGCAGGAATTCTGTTTTGCAAACATCACTAGGTCTTCCTAGGACTTTGGTCTGACTTCCTGTTAACACCCTCCTGGACTGTCTCCATACTGAAGACAGCTTTATTTCCCACCAAGAATGGTTGATCTCCTGGGCATTGCCTCCTTTCTGCTAAGGACTCAAGACCACAGCTTATTATACACAAGGCACTGTGCTAAGTGCTGTACATCTAATTTCCAATTTAATTCTCACAGCCTTTGACATAGTACTATTATTATCTCCCATTTTAAAGTCAAAGAAATGGAGGCTCAGAGAGGATAAATAACTTCCCCAAAGTCATACTACTAGGAAGAGACAGAGCAAAGATTCTAATCTAGATCCACCTTATCGTGAGCCCCTGTTCTTAACCACTGCAGCTATGAGATGGTGACTTGAATATCTATTGTTCAAGAAGTTGTTGGGGATTATTAACGAATGTGAAACGTGCATCCTAACCTCTGACGTGCTAGGCAAAGAGAATGGTGAAGCAATGTATAACAGTACAGCAACATAGAAGTACAGCACTGTGGTTATAAGCTTCTGTTCATTCTGCACCGTCGCTTTCAACCTTTTATCACTTCAGTGACATTGGGCAAATCATTGAATGTTTCCAATCCTCAGTCTCTTTCTCTGTAAATCAGGAAAAACAGTACAGTGTTGTGGTGACACATGTGGTAGGACACATATAGCCCGTAAAACAATGTCTGGCACATAATTGACAATAATAAACAAGACTCTAGACTGTGACCTCCATGATGGCAGACAGCACTGTCTGTTCTGTTCATTATTATGTACCTAGTGCCTAGACCAGCCCCTGGAACACACTATAGGCTCAAAAGAAATCTGTGCCACATGAAGGAATGGTCCTAATTGTTGTGGCCACAATGTCTTTAGTGTGGCCCAGCTATGTTGAATTCCTATGAAGAGCCCAGCCCTGGCTCTGTCACTGTGGCAAACAATTTGATAGATGGATCAGGGCAGCTGATAGACACCATGGCCTGAGTGGCCTGATCCAGGGACAGGATTTAGGGACAGTCGTATTGACACCCTATGGGCTGCTTCTACCTGAGATTTCATCATTTCTTGATGAGCTAAGTCCATCGAGGACTCCGGCCTCATTGGAGTTGCTTGTCACAATTTATTGTCTAGAGTCAAAGGGAAGACCTTTATCAAATTAGGATTGCATAGGGCTGGAGAGACCACTGGGGCTCCGGCTACCCTGTGGCCCTGCATGAGGTCTCCTACCCCACCCCTCCCTAATAGGAGGCCACGAGTCGTTAGAATTCAATTAAGCCCTGGTGAAGGGAGTCTTCCAGGCAGAGCCTGGGCAGGCCTGGGCTGAACAGAACAGCCGATTTAAGCTAAATCAACGCCTACTTAAGTGAGCTGTAATAAGCATTCTGGGGGCAACGCCAGCCTGGGGGCGTCATTTATCACTGGGTAATAGAAAACCATAATGAATAATAACTTGGGCCCAGCAGCTGGAGCGTGCATACATTACCAGGTTCCAGCGGCCGTTGTCCACCCAGCTGGGAGGGTGGGGTCTGAGGCCTGGGTGCTGGGGTTTGCATATTGAATTCTGCTGCCTGCAGCAAAGTCTTTGTTGTACAGGAAAGCCACTAATCTCACACCTGCTTTGCCAGTCTTGCACTTGGCCTGGGGAACACACAGTCTATTTGCTGGTATTACACCAAGAGGGGACAAGAGGGCTCTGAGAAGCCTGTTCTCGCGAGAGGCTGGTTTTGGCGTCTGCCTCGGCCAGTGTGTGAGAACACAGATCTCCAATTAGCTCCCCTCTGAGGCCTGATCCCAGGGTCCCATTGCCTCGCAAAGCCTGGTCACCAACGGTCTTTGAGCACCAGTGCTGCACATGGTTCTGTGCTGGGCAATGGTGGGCTTTGGGAAGGCTTGAGGATGGTCCTGTAAAATTCCTGCCCCAGCATTATCTTATTTGATATCTACTAACTCCTCTTGAGATAGATGTTATATATGTGCCCATTTTATAGACAAGAAAACTGTGAATCAGAGGGGTCAAACGGCTTGCACACAGCCAGGAAGTGGGTGTCCTGGAATTTGGATCATTTATATTCAGATATAAAAGCTGAATCCTTTGCCTTTCCCCACCTCCCCTCCCAGGAAAAACAGACCCTCACACGTTGGCATCTCTTCTTCTGATACCATTCTCTTCATGCTCTGCGTCCTTGAGAGCCCTTTCTCACCTCTCCCCCATTGTGTCCCAGCATCCCACTCCTTCCTTTTGGAAGTTCTCCTTCTTGTACCTTCACCTCGCCTCCTCCTTGGGATAATTATTTCTCCTCACTGCTGTTGTGAGAAAGATGCGTCAATCTGTACTAAGCAAGATTCTTCTGGTCCCATCAGCCTGGGGATAAAAGACCCCTGGAATAATAAAAAACAATGTCTTCCTGATTCAGACTGCACCAGAGGTTTATTCCCAGTCCTTTCCCCTGCGTTCCTTGAGGGTTTCTGTCCTACCTCATCTTGCTGACCTCTTTTGCTGCTTCCAGGGAACCTCTATGATTTCCTCCTGCCCATCCCATGGCCCAGTTCAGTGTTCATCTCTTCCCTTTCCTCCAACACTGGCTTCTTGGCTTTGGGTCTTTGGAAGTTGTTTTTGGTCCCTCTTGATTGGGGGTCGGCTTCTGTTTTGTTCTCCCAAAGTCCCCTCTGAAGTGGGCGGGAGGTTGCCCTCCTGCACATTCACTAATTCATTCAACAAACATTTATGCACCTTCTAGGGGTTGGAAATTCAAGAGGATTTAGACCATGTCCTTCTACACCGGACAGATTCTTTCTTCAAGGGTTTTCCCTCCTTTCTCATCTTTGTATGTTATATTGACTCCATATTTCAGTTTCAGTGCTCCATAGTCTTGTGGGGTTCTTTTTGTTTTTTTTCCTGAAGAATCTGATGCTGCTGTTTTTTTCTCGACTGGCTCTTGATCATAATAAATTCAGCTCCTCAGGACCCATAATGAGTTTGTAGACACCTGGAGCAAAGTGTGAGGGCTGTGAGCTATGCTGGGCTCAGACTTCCCTTTCTTCTGACCTCAGCCACTATCTCAGACCAAGACGAGGCCCGGACCTGAATTTTCATTGACATCTTCGATTGAACAATCAATTTCAGGAAAATATCTCAGCAGCATTTCTCTTAAACCATAAGAAATAAACCAAAAAAAAAGCCAACTTGCTTTACTCAACTATCAATTGACAAAACCAAACAATGCCAGAAGAAAAGAAAACAGAAGTGTCCTAACTCTTATTTGAGTTGTAATAGCTTTGCTTTGATCTACACCTTCCTGGTTTATTCTCAACTATTTCATACTCATCATCCCTTTACCACCCATTTGAAAAGTCCTCTGAGAACAAAGCTCCTTTATGATGAAGTCAGCCATGTGATGGTGGCCATTGGAGGTGGACCGCTGAGCCTTCCCTTCAGACGAGCTGCTGTGAGTACAGTTGGCTGCTGGGCTCCAGGGGCTGCACTTTTGAATCTGCTGTGATGTTCAGCTGAGGCCAAATATTTGATGGATTTTAGGTAAAATATATGTTTCTGTTATTGATTTCTAGTTTAAATCCACTGTGGTCAGTGAACATACTTTGCATTATTTTAATAATTTTAAATTTATTTGAGACTTGTTTTATGCCCAAATACTATCTTCGTAAATGTTTCATGTGGACTTGAAAACAATTTGTGTTGATTTGAGTGGTGTGTTTTCTAAGTGTGTGATTTTTCTGAAAATCTACTTGTTATGAATGTAGCTTTCTTTTTATTAGTGTTAGCCTGGCATATTTTATAAATATCCTTTAACTTTCAAACTATATGTGTCCTTATAGTTAACGTGAGTCTCTTGTAGATAGCATACAGATGGGTCCAGTCTGGCACTTACTGCCTTTTAATTGCATTGTTTAGACCACTTATATTTAATAAAATTGTTGATATGGTTGGGTTTAAATCTACTATTTTGCTATTTCTTTTCTGTTTGCCCATATGTTCTTTGTTCTTTTTTTCCCCTCTTTCCTTGCTTTCTTTTATAACAGATGAATTTAAAAAATGATTCCATTTAATCCTCAGTATTGGCTTATTCGCTATGTCTCTTTGCTATATTTTTATTTATTTATTTTATTTAGTTTATTTTTGGCTGTGTTGGGTCTACATTGCTGCACGCAGCCGTTCCCTAGTTGCGGCGAGTGGGGGCTACTCTCTGCTGCAGTGCGCAGGCTTCTCATTGCGGTGGCTTCTCTTGTTGCGGAGCACGGGCTCTAGGTGCGCGGACTTCAGCAGTTGTGGCACCTGGGCTCAGTGGTGTGGCTCACTGTTCCGTGGCATGTGGGATCTTCCCGGACCAGGGATCAAACCCATGTGCCCTGCACTGGCAGGCGGATTCTTAAGTACTGCGCCACCAGGGAAGTCCCTATATTTTTTAAATGCTTGATATAGAATTTATATAGGCATCTTTAACTTCTCACAGTCAAACTTCAAACAATACTGTACCACTTAATATAGTATAAGAACCTTATAACAGTATTCTCCCTCCTGTTCTTTTTGCTATTGTTTTCATAAATTTTACTTGTATGTGTAATATAAACTCCAAAATGCATTATTATTATTTTAAATTAAATCGTCAATTAGTTTCTAAAGGGATTAATGATGAGAAAAAAGAGTCTTTTATATTTACCCACATATTTACCACTCCTGGTATGCTTCATTCTTTTGTGTTGATCAAAATTTCCATCTGGTATTTTCTGTTTTCCTGAAGAACTTCCTTTATCATTTCTTGTAGTACAGGTCTTCTGCCAATAACCCCCCTGAGATTTGTTTGTCTAAATCATCCTTATAGCCATAACCATTTTATTGTGCTTCACTTTATTGCTCTTTGAAGATACTGTGCTTTATAAAAATAGAAGGTTTTGGGCTTCCCTGGTGGCGCAGTGGTTGAGAGTCCGCCTGCCGATGCAGGGGACGCGGGTTCGTGCCCCGGCCCGGGAAGATCCCACATGCCGCGGAGCAGTTGGGCCCGTGAGCCATGGCCGCTGAGCCTGCACGTCCAGAGCCTGTGCTCCTCAACGGGAGAGGCCAGAGGAGTGAGAGGCCTGCGTACTGCAAAAAAATAAATAAATTAAAAAAAATAGAAGGTTTGTGGCAACCCTGCACTGATCAAGTCTATTGGCACCATTTTTCTAACAGCATTTGCTCTCTTTCTGTCTCTGTGCCACATTTTGGTAATTCTCGAAATATTTCAGACTTTTCCATTATTATTATATTTGTTATGGTGATCTGTGATTAGTGATCTTTGATGTTACTATTGTAATTGTTTTGAGGTGTCATGAATTGCACCCATATAAGATGGCAAACTTAATTGATAAATATTGTATATGCTCTAACTGCTCCACTGACTGGCTGTTTCCCCTTCTCTCTCCCTCTGCTTGGGCCTCCCTATTGCCTGAGACACAACAACATTGAAATTAGGCCCATTAATAACCTTACAATGGCCTCTAAGTATTCCAGTGAAAGGAAGAGTTGCATGTCTCTCACTTTCAGTCAAATGATTCAGTTTAGCGAGGAAGCCAAGCTTATGCAGAAAGCCAAGATAGGCTGAAAGCTAGGCCTCTTGTGCCAAACAGTTGGCCAAGTTGTGAATGCAAATGGAAAGTTCTTGGAGGAAATTAAAAGTGCTACTCCAGTGAATACACAGATGTTAAGAAAGTGAAACAGCCTTCTTGCTAATATGGAGAAAGTTTTAGTGGTCTGGATAGAAGATCAAAGCAGCTACAACCTTCCCTTAAGCCAAAGCCTAGTCCAGAGCAAGGCCCTAACTCTCTTCAATTCTAAGAAGGCTGAGAGGTGAGGAAGCTGTGGAAGAAAAGTCTGAAGTTAGCAGAGGTTGATTCATGAGGTTTAGAGAAAGAAGCTGTCTCCATAACATGAAAGTGCAAGGTGAAGCAGCAAGTGCTGATGTAGAAGCTGCAGCAAGTTATCCAGAAGATCTAGTTAAGATAATTTATTATGGTGGCTACATTAAGCAACAGATTTTCAGTGCAGATGAAATAGCCTTCTATTAGAAGAAGATGCCATCTAGGACTTTCATAGCTAAAGAGGAGAAGTCAATGTCTGATTTTAAAGCTTCAAAGGATGGGCTGATTCTCTTGTTAGGGGCTAATGCAGCTGGTGACTTTATGTTGAAGCCAATGTTAATTTACCATTCTGAAAATCCTAGGGTTCTTAAGAATTATGCTAAATCTACTCTGCCTGTGCTCTGTAAATAGAACAACAAAACCTGGATGACAGCACATCTGTTTACAACATGGTTGACTGAATATTTTAAGCCCACTGTTGACACATAGGGCTCAGAAAAAAAGATTCCTTTAAATATTACTGCTCATTGACAATGTATATGGTCACCCAGGAGCTCTGATGGAGATATACAACAAGATTAATGTTGTTTTCATGCCTTCTAACACAACATCCATTCTGCAGCCCATGGATCAAGGGGTAATTTTGACTTTCAAATCTTATTATTTAAGAAATACATTTTGTAAGGCTATGGCTGCCATGGATAGTGATTCCTCTGATGAATCTAGGCAAAGTAAATTGAACATCTTCTGGAAAGAATTTACCATGCTAGATGCAGTTAAGAACATTCATAATTCATGGGAAGAGGTCAAAACATCAACATTAACAGGCATTTGGAAGAAGTTGATTCCAACCCTCACAAGTGGCTTCCAGGGATTCAAGACCTCAGCGGAGAAAGTGACTACAGATGTGGTGAAAATAGCAAGAGAACTAGAATTAGAAGTGGAGCCTGAAGATGTTACTGAATTGCTGCAATCTTGTGATAAAATTTTAATGGATGAGGGATTGCTTCTTAGGGATGGAGCAAAGAAACTAGTTTCTTGAGATAGGAACTACTTCTGGTGAAGATGCTGTGTAGATTTAGAATATTACGTAAACTTAGATGATAAAGCAGTGGCAGGATTTGAGAGGAATGACTCCAATTTTGAAAGTTTTACTGTCAAATGCTATAAAAAACATTGCAAGCTACAGATAAATGTTCATGAAAGGATGAGCCAATTGATTGTCTTATTTTATGATTTTGCTGCAGCAACCCCAACCTTCAGCAACCATCTTTAGCCACCTGGCCTGGAGTCGTGACCTGAATCTGTACAGCTGAGCCACTGCAGAAGGTGCTGAGCAGACTGAAGGATGAGGAGCTCATGGAGCTCAACACCCTCTTCCTGATCGGGGTGGATGAGTGTCACCGCATGCACAAAGATACACATACACCTGATCAGTCAGCAGTCAACACCGAGGCAAGACCCTTCAGCAGAAAAAAGATTATGACTCATTGAAGGCTCAGATAATAATTAGCATTTTTTAGCAATAAAGATTTTAAAGTTAAGGTATATACATTGCTTTTTTAGACATAACACAATTGCGCACTTAATGGACTACAGTATAGTATAAACAATATAGTAAACATAGCTTTTACATAAACTGGGAAACCAAAAAATTCATGTGACTTTCTTTAGTGCAGTACTCACTTTATTGCAGTGGTCTGGAACTGAACCTGCAATATCTCTGTGGTAAGCCTGCATTTCATCTTCAGATTTGAAGGATATTTTTGCTGGGTTAAAGAATTCTTGGTTGACAGTTTTTTTCTCTTTACCGTCTCGGTGTTTTTCTATTTTCTTCTGACTTGCATAGCTTCTGACATGAAGTTTGCTGTCATTTTTTAAAAAAATAAATTTTATTTATTTATTTATTTTTTGGCTGCATTGGGTCTTGGTTTTTGCACACGGGCTTTCTCTAGTTGTGGTGAGTGGGGGCTACTCTTCATTGTGGTGTGTGGGCTTCTCCTTGCGGTGGCTTCTCTTGTTGTGGAGCATGGGCTCTAGGCACTCAGGTTTCAGTAGTTGTGGCTCATGGGCTCAGTAGTTGTGGCTCGCAGGCTCAGTAGTTGTGGCACATGGGCTTAGTTGCTCCGCAGCATGTGGGATCTTCCCAGACCAGGTATTGAACCTGTGTCCCCTGCATTGGCAGGTGGATTCTTAACCACTGTGCCACCAGATAAGTCCCTTGCTGTCATTTTTGTCTTTGTTTTTCTGTATATAATGTGTCTGGTTGCCTTAAAATTTTTCTTTTTTTAATCATGGATTTGAGGATTTTTATCATGATATACCTTGAATTTTTTTTGAGATTTATTCAGCCTAGAGTTCATTGAAATTCTTGAATTTGTGGGGTTATAATTTTCACCATATTTGAAAAAAATACATGGTCTTTTTCTTCAAATGTTGTATCTGCTAGTCCCCTCCCTCTTTTTATGGAACTTCAATTTCACATATGTTAGACTACTTGATTTTGTTCTCTATTGATGATCTGGATTTAATGATCCAATTTTTTTCCCAGTCTCTTTTCTCTCAATGCTTCATTTTGGACAGTTTCTACTGCTATCTTTTCAAAGTCACTGATCTTTTTTCTGCAGTGTCAAACATCCTGTAATCCCATCTAGTGTATTTTTCATTTCATATATTGTATTTTTTTAATCTCTAGAATTTGCATTTGCTTCTTTTTTATTTCTTCTATATTTTTCTTATTATGGTCATGTTTTTTTCTACCTTCTGAAAAATGGAGTATATTTACAATGGCTATTTTGCTGTCCTTGTCGGCTTGTTCCACCAGCTGTGGGTCTGTTTCTACTGACTGATTCTTCTTCTTATGGAGAAAATTCTGTTTTCTATTTTTTTGCATATCTGTTAATTTCTGATTAGATAGTAGATGTTATTAATTGTACATTGTGGGTTGCTAGATATTATTATTATTTTTTTTCTGTTCATGCCTTCATTTATTAAATCCTGCATTCACTGATTTCAGTCAACAAATACTTTTTTTTAAAAAAAATTATTTATTTGTCTGCAATGGCTCTTCGTTGCTGCATGCAGGCTTTCTCTAGTTGTAGCAAGTGGGGGCTACTCTTTGCTGCGCATGGGCTTCTCATTGCAGTGGCCTCTCTTGTTGCAGAGCACAGGCTGTAGGTGCACGGGTTTCAGTAGTTGTGGCACGTGGGCTCAGTAATTGTGGCTCATGGGCTCTAGAACATAGGCTCAGTAGTTTTGGCGCACGGGCTTAGTTGCTCTGTGGCATGTGGTCCCAGGCCAGGGCTTGAACCTGTGTCCCCTGCATTGGCAGGTGGATTCCCAACCACTTCGCCACCAAGGAAGTCCAGTCAACAAATACTTTTAAGCTCACTCTGTATCAGGCACTGTGCTAAATACTTACGTTTCAACTGGGGGCAAAACTGATGTGATTCCTGCCCTCTAAGGGCCTTAAGTCTATCTGGGAGGCAAACATGAGTAAAATATTTGCATAAGATTATAATTGTGAACAGTGCTAAATGCTATGAACAAAAAGTAAGTAAGACTTGTATAGCATTCATTTATTCAAGTGTCTATGGAGTGCTTAGGAACTGAGGATATGGTTGTCAACAGGACAGCAAATCCTGGCTCTCATGGAAATTATATTCTGGCTGACGAGACAGACAATAAGCTAATTCACAAAAAAGAAAACTGATAATTTAATATCATTTAATGCTAAACACTATGAACAATAACCAAGAAAGCCCAGGGGATAGAGAGAGACTGAGGGTGGTATTTTATTTATTTAAATAAATAAATTAATTAATTCCCTTTTTTTTTGCATTTTTTGATAGAAAGTATTTATTTATTTAGTATCTTTATTGGAGTATAATTGCTTTATAATGGTGTGTTAGTTTCTGCTTTATAACAAAGTGAATCAGCTATACATATACATATATCCCCGTATCTCCTCCCTCTTGCGTCTCCTTCCCACCCTCCCTATCCCACCCATCTAGGTGGTCACAAAGCACGGAGCTAGTCTCCCTGTGCTATGCAGCTGCTTCCCACTAGCTATCTATTTTACGTTTGGTAGTGTATATATGACCATGCCACTCTCTCACTTTGTCCCAGCTTACCCTTCACCCTCCCCATGTCTCAAGTCCGTTCTTTACGTCTGTGTCTTTATTGCTGTCCTGTCCCTAGGTTCTTCAGAACGTTTTTTTTTTTTTTGATTCCATATATATGTGTTAGCATATGGTATTTGTTTTTCTTTTTCTGACTTCAGTCTGTATGACAGACACTAGGTCCATCCACCTCACTACAAATAGTTCAATTTCCTTTCTTTTTATGGCTGAGTGATATTCCATTGTATATATGTGCCACATCTTCTTTATCCATTCATCTGTCAGTGGACATTTAGGTTGCTTCCATGTCCTGGCTACTGTAAATAGAGCTGCAATGAACATTGTGGTACATGACACTTTTTGAAATATTGTTTTTCTCAGGGTATGTGCCCAGTAGTGGTATTGCTGGGTCATATAGTAGTTCTATTTTTAGTTTTCTGAGGAACCTCCATACTGTTCTCCATGCTGGCTGTATCAATTTACATTCCCACCAGCAGGGCAAGAGGGTTCCCTTTTCTCCACACCCTCTCTAGTGTTTATTGTTTGTAGATTTTTTTGATGATGACCATTCTGACCGGTGTGAGGTGGTACAGTGTTGTAGTTTTGATTTGCATTTCTCTAATGATTAGTGATGTTGAGCATCCCTTCATGTGTTTGTTGGCAATGTGTATATCTTCTTTGGAGAAATGTCTATTTAGGTCTTCTGCCCAATTTGGGATTGGGTTGTTTGTTTTTTTGATATTGAGCTGTATGAGCTGCTTGTATATTTTGGAGATTAATCCTTTTTCAGTTGCTTCATTTGCAAATACTTCTCCCATTCTGAGGGTTGTCTTTTTGTCTTGTTTATGGTTTCCTTTGCTATGCCAAAGCTTTTAAGTTTCATTAGGTCCCATTTGTTTATTTTTGTTTTTATTTCCATTTCTCTAGGAGGTGGGTCAAAAAGGATCTTGCTCTGATTTATGTCATGGAGTGTTCTGCCTATTTTCCTCTAAGAGTTTTATAGTGTCTGGCCTTACATGTAGTTCTTTAATCCATTTTGAGTTTTTTTTTTGTGTATGATGTTAGGGAGTGTTCTAATTTCATTCTTTTACATGTAGCTGTCCTGTTTTCCCAGCACCACTTATTGAAGAGGCAGTCTTTTCTCCATTGTATGTTCTTGCCTCCTTTATCAAAGATAAGGTGACCATATGTATGTGGGTTTATAACTGGGCTTTCTATTCTGTTCCATTGATCTATATTTCTGTTTTTGTGCCAGTATCATACTGTCTTGATTACTGTAGCTTTGTAGTATAGTCTGAGGTCAGGGAGCCTGATTCCTCCAGCTTTGTTTTTCTTTCTCAATATTGCTTTGGCTATTTAGGGTCTTTTGTGTTTGCATACAAATTGTGAAATTTTTGTTCTAGTTATGTGAAAAATGTCAGTGGTAGTTTGATAGGGATTGCATTGAATCCGTAGATTGCTTCTGGTAGTATTGTCATTTTCACAATGTTGATTCTTCCAATTGAAGAACATGGTATATCTCTCCATCTATTTGTATCATCTTTAATTTCTTTCATCAGTGTCTTATAGTTTTTGCATATAAGTCTTTTGTCTCCTTAGGTAGGTTTATTCCTAGGTATTTTATTCTTTTTGTTGCAATGGTAAATGGGAGTGTTTCCTTAATTTCTCTTTCAGATTTTTCATCATTAGTGTATAGGAATGCAAGAGATTTCTGTGCATTAATTTTGTATCCTGCTACTTTACTAAATTCATTGATTAGCTCTAGTCATTTTCTGGTAGCAGCTTTAGAATTCTCTATGTATAGTATCATGTCATCTGCAAACAGTGACAGTTTTAATTCTTCTTTTCCGATTTGGTTTCATTTTATTTCTTTTTCTTCTCTGATTGCTGTGGCTAAAACGTCCAAAACTATGTCGAATAATAGTGGTGAGAGTGGACAACCTTGTCTTGTTCCCGATCTTAGTGGAAATGGTATCGGTTTTTCACCATTGAGAACGATGTTGTCTATGGGTTTGTCGTATATGGCCTTTATTATGTTGAGGTAAGTTCCCTCTATGTCTACTCTCTGGTGGGTTTTTATCATAAATGGGTGTTGAATTTTGTCAAGAGCTTTTTCTGCATCTATTGAGATGATCATATGATTTTTATCCTTAAACTTGTTAATATGGTGTATCACATTGATTGATTTTCATATATTGAAGAATCCTTGCATTCCTGGGATAAACCGCACTTGATCATGGTGTATGATCCTTTTAATGTGCTGTTGGATTCTGTTTGCTAGTATTTTATTGAGGATTTTTGCATCTATGTTCATCAGAGATATTGGCCTGTAATTTTCTTTCTTTGTGACATCTTTGTCTGGTTTTGGTATCAGGGTGATGGTGGCTTTGTAGAAAGAGTTTGGGAGTGTTCCTCCCTCGGCCATATTTTGGAAGAGTTTGAGGATAGGTCTTCTCTAAATGTTTGATAGAGTTCACCTGTGGAGCCATCTTGTCCTGGGCTTTTGTTTGTTGGGAGATTTTTAATCACAGTTTCAATTTCAGTGCTTGTGAGTTTTCTGTTTTTATTTTCTATTTCTTCCTGGTTCAGTCTCAGAAGGTTGTGCTTTTCTATGAATTTGTCCATTTCTTCCAGGTTGTCCATTTTATTAACATATAGTTGCTTGTAGTAATCTCTCATGATCCTTTGTATTTCTGCAGTGTCAGTTGTTACTTCTCCTTTTTCATTTCTAATTCTATTGATTTGAGTCTTCTCCCTTATTTTCTTGATGAGTCTGGCTAATGGTTTATCAATTTTGTTTATCTTCTCAAAGAACCAGTTTTTACTTTTATTGATCTTTGCTATCATTTCCTTCATTTCTTTTTCATTTATTTCTGTTCTGATCTTTATGATTTCTTTTCTTCTGCTAACTTTGGAGTTTTTTTGTTCTTCTTTCTTTTTTTTTTTTTTTGTTCTTCTTTCTTTAATTGCTTTTGGTGTAAGGTTAAGTTGTTTATTTGAGATGTTTCTTTTTTCTTGAGGTAGGATTTTATTGCTATAAAGTTCCCTCTTAGAACTGCTTTTTCTGCATCCCATAAGTTTTGGGTCATCTTGTTTCCATTGTCATTTGTTTCTAGGTTTTTTTGGTTTCCTCTTTGATTTCTTCAGTTATTTAGTAGTGTATTGTTTGTATCTCTTGGTTATTTAGTAGTGTATTGTTTAGCCTCCATGTGTTTGTATTTTTTACAGATTTTTTTCCTGTAATTGATATCTAGTCTCATAGCTTTGTGGTCAGAAAAGATCTTGATACGATTTCAATTTTCTTAAATTTACCAAGGCTTGATTTGTGACCCAAGATATGATCTGTCCTGGAGAATGTTCCAGGAGCACTTGAGAAGAAAGTGTAATCTGCTGTTTTGGGATGGAATGTCCTATAAATATCAATAAAGTCCATCTTGTTTAATGTATCATTTAAGCTTGTGTTTCCTTATTTATTTTCATTTTGGATGATCTGTCCATTGGTGAAAGTGGGGTGTTGAAGTCCCCTACTATTATTGTGTTACTGTCGATTTCCCCTTTTATGGCTGTTAGCCTTTGCCTTATGTACTGAGTTGCTCTTATGTTGGGTGCTTAAATATTTAAAATTGTTATATCTTCTTCTTGGATTGATCCTTTGATCATTATATAGTGCCCTTCTTTGTCTCTTGTAAGAGTCTTTATTTTAAAGTCTATTTTGTCTGATACGAGAACTGCTACTCCAATTTCTTTTGATTTCCATTTGCATGGAATATCTTTTTCCATCCCCTCACTTTCAGTCTGTATGTGTCCCTAGGTCTGAAGTGGGTCTCTTGTAGACAGCATATTTGTGGGTCTTATTTTTGTATCCATTCTTTTGGTTGGAGCATTTGATCCATTTACATTTAAGGTAGTTATCAATATGTATGTTCCTATTACCATGTTCTTAATTGTTTTTGTTTGTTATTATAAGTCTTTTCCTTCTCTTGTGTTTCCTACCTAGAGAAGTTCCTTTAGCATTTGTTGTAAAGCTGGTTTGGTGGTGCTGAATTCTCTTAGCTTTTGCTTGTCTGTAAAAGTTTTAATTTTTCCATTGAATCTGAATGAGTTCCTTGCTGGGTAGAGTAATCTTGGTTGTAGCTTTTTCCCTTTCATCACTATAAATATGTCCTGCCAGAGTTTCTGCTGAAACTTGCAGAGTTTCTGCTGAAAGATCAGCTGTTAACCTTGTGGGGATTCCCTTGTATGTTAATTGTTGCTTTTCCCTTGCTGCTTTTTAATATTTTTTCTTCGTATTTAATTTTTGATAGTTTGATTAATATGTGTCTTGGTGTGTTTCTCCTTGAATTTATCTTGTATGGGACTCTGCGTTTCCTGGACTTCGTTGACTATTTCCTTACCCATATTAGGGAAGTATTCAACTATAATCTCTTCAAATATTTTTTCAGTCCCTTTTTTTTTTTCTCTTCTTCTGGGACCCCTGTAATTCGAATGTTGGTGCATTTAATGTTGTGCCTGAGGTCTCTGAGATTTCCTCAATTCTTTTCATTCTTTTTTCTTTATTCTGCTCTGTGGTAGTTATTTCCACACTTTTACCTTCCAGGTCACTTATCATTCTTCTGCCTCAGTTATTCTGCTACAGATTCCTTCTAGAGAATTTTTAATTTCACTTATTGTGTTGTTCATCATTGTTTGTTTGCTCTTTAGTTCTTCTCGGTCCTTGTTAAACGTTTCTTGTATTTTCTCCATTCTATTTCCAAGATTTTGGATCATCTTTACTATCATTACTCTGAATTCTTTTTCAGGTAGACTGCCTATTTCCTCTTCATTTGTTTGGTCTGGTGGGTTTTTACTTTGCTCCTTCATCTGCTGCATATTTCTCTGCCTTCTCATTTTGCTTAACTTACTGTGTTTGGGGTCTGCGTTTTGCAGGCTGCAGGTTCATAGTTCCCATTGTTTTTGGTGTCTGCTCCCAGTGGGTAAGTTTGGTTCAGTGGGTTGTGTAGGCTTCCTGGTGGAGGCGACTGGTACCTGTGTTCTTGTGGATGAGGCTGAATCTTGTCTTTCTGGTGGACAGGACCATGTCTGTGGTGTGTTTTGGGGTGTCTGTGAACTTATTATGATTTTAGGCAGCCGCTCTGCTAATGGGTGGGTTTGTGTTCCTGTCTTGCTAGTTGTTTGGCATAGGGTGTCCAGCACTGTAGCTTACTGGTCGTTGAGTGGAGCTGCATCTTAGCATTGAGATGGAGATCTCTGGGAGAGCTTTCACTGTTTCATATTACATGGGGCTGGGAGGTATCTGGTGGGCCAATGTCCTGAACTTGGCTCTCCCACCTCAGAGGCTCAGGCCTGACACCCAGCCAGAGTACCAAGACCCTGTCAGCTACACGGCTCAGAAAAAAAAGGAGAAAAAGAAAGAAAGAAAAAATAAAATAAAGTTGCTAAAATAGAAAAAAATTATTAAAAATAAAAATTAATTGAAAAGAGAGAGAAAGAAAGAAGACAGCAACCAAACCAAAAACAAATCCACCAATGATAACAAGCACTAAAATCTGTACTAAAAGGGCTTCCCTGGTGGTGCAGTGGTTGAGAGTCCGCCTGCCGATGCAGGGGACACGGGTTCATGCCCCGGTCCGGGAAGATCCCACATGCCACACAGCGGCTGGGCCCGTGAGCCATGGCCGCTGAGCCTGCACATCCGGAGTCTGTGCTCCGCAACGGGAGAGGCCACAACAGTGAGAGGCCCGCGTACAGCCAAAAAAAAAAAAAAAAACTATACTAAAAAAACCCAAAAGAAACAAACAAAAAAACCCAAAATGGACAGTCAGAACCCTAGGAGAAATGGCAAAAGCAAAGCTATACAGAGAAAATCACACAAAGAAGCATACACATACAAACTCACAAAAGAGAAAAAGGGAAAAAATATATATAAATGTAAAAAAAATAAAAACGGAAGAGAGCAACCAAATCAATAAGCAAATATACCAATGATAATAAGCTCTAAATACTAAACTAAGATAAACATAAAGCCAGAAACAAGTCAGATGCAGAAAGCAAACCCCAAGTCCACAGTTGCTCCCGAAGCCTACGACCTCAGTTTTGGAATGATTGTCTATTCAGGTATTCCACAGATACAGGGTACGTCACGTTGATTGTGGAGATTTAATCCACTGCTCCTATGGCTGCTGAGAGAAATTTCCCTTTCTCTTCTTTGTTCACACAGCTCCTGGGGTTCAGCTTTGGATTTTGCCCTGCCTCTGCATGTAGGTCACCTGAGGGCGTCTGTTCCCCATCCAGACAGGACGGGGTTAAAGGAGCGGCTGATTAGGCAGCTCTGGCTCACTTAGGCCAGCGCGAGGGAGCGGTATGGAATGCAGGGCGAGCCTGTGGTGGCAGAGGCCAGCGAGACGTTGCAACAGCTCGAGGCATGGCGTGTGTTCTCCCGGGGAAGTTGTCCCTGGATCACGGGACTGTGGCGGGCTGCACAGGCTCCCAGGAGGGGGAGGTGTGGATAGTGACCTGTGCTTACACACAGGCTTCTTGGTGTCTGCAGCAGCAGCCTTAGCATGTCATGCCCGTCTCTGAGTCCACGCTGTTAGCCGCGGCTCGCGCCCATCTCTGGAGCTTGTTTAGGCGGTGCTCTGAATCCCTTCTCCTCGCGCACCCCGAAACAATGGTCTCTTGCCTCTTAGCCAGGTCCAGAGTTTTTCCCGGACTTGCTGGATATAATTGTATTTATTTAAGTAGTGTTGGATTTTTTCCTGTGCATAGTTACTCAGAACTATGGGTCTTTTCACCCTTGTTAAGCTTTTTTTATGGCAGGTACAAAGCAGCTTTTAGTCTAGGTATAATTTAGCACCAATACTAAGGCAATTCCTTTTTGAGGATTCTACCCAAAGCCCCATGTGTTATGAAGTTTGTTCTCGATCCTGCATGAACTCTGGGAATTGTTCTGCTTATGTTTTTCCTGATAGTTCTTTTTCCATCTTTGGATAGTTTTTGCTTATGCACATGCAGCCACAGACTTGAGGGGACACCTGTGCAGATCTCTGAAACGCTCTCTTTGTGAAGGTCCCGCCCTTCTGGTAATTCAGCCTTGGAAATTCTAGCTGCCTTGGCTTCCCTGAACTTTCATCTCTGGCTTCTCTACTCAGTCAGACTGCTGGGTTCTGTTACGGTCTCCACTCCCTTTGCTAAGGCCTGGAAAATGCCTCTAGGTGGTGAGCTGGTACAGTCGACAAACAACCTTGCTTGTTTGCCTTCTTTCAGAGATCAAGTTTCTGTACTGCTTTTTTGCACAATGCTTAAAACTTGTTATTATGAAACAATGCTTTGGTTTCCTAGTAGTTTAAGATGTAAGGGTATCTGGTCCCCGTTACTCCATCTTGGCTGGAAGCAGAAGTGATCACTCCCTCCTTTGAGAAATACTTTATTTTCTTTTTTGTTTTCCTGCTTTAATGGTCACTTCTTAATCTCCTTTTCTTCTATTTCCTCTTTCTGATCTACTTCTGAATATTGGCATAGGTCCCCTTCTCTTTTCTATTTATTATCTTCGTTGGTAGATTTATCTAGCCTCATGCTAGATATGCTGTTGACTATAAAATAGGTATCTCCAGCGCGATCTCCCCTCTGAATTCGAGACCCACCCATCTGATTAGCTTATTTGACACCTCTGTGATGTCTACCAGGCCTCTTTTAAAAATTATTCATTTGTTTGTTTTTATTGAAGTATAGTTTATTTACAATATCATGTTAGTTTCAGGTGTATAGTACAGTAATCCAGTTATTTTTATATATATATATACCTCTTCAGTTTCTTTTCCCTTACAGGTTATTACAAAATATTGAGTATGTTTCCCTGTTCTACCAGGCCTCTTACACTTAACAAGCCCACAGTAAAATTCTCAACTTACTCCTCTCCCAAACGTGTTTCTTTCATAGTCTTTGTATCTTAGTAATGAGGTTCATTCACTAATGCATCACCCACCCAGAAACTTAAGGAAAAAACTTTGAGTCACCTTCACTTCTTTTTTCTTCTCGTCTAACATCGAATCCATTAGAAAGTCCTGCAGGCTCTGCTTCAAAAATGTATTCCAGAGCATCCCAACTCTTACAACTTCACTGCTACCACCTTGGTCTCTGTCTTGGAATTTCTTGCCTGGACTATTACAATATTCTTCTACCTGCTTCCACTCTGGCCTGTTCCCAACTTAGCCTATCGTCCCCACAGTAGCCAAATTTTAATCAGATCATTTCACTTTTCTGTCTCAAGCCCTCCAATGGCTTCCTATCACATTTAAAATAAAATGCAAATATCTTATCATACCTATAAGGCCAAATATGATTACCCCCTATTTCTTTAATTTGGTCTCTTAGCATTTCCCCCATCTATTTATTTATCCCAGGTAGACCCAGCTTCTTTCTGAATCCTGAGCACAATTAAGATTTTTACGTACTCAGGGCCTTTGCACATGCTGTGCTCCTCTACCTAATCTGTGAAGCATAGTTGCTCTTTCTTATCACTCAGGTCTCATCTCAAATTTTTCTCTTCAGAGAGGTCTTCTCTGACCTAATATAAAGAAGCTTCTCACCCTGTCACTTTCTTATCCCATTACTTCCTTTTATTTTCTTTATTACCCATGTCATTGATTGCAACAATGGCTGCAATTATCCATCCCTCCATCAACACCCCTCTGCAATATGACTTTGCAACACCTTCCATTGAGATGTGGAGTCTATTTCCCCAGTCCTCAAATCTGGACTGGACTTATGACTTGCTCTGTCCAATAGAATGTTTGGGAAGTAAAGGTGTGCCAGCTCTGAGCCTTGTCGTCTTCTGCTCTTACTCTTGGATGCCAGCAACTTCCTGGAGAAAAAGACTGAGCTAGTTTGGTGGAGCATGAGAGAACTTGTGGAGGAAAACTGAGGCACCCCAGCCAACAGCCAGCCTTTCCCAGAAGCAGAACCACCGGGCTTCCCTGGAGCCAATTGCATATGCATGAAGGAACCCAGACCAGACTGTTAGAACTGCTGAGCTGACCTGTAATCTCATGAGCAAAAATAAATAGTCATTTTTTAAAAATCATAAAATATTAGCATGGTTGGTCATGCAGCAAAAAAACCAATCCAGTCATAACACTATTTGAAATTATGTTACATGTATGCTCACTTCTTTATTTTTTTAATGTTTTAAAAAAGTTTTTGATAATATGTTTTATTTAAGAATATGTATTATTTAACCCAAAATATCAGAGTAGTATTATTTCAGTGTGTACTCTATACAAAAATTATTTACATTCTTTTTTCTTGCATAAAGTCTTTTGAGGGTATATTTTATGTTTGTAGCACACCTCAATTTAGAGCAGTCCCACTTCAAATGCTCAGTAGGTCTGGTGGGAATCGTCTAACACTTCTTTATTGTGTCTCCCCTACTAAAGTAAAAACTCCTTGAGGGTAGGGAGTTTTGCTCATCATCATATTGTAGTAGTTATAGCTGTAGCATTGGATCAAAATGATAGTATAACAATATGGTATTTTAAGAAAGACCCAACTATTGACATTTCATTAAAAAGGTAAGGTATGGCCACCAAAGTCATCTATACTTTGTCCTAAATTCTTCCTAAGGGAAAGCCAGGATAGAGGACTGAGGAAACTTTATTCTTTCAGGAGAACGATAATCAAAACAAACTGAAATAAATTATCCTACAGGAGGAGGAATCAGGCACCAACAAGGGATCTGGCCCTTTTCTGGGAGGGGAGAAGAGTGAATCTCATCCCAGGGAAAGGAAGCTGGGAAGACCTGGGAACCTCATTCTTTCTTTGTCCCTCCCCCATCCCCCAATTCTGCTGCCATATCCTCTTCTTGTTTGCCTTAATGTGTCCTCTCATCCCGATTCTAAGGAGACCCCTTCAAGGCTCTCCGAAGAACAGCAGAACCCAAACTGGCTTTAGGAGGAGTATAAATTACTAATATCACTCAAACCAACCAACTGAAGGAAAAAGCAAACAATGGCCAACCAGCCAGTGATCCTGGTCATGGGATTTTCACAATAACAGGGGAGGAATATAGACAGATGGATTTTTAAAGGAGTGTTTCTTGGGCCAATTAGAAATTTTGATATAGCATAAAATTTTCTGGGTATCTCTCCAGATGTAAATAATTCAGATTTCAAATTTTTAAAAATACTGGAATAATTGTATTACACAATTGTAAGTATAAAATATTAAAATTGTATTTTAATACAGTTAAAATTGTATTTTTAATATTAAAAATATTGATACTTTGATACTTAAAGCTGGCATGTTATTCTGGAATGCCTGAACACCTTCAGCCTATACTGCGATCACCATCACGTCCCCAGCACCTAGGACAGCGCCCGACAGGTTCTCATCCATGAAATGAGCGGATGAATGAACAGACGCTTGGTAGGATTTGGCTGTAGGAACGGGCTGGGTGGAGGTCCAACCGCAGGGTAGTCAGCTGCCCTCAAACACACATACACACTCCACATGCCACCTCCGCAAACAACTGCTGCCCTCCCAGGCGGACCCCAGCTCTGACTGGGAGCAGGAGGGGCACTGCATATGCTCCCAAGGGCATGCATCCCAGGGCTAAGGCATCACACCCGGTGGAGGAGGTGTTGCAAACCCTCCACGTCCTCCTGGCCTGGAAAGCCTCAGTCTTCCATCAGAGGCTCCCATGATGCTAGCATGGGTGGGGCTTTGGAGGAAAATAACAGTAAGAACAACATAATGGCCACCTCCTCAGTGCTCACTGTGTACCAGGCATTGTGCTAAGTCCTTTTGTATGTTCCTCTATTTTAATTTTTAGAGCACTCTATTTTGTGGATGAAGAAACTGAGGCTGACAGAAGTTAAGTCACTTGCCTGGGGCCACACAGTTAGGGGGTGGCAGAGGTCAGGATTCGAACCCAGGTCTTTCTGTGCCATACTTCCTGAAGGCTGTGGTAGGCCAGCACCTGCCTTGTCTGCCTGTTTGGAGCTGCCCCTCCCTTCATCTATCCCAATGGGGGCCCCGAGCCCCACTCTGAGCCCCAAACTCCACCCTGCAGGTCTCTGGGGCCCAACCCTGACTCATGATGTTTTTCTTCTTGGGATCAGCGTATTCATCACCTGGGGTCCCCTTTCCAAAGAGCTCACACTCTTCCTATTTCTCTGCACTGGGGCAGGCCTGACAGCCTTGTCCGACAAAGGGCTGAATTACCTCCTACCAGACTAGTATGTGTTCTCTCATTGATCTCATCCCTCCTCCCTTCAAACCCACACTCCCATCCTATCCTTTCATGTACATGTCACCTCCCCAGAGAGCAGACACCTCCTACATGCACAGGAGCTCAAGCACCAGATATACTGTAGATCTTCCTCAACTTAGGGTGGGGTTATGTCCTGATAGACCCATCATAAATGGAAAATATTTCGTCAAAAATACATTTGATACACCTAACCTACCGAACGTCATCACTTAGCCCAGCCTACCTTAAACATACTCAGAATACTTCCATTAGCCGCAGTTGGACAAAAACATCTAACACAATGCCCATTTTGTAATAAAGTGTTGAATATCTCATGTAATTGAATACTGTACTGAAAGTAAAAAACAGAATGGTTGTCTGGGTACAGGAGAGTTGTAAGGGTATCGGTTTTTCACCCTTGTGATCTCATAGCTGCATGAGAGCTACAGCTTCTGCCACTGCCCAGCATCACGAGGGAGTGCGTACTGCATATCACTAGCTGGGGAAAAGACCAAAATTCATTTTGAAGTATGGTTTCTATTGAATGTGTATCGTTTTACACCATGGTAAAGTACAAAAATTATAAATGGAAGCATCGTAAATCTGGGACCATCTGTATATACCAGGGACCTGCATCCTATGTACACAGGTGAGCCGCTGTTTTTCACACACAGGCAGGATATGCTCCACACATGTACACGGGCACCCACACCCTCCCCCCACAGGAAGTCACACACCACACACATCATTCAGCATACCTGGCACACACACATACCTGTTAAACTTCACACCCACTCACAAGACAGACCTACACTGCCCGCCCCCTTCCACCCTCTCCCACTGCAGTTGGAAGGTCGTTTGGTGTGATGGGTACTCCAAGTAGGGAAACGTTCTCCTTGCACTAGCCCCACCTTCCAGGTGCCCCAACAAATTCACAGGTGTGTGTGAAAGAAAAGGAGAAGAAGATGGAGCAGAGTGAACTAAACAGGCCCTAGATCCGCCATGGGCAAACAAGGGCCCCAAGTCCCGCTAGAAAAATTGACGATGTTTTGTTTGTTGGAGAGAGATCTTGGTGATATGGCTGATACACTGAGAAAAAAAGGGGCTAGTGGGTCAAGGGGCCCCTGGACGCCTCTGGGGAAGGAAGCAAATGAGGATTATAACTGTGGTGAAATAGAGAATATATGTGCAGGACAAATTTTAGATATTTGAATAAAGCAAAGCATGAACAGGAGAAGAAAATTCCCAAAGATGAGAAACCACTTGTCTCTTGGCTAAGATGAGAATTCACAGAGCTGGGGGTGGGGTGTTACTGGGGAACCAGCTGAGGGATAGTGGGGATCAGACTCCAGATTTCTTCCAGCGATTTGTCCAAAGTGCTTCTCCCAGCCTCGATTCTGAACAATGCTTATCATGCTGCCAAGAAGCGTAAAGGAAAATTCGGTTAGTTGTGAGCCTGGGCAGGTCACATCTCTGCTTGTCCATCCACGCGCATGGTTGATTGGCCAGGACGAGGCTCCCACGTGCGGTCTGCAGTCAGAGGCAGAGGATAGAGAGGGCAGCCTGGGGTCTGGCCCGTGGGGCCCAGGGAGCCGGCATTAGAGCCTTCGGGCTGAGCTGTTTTCAACCTGGGGCAGAAGGCACAGGTGGCACCGGGGACAAGTCCCTTCCTGCCTTTACTGGGAACGCAACGTGGCCTCATGTTAGGAGGGACGGCAGGTGAGGGCCACCCCAGACAGCCCTGAAGGCGCAGAGACAGAAACACGAGAGCGCTGCTTGTGAGCGCAGCTGAGTCTGCATTCTCCTTGGACATTTCTCTGCAGAAAAAGGGTGACATTTGAGGGGGCTGGAGTGTGCCGTGGGCAGGTGGAGGGATGTGGATGTGGGCTGGAGAAACTGGAGAATTCTGTTACATGACCTCAGTGATGCCCACAGGCCTGCTGCTGCTGGGACATCCAGGTTTTTTTTGTCTTTATCTCCAAACAAATTGGTCCCTGATCAATAGCAGCAGGTGACCCAAAGCCCACTTTCCGGTGGACCCTTCGCTCTGGTTCTCCCAAGGGTTTGCCCCTTTTGCTCTCCCTGCCTCATAGGGTGGGGCAAGGTTTACACAGAAGCAGAGCTGAGGGAAGTCTCTGGGCCATCCCAGTTATTTGGGAGCTGCTCTGCTCTCAGAAACCCAGGAGTGGCTCATGGGAGGCTCCCTGGAAGAGGGAGTTTGACCATTGAGTTTGGTGAGCGGAGTTGGATTAGCAAAATGCTGGGGCTGGGGAGATGGCATTCCAGGCAGAAGAGACTTTGCACGAGCAAAGCCAGGGAGATGGGGAATCTAGGAAGCCTGGAGAAGTTGGCTGAGGTCACTGTGGTGGTGAATTTTGTGTCAACTTGACTGGGCCATGGGGTGCCCAGATATTTGGTTAAACATTATTCTGGGTGTGCCTGTGAGGGTGTTTCTGGGTGAGATTAACCTTTGAACTGGTAGACTGAGTGAAGCAGAAAGGGGGCCTCATCCAATCCACTGAAGGCTTGAATAGACCAAAGAGCCTGAGGAGGTAGGAATTTCTGTTGCTTGACTACTGACCTGGGATACTGGTCTCCTGCCTTTTTTTTTTTTTGCCGTATGCGGGCCTCTCACTGTTGTGGCCTCTCCCGTTGTGGAGCACAGGCTCCGGACGCGCAGGCTCAGCAGCCATGGCTAACGGGCCCAGCCGCTCCGCGGCATGTGGGATCTTCCCGGACCGGGGCACGAACCCGTGTCCCCTGCATCGGCAGGCGGACTCTCAACCACTGCGCCACCGGGGAAGCCCCTCCTGCCTTTGAACTTGGACTAGGACTGGAACTTATACTTTGGCTCTCCTGGGTCTCCAACTTGCTGTCTACAGATCCTGGAACTGTTCAGCCTCCATAATCTCAAGCAAATTCTTTATAATAAATCTCTTCCTATGTATCTATGTATCTATCATCTATCTATCTGTCTGTCTATTTATATCTATCTATCTGTCATCTACCTATGTATCTATCTATTATCCATCTATCTACCTGCCTACCTACTACCTCTCTCTCTCTCTCTCTCTATCATCTCTACCTACTACCTCTCTCTCTCTCTCTCTCTATCATCTCTGTCTCTATCTCTATTTCTATCTCTATGTCCTATGGGTTCTGCTTCTCTAGAAAATCCTGACTAACACAACCAGAGTGGTGGTTCTCACCGGTGTCTGCACACCATCGTCACCTGTGAGACTTAAGAAGGATGACTCCCTGGGCTCCATCCCCAAAGGCTCTGATTCTATTGATCTGGGGTCAGGCGTGGGCATCTCTATTTCTTAGAAGCTCCAGGGACTCCCTGGTGCAGCTAGGAGAAGTGGAAAAGTTCTGATCTGGGGCATGGGGCATGGGGCATGTGAAGGAGAGGAAGGAAAGGGATGTGAACTCATTCCGGCATCTGTGCTGCAGGCGTTTACTTGTTGAATAGCATACAGATACCCACCACAGCAGCGGTGGTGATGAACCCTCTTTTTCGGATAAGGAAACCAGTGCCTCAGTGAGTGAGTGGATGGCTCAAGGCTCTGAGGCTAGTAAGTGGCAGAGCTGGGACTCACACCCTAAAATCTGAAAGATGAGCCTGGAAAGGTTTGGCCTCAAAGTGGCATTTGCCTTCTACTCTGGGAGCATGGAGAACAGTGGAACATGGTTACCCTCACTCTAAGGTCAGATCCTCTCATCCGTAATGCCCACTCCTGCCTGGGAGATCTTCAAGCTTGTGGAGTCTGCATGATTATGAGTTCCACGACAACGTCTTGTACTTTTTAGCGACATATTAGTCGAGTATTAATGTTGGACGGGACTTCAGAAATCAGAACATCTCCTACCCCCCTACCTTCCTTCCAGGATTGGGACGGTGTTCCATTCATTTCTTTATCCCCTTGACAGCAGTGCTTGGCACTCAGTGGATCCTCCATTAATGTTTATGGAATTGAAATAAATGATTTAAAAGGTCACAAAACTGATGTAACAAATGCTCAGGTAAATTTAGCTCTCTTTCCCACACAGAGCGAGCTATAGCCGAGCTGCAGCTAGAATCAGTTCTGCTGATCCCAGCCATGTGGCCTTTCTATGCTGTTGTTTCCATGCTGTTGTTGCTGGTTTCAGAATCATAGCCTTTTGGGGCTGGATGAGCCTCAGAAAAGGTTTATACAGCATTTAAAAACAGTCTTCATCTTCTGTGTCCTCTCCAATTCAGTAGCAGCGACTGTCCACAATGCTGTGTGGAGAAAAAGTCTAAGACTCATGAGGAAAGAGTGCCATCATTGATTAGTGATGTCGGCCATGGATGTAGGAATGGTTAGTGGCAGCATGCATGTCAGATATTTGCTGTTCCTGATTTCATCTAAATTCTTTACTTTATGGTTAAGAAAATCAAGGTCCCTTTGGCTGTCCATAAAATTATATAACAGTGGGAGACATATAAATAATGAGGGATCTTTCCACAAATCCCAGGTGCTCTAGGGTCTCCTTAAGGAAAGCCAGCACTGAAGTTATGGCAAAATTTCTGGACTTGAATTTGGATGAAGAGACTGGTGTACGCATTCATTTTTTTAAAAAATTTTATTTATTTATTTTTATTTTTGGTTGTGTTGGGTCTTTGTTGTTGGGTGCGGGCTTTCTCTAGTTGCGGTGAGCGGGGGCTACTCTTCGTTGCTGTGCACGGGTTTCTCGTTAGGGTGGCTTCTCTTGTTGCAGAGCACAGGCTCTAGGCGCGGGGGCTTCAGTAGTTGTGGCACATGGGCTCAGTAGTTGCGGTGCGTGGGCTCAGTAGTTGTGGCTTGTGGGCTCTAGAGCGCAGGCTCAGTAGTTGTGGCGCATGGACTTAGTTGCTCTGTGGCATGTGGGATCTTCCTGGCCCAGGGCTCGAACCCGTGTTCCCTGCATTGGCAGGCAGATTCTTAACCACTGCGCCACCAGGGAAGTCCCAGCGTACTCATTCTTATGCTTAATGATGGTGTGATCTCAGGCATGTCTTCTCTTTCTGAGTTTCAGTTTCTTCATCTATAACATGGAGTTATAATCGTTGTCTCTTAGGGTTGTTATAAAGAGTAAATTAAGGAAAGTGTGAAAAATGTCCCATCAACCATGAGGCATTGTGGGACTCATTCCTTTTGTGGATTGCATTATACGCCCCAATTCTTTACCTTTCCCTGTATCTATGCCTTTGTCATATGACTCTGCAGTTCTCTCTATAAGGCAAAGTATATTTCTCTGGCCCTCTACTTTGAACTTGGGAATGTGACTTGATTTGGCCAATGGAAATGGGCAGAAACCATAGGGTGCCAGCTTGGGCTAGGCCTCAAGGGGCATGGCATATTTCCATTTGCTCTCTTGTGCCTCTGTTGTTGTCATGAGAAGAACATGCCCCAGCTAGTCCACTGGACTAAGGACTATGAGAGAAATGGGGAAAAGGCTCAGACCCAACCTACAACTTACTGCTGCCCAGCTGAGCCCAGCCTGTATCAGCTGACCCCCAACTGACCTGCAGATGCCTGAGCTAAATGAATGCTTATCGTGGTGTGTGACTGGGATTTTTTGTTATGCAGCAACAACTGATGGAGACACCTCCAAAGGCCATTCCTGGTAAGAAGCAGCTTTCTCCCTCTGGGTTGCAGTTTCATTGCAGAGTGAGTAAAGGACAATGTGCCGCAGAGTAGGAAGGGCACCTTATCACAGACTGGGCTTCCTTCCCTCTTCCACGTTTGTGAGGAGCCCAGGGCCTCTTGGATGCTATTGACATTGAAATATGCGACGGCTTGTGTGAGAGCCTCTCACCCCTGAGACCTGGCTCCCAGGCCTCTTGCAGTCCAGCAGCTCAAATCATTTGCTTTGATTCTGTCTCATGAGCCTTGCAAACCGTTGCTTTTACTCAACCACCCTGCACCTGCAACACCCTCCCCCCCATTCTGGGGTTCTTACTGCCTATTCCCCATTCCATACTCCTTCTCTGCATCCCACTTTGGGCTGGACTTTCACTCTCTGCAGGAGGAGGGAGGATGTATGGGAAGGGCAGCTGCCCCAGTTAGCTGTGGAGGCCTGCCTCCGCCTCAGCCAGGGAGCAGGGCTGGTCTGTGGTGGGTAACTCAAGGGCAAAGAGCCCAGGAGAATATGCAAAACTCTGCATTGAAGAGACAAAAGCACAGCTCTCTGAGTCCTTTGCTCTTAAGTTCAAGAAGAAAATGTGAGAATTGATATGCTAAATGGATGCAAAGAAATTCTTCCAGCAGGTCCTGGGTCTGAGAATTCTCCCCTAGATGAAGTAAAGAAAGGCGGTGGCTGCTCTGAAGCAATTTTAACTGATATTTCTTAGAGGAAGAGGCTGTTTGACCTTGAGATCTTTGGGTTGAAAGAAAGAAACTAGGGCCAGAGAAGGGTATGGACTTGTCTAATATGGCACAGACACTTGGGGGCACAGGAGGTCTGGGCCCAGGTGTGCTAGGTCCTGATTGAGCCCTTCCTTTGCTGAGCAGGTCTTTAGAACCAACTTGGTCCAAGGCCAGGGCAGGTTCACCACCCCCGTGTAGTTCAATTGTCACTTATCTTCTTGCTGGAAAATACTGCTCTTCAAGGTATACTCATGGCATAGTCCTGCTTTCCTGTGTCCAAAGTGCCCCTGATGGTAGCTCACACTGTTGATGATAAGGCTATGCACATGTCCCCTCCGCCCTGCCCCCCCTCCCCCCAGTTGACTACGATGAACCTGACTGCCTTCCCGCACTGCTGGTACCTGGGCTGCTTTGGCCCCTGATGCGGCTGACAAAACGTGGAGGCTGCCTGCACTGCTGTCTTGGGCCCACCCTTTATAGTCTTGGCAAAATTATCACAAACTGGTCCAATATTGATATCTTTCTAAGGGTTGTGTTTTTCACTCAGTTTTATCCATGGTCACTTTATTATATCATGTAATAAATGAGAAACTGTGGCCCAGAGAGTGTAAGTGGCTTGCCTGAAGTCAAAATGCTAGCTGTTGTTGGGGTGGAGGTGTTATGGGCTGAATGTTTGCGTCCCCTGCCAAGAATTAATAGGTGGAAGCCCTATCCCGCAATGTGATGGTATTAGGAGGTGGGGCCTTTGGGAGGCGATTAGGTTTAGATGAGGTCAGATGGGTGATGCCCTCATGATGGGATTAGAGCCCTTATAGGAAGAGGAAATGCCATGTGAGCACACAGGGAGAAGGTAGCCTTCTGTAAGCCAGGAGGTGGGCTCTCCCAGACACCAAATCTACTGGTGCCTTGATCTTAGACTCCCAGATTCCAGAAATGTGAGAAATAAATGATTGTTGTTTAAGCCAGTGTATGGCAGTCTGAACTCACTATGATGGCAGGTGAGAAGCCATTCCTTCTGACCCTTAGCCCAAAGTCCCTTCTCCACCACAGTGTCTTTTGGGGAGGGTAGACCGCATACATCACTATGATCACCTAAGGTTTTGTTTGTCTGACTCTTCACGGGCTGGTGAACTTCATTCTGTCTTCATTATTCTGTCATTCTGGGGATGACGGAGGGGGTTTAGTGAGATCTGTCAGCCATAGTGACACAAAGTTGGAAAAATGTGTTTCTCTAAGAACACTGTTGGCAGGAGAGCAGGAGCAGACATCTTGCTGTCCAACAAGCGAGGTAATTAACATTCCATTAACAAGGCCATTACAACTCCTCAATGGAAATCATGCTTCATCTTAAGGTGCGAAGCCCAATTCTAAGTGAGGTATAACAGCTGAATAAGCATACCTGCTGATTTATGTCCATAAAACTTAATTTATTAGCTCTGTCTTAATTGTGATGGTGTGTATAGTCCCGGAGCCATTAGCAAAATTCTCTAAAAGCCTTTGACGAGAATAATATGCCCAATAAATGAGATGAGTAACACTTTTTCTGCTTCTGAGGCCATAGACTTGCTAATAAGTGTGGCTGGTTTTTAATGGAGTGGCTGAGTGGGTGAGGGGAGCTCCTGGAGGATGTGATGGAGGGTGGCCTCATCTCACCCTGCCCTGGGACCAGCCCCACAGCTGCGTCTGGAAGGATGGGTGATATTTGGACATGTGGAGATACTGAGAGAGGTGGAGGGGACAAGAGAGAGTTCTCCAAGGCATAGCAAGTGCGGCAAAGATGTGGAACAGGCAGTGTGCAATTCCAGTGAGCTGTTTGGCTGGAGAATAACTGTGTGACTTCCTGTATCACCCCCTCTCTCGCTCCCCTTCCTTCATCTTTCCTCCCAGCACTGCCAAGAGCTTGGCCCTGTAGTGAGCACACAGTACCTTAGTCTTTGGGTGTCTGTATGAATGCCAAGAGGCGGACCCTGATGCCCTTCTCACGGGGGTTCAGACATGCTGCCAACAATAAAAGTCCAGTAAAGCCCACATCTCATGGGCATTGAAGGGCATATTATTTGGCCACTGTAAATCCATCTAGTTGAACTTCCGTTGCAACACAGAATAAGTGGTCTCCTCTGGGAACTTTAATGGTCAAAGAAGAATCATGTTCCGTCTTTGCCCTGCTTTCTCTTCATATGGGAAGAGAGGTGTTAGAACCCTCACGATTAGGGGAAGCAATTCCAGTGACTTCTGCCAAGGTCTGACACCAGAAGTTCTTCTCCATGTCTTTCATGGACATCATTTTCTGAAAAGGACAAATGGAACAAATGGTTTGAATAGAAACACTCCCAGCCTGCCCTGGTTGCAAGCTGTTACCCAGCTTCCTCTTTGCAGCTGTGCATCACTCCTCTCTACTCACCACTGTCCATAACAAGGGCGCTGGAGGGCCCAGGGGTTCAATACTCTTGGAACAGAGGGCACCAGAGGCCCGAAGAACAGCGTCACTGCCAGGTCTCCCCTAGGTCCTCATGCTAGTCACTCAACTTCTGTTCTTAAACTACTTTGAATTGGAGTTCTGTTACTTAAAACCAAAGGAATCTTGATTCATATAGTCTGTCATATATTGCCCATACTTTTCTTACTAAGCAATGTAGGAGAAAAAAAAGCCAGAAAGAATTTGCACTATAAGGAAACGATACAAGCCTCGAGAAGCTGTCAAAATCCTGTTCTAATGCTTTTTAAAAAAAATCAACTCTATTGAGGTGTAACTTACATACAATAAAATTGATGTTTTAAGCATACAGATTGATGACTTTCGATATAGGTGTATACCCAT
Source organism: Tursiops truncatus (assembly GCF_011762595.2). Classification (NCBI taxonomy): domain Eukaryota; kingdom Metazoa; phylum Chordata; class Mammalia; order Artiodactyla; family Delphinidae; genus Tursiops; species Tursiops truncatus. The sequence continues at coordinate 152,792,854 of NC_047034.1, forward strand.
GTAACTGCCGCCCCAATTAAGATACAGAACATTAAAAAAAAAAAAAAAAAAAAAGATACAGAACATTTCTGTCTTCCCAAAAAGTTTCCTGGTGTCCCTATTGCCGAATTGCTGCCAGGTAACCACAGCTGTCATTTCTATCACTGTTGATTAGTTTTACCTCTTCAGTCACATAAACTGAGGGTCGTAAATCATGCCGTACATACCCCTTTTTATCTGGCTTCTTTAACTCAGCATATTATTTTGAGAATCACTATGTTGTTGAATGTATCAGTAGTTCATTTTTATTGCAGAGTAGTGGTCTATTTTCTACATACAGCACAATTTGTTTAACCATTCACCTGTGGATGAATATTTGGGTTGTTTCCAGAGTTTGGGGGCTATTATGAATACAATTGTTATGAACATTTATGTACAAGTCTCTCTATTTTATACGCGTATGTATATACGTAATTTCTCTTGTATATGTAACTTATATGTGCATTTATATACAAGTATATATGTATTATAAATATATACATTATATATAGTTTATATATTGACATATATTATATACATATATATAATTTCTCTTAGATAAATATATAGGAGTGGAATTTCTAGGCTATATATGTTTAACTTTGTAGGAAACTCACAAACTTTTTGCAAAGTGGTTGTACCATTATATATTCTCATCAGGAGGCTATGACAATTCCAGTTCCTCCGCAGACCCATCATGAGATCTTGGAATTGTCCGTCTTTTAAATTTTAGCCATTCCAGTGGGTGTGAAGTGGCTCACTGTGGTTTTAATTTACATTTCTCTGTTGACTAATATTTAATATCTTTTCATGTGTTTATGGCCTTTTTTATACCTCCTTTTGTGAAGTGTTTGTTCAAATTTTGCCCATTAAAAAAAATCGAGTAGTTTATCTTCTTTTTATCAAGCCATAAGTGTTTTTTATGTATTCTGGATACAAGTTCTTTGACAAATATATGTGATGCAAATATTTTCTCTCAGCCTGTGGTTTGCCTTTTCCTCATAGTGTCTTTTAGAGAGCAGAAGTGTTTTATTTTGATGAGGCCTAATTTATCCTTTCTTTTTTCGGTACGCGGGCCTCTCACTGCTGCGGCCTCTCCCGTTGCGGAGCACAGGCTCCGGACGCGCAGGCTCAGCGGCCATGGCTCACGGGCCCAGCCGCTCCGCGGCATGTGGGATCTTCCCGGACCGGGGCACGAACCCGTGTCCCCTGCATCGGCAGGGGGACTCTCAACCACTGCGCCACCGGGGAAGCCCACCTTTTTTTTCTTTTATGACTAATGCTTTGTCTTTCTGTTTCAGAAATCATTGCCTAACCTCAAATTGCAAAGATTTTCCTCCTATGACTTCTTCTAAACATCTTATGGTTTTAGGTTTATGTCTATGATCCATTTCAAATTAATTTTTGTGTATGGGATGAGGTAGAGGTTGAGTTCCCTTTTCTTTCAGAGGGTTTCAGGATTTTTCGAATCCAGCTGTTCTAACACCATTTGTTTAAAACACTGTCTTTTCTCCATTGAGTTATGTTGGTGCCTATGTTGCTGAAAATCAACTGGTCATAATATACATTGGCCTATTTCTGGACTCTCTAGTCTGTTCTATTGATGTATATGTTTACCCTTATACCAATATCATTCTATCTTCATAACTGGAGCTTTATAATGTAAATCTTGAAATCAGCTAGTGTAAATCCTCCAGTTTTGCTCCTTTTCCCCCATTTTGTTTCAGCCATTCTATTCCAGATCCTTTGTATTTCCACTTAGTTTTAGAATCACTTCGTCAATTTGTACCCAAAAAATATCTCTAGTATTTTGATTGGGATTGTACTGAATTTATAGATCATTTTGGGGAGAATGAACAACTTAACAATATTGACTCTTCTAATTTATGACGGTGGTAAATCTCCCCATTTATTTAGATCTTGTTTGATTTTTCCCAGTACTATTTTATAGTTTTCAATGTAGAGATATTGCAATCTTTTTTCAATTTATTCGAAACATTTAAAAATTTGACACTATTGCAATCATATCATTTAAAAAAATGTTCATTTTCCTATTGTTTATTGCTAGGGCCTACAAATACAATTGCTTTTTATGTATTGGTCTTTTATTCTGTGATACTGCTAATTTTTCTTATTTATCCATTAGGTGTTTTTTGGTAGATTCCTTAGAATTTTCTACAATTATGTCATTGGCAAGAAAAGATTATTTTAGAATTTTCTACAATTATGTCATTGGCAAGAAAAGATTATTTAACTTCTACCCTTCAAATACTTTTGCCTTCTATTTCTAATTTTCTCTCTTTTTTTCTTGTTGTACTGGCCAGGACTTGTAACACATGCTGTACAGAAATGGTAAGAGTGGACATCCTTACCTTTTTCCTGATATTAGAAGAAAAGCATTAGGTATGATGTTAGCTGTATTTTTGTTTGTTTGTTTGTTTTTGCACAGATGTCCTTTATCAGGTTGAGAAATTTCCTTCTATTTTTAGTTTGCTGAGAGTTTCTGTTTTGGTCATAAATTTTTGCAGTATAATCCCACATTCATTTTGATTTAAGTACTTTCCTGTATGTGAAAATTAATAAATATTACACCAAGAGAAATTTTGGAAGGAAAAATATTAAAATGTAAAAATTAAAGCTTAAGGATAACTGAAAGGAAGCATAAGCAAAGATCTTTCTATCTTTTCAGATTTGCTAGTGTGAATGTCCTCTCTAAGCATGACCCCAAAAGAAGGAACCATGAAAAAAAAGTTACTAGACTATATAGAAATTGTTAATTGCTGTCCTAAGGATGTCATAAACAAATATTGAAGGCTAATTACCACCTGGTTAAAAATATATGCAACATACATGATAGATGAAGGGCTGTTATTTCTTACATATAAAGAGTTAATACACATAAAGAGGAAAATTTAGAACTATCTCATAAATGGGCAAAGGGCATGAACAAGCAGTTTACCAAAGAAATAGAAATATCCAAGAAAAGTATAAAAAGATGTTCCATCTCAGGAGTAATAAAGTAAATCCAAACCAACTAATAACAGATGTTATTTGGAAGATTGGCAAAGGTTAACAGATTGATAACGTTTAGTGTCAAAGAGGGTGTAAGGAAGTTTTCATATTGTTGATGGGAGAGCAAATTGTTGTAATATCATTGGAAGACATTTTCTAATATTTATCCGAAGTCTTAAAAATGTACCTATTCCTGGATCCCACAATTCTACTTCCAGGAATTTATTCTAAAGCAATAATTAAACAAATGAGAAAAGATTTGTGTATAAAGATGTTTATTGCAAATTATTGATAACATCAAATTTTGTTTTTTTTAAATTTTATTGAAGTATGGTTGATTTACAATGTTTTGTTTAATTTTTCCTTACAGCAAAGTGACTCAGTTATACATATATCTATATTCTTTTTCATATTCTTTTCCATTATGGTTATCACAGGATATTGAATATAGTTCCCTGTGCTATAGAGTAGGACCTTGTTGTTTATCTGTCCGATATATAATAGTTTGCATCTGCTTATCCCAAGCTCCCAATCCTTCCCTCCACACCCCCACTGCTGGAAACCACAAGTCTCTTTTCTATATTTGTGAATTCATTTTTGTTTCATAGATATGTTCATGTGTGTCATGTTTTAGATTCTACATATAAGTGATAATTTCATATTTTGGATACAACCTAAATGTCCACCTGTAGGAACCCAATTAAGTAAACAAGTTATGCTATAGCCATTCAATGGAATACAATGAAACTATGTAAATGGATTATGTGGATTTATATTAATTGAAATGGAAAGATGTGCCTAGTTAAATTAAAGATGGCTTGTGTATATTAAGATTACATCTTTTAATTAAGAAAGGAAATATATATGTATATATATATATATACCCAACACAATGATAGGCGCTCAATAAATGTCGACTGGCTGAATGTCCAAATTAAAAAGAAAAGTCTAGATGTGTGTATAGTATATCAAATGTTAACAATGAATATCTACAGATGGAGGGTATTAGGTGATTTTTACCTTCTTTGCTATTTCTGTACAATTTGAAAAACTTTTAACAGACATGTATTACTTTTATAATCAGAAATGGCAAAAGATCTATTTGTTTTCTACAGAATAAAAGAATCAATAGGACTTGATTGATGGTAAGTGGGGCGTGGGGATAATGAAGGTGCTGAGGATGATGGCCTGTATTTTGGTTTGGGTGACTGCCTTCAGGGTTCTGTCTGCATTTCAGACAGGGAAATCAGGAGAAGGAGGGTGTGTGTGTGTGCGTGCGTGCGTGTGTGTGTGTGTGTGTGTGTGTGTGTGTGTGTTGTTTGTTAAAATTTCCACCTATTGTGTTTGCAGTGCCAGTGGGGTACCCAGTTAGATATATGGATCTGGAGCTCCAAGAAAGAGGTTGGATCACAAACCAATTACTTTTTTTTTTTTTTTTTTTTTTTTTCGGTACGCGGGCCTCTCATTGTTGTGGCCTCTCCTGTTGCGGAGCACAGGCTCCGGACGCGCAGGCTCAGCGGCCATGGCTCATGGGCCTAGCCGCTCCTCGGCATGTGGGATCTTCCCAGACCGGGGCACGAACCCGTGTCCCCTGCATCGGCAGGCAGACTCTCAACCACTGCGCCACCAGGGAAGCCCCCAATTACTATTGATCATGTCATGAGTCAGCAGCCGATGTGTGTTAGTTACAGTTACAGCTGTGAACGCTGCTGCCCAGCAGAGAGGGCAGAGTGAGGAGGGGGCAAGGGGGCAATCCTGCAGAACACTGTTATTTTCAAGGAGGGCAGGAAGGGTTTCCAGGAGAGGAACCAGAGGAGGAATAGGGAGTTAGGAAGGAGGAGAACCAGCAGAGAGTGGCGTCCTGAAACGGGGAGACAGATGCCGCTGAGAGGTCAAACTAGGTGCAGGATGAAAAGTGCCTAGCAGATCTGGTAATTAGCAGGTCATCCATGACCTTGGTGGGAGTGGTCTCACTGGAATGGTGGGGCAGTAAGTGTATTCAATTCTAATGAGACACTTGGATGAGAGGGTAAGACAAGACCTAAGGTGATAGCTGGAGGGAGATGGAAGGTCAAGAAAGATATTTTTTTACCAGGATGGGAGGGATTTGATCACATTCATGGGCTGAAGGGAAGGAACCAGCTGAAGGGGAGCCCTTAAAGACACTGGAGATGGGAGAATGGTACTACCGGGGTTAGGGGGGGATCAGAACAGGTGGGAAAGGGCGTGATCTACCTCAGAGAGGATTAGTCCTAACGGCGGGGGCACCCTTCTTCCACAATGATGGAGGAGAGAATGGATGTGGGTGCAGTGGTGGCGGTAGGGTGGGGGCAATTATTAGAGGTGGTCCATTCCTGATTTTCTCCAGGACCCAAAAGATACTCTCTCGATGGTTTTTCATCGTCTCAGTACCCAGAAAGACCAGCGTTTTAAGGTTCCCGCTTGATGAAGTTGGCTTGATGCAAAGCAATAATGAAAGTTGCCAATGGAGAATGTGGCAGGAATCGGCCCGGGTGTCAAATTCACTCAGTTCCTGTGTGCAGATAGATAATTACAAGGTCTCTGCACCAGCCGAACACAACGGATCAAGATTTTTCTCGTGCGTAAGCCGGCACATGTTGAAGATTTCCAGAATACAGATTTCCGAAATAATGATTCTAATAAACAGTGGTTATCTTAACTTTATTTTCAGGCCGTAAAACACATCCTTTGATAAATTATTTCGCCGTCTATCCCAAGTGCACCTCTCCGTGCCAGTCTCCCCTCCCCCGGCCGGCAGCCGCCCGAACGGCAGTTCCATATATTATTCATTCCAATCAAATAAGACACAGTGGTGCCTCAGTAAACTTGCTTTTCATATCAGAATTGCTCTTATTGAGTAATACACACTGCAGACCCCAGCTTCCAGCACCAGGCCTGAAATGAGCAATTCTCTCATTGTAATAATGTGCCTCTGTCATCTCCTTATTATCAGCGTGATAAAAGATGAAATATTCACAGACGCTGCCCTCCTAACCTGATCACAGCTTGATATTTGAGCTTTGGAAATGAGTTTTATAAGCTTTAATATACTCCTTGGCGGAGTGACCCCTGAAATTAAACATTATTACAGAGCGGATATTTAAAAAGCTGGGGCCGCAAATTACATCAAAATGAAAATATTAAGGAGTATTACGAATATACCAAGTGGGAGCTCACAGCTCTGGAAGCTGCGAATGCCGGAGAACTCCACACGCGGGTGTCAGAAACATCAGAAAAATAATAACAGCAGAGACACCTTGACTTCGGTTATTTTATACTTAGGACTAAACGAAATTATTTGAATGGATTTTTTTTTTTTTTTCTCCTGTAAGCTAGCTTTCCAGAAGGGGGAAAAGAAAAGCCCATTATTCTCAACTTTAAGTTCCTAATACATTTCACGCTTGGTTTAAAGAGGCACCTTCCTTTTTTTTTTTTTTATCCTGGTGCATGGATACATCAAAGAAATACCTAAATATAATGAAACCAAAGATCATGCTAAGAAAAAAGTGAGCAAACACGACTAGAAAGAGCCTCCGGATTCAATTTCCCCTGCGATTGGCACTCTGATGGACAGGATCTCAGCAACATCAGGGCTGCAGGAAACCAAGCAGTGGGGGGGGAGAAAGGGGGGTCACCTGCCTGCCGTAGGGCTGTGGCAGCTTCCACAAGGGGACTTGGAGATGCTTGGGAGCAGAGCACAGTCTGCATGACTTCAAACAGTCTGCATGAGCTTCAAACAGATTTCCTGTTTGATGGTGGGGTCTGGAGTTGGGTACCAACTCCACGGTACCCAACAGTTGGGTACCATGATGCAAACCAGTGATTACTGGTTTAATGCCTGACTCTTCTGCTGGATTGAAAGCTTCATGAGGGCAGGAACTGTGCCTGGCTTCCCAGCTGTATTCCCAACATTAACTCCAGGACTCAGATGTGTGGCCCTTAATAAATACTATACTTATTAAATGAATGCATGCATGCGTGCATGCAAAAGAACACAGGACTTCCCAGTTCTTTTCTTTTCCAGTCTCCATGAAGAGCTCGACGGAGTGGTTGTTTCTTCATCTCCATGGACCTGCAGGGAACACACAAGAGACCTTTCCCAGGCCTCATCTTTTTGTATTTACCTGGGGCTGTAAAACTAAGTTGCAAATTATGCTTGGAGGCTTTCGCAATCTTTTTCTAATGCAATATACACGTATTGCTGTTCTGCTTGCCATGGAAAGCTCCTTTGTTGGCTCATTGCATTTTTATATTCATTTCTCTGAGCCTCAGTTTCCTCAGCTGCAGAACTAGGCCACTAACACTCAACTTTCTGGTTGCCATTAGGATGGAATGAGCAAACATATGGAAAACAATGTGTTATGTCCCTTCCCCCTATAGTTCTTTTTCTGGCTCCAAGATGGTACAGATGTATTGACCAATTCAAAATAAACTTTTTTTTCTTTAAAAGAAATAAAGTAATAAAAATCCTTCTCTTCAATGACAGATCAATGTTTTTATGTGCCAAGATTTTCTTTTAAAAACCTCAAATGTATTTGTGTGATGGGGAAGGGAAAAGAAATCCATGGCATAGGGGATAAAAATATGGATTTTGGAATGGCTAGACTGGGTTTTGAGTCCTGACTTTGGATATTTCTAGCTGTGACACCTTAGGCAAGTTATTTAACCTCTCTCAGACTCAGTTTCCTCATTTGTAAAAGTAGGAATAATGGTAAAACTTATCCCATTTGCTAGGTTCATGCAAAGATATAGATGTAAAAAATTAAATACAAAGTATAAGAATAAGAGGGAAGAAGCAAAAATAGTTATTATTTGCAGACCTGTGACTGACTATGTAGAAAACCCAAAAGAAAGTATAGATAAAAAATTAGAATCAAAATGAGACTTCAGCAGCATTGCTGGATACAAAATCAATATACAAAAGTCAATTGAGGGACTTCCCTGGTGGTGCAGTGGTTAAGAATCCGCCTGCCAATGCAGGGGACACTGGTTCGATCCCTGGTCTGGGAAGATCCCACATGCTGCGGAGCAGCTAAGCCCGTGCACCACAACTACTGAGCCTGCACTCTAGAGACTGTGAGCCCGCATGTCACAACTACTGAAGCCCATGCACCTAGAGCTTGTGCTCCGCAACAAGGGAAGCCACTGCAATGAGAAGCCCATGCACTGCAATAAAGAGCAGCCCCCGCTTGCTGGAACTAGAGAAAACCCACGTGTGGCAACAAAGACCCAACACAGCCAAAAATAAATAAAGAAAATAAATAAATCTATTTTTAAAAAAGTCAATTGAATTTTTATACACCAACAACAGTGAGTTGGAAAAATTAATTTAAAATAAACCATTCACATTAGCAAAAAATAGAAAAATACCTAGGAGTAAATCTAACAAAAGCTATGATGTAACACCATGCTGTGTAGGATATTACTTCTTATGTAAGAAATGGAGATAAGAAGAATAAACGTTAAAAAAAAAGCTATGAATGTTTTTTATGGAGAAAATTATAAAATCTTATTGAAATATGTTAAATTAAGAACATGATATAAATAGATATATCATGTTCTTGGACAAAATACCCAATATTATAAAGATATAAATTTACCAAACTGCTCTTTTGATTCAATGCAACTCCAATTAGATTTACAACGGGGTAGGAACTTGACAAGCTAATTCTCACATTTATATAGTATAGTAAAGGGCCAAGATCTTTCTAAAGAAGAAGAATAAGCGGGGGGGTGGGATCTTTCTGTACTGGATAGCAAGATTTATCATAAAGCTATTGTAATCAAGGAAGTGATAGGTAAGGAGGACAATGCCACAGAAGAAAGAGCCCAGAAAAAAAGTCATGCATACATGGAATCTTGACTCTTGATAGAGTGAACATTGCAGATCAGTGGGAAAAGAATGGAATATTCAGTTCAAAGTGCTGGAAATATTGATAATTCTTACTGAAAAAAAAGAAAGGAAATTGGGTTTTGCCCCATAATCTACAAAGAGATAAATTCTATGTGGATTAAATCACTGAAAATAGAGGGAAAAAGTAGAAAATGTTTAAAACACAGCATAGGAGAATAACGTCATAATCTTGAGGTCATGAAACATGCACATTATAAAGACAAAGATTAATAAATTTGACTATATTAGAATTGAGAATGTATTCATCACAAGACACAACAGAGTGAAAGGACAAGCCACACCCTGGGAAAAGAAATTTGTAACACACATAACCAGCAAAGGATTAATATAAAGAACATACGAAGAATGACTGTAATGTGTAAGAATAATACATTTGTAATAGACTAGTAGGTAAAAGGCATATGCAGATACTTTCCACAAGAGGAAACATGAATGGGCAATAAACATATGAAACGATGCTCAACTTCACTGATAATCAGGAAATTGCAAATTACAACCACAGTGATATTATGTCCATCAGATTGCCAAAAAAAAAAAAAAAGAAGAAAATAAAGACTGGCAGTACCAAGACTTGGTAAGGATGTGGAGTAACAGAAACTCTATCTACTACTGATGGGAATGTAAATTTGGGCAACCACTTCGGGAAACTGGAATTATCTAGCAAAGTTGAACACACACATGCTATGACCCAACAAATCCATTTCCAGATATACCCTAAAGAAACTCTTGTATATGTGTACCAGAGATGTGTACAAAAGTGTTCATGATGCTGTGAACATGCCTATCTTTAGTATAACAAATAATGAAACTGTTTCAAACTTAAACAATGGAATGGTATGCTAAAATAAAAAAGAATATATTACTACTATATGCATTAAATAGGATGAACTTACAAACAAGTGTTGAGTGATAGAAGGAAGTCATAGGAGAACACCTATAGTATGATTCTATTTATAGACAACTCATAAACAGGTTAAGTAAACCTAAGGGATGACTAAAACAAATTGAGGATAGTTGTTATCTTAGGGTGGGGTGGGACCCATGGGAAAGGGTATAAGTCAGGGAAGGAGTATATAGGGGGCTTCTAAGATATTGACACTGTTCTATTTCTTAACCAGGGCTGTGTGTACATGGATTTTCATTTCATTATGATTCTTCAAACAATACATAGGTGTTTTAAACTCTCCTTTGTATGATATATTTTATAATGGAAAACAAAGAAAGAAACAAGCTCAGGGGTGAGAAGTGACTTGCTCAGAGTAAGAATTAGAGCAAGGATTTAAATCATGGTCTTCAGCCTGGTGTCTCTTTCAGAAGTATTTAAAGGTAACCCTCAGCCTTCTGTTGATTGTGGCTTTCCCTCTGCGTTGCATCTCTGTGCTCCCTGAGCCCTATGACTCCTTCTTCCAATGTGTAGGCCTCCCCCATGGGACAAGAAGCTAAGTTATGAGGCGATATTTCTAATCAGGGCTGTGTATTTTCCTTCACTCCATCAGTAGGAGACAACCTTGAAACCCAAATACCAGACATGTCAGTCATCAGGAAAAGGGCCAGTGTGTGGTCCAATTTCTTGAGCGTTTATACATGCCAGAAATTCCTGACAAATGCTGGAAAGGAGTTGCCAGAAAAGCTGACATCAGATAGGACTTTGGGGGATAACGTTGTCCAAGCTCCTCATTTTATTTAGGAAGTCATTGTGGTGTAGAGGGGCCTAGAAACGTACTCAAGGCCAGGAGAGCCTTACAGAGCCAGGAAATGGTGGAGCTGGGACTACAATGGCTCAGCTCCTCAGCTCGCTGGGATGCTGCTTCCTGTGGCCCAGCAACAAGGTCCTGCTGTTTTTAGATACCTGAGAGCATTCAGAATCCTCAAGAGCAGAAGGGATTAACCAGTGCCTTTGTATGTTTACACACTGGTTCCCATGATTGTGACCTCTGATCTGCAAAGAAAAGATCTTCTGCATCATCAGAGAAATACTCCAGAATCTTCTGAATCATTTTGCTGTTAACTATTGATATATTCTAGTGCAATCAAGCGTATTCCAAAATCTTGGCTAATAAGGGTATTCATTGATTCAGCAAGATTTCCTCTTGCCTATTCATTGCAAAGCACAGAATTAGTGTGTATGGGGCTGGGGGGAGCAGGCAGAAGCAAAGAGGAAAGAGGCCTTGTTTTTAAAGAATCGAGACCCTTATAGAGTTGGATGGAGAAAGGCGAATCAAGATATCCCTGTAAAGTTGGTGTATTAATTTTTAATTTTGCGGTTGCAAGTTACCACAAATTTAGTGGCTTTAAGCAATACACATGTATTATCTTACATTTCTGTAGGTTAGAAATCAGACATGGATCTCACTGGGCTAAAACCAAGATGTTGGTTTCTATCTGCGTTTCTGTCTGGAGGCTCTAGGGGAAAATCCATTTTCTTGCTTTCTCTTTTAGAGGTCACCAACATTCCTTGGCTCATCATAGGCCCTTCCTCCATCTTCAAAGCCAGCAACATTATATCTATTTGACCATCCTTCCATAATCATATTTCTTTCTTTTTTTTTTTTTTCTTTGCGGTACGCGGGCCTCTCACTGTTGTGGCCTCTCCCGTTGCGGAGCACAGGCTCCAGACGCACAGGCTCAGCGGCCATGGCTCACGGGCCCAGCCGCTCCGTGGCATGTGGGATCTTCCCGGACCGGGGCACGAACCCGTGTCCCCTGCATCGGCAGGGGGACTCTCAACCACTGCGCCACCAGGGAAGCCCCATAATCATATTTCTTTCTGACTTTCCTGCCTCCTGCTTCAAACCTTTCAAACTTTGACAAATCCTTCAGATTATATGGAGCCCACCAGGATAGTCCAGGATTATCTCCTTATCTACTGATTAGCAACCTTAATTCCATCTGCTACCTTAATTCTTCTTTGTCCTTTTAACATAACATATTTACAGATTCTGGGGATTAGAGCATGGACATCTTTGGGGGCCATTATTCTGCATACCACAGATGGCATACATGGCAATTTACCATTACCAATTTTCTTGACTAAGCAGCTTTTCCTAGAAGAACTGAGCTCAGTTCTAAGAAGTATCTCAGAACGTCTCTAAATGATCAATTTGTTTCCAACTCACAGATTTGCTTAGAACAGCCTTCCAGGGTTCCTCAGTCATAACAACTACATAGGAGAATTATCAGCACATGGGTGGCAGGACAATATATACACGAGGGGTAGAGGTGCATAGAACATGACTTCTGTCCTTGAGGAGCCCACAACCAAGCAGTAGAAATTGCTGCACAGCAATGACCTCAAATTGTAGTGGTGTAAAAGTACAACCATTTTATTTCGCTCATGACTTTGAGGGTCAGGAATTTGGAGCAGGCTTTACTGGGCAGTTTTCACTTGGGGTCACCTGAGCGTTTGCAATGGGGGCAACAGTCATCTGAAGGCTCAGATGAGCTGGACACCAAGATGGCCTCCTTATGTGGCTTGAAATTGATGCTGGCCGTCTACTGGAACAGCAAGATGTGGCCTCTCTGAGAAGGTGGACTTCTTCCATGGTGGCTAGCATGGACGAGCCTACTGAGAGAATCAGGTGGAGGTTGCTTGACCTTTTATGACCTAGTCTCAGCAGTTATATAGCAATGCTTTCATGATACTTGATTGGTTGAAATATTCACAAGCCCTCTTAGATTCAAGGAGCGAACATTGCCCCCACCTCTCAATCGGAAGAAGGCAAGGAATTTGTGGCTGTTTTAAAAGCACCACACCCACAAGACAGGAAATTCAGGCAGTGATGGTGTGTGTCTTATACACCACTATATCCCCAGTGCCCCGCACAGTGACGGGTATGTAGGAAGTGGTGTGTGAATATTGATTTAAGGATAATAACAATAACTAGAATTTTACTGAGGGTTTTGGAGTTCATGAACTCATTTCGTCTCCACAGCAACAATGGGAAATTGTGCTACTATTATCTTCATCTTATAGATGAGGAAATTGATGCATGAGAGGTTAAGGAACTTGCTATAATCATGTAGCTGTGAAGTGGTGGAGCCAGGATTTGAACCTGGGTGGTCTGTCCTCAAGCCCATGCCCTTCACCGTGGTTTCATGGCAATAGATACATAAACAGTCCAGTAAGACTCATGGTGACTGTGTGGGAGGATAGGGGGCCAAGTGGGAAGTGGGGGGAGAGGCAGGAAGTATTTCAGAGGGGACTGCATCTTCAAGGGGAGTGTTTCTGAGTGTTCAAGGGTGGAGTTTCAGGGAAGGTACCTTAGGAAAAGCATCAGCATGAACAAAAGTCCTGAGGGATGTAAAAGTGAGTTAAGGTCCCTGAGAAGTTCAGTGTGCTGTGTGCAGGTGCTGAGAGGAAGGGAAGGAGACTGGGGAGTTAGGTGAGACCCAACTCCTCAGCTCTGGAATATGATGATTGAGAGAATTAACCTTGAACCTGGAGGGAGTAGGAAACTCATGGTGGTTTTGAGAGGTCACCCCAGCCTTGTGGTAGATGGGCAGGCTAGCAGAGAGAAGGACGTCCTTCTGAAAGCAGCCTCCTTTCCCAGCGCTTGGCCAGGTACGTCTGCATGTTGGTGAGCAGAGCCTGTGGTCAGCCAACATGACAGATGGCTCTGAGGATCTTTAAAAGGGACCTTTGAGGATGAGGCTTAAGGAAAGGAAATTGGTGGTGGCAACAAATGTTGGGAGCCGTCTGGTGTAGCACTGGATCCCACTGTAATCTTGGGGAGAAGGGAGTGTTGTCCTTATCTGATAGATTAGAAAACTGAGTCCCAGAGAGGCAACTTGACTTGCCTATGGTCATACAGCGGTAGGTAGCATAGGATGTAAAAACCAAATCTGTCTGACCCCAAGGCCCAGGAGTCTACTCAGCTTAGACCTGCTGGATGACCACTATGAGCTTCCCTGCTCCATCTCCAGCTCCCCAGACCAGCCCCAAAGGCGGGAAGCTCAGAGAGAAGGATCATGCTTACAGAGCGCCAGATTTGGCCACGTAATTGGCAGGGCTTAGAGCCCAATGAAAACATTGGGCCCCTGGTTAAAAAGGAAGACTTTCAAGATAATGATAGCAGAGCATTACACCTAGCATGGGCCCTTCTGAGCATGGGTCCTGGGTGATTGCACAGGTCACGTGCCCGTGAAGTTGACCCTGGCGACACAGAAGTGATTTTCCTGGCTGCTATGGACATGCTTTTATTCCCCACCAAAGCACAGGTCAGCTCAGAAACAGCTCAGCTGGGCCATCAGGGCGCCCAGTTCAACTAAGTCTGTTCCGCTCTTGGTTTTATGGATCGGATCTTTTGTAAGATGGCCTCCTGGTAAAAAGCCTCTGTTACGGTAAAAATGTTTGGAAAGCACTGTGGTCCTCACTGACAGGCATCCACGTTTCACCTTGCTCTTATTTTGGGTACCATAGATTCTTCCGTTTTGGTGTTCTCACTCACCTCATTGTTCAGCAACATGGATGACTTTAAAGTGACAATTTGATGACATTGCTCTGATGATGCCAGTTCATCCCCAGCCACTTAATTGGCCATGAAATATCAATGAGAGGTAATTCCAAGGTCACCCAGCTCTGGAGAGAGCATGATCTGGTTAGCTGCAGGGCTGATAAGCTGACCCGTTCCAGAAATATGAGCCTTCGGTCTGAGTGGCACTGATGGAGGCCAGTGCCCATTCCAACACCCCAGTACACACACATACACCAGTGACCCCAGCTAAACAGAGTCCACACCCCTCTCTCTTCACCCACCTACACATTCAGACTAATGGCAATCATACTAATACTAGCAAATATTTACCGAGCACCTACGGTATGTTAGGCACTGCTCTTAGCACTTTATCTCATCCCCCTTACAGCCCCTAGGAATACTGTTATTATTCCACATTATTCCCTTGGATCTGGGATTCAAACCCAGCTGGGCTGACTGCACAGCCTTGACCACTCTGCATCCATTCGACTATTTATTATGTATCTACTATATTCAGGTATGTGAAATAAGTAGTGGGCAAAACAGATACAGTCTCTGCCATTACGGAGCTAACAGTCCAGTGGGGAAGTCAGGCACCTGTCACTCACCCAAATATTAAAATCACAAATGTTGTTAAGGTTGTAGAGGAAAGATGTAGGATGCTATGAGAACATATGTTGGGGACACTTACCTAGGTTGGGAGAATCAGGGAAATCTTCACAGGAGGTGACATTCGAGGTGAAAGCTGAGTGAGCATTAACTAGCTCGAGGATTTCATTTCTACACTGAGGAAGGTGGGTATAAAACAGAGGGAGACCAGGACAGTGCAGAGGGGAGGGTACAGGCCTCTAGGACAAGGAGGGTTAGAGAGAGAAGATGACAGCACTCTTTTCACAGGAGACTTCATGTTAGCAGATAGCCCCAGACTTAGCAAGAGTCTAAGGGCAGCTGGAGAAACACCCAAATGTGCTGATGGGATTTAGCCCTACATATGTACACACTTGGGGCAGAAACCTATTGATTTGGGGTGTGACGGGAAGACAGGACTGAGATCCTCTCTTTCCAATTTCCCTTCCTGAACTTAGGGGAGCTCCTTTCAGATCTGGCTTCCTTCCCCTGAGATGGAGGCGGCTGCCTTTGGACCACGGCTAAATTACTTCTTGGCACCTGGCATCAGGGGCTTGTTAATGCAGGAATCCAAGAAATTCAGCCAGGTCTCAGTGTTACCCAGACAAGTAAGATGTGCGTTCCAGCTGTCTGGGGCTGTGACTGGGACTCTGTCATTGTCCTTCCCCCCTTTACTTTCATCAGAAGCAGGGTCTGCTTATCATTGGTCTCTCTCTTTCCCAAAGTTGCTTATTTGTCATTTTCTCCATACAAATTAAAACCACTGCTTTCAAATGTTACGTACTCAGTTGGAGTTGGCAAAAAATGGGAGGTAATTACAAGGATGTTGGAGTGTTTTATGAAATGCAAAGACAAAAATGAGGCTGCATCTCAGAAACAAACATGCAGGTGGGTCTGTTTCTGAAACCGATAGGGAGAACGGGGGCTCTGCTTCATTCCCTCAGTCACGTGTAGAACAGAGTGAGCTTAGGGAACAGCTAGGCTTGCCCAGGAAGCGTAAAAATCCTGTGTGCAGGAGGGAGGGGATGTCTTAGTTCTTGCCATCAACCACAGAAACTTTGTCCATTCGTAAAATATGGTCCAATGAATGTGTAGACCTGACCAATCAGATTAGCCATCCCTCTCCCATCAAGAGAATTCAGTGCAGGGATGTCCAGAGGACGTGGGGTGTTGTGAGACGTAGCCCCCTTTATGACCTGAGTTGGAAATGTGAGGCAAAGAGAGAATTCCCCCAGTACTGGCAAATTAAGTGGGGTCTCAGAATGTCACCTACACCAGCAGGACACATGCAGCAGCCCTGGCCTAGGTCTGGATCTTGCTGCCTTTAGTGTTCTGCTCTGACGTGAAACGAGGGCCCTGGCTCCTCGTTGGTCCATCTTTCCCTACACTGAGGGGGAGACTCGCTTCCCATTGGCTCTCACACTCCCAACGTTGTCTAGTAGAAGTGAGGGTCCAGCTGCCCATTGGTCAGCCACTTCTGTCTTTCTTAGTACATCAAAATATAGTCATGCCAGAAACAAACACGTGTTTACCTCAGCATTTGTCCATGAACATAAAGTTCCTTTTGCTTTCTTATCTCAGCTCTTGGAGAACATGAACATGCCCACTATTGGATTTTTCATTTGTCCCAAGGTAAGATAATCATGAACAGAATTTTAAGAAAATTGTTGTTACACGTTTTTAGGCTTTAGGTCCAGATGTGACACAGAGCTGGAAAGAGGGCTGTTTCTTCTGCCTCTGCATGGAACTCACCCAGACCCTCTCCAACAAGTTCTGGATCTCAGCACAAGGGGTGAGGGTTTGGGGCTCTTCCTTGGGGGCTGTATCTCAGCCCTTGGGTGGTCCTGGTACTCCTTATAGCTGCTACTCTGATATGCTTTACGCTTCTCTTTACTTACCCTTTCTTGTTCTTATAAAAATAACTCTTGTGGGGCTTCCCTGGTGGTGCAGTGGTTGAGAGTCCGCCTGCCGATGCAGGGGACACGGGTTCGTGCCCCGGTCTGGGAGGATCCCACATGCTGCGGAGCGGCTGGGCCCGTGAGCCATGGCCGCTGGGTCTGCGTGTCCGGAGCCTGTGCTCCGCAGCGGGAGAGGCCACAGCAGTGAGAGGCCCGCGTACAGCAAAAAAACAAAAACAAAAAAAATAACTCTTGTTACTCCTGTTATAGTTACTGGTATTTTTGTTTGTTTTGTATTCTAATTTTATTAAAATTTAAACATCATTTTTATTGAGGTATAATTAACATATAATATATTAGTTTCAGGTGTATAACAATGATTTGATATAAGTATTGCTAAAAGATGACCATAATAGGTCTAGGTAACATCTGTCCCCATGCATAGTTACAAACAATTTTTTTGTGTGTGATGAAGACTTTAAAAATCTACTCTCGGGTTTCCCTGGTGGCGCAGTGGTTGAGAGTCCGCCTGCCGATGCAGGGGACATGGGTTCGTGCCCTGGTCTGGGAAGATCCCACATGCTGTGGAGCGGCTGGGCCCGTGAGCCATGGCCGCTGAGCCTGCGCGTCCGGAGCCTGTGCTCTGCAACAGGAGAGGCCACAACAGTGAGAGGCCCGCGTACCGCCAAAAAAAAAAAAAAAAAAAAATCTACTCTCTTAGCAACTTTCAAATATTCAATACAGTATCACTAGCTAGAGTCACCATGCTGCTCACTATATTACATACCCAGGATTTACTTAGTTTATTACTGGAGATTTGTACCTTTTGACCTCTTCCCCCATTTTGCCCACCCCCCACCTCCCATCTCTGGCAACAACCACTCTGTTCTCTTTACGTGCTTGGGTTTGTTTGTTTGCTTGCTTTTTAGATTCCACATCTAAGATCAGACAGTATTTGTCTTTCTCTGGCTGACTTATTTCACTTAGCATAATGCCCTCAAGGTCCACCCATGTTGTCACAAATTGCAAAATTTCATTCTTTTTTATAGCTGAATCAACAATATTTTCCATTGGATATGTATACCACATCTTTATCCACTCATCTGTTGATAGACACTTGTTTCTATATCTTGGCTAATGTAAATAATGCTGCAGTGAACATGGGGGTGTGTATATCTTTTTGAATTAGTGTTTTTGTTGTCTTTGGATAAATACCCAGGAGTGGGATTGCTGGATCATATGGTAATTCTATTTTTAGTTTTTTTGAGGAACATCCATACTGTTCTCCATAGTGGCTGCACCAATTTACATTCCCACCAACAGTGCCGGAGGGTTCCCTTTTCTCCACATTGTCGCCAACTCTTGTTACCTCTTGTTTTTTTGATAACAGCCATTCTAACAGGTTGAGCTGATATGTCATTGTGTTGTTTTTTTTTTTAAAGCTCTAGTCTAGGTCACTAGCATGTGGATTCCAGGTGGTCAAGCATTGCTGATCTATTAATTGTATTTTATTTATTATTTTTTTGGCTGCATTGGGTCTTGGTTGTTGCAAGAGGGCTTTCTCTAGTCGCGGCAAGCGGGGGCTACTCTTCATTGCGGTGTGCAGGCTTCTCATTGTGGTGGCCTCTCTTGTTGCGGCACACGGGCCCTAGAATGCCTGGGCTTCAGTAGTTGCGGCACACGGACTCAATAGTTGTGGCTCACAGGCTCTAGAGTGCAGGCTCAGTAGTTGTGGCTCACGAGCTTTGTTGCTCCGTGGCATGTGTGATCTTTCCGGACCAGAGCTCCAACCCATGTCCCTTGCATTGGCAGATGGATTCTTAACCACTGCACCACCAGGGAAGCCCCTGTCATTGTGGTTTTGATTTTCATTTCCCTGATGACTAGTGATGTTGAGCATCTTTCCATGTACCTGTTGACCGTCTGTATGTCTTCTTTAGAAAAATGTCTATTCAGATACTCTGTCCATTTTTTACTGAGATTTTTTTTAATATTGAGTTTTATGAATTCTTTATATATTCAGATACTAACTCCGTATGACATATATAATTTGTAGATATTTTCTCCCATTCAGTAGGCTGCCTTTTCATTTTGTTGATGATTTCCTTTGCTTTGCAAAAGCTCTTTAGTTTGATGTACTCCCACTTGCTATAGTTACTATTTCTTTTTTTTTTTTTTCGGTACGCGGGCCTCTCACTGCTGTGGCCTCTCCTGTTGCGGAGCACAGGCTCCGGACGTGCAGGCTCAGCGGCCATGGCTCACGGGCCCAGCCGCTCCGCGGCATGTGGGATCTTCCCAGACCGGGGCACGAACCCGTGTCCCCTGCACTGGCAGGCGCACTCTCAACCACTGCGCCACCAGAGAAGCCCCGTTACTATTTCTTATATTAAACTTTCCCTGTTTAAATTACTATGTGTTTTTTTCTCTCCTGATTGGATCTAGATTGATATACCCAGGTTGAAGATATAGGGTTACAGCAAAGAATAGAAATATAAAATTTCAAGTTAGGTTGTATTTTTCCCATTTCACAGATGGGGAACTGAGACTAACGGGGATACATTTTCTGCAGCAGGTGCTGTTAGTATCTTGCCCATTTCTCCTTGTCGTTACCATTTCAGCCCACTTACATTAACTCACATCTGCCAGAACCCGCATTTCTGTGCCTGAGGGTTTCCCTGGTTGTCAAAGCTCGCTTTTCCTACCTCTGCACCTCACAAAACTGCCCAGGGAGTTAAGTGATCTTCCGGAGCAGTCCTTAACCAATGACTGACCGGAGCTGGTACATAAGTACTCAGTCTCCTTGCTCCCTGAGGATGGGATAACGCTGGCTGCATGTCTACCCTGAACACCAGTGTTTCCTTAGTGGGATGAAGCCCCATTGCCCACTGCAGTAACTGGTGCAATAATGCACCCTTTCTTGTTTGCCTTCCCTTCCCTGTTTCACCTCCCCACATCCCTGCCAGTGTTTCCCTCACCTTCCAAACAAACCACTTGCACTTGGACCCCTTTCGCTGGGTCTAATTCTGAGAGAGCCCAACCAAGGCATTTACCCAAGGTCACACCACGAGGCAGTGGTGCAGAAGGGACTGGGACCCAGTTCTCCTACTCTCAGACCAGGTTCCATGCACTGCCCTGCCCAGCCCCTCTGTTCTTAGCAAGCCCTGTTTCAAATAAGACTCCACTCATGAACTTGTGGTTATTTCTCAGCAAATTCTCAGGCTGCCAGCTTCCTACCTGGTTGGAGCCGTCTGACATGTCAGTCATGCCTTTCCCAGACATACGTCCTTCCAAAAGTAGCCGCTTCTGCTTAGGTGCCTGCTCACAGGGAGAGAGTCTCAGTGCCCTGTTTGTGACAACATGGCAACCCTCTATTGGCATCTCCCCATATACTAGACACTTTGCTAAGCCCTTACTGGCATTGGCTCATGTAATCTGCAGCATAATCTTGTGCAATAGGTCTTGGTTCGTAATTCCTTGATTCTAAGACACAACATCCATGTATTAATTTAGGGATGGGGGGGTCAGGGCCACTGTCACATTAAACACAAACATCAGTTGTAAGGCACATCTCAATTTCAGGATGCTAAAATGTGAAAAAATACAGGATTATCTTCACTTCACTGAATAAGGCACTTAATAAGACTCAAAGAGATTAAGTTGTGTGCCCAACTCACACAGTTTGTAAGTGGCGAGGCTGGGATTCCTAAAACTCGTGGTGATGAGAGGTAACCCTGTCCTTTCTCCGCCCTTTCTCCGCCCTTTCTCCGCCCTCCTCCCTGCCCCCCACACATAGCTGGTCCAGGTTTGTACATCTTATCTCCTGCTGTTCCAAGCGTTGTCTTTCTCCCAAGAATGACGTGCTGGTGCTCAGGGAGACTGACTCTTCCTGGGGCTGCTTCACTAGGAACCCTGGGAAGGTCAGGGTCATGGCAGGCTGGAGACCCCGCCAGGCTGGAGGATGGGGACACAGAGGCTGCCAATGGAGGGGGTCAGCCTGAGGAGGGAGATAAATGAGGTAGATCAGTTGAGAAGGCAAAATGGAGATGCCGACTGCTGGGATCCTCATTCACCCTCTTCTGCAGGAGGTTCTGGAACATTCTCCTGAATAAAAATTAGAACATTTATTGGTGAGCAGGCATTTATTTGTGTTGGCAAATAAACGTTCTCATACGTCATCTCACGTCACCCTCCTTGGCTGTGCTCGGTCTTTACATACATGATCTCAGATCGCCTCCCTGACAACCTTATGCTCCATTCTATTCTCACCCCATTTGAAGGTGAGGACACAGACTCAGAGAAGGAACTGCCTGCCTCTGTCTCACTGTTGGAAAGTGACAGAACTGGCTTTGGATCCATGGGGTCTCTGTCCGGAGCTGTGCTTCTCAGCTCTATACAACCTTACTTTGGGACCATTAGAAACAACATCGACAAACAAATAATCAGAACCCCCCAAGCCACCTTTTGATTCACGCTGGTTTGTGTAAGTGTCTGATCCTCGGCACTAGGCAATCGCGACAAGAACAGAAGTTTTCACAAAGGATTTTGTTTTCCCCTCTGGGTTTACTCTGTTTGACTACGGTATCAGTGAGAATATCTGCTTTGTATTTGTACAGAATCTTTTTCAAAGCGTGTACCTGCAGCATAACTGGGTTTTGGGGGTGGGCGAATATGTTTCATTTCTCTGATAACGCACATCTCTTGGGCACGTGGTGACTGAACTGTCCGGATTATTTGATTCGTCTGAGCAGTCCGTGCCCCGAGCTCAGCTTCTTACCACCCTTTCTCCACCCCTTTGGGGGATGAATCCATCTGAATAGGGTTTTACACTTTCTACATAACTTGTTTACTAATTCACGTGCTCATCCAGCAGTCAGGCATGTACCGAGCATCTATTCTTCCCTAGAACTTGTTCCGGAAGTGAGAGAGATCGAGTGACAGTGTCTCTGCTTCAAAGATCCCACAGGATGGGGTGTGGAGAGGAAGATGGGAAGGAAGAAGGTTGCTGATGACCCCACAACATCCCAGGTGATACCACAGAGGTAAGCACGGGGGTGATGAGACTCCAGAAGACCAGCGAGTACATTAGACGGGGGTTCTAAAAAGGCTTTCAAATGAGTTGGTCATCATGTTAAGGACAGGTGGGTGTTAGCTCCATAGAGAATGGGTGGGAGGTGGGCAGCATTTGAAGAAGAGACATAGCAAGTATCAGAGTCAGGAGGAAAGTCAGGAGAACTGCAAGGCACCTGGTATCACAAAAGCACGGGTGAGTGGGCTATGGGCAGAATGACCAGAGATCATACTGGAGAGGGCCTCCAGGGACAGACTGGGAAGGAGCCTTACTAGCAAGTGAAGGAATTCCTTGGAAGGGTTTAAGCGGGGGAGTGTTGCAGCTGGGCTGATTTCTTATGGTGGCAGTGGGGTGGAGTGGCAATTTTCACTGTCAGAAAATCCAGTGGAGAAGCAGTTGTTCTATTCCAGGATGGATGAGAGGGATTTGAGGGTCGTTTGGGAGGTAAAACTGGCTGAACTTGAGGATCGAGTGGAGCCGTGGGTGAAGGAGTGGGAGGCATCCTTCGCTCTTAGGTCAGTGGCTTGGGTGGCTGTATGGGGTGGCGCTGTTTACTGAGATGGTGATGGAGGTGCAGAAGCAGGTGTGGGGGGTGGGGGGGCTGGGCCAGGATGGAGAGATGAGTTCAGATGTGAACACGCTGAAATAGATGTGCCTGTGGGATATTTAGGAGAATGCTGGGGATTTGGCAATAGAGCACCAGAGAGGGGTCAGAATTAGAGAGACCGGTGCTCACACAGCATCCTACAGCTGCCCTGGGAGTGAGACGTGATGATGGTGTAAGAAAAACCCTTTCGTTTATCTTAGGCATCATGAATCTTTTTTTTTTACAAGTTTTTATAATTTGGAATATTCCCCGTCTGCTTTTGGGGTGTGTAGTCAAATCACAAAGTTGGTACACCCGACGCCAATAGTTTCCCTAGACAGATCTATCTTCCCATCCATCTGGATGTAGCGTGTAGGAGCTGATGGGGAGGAGTCTGCTCCCGTGCAGTTCATTGATACATTCCTTGCATTTGGTATCCACAGTCCTCGGGCCATCACCAAGTCAATGGGATTCTAATATTCCTTTCCCTGATCCAACCAAAGCTCTTTGTAAATTGGACTCAGCAGGAGTAAGTCCAGTGACCTCATAAATAGTGGAAATGATTGCAAATCAGAATTCATATATGTTCCCAACTCAGTGGGTATCCTTCTCCCCCACAAAGGAAGCAATCATCGCTTTCAAATTTCTGTTTGCCCTTTCACTCAGCTATGTTGAAAGAAAATATATGGAGAGATTTTGCTGTATAAGCCTGAAAGTTCCACTTTCTTCAACCTGAAAAAATAAAAGCCCTGTGTCTGGCCTTGTGTGGTCAGGTGGTCCCACTGGTGAAATCACCCAGAGGTGTGAGGGTCTGGCTGGGGACTCATAGAGAGGATCTTCCACGGGCACCAGGGAAAATATCTTATGCTCAAAGAGACACAAAGATTTCTGGCAGAGACTGTTAGTGCTCCGTCAACATCTGTGTTTTCCCCTTCCTCCATGACTTACATTTCCCTGGCGTGGAGGTGGGATCATGTGACTCATTTTGGTCGGTGGAACATGGACTGAAGTGGTTATACTGCTACCAGGCTCGGCCCCGTCCGAGACCCTCCACATTCTCCTTCTGTCCGGTTTTCTGGCTTTTGCAGTGATCCAGTGAAGAATGCTTAGTTCCTAAGAGGTGGTGGAGCAACTGGATGGAAGGAGCTCCAGTCCCTGAATGAGCGCATGGAGCAGAGCCCCACTCACTGATTGCACTGAACTACAACTTGAACAGGAAATAAACATTTCTTGTGCTTAAACACTGAGATTTGGGGGTTGTCTGATGGGGGAATTAGGTTATCCTTTCTGATACATATTTCTTCTCTGAGTACTGTTTCCGGAGCTCTGCTTGGATTTGTATGGAAAAGGCTTCTTCTTTCCCCATCCCTCCTTTCCTGGCCTTCCCTCTGCTTTTCCCAACAGAGAGATGTGTGAATCAGTAAATTCTGGTTCAGGTGCATCAAAGGTACCTAAGTAGGGTGAGAGCAAGGGACCACTTGGGAGAGAGCATGGAGAGTCTTACATTCTCTTCCTGCCGGTGGCTTTTACTAGCTGATAAATTAATTTTGTCCAATCTTGGTTTCCTCAGTTGTGGAATGGGTGTATATGAATGAGAAGAACTGCTGTGAGCGTTTGATGAGTTAATGTAGGCACTTTATAAACTGAAAAGGGCAATATGCCTGGGGCTGATTGTCAGGGGAGTAGGAGAATGTTCAAACTTTCCTGAGTGAGGTCTCCACTCCCACTGTTCTCCTGCAGTTCTGGGCAACCACATTCTTCTAGTGGAAGAGCACCCATGTTGTGCCCCCAATTCTCTCATGTTGCACTGATGGAAATATCCCTTGGATAGCGTTTATACAACGTTAAGTGTAATTTTGCTCACTCTCAATGCTGTTTTTCTCTTCTAGTTTTAGTCGTTGCTAGATTTATGAAAGGAGAATTCATAGCAGAGTTAATAAGCCAATTAAATTTCATTTAGTTTACAGAAAACCTTCATTTTCAGACCATCCAAGAAACAAAACTACCTCTCCTCATCAAATTGCAATGTTTTTCTCTGAATAAACAATTTCTTTTTGTGTTTTATTCTTTTTATGTCTTAAAAGGACAGAGAGATTCACCAGTCTTGGAGTTTCCATAATTTAAGAGCAATCATTTGCTTTTTCTAATTTGTCCTAATGAGCCCACATTTTTTCTTTATCAGACCCATTTTCTCTGGCAAAAGGTCATCACGGGCAATCATCCATGTCTGCTGGGTATAAATTGTTTTCATAACAATTTTCATTTGCCTTGGAAAATGCGCCAGGCTGAAAACATGGCCACTTTGTATCTATGACAGCACGCATCCTATTTCCCCCACTTACTTTGAGAATATCAACCTTCCAAAGAATAATAAGCCACGGTGTTAGGAATGTGAGCTGATACTGTGGACTGACAAGGCTCCTTCCCTGCCTGAGGCTTTGGCTTCCAGACCCTGCCTTCCAGATCTACAGAACTGCCTTGTCTCCTCTCTGAGGTTCACCTGTGAATCTAGATCCCACACCATTATCTCCCTCCCACCTCCTTGGTGAGGTTTCTGGCTGCCCTTGCCTAGGACTTGGGCATCAATTCCCCATTCCTTGGCTCTTGGCTAAAGGCTGATCAGGCCTACTCTCACCTCCAGTCTCAGCTCTCACATATCATGGGCCAAGCCCAGGGACCCTGTGATAGTCAGAGGATGGGAGAGGAGTTAAAAAAGCACCACATTTAATATTTTATCTTAATTCTCCAAAAGCTCAAGCATGTAGTCTGCTGATTGATTGATTGATATTGATTGATTGATTCAACAAATATTACTGAGCATCTACTCTATTCCAGGAACAGGGCACAAAGATCACATCCTTGCCCACATGGTGCTTATGGTCCAGGGGTGGAGATAGACAACTATACGAGAAATTATATTGCCACTGCGGGAAGTACAGAGACATCAGGGGAGCAGGGTGTCAGGATGAAAGTTTCTGCTCTGGCTCAAGGCAAACAGATACAACATTCTAAATGAGGGGCTAGACCAGCACTATCCAATAGGAATATAAGCCACCAATGTAATTTAAAATTTTTTAAATTTTAAAACAGTAAAATTAAGTTTCTTTTTCTTATAGTGTTCAGTTCCAAGGATTTTAACACATGGAATATTATATACCATTACAGATTAAGGAACAGTTCTGTCACCCCCAGATATTTTTCTGGACTATCCCTTTGTCATCACACCCTCCCCCCCACCCATAATCTCTGGCAACACTCATCTGTTTTCCATCCCTACAGTTGGTCTTTTTAAGCACATCAAATAAATGGAATCATACAGTATGTAAGCTTTTGTGATTGGCTTCTTTCACTCAACGTAATGTCTATAAGATTCAATCTAAGTTGTGTTTATCAATAGTTTGTTCCTTTTTACTGTGAGTAGTTTTCTATGTATGGATGTACCACAGTTTGGTTATCCATTCAACCACTGAAGGGGATTTGAGTCATTTCCAGATTTTGGCTATCATAGATGAAGCTGCTGTCTAAAATGTCATAGACTGGGTAATTCATAAACAACAGAAATTTATTTCTCACAGTTCAGGAGGCTGGAAGTCCAAGATTGGGGTGCCAGCATGGTTGGGTTCCAATGAGTGCCCTCTTCCATGTTGCAGACTGTCAACATCTCATTGTATCCTCACGTGGCAGAAAAGAAGGCAAGAGAGCTTTCTGGGGTTCCTTCTATAAGGGCACTAATTCCATTCATGAGGGTTCCACCCTTATGACCTAATTTCCCCCCAAAGCCCCACCTCCAAATACCATCACATTGGGGGTTAGATTTCAACATAAGATATTTGGGGCAGAGGGCACAAATGTTCAGTCCATAACAGCTGCTATAAACATTTGCATACAAGTTTTGTGTAAACACAAATTTTCATTTCTCTAGGATAAACATCAAAACCTAGGGGTAGAATTGCTGGGGTATACATGGCAAGTGTACATGTCTTTTTATAAGAAACTGCCAAAACTTTTTCCAGAGTGGCTGTACCATTTTGTATTCCCAGCAACAATTTATGAGAGTTCCAGTTGCTTCTCATCCTCACCAGCACTTGGTATTGTCAATATTTTTTTATATTAGCTGCTCTGCTGGGTGTGAAGTGGTATCTACTGTGGTTTTAATTTGCATTTCCCTAATAACTAGTGATGTTGAACATCTTCTCATGTGCTTATTTGACCCTGTTATATCCTTTTAGGTGAAGTGTCTATTCAAGTTCCTTCTCCAGTTTCTTACATTTTGAGAATTCTTTGTATATTCTGCATTACAAATCCTATGTCAGATACGTGGTTTGAAAATATTTCTTACCACTCTGTAGCTTGCCTGTTAATTCTTTTGTGAGTGTTTTTGGCAGAGCACAATTTTAAATTTTTATGAAGTCCAATTTATCAGTTTTTTCTTTTATGGATCATGTTTTTGGTGTCATTTCTTAAGAGCACCATGTATTTAAAATTTTCTAGTAGCTATTTGAAAAAAGTAAAAGGAAACAGGCAAAATTAATTCTAATAATATATTTCCTTTAACACACTATTTCAGTATTTCCAAAATACTGTAATTGCAACACTTAATCATTTAAATATATTTCCTTTAACACACTATTTAATATATTTAATAACACACTATTTAATATATTTAATAACACACTATTTAATATATTTCCTTTAACACACTATTACAGCATTTCCAAAATACTGTAATTTCAACACTTAATCATTTAAAAAATCATTAAGGAGATATTTTACCTTCTTTTCTTGTACTTAGTCTTCAAAATCCATTGCATAGTTTATACTTACAAGCCATCTCCATTCCAACAGGGCACATTTTAAGTGCTCACTAGCTACCTGCGGCCAGTGGCTACTGTATTGGGAAACTCAGAGCTGAACCATGTGAAAAGTTTTCAAGGGTGATGGCTGATAATTCTTGAACTCCTCACCTACACTGAGGGTATAAAATGGAAAGGAATCAGAGATTTGGAGAGGGTTTGTGGGAAGAATTTCTTCAGAGGAAGCCATGCTGTGAGTTCTACCTTCCTTCCCCAGAGAAGGGGGGATCTGACTCTTAACCATAAACCAGATGAGAAGGACCACAGGGAGAGGAAGATTTGGGCAAAAGGAGCTTTGTGAAGGGCTGGGGCTATGCTGTGAGCCCCAAGGGAAAGGGAGGATTGTGGGATACCTGCCTCTTACCTCGAGTCTTGAGAAAGAGCTTATTGGGTCACTTGGAGACTCGACCCCTCTAGTTTGAGAAATACAGTTAACGGGTGTTTGATTTATACCTAAGAGACCTAAAGGTCGAGAGACAGGCTGAGGCACCGTGTGGCAGCCTAGTAGAAGTGGCTGCATTTGGAAGCTCTGTGCCCCCTTCTACTGGGATAAAGAATCCAAGAGAAAGGATCATGAGAGATTACTACAAGCAACTATATGCCAATAAAATGAACAATCTGGAAGAAATGGACAAAGTCTTAGAAATGCACAACCTTCCAACCCTGAACCAGGAAGAAATTGAAAATATGAACAGACCAATCACAAGCACTAAAATTGAAACTGTGATTAAAAATCTTCCGACAAACAAAAGCCCAGGACCAGATGGCTTCACAGGCAAATTCTATCAAACATTTAGAGAAGAGCTAACACCTATACTTCTCAAACTCTTCCAAAATATAGCCAAGGGAGGAACACTTCCAAACTCATTCTACGAGGCCACCATCACTCTGATACCAAAACCAGACAAAGATGTCACAAAGAAAGAAAACTACAGGCCAATATCACTTATGAACATAGATGCAAAAATCCTCAACAAAATACTAGCAAACAGAATCCAACAGCACATTAAAAGGATCATACACCATGATCAAGTGGACTTTATCCCAGGAATGCAAGGATTCTTCAATATATGCAAATCAATCAACATGATAACACCATATTAACAAATTGAAGGAGAAAAACCATATGATCATCTCAATAGATGCAGAGAAAGCTTTTGACAAAATTCAACACCTATTTATGATAAAAACCCTCCAGAAAGTAGGTATAGAGGAAAATTTCCTCAACATAATAAAGGCCATATATGACAAACCCACAGTCAACATTGTCCTCAATAGTGAAAAACTGAAACCATTTCCTCTAAGATCAGGAAAAAGACAAGGTTGCCCACTCTCACCATTATTATTCAACATAGTTTTGGCAGTTTTAGCCACAGCAATCAGAGAAGAAGAAATAAAAGGAATCCAAATTGGAAAGGAAGATGTAAAGCTGTCACTGTTTGCAGATGACATGATACTATACATAGATAATCCTAAAGATGCTACCAGAAAACTACTAGAGTTAGTCAATGAATTTGGTGAAGCAGCAGGATACAAAATTAAGGCACAGTAATCTCTTCCATTCCTATACACTAATGATGAAAAATCTGAAAGAGAAGTTAAGGAAACACTCCCATTTACCATTGCAAGAAAAAGAATAAAATATCTAGGTATAAACCTACTTAAGGAGACAAAAGACCTGTATGCAGAAAATTATAAGACACTAATGAAAGAAATTAAAGATGATACAAATAGATGGAGAGATATACCATGTTCTTGGATTGGAAGAATCAACATTGTGAAAATGACTATACTACCCAAAGCAATCTACAGATTCAATGCAATCCCTATCAAACTATCATTGGCATTTTTCACAGAACCAAACAAAAAATTTCACAATTTGTATGGAAACACAAAAGACCCCGAATAGCCAAAGCAATCTTGAGAAAGAAAAGCGGAGCTGGAGGAATCAGGCTCCCAGACTTCAGACTATACTACAAAGCTACAGTGATCAAGACAGTATGGTACTGGCACAGAAACAGAAATATAGATCAATAGAACAGAATAGAAAGCCCAGAGATAAACCCACACACATATGGTCAACTTATCTTTGATAAAGGAGGCAAGAATATACAGTGGAGAAAAGACAGCCTCTTCAATAAGTGGTGCTGGGAAAACTGGAGAGCTACATGTAAAAGAATGAAATTAGAAGACTACCTAACACCATACACAAAAATAAACTCAAAATGAACTAAAGGGGCTTCCCTGATGGCGCAGTGGTTGAGAGTCCGCCTGCCGATGCAGGGGACGTGGGTTCATGCCCTGGTCTGGGAAGATCCCACATGCCGCGGAGCTGCTAGGCCCGTGAGCCATGGCCGCTGAGCCTGCGCATCCGGAGCCTGTGCTCCGCAACAGGAGAGGCCACAACAGTGAGAGGCCTGTGTACTGCAAAAAGAAAAAAAAAAAAAAGGATTAAAGACCTAAATGTAAGGCCAGACACCATCAAACTCTTAGAGGAAAACATAGGCAGAGCACTCTCTGACATAAATCACAGCAAGATCCTTTTTGACCCACCTCCTAGAGAAATGGAAATAAAAACAAAAATAAACAAATGGGACCTAATAAAACTTAAAAGCTTTTGCACAGCAAAGGAAACCATAAACGAGACGAAAATACAACCCTCAGAATGGGAGAAAATACTTGCAAATGAAGCAAGTGACAAAGGATTAATCTCCAGAATTTACAAGCAGCTCATGCAGCTCAATATCAAAAAAACAACCAACCCAATCCCAAAATGGGCAGAAGACCTAAATAGACATTTCTCCAAAGGAGATATACAGATTGCCAACAGACACATGAAAGGATATTGAACATCACTAATCATTAGAGAATTGCAAATCAAAACTACAATGAGATATCACCTCACACCCGTCAGAAAGGCCATCATCAAAAAATCCACAAACAATAAATGCTGGAGAGAGTGTGGAGAATAGGGAACACTCTTGCACTGTTGGTGGGAATGTAAAGTGATACAGCCACTATGGAGGACAGTATGGAGGTTCCTTAAAAAACTAAAAATAGAACTACCATACGACCCAGCAATACCACTACTGGGCATATACCCTGAGAAAACCATAATTCAAAAAGAGTCATGTGGGCTTCCCCGGTGGCGCAGTTGTTGAGAATCTACCTGCTCTTGCAGGGGACACGGGTTCGAGCCCTGGTCTGGGAGGATCCCACATGCCGCGGAGCAACTAGACCCGTGAGCCACAACTACTGAGCCTGCGCATCTGGAGCCTGTGCTCTGCAAAAAGAGAGGCGCGATAGTGAGAGGCCCGTGCACCGTGCTGAAGAGTGACACCTGCTTGCCACAGCTAGAGAAAGCCCTCACATAGAAACAAAGACCCAACACAACAAAAATAAAAATAAATAAAAAAAACTCCTACCCCCAACATCTAAAAAAAAAAAAGAGTCATGTACCAAAATGTTCATTGCAGCTCAATTTACAATAGCCAGGACATGGAAGTAACCTAAATGCCCATCAACAGATGAATGGATAAAGAAGATGTGGCACATATATACAATGGAATATTACTCAGCCATAAAAAGAAATGAAATTGAGTTATTTGTAGTGAGGTGGATGGACATAGAGTCTGTCATACAGAGTGAAGTAAGTCAGAAAGAGAAAGACAAATACCGTATGGTAACACATATATATGGAATCTAAAAACACAAAAAAATTGGTCATGAAGAACCTAGGGGCAAGATGGGAATAAAGATGCAGACCTACTAGAGAATGAACTTGAGGATACGGGGAGCGGGAAGGGTAAGCTGGGACAAAGTGCTCGGACAAAGTGAGAGAGTGGCATGGACATATATACACTACCAAATGTAAAATAGATAGCTAGTGGGAAGCAGCCGCATAGCACAGGGAGATCAGCTCGGTGCTTTGTGACCACCTAGAGGGGTGGGATAGGGAGGGTGGGAGGGAGGGAGATGCAAGATGGAAGAGATATGGGGATATACGTATATGTATAACTGATTCACTTTGTTATAAAGCAGAAACTAACACACCATTATAAAGCAATTATACTCCAATAAAGATGTTAAAAAAAAAAAGAAAAAAGAATCCAAGAGAGTTTCCTGAGAATGTGCAAGAGAGAAAGCCAGTGTGAGGTCCTGTCCAGGAGGGTCACCTGGGCACCAGACCTCAGCAGAGAGAAACTACAGGTGTCACCCAATGCCTTGGGACTAAAGAAGGGCAAGTGACTGCCTTAAGCAGAGATACGTTTGCCCTTGTCAAGAGGACAGCACCTGAGAGAGAATGGGGGCCCCAGAGAACCCAAAAGCAAAAGGGAAGAAGTCAGCTTTAAACATCTGCTAAGTTCAGAGCACAGCAATGCTAGATCTCCATGTACTAGTGAAAAGAGAACTTCCTGGCTCCTTTTACCCCAATTTGCATTCCATCCCTGGAGGAGTCAGAAGGGTGGGTAGCAAATGGGAAGGGAGTAGAAGCACAGTTGAGGAAAAAGAAGAGGTCTACCATGTCCCTCTGCTCGGATGGCAGGCTTCTTACCTGTGATAGTCTGGAGTGGGCAGAGTGGAAAATCTTTCATTTTAAATCAGGTTTAGTGGTTTCATTATTACATAGGGCAGGACGTGTAAATTACTGACCTAAATTATTTTGTGACTTAGGTGAACGTAAGACGCTGTACTTCTCACCTGTTGGATGTCATGGTCTCTTGCTTCTAGATTTCCATTTGCTTCCTCTGTGATCGATCCTGCTCCCTGACTTGGGATGTAGCCTACTGAATCTCAACTCTGACCACGCCACACTCCTCAGAAGCCTTCCATATGCAAACCTCTAAAGGCCTCCATGGCGTAGAAGATGCTTCCTCTACTAAGTCCAAAGGCAACCTTGTGGTGGTCGTGGCGGGGGGCTGATGACGGCAGTGGTAGGATAAGGAATGGCAGAGATCATGCTGTCTCAGGTACTCCCGGAGTCCTCGCCCAGAAAGTACAGGTAGAGTTGAGCTTGCTTGCAATGGGGATCAACTGCAATCAGGCACATTGTCAAGTGAAATGGATCATCTGGAAATGTTGAAATATCATTAGATCGTCACCGAGTAAAAATAAACCAATTAATCCATCATCAAAGGGGTTTAGACTTGATTGGGGGATTGGTTAATTCAAGAACGATTTATTGAGCCAAGCACCATAGTAAAGAGCTGGAGATACAGTATGTTAGTCATAGCTCCTACCCTGATGGAGTTTGCAGTTTATTAGGTGAGATGTTTGCAAGAAATTATAGTGAGGATTGTTATTGGGGAGTGAGAGCTTTGGATGCCCACAGTAGGGATACATTGTAAGGTTTAAAGTCTTACAGTTTGGGGTTTCTGTCATTCTGGGATCAAATCTACAATCATACATACACCTGGAAAGAAAACAAATACCAGGGGGCCCCAGCCCCCAAGAAAAATAGAAAAAGAAATAACATTATTGGGTAGTAACACAATGAGGAAGGCAAAGGCTAGAAAAGAGCTGAACTGTCCAAGGATAAATGGGAAAACAGGGCGACACTCACCAATCATGGAAGAAAGAAAGGGACCAAAGAGTTCATCATTTGCTTTTTAAATCATTTATTGATCCCCCTACAATGGGAATAAGACATTCATATGTTCCAGATAATGATTAAAAATGGATGTTAGTTTGAAGCAGCCTTTCTGTGGTGGCTGTGAGAGTTCACCTCTCAGGTTTCTGGAGGCTGGGAATGTAACTGACCAGCAGCCCCTTTTCTGGGCTTTGAAATCCTTTGCACACTGGCCTGAGGCCATGCCTCCTATAGGCTGTCCCCAGTCAAAGACTGAACATGGCGGGGATACCAAGGCAGGCTTGTTCCTAGGAGACATGGGGCCCTTCTGATGGTTAACTTTGGCTTGGGAACTCCTTCACATCCTGCTGCATTTTCCCTGAAATCTCACTGTAGTCCCAGATGCTTTTCTCCAAAACTTCCTTCCTTCTCTCCTTTAATCAGGGTGAGACCTACATCCCAGCCTCTCCTGGCACCTTTCCCACTTTCTTTTGCAGATTATTTCCCCAGCAAATTTTTGCACATCTAATCTCAGAGGACCCGGACTAACACACCTTCTCGAAAGAGTGTTCCAGAGGAAATGAATAGACACCAGTTTATTCAGGAACCAGTGCTGTCAGGGTGGGTGCAGCAGGGGATGGGTACCAAATCAGGCCAGGCGGCATCACATGTGCTTGACTCAAAACTTGGCTCTTCCACTTAAGGGTGTGTGATCTGGGGCAAGTTACTTATTCTCTGCTACCTTCAGTTTCCTCATCTGTAAAATGGGATACTCATTTTTCCCTCACCGGCTTTTTGTGGGGATTAATTGAGATCATGCAGGTAAAAGCTTACCACAGTATCTGGAAAATATTGGGGCTGGCTTCTGAGGGCTTCATCCTCTTTCTCCTTCACACTCACCCTCTGCAGGAGAAGGGAGGAAACTCAAGGGCATTTGGTCTTCTTTTGTGTAAGGTGCCTTGATGTACCATCCTTGTAATACTGCTTCAGCAGGCCCTCCCTTTCCAAGAAGCTATCCCTGACTACAGCAGTCCTGATGCTGAGGTCTTTCGCTTCTTTCTGTGACCTCCTGTTAGAGTCCCTCTCTTGGTTCTGCTTGTGCAGGACCCTGTGCGGTTGGTAGGCGATCTCTGCAGCTCCTCTTTTCCGGGAACTGCTCTTCCTCCGTCCCCTTGACTATCATGGGAGCCATGCTGTAATTCTATCTCTGGACACAGTTGATTGTTCCGGGGGTTGCACCTGTCTCAAAATAAACCATCAATGCCTTCCCTAGGAATTTTGGATTCAGAACCAGGGGTGTCAGATTTGTCTGTCTCTGGGGGCAACTGAGGTCATCACATCTCAATCTCTGAAGCTATTGGCAGCCCAGACATGTGTTCCATTGTGTGTGTGTGTGTGTGTGTGTGTGTGTGTGTGTGTGTGTGTGTGTGTGTGTGTAGGGGAGAAAGCCAAGCCACAAGGAGATGAAAAATGTTGTCACGCAAGAAAGGGAGACAAAGAGAGGTCCTGGGTTCTGGTTGTTCCTCAGGTTCTTTGGGACATCCCAACATTCTCCTAATCAACTGCCTCCTTGCTTAAGCTAGTTTGAATTGGGCATCTGTCACTTACAGCCCAAAGAGTTCTGAGTAATAAGGGCGTGTCTTTGTTGCACGTGTTGATCCTGCGTTCACACCTTGACTGTGAGCCTCTCAGGAGCAGAGGCTACGCCCCTCCCTCTGCTTCTGCCCTCAGTGCCCGGAATAGTGCTTGTTCCCTGCAGCTGCTCCAGACAGATGTGTGGTTGACAAGGAGGCTGAATCAAATATTCTGCTCACGGAAGGTTTCTATATATTCCATGCATGATGTCACAGGACCACTTTAATCTATGCTCTAAATGCTGGTTTAAATGTGCTAAAAATTTTTTGTGGCAAGAACCATGGAACCTTTTGGAAAAGAGCTCCTGGCAGGAGGCATGGTGGAGTTTCAGGCTGGTGGGTGTTGCTAGGTGGATCATGGTACTTAAAATGAAGCCATGTTACCAGCCACTGCACCCCAGATTCCCCCGTTCTCCCTTCCCTCTCCTACTCCACCAAGCTGTCTATTTAAAACTGTAAATATTGAGGACAGTGAGACCACAACCTGGCTTCTCTGTGGTTGTAGATGTGCAGAGGGTTTGATTCTTTCTCAAGGTTCTTTGCACACATGATTCCATTAAGGTATAAAATCCACAAGGACAGAAGTTTGATTTTGTATGTCATACACAACATAGCCTGGGCTGGGCTTTTCAGTAAACATTTTGGACTCCTATATTTGTTACATGCCTCCATGAGCCTGGGCCTGAGGTCTTTCTCATGTGTTGTCTCATTTAGCCCAGGAACCCCATGATCCAGGACTTGTGATTCCTATTGTCCAGATAAGCAAGGAGACACAGAGAGGTTAAGCAACTTGTGCCAGGCCACACAGCTAGCTGGTCAGTGACTGAGCTAGGACTTGATTCCATATCTAATGCTATTTCCACAATGACATGTGGGATAATAAATGATGGAGGAACCTCATGGGTGAGCTGTTCTTTCAAAAAGAGGAAAGTGGAAAATGAGTCCCACAAACTGGGGAAAAATTAGTGTCAACCAGGGTTCCTCTTCCTGATTCTGCAACATGAGCAGGGTTGGGATCTAGGTGAACCGAGTGGACACTCACCTTGATGCAAAATTTAAGGGATGCCCCAAACTCAGTCATCAAGACAAATAATATTTTAAAAAGTCAAAATTAATTTAAAAATTATATGATGGGGACTTCCCTGGTGGCACAGTGGTTAAGAATCCGCCTGCCAACGCAGGGGACATGGGTTTAAGCCCTGGTCTGGGAAGATCCCACATGCCACGGAGCAACTAAGCCCATGCGCCACAACTACTGAGCCTGCACTCTGGAGCCTGCAAGCCACAACTACTGAGCCCAAGAGCCTAGCACCCGTGCTCCACAACAAGAAAAGCCACTGCAATGAGAAGCTCACACACTGCAACAAAGAGTAGCCCCCACTCACTGCAACTAGAGAAAGCCCGCGCAGAGCAATGAAGACCCAACGCAGCCAAAAATAAATTTAAAAAAAAAATTCTATGATGAACAAAATACCAGCATGTTAGTTAAAGATGGGGTCTGTTGACAGGGCCAGGATTAGGGAGAGGTGAACAAGATGAACCGTCCAGGTGTGGGGTTGGACCTTGAAACGTATGGAAAGCACTGCTATGAATTCACCAAAAGCCATTTGCCTTCCTCCTCGGCTTAGAGATGGCTCATGTCTCATTTTCTTTTGCAGTTTAGTGTGGCCCTGTGACTAGGTTCTAGCCAATGGAACATCAGTGGAATTGATGTGGGCCACTCCAGACCGGCCATAAGAATCTCCAGCATTCAATTCTCCATGCTCTTTCCCTCTCCCGGCTTGATACCAATGAGCAGGGTGACCTCAGAAGGCAAGGATTGAAAATGACAGAACAATCAGATAAAAAGAACCTGGAAAATGGAGTCATTGGTGGAGGAGAGCAGCCCACTGAGGGTCAGATCAAGACCCCTTTTTTGGACTTCAAGGAAATTTTAAAAAATATTAGTATTATATACTAATACTAATGTGGGTCAAGATATCTGTTGACCCACTAACGTTTTGAGGGTTTTATGCTCCAGCAGATGGCATTACCTTAACTAATACAGAATTTGGTACTGGACGTGGGATACGGCTGTTATAAAAATTTTTAATATGCGACCCTGCCTTGGTAATCAGGTGGCATGCAGCAAGGAAACCGATCTTGGAGGCTGCAAATACGGACCATGGTATACAGGAGCCAAACCTTTGGTAAAACTGCCACCTGTGATAACTTGGAAGGCAGACCATGTGTCTACTGAGCCTGTTGCTCTAGGGGACACAGTTGGAGAGAGCCAAAGGGACAGTGCGCTGGATTTAGTCCCTGCTTTTGTCAATGTATTACAAGAAGGAGATGAGCTCAAGAGAGATTTGCCTGATTAGCCTTAAATCAGCTCCTGAGTCCCTGATCCTGCACAGCACGGGCTTAAAGGAGGGAATAGGCTTCAACACCCCCTGCGGATGGGGCCACGGAATATAAATGGATGAGGAAGAACCTCTGAGAGCCCAGAGTCAGGAGCCAGCAAAAGGAACACATGTGGGAGATTCGCCCAGAGAGCAGAGTCAGCATCTAATGAAGGAAACTTCCCCACTGTGAGGGCAGACACACCTCTCCTGACTCCTGTAAATCGTGGCGGCAATTATTTATTGGGGCCTCTCTCATCTCACCCTCCCTGGGCCCTGTGTTCCTTGATGTCTGGAGTGGTGTGTAACCTGCGGGTGAGATTAGCGTTTCCCATTCCACTAGCAAACCATACAAGCTTTTCTGGAACACGGCATACGCCAGGGGCCTTTAAAATGCGTATACTCTTTAGATCCATAATTCCATGTCTAGAAATCTAGTCCAAGGAAATAATCTGATGTGTAAATAAAGATGTAGACACAAAGGTATCCAACACAGTGTTATTTAGAAGATAAAAAAATTGGAGACTACCCAAATGCCCAACAGTGAATTAAATAAATGATTTAGTAAATTTACCGTATATTTATGGGGTGGAATATTCTTCATCTGTTACGTTTTTTTGTATATGCAGAGTTTTTAATGACTCAGGGTAATTAATGCTTCTGATGCAAAATTGTATGTATGCTAACACTTCAACTATGTAAAAGATGTATACACAGAAAAAAGCCTGAAAGGGAATGTTAAAATGTTACTGGTAATTTTATGGGGAATTACAGGATTTACTAGAAATAATATCTTAGAGTTTTTAGTAATATACAGATTTTCCACAAAAGACATATATTGTTTTTATAGTTAGGGGAAAACAACGTCCCTTGAAAGAGAAACAATTGATGATGTACTGAGATCTTATCCTTGCTACTCTTCTTATTCTAACTACTGGTCTGGGTGGGCAGAAGACAACATTGGTCCAAGAATCAGGAGTCCTGAGTTCTAGAATGTTTTGCTCTTGGGTCTATTCTCCCATTTGTACAAAGAAGGGGCTGCGTGGGACAAGACTGAACTGGCCTTTCCAGTTGAAAAAGTTTATATACAAATGTGCTGAATCACCCCCCCACCCCCAGTTTATCATTCCTTTTCATTCCTTGAGGTAAAACCAACCCCAAATCTTGGAGTCTGACAGACTCTGAAATTGGCCCTCATTTTAATTCTCAAGTTCTTAGCATGAGAGCAACATTCAATATGGTTCTGAAATATCTCATGCAAAAAAGTGCCGGAGTCATAGACTGAAATATTTATTTGAATATAAATGAACTCAGATTTGCCAAAATACGTTCCCCCTGTTGTCATGGACACAAATGCCTGACTTTCGGATTTGCATTTCTTTTCTAATGGGTACAATATGTTTCAGCTCCTCATTGGTGGCGGGGTTGGTAAGGAGAAACTCGCCATTCTGTGAGCTCCCCAAAATGTCAGCCAGTGGGGAACTTTTGTGCCTTTGATTCTGCTTCCATGTAGCCAGATGGGAGGACATTTGCGTCCCTCTGGGGTCAGGACAGCAGCTCATAAGACTCCGGATCCCTCCCTGCCAGCTCCCCTGGAGTGGATTTTAGAGGTGCCAGGGTGCCTACTGCCTCTCTGGGTCTTTTTTCCAGCCCAGTTCCTCCTTCCTCTCGGAAAGCTTCACCTTTGCTTTCTTGCTCTTTAATAGTGAGGGTGGTAGGAATTCTCGAGTAGACATTCCTGGTCTCTGTTGACATCTGCTCTTTCTCCTATGGGCTCCCTCCTGATCTTAAGTTGTCGTCTGTCCCTCCCTCCAAGCTCAGATCCTCAGAATCACATCCTCCCTTTTCCTCTTCACCTCAAAAGAGACAATCATCAAATCCTCCTCATTCGACCTCCTCTGGACCGCTCCCCCCGCTGCCACCCTGCTTTCACTGAGCATCCTTCCAATGTGTTTTTTATGTAACAGGAAGAAAAGTCTTTCCAAAATGCTAATGGGATCTTGTCACAGTCTTTCTTAAAACCCTTTAACGGTTTGACCCTGACAGTGAGATAAAGTCCCAAATCCTTACCATGGCTTTCAAGGCCCTGTCCTGTCTCCCTTCTCAACCTCACCTCAAGCCACCATCTCCTGTGTTTGCTGTATTCCAGGCACCTGGCCACGTCTGTGGTTTTCTGTTGTGCCATCCCCCTTCCTGCCTCGTGGCCTCTGAACATGCTATTCCTTCACTTGGAACAGTTTACTCCTGCTTCCTGAGCAGATACTTCTCAGTTTTCAGGTCTTACCTCCAATGCTGCTAGTTCAGGGCAGCCTTCTCATATCCCTAGTAGATTATATATTTCCTAGATATATGTACTCATCACCCTCTGGGCTTTCCCTCTATTGGTCTGTTATGATTGGGATGAAATTGTATAATGTCTATCTCTTCTGCCAGTCCACAGGCTCCATGATGGCCAGGATCGTATCTATTCCATTCACCATTCTATCTCCAGCCCTTTGAGGAGTGTCAGGGACAGGGTAGGTGCCAAATAATTACTTGAATGACAATGAATTCTTCAGAGCGACTGTCAGAATAAATTTCTGAATCACAAATATGCTCACATAAGCCACCAACCCACAACGCTCCCCTCTCCTGACAAAACCAAGAAACTCAAAACTTATCCCTGGGCTCGCCAGCAACACATGAGGCCTGATACAGTCTGGCTCCAGCCCATCTTCCCAGGCACGTTTCTTCACTCTCCTGCTGGACTCTCTGCGCCCCAGGCACACCCGCCTCTTGAGAGACTCCTGACTGACGCTTCCATGCCCTTATTGCTAGATTCTTCTTTCCCCTTCTCTGGGTGGAGAACTTCAACACACCCTTCAAAACCCAGCTGGGTTGGAGGAACCAAGGCCTGCCCCCTCCTCCGGGAAGCCCCTCCCATCCCTTGACCAGCTCATCCAGCCCTGCTGGCTTGTTATTCATGTGTAAGTTTTAGTCAATTTCACCCTCGTGTGAGTCACTGTGGGGCAGGAACCTCGTCTTATTCTCCTCGTGTCACCTGTGCCCATTTCAAGGTCTGGTCCACAGTGCCATGAGGATACGTTTCTTCCCCTCTCCCCGTATTTCCTCTCTGCTCCTAGATAAGACAGCATTGTGCTTCTCTCTTCACGCCTGGGGAAGGGCCCCCCTCTAGTCCCTTCTTAACTGTGCACCTCCTGTCCCTGTTGATAATCTGGTCAGAGTAAGGACATCCTCTAGAACAAATTGTACTAGTGGGTGGGGTGTCTGTGTCTTCGAGGCAGGAACAGAGTCTCTGCACCTCCTCCGCCTGTTAATCCCGTTAGACACCCGCTCCGCTACCCTCCTCTCTTTGCAGCTTCTGTGTCTGAGCCCGGGAGGAAGTCTCGCGGGCGGCTCGGAGGGGCTCCCGGCTCAGCTTCAGGAGTGCTGGGGAAGGAAGCCTTGTTTAGACCCCCTGGCAGAGCTTTCCTCCCTGCCTCAGCATCCCCACACAGTCCTGCATGTGAGGAGGTGAAGAAGGAATGCTGGACCCGTGGCCAGTTGCTGGGAATAAAGGGCTGCTTCCTTCTTCATTTGACTGTGGTGTCCTGTGTGTGCTGCACCAGCCAGGCCACCAAGGCCCACGCTGACTCCCTTGTGTGGACAATGAGAACAAGTGTTCTCGATAAGCAGTGCCCAGGTTCAAATCCCAGCTCGACTACTTACTGACTGAGTGACTTTGGACAAGTAACTAGGCCTCCACTTCCTCATCTGAAAAATGGGGACAACAAATAGGACCTAATTAAACTTAAAAATTTTTTGTGCAGCAAAGGAAACCATCGACAAAATGAAAAGACGACCTACTGAATGGGAGAAAATGATTGCAAATGATATGACCGATAAGGGATTAATACCCAATGTATATGAACAGCTCATACAACTCAACATCAAAAAATCAAACAACCTTATTAAAAAATGGACAGAAGAACTGAATAGACATTTTTCCAAAGAGGAAATGCTGAAGGCCAACAGGCACATGAAAAGATGCTCACCATCACTAATCATCAGGGAAATGCAAATCAAAATCACAGTGAGACATCACCTCACACCTGTCAGGATGGCGCTATCATCAAAAAGGACACAAATAACAAATGTTGGCAAGGATATGGAGAAAAGGGAGCCCCTGTACACTGTTGGTGGGAATGTAAATTGGAGCAGCCACTGTGGAAAACAGTATGGAAGTTTCTCCAAAAACTAAAAATAGAACTACCATATAACCCAGCAATTCCACTCCTGGGTATAGATCAAAAAACAAAACAAACCAGAGACACTAATTCAAAAAGATATATGCACCCCAACGTTCACAGCAGCATTATTTACAATTGACAACATATGGAAGCAACCTAAGTGTCCATCGACAGATGAATGGATAAAGAAGATGTGGTACATATATACAATGGCATACTACTCAGTTATAAGAAAGAATGAAATTTTGCCATTTGCAGCAACATGGATGGACTTGGAGGGCATTATGCTAAGTGAAATAAGTCAGACAGACAAAGACAAATACTGTATGATATCACTTACATGTGGAAAAAATACAACAAACTGTGAATATAACAAAAGAAAAGAAGTGGACTTGCAGATATAGAGAACAAACTAGTGGTTACCAGTGTGTGGGGGGCAATTTAGGGTTGGGGGATTTGGAGGTATAAACTATCGGGTGTAAGACAGGCTACAAGGATGTATTATACAACATGGGGAAAACAGCCAATATTTTGTAATAACTGTAAGTGGCGTGTTCACCTTTAAAAATTGTATAAAAACAATAAAAAAAACTTTTAAAGAAAAAGAAAGGAAATGGGAACATCAATAGTATTGATCTCTTAGGGCTGTTGTGAGGATTAAATGAGAGATTCTAAGCACAAATGCCTGGCACTCAGGAAGCACTGAAGAACGATTAGGGATCCCTCTTAGGGGAGGAATGTGGTGTCTTTCTTGTTCAGGGCTGTATCTGTCATGCCTGGACTGAGCCTGACACACAGCAGATGCTCAGTGAGTGGTTATTGTTTGAGTTATTATTGTTGCTATTGTTCATAATGTGTAGGAGTCACTCAATAAAGCTTTTAAAATGAGTGAATGGTTGGGTGCACGAATGTCTAAAGCCAGTCTCCAGTACACAGACTCACTGGAAGATAGAGAAGAGGCTGTTTTAATAAAAGCAAATATATGGACATGGACCAGGGAGACCTCTACTTTGCAGTTATCTGAAATGTCAGAATTTTCTAGGTTTGAATGGCACTGGCATTTCGTTTTCTGTTTTTTGGGTTTTTTTGGAGGGTTTACCTCTTTTTTTAAAAAAATTTTATTTTATATTGGAGTATAGTTAATTTACAATGTTGTGTTAGTTTCAGGTGTCTAGCAAAGTGATTCAGTTATACATGGCCCTGGCATTTTAGAATGATCGTGTGATGGGAACAGTGTCATTCATTCATTCCAGAGGAATTGTTGGGTCCCTGTCCCAAGTTCTCTTCTGGGTTCCAGAGACACAGATGAACCAGGCCCTTCCCTGCCTCAAGGAGCTCCAGGCTCACAGGTGAGAGCCTGGGCAACACCTGAAGGATGGTCTCAAGTGCCCACCATGTGGGGTTCCAGCTCCAGCTCTGT
This sequence comes from Tursiops truncatus, assembly GCF_011762595.2. NCBI lineage: Eukaryota > Metazoa > Chordata > Mammalia > Artiodactyla > Delphinidae > Tursiops > Tursiops truncatus. The sequence goes on from NC_047034.1 coordinate 152,835,558, forward strand.
CATGACCTTGGTGAATTCCCAGAAGATGCTCCTTCCTCTCTCTGGACCTTTTATGATGGATCTGGACTAGGTCAGAAGTTTTCACTCTTTTGAGCAGAGGAATCCTTTGATTCAGGGAAAATACTCTGTGGAAGGTGAGGGTATAAAGAAGATGAGAAGGAGGCCGGTGGGGAAGGGAGGCAGGCTCTGCCTGCATACTCAGTCCCCGACCTCCCTCCCCCACTCCCCCTACCCCTCGAGAATTCTGAGACTGGTGAACAAAGGGCCCTCCAGCATTATTGATGATTCTGAGGTCATGTAACAGAAGCAAGTCTGTCCTGGACTATCTAAGGAGGCTTTCTTGTTTTTGGTTTTGTTTTTAAAATAAATTTTTGTTTGAAATAGTTTAGATTTAGAGAAAAAATCTGAAGATAGTACAGAGAGTTCCCATATAAGCCATACCCAGTTTCCCAATCATTAACATCTTACATTAGTATGGTACCTTTATCATAATTAAAGAACCAATATTGATACCTTTTTATTAACTGAAGTCCACACTTCATTCAGGCTTCCTTAGTTTTTCCCTAATGCCCTTTTCTGTTCCTGGATGCCCCCCCTGGGATCCCATATTACACTTAGTCGTCATGTCTCCTTAGGCTCCTCTTGGCTGTGATAGCTTCTTAGATTTTCTTTTTTTTGACGACCATGACCATTGTGGGGAGTACTGGCCAGGTATTTTGTAGAATGTCCCTCATTTGGGCTTTGTCTGATATCTTTCTCATGATTAGCCTGGGGTTTTGGGTTCTGGGGAGGAAGACCCCAGAGATGAGGCGCCATTTTCATCCCATCATCTCAAGGGTACACGCAATCCACATGAATTATCACATTGATGTGAACCTTGATCACCTGGCTGAAGTTGTGCTGGTCAGGTTTCTCTACCAAAAAGTTACTCTTTATTCCCCTTTTCTGTACTGTCTTCTTTGGAAGGATGTCACCAGGCGCAACCCACATGCAAGCATGGGGAGTTATGCTCCAACTCCTTGAGGACAGAGCATCTGCATAAATTATTTGGAATTCTTCTACATGGGAGACTGGTCTCTTCTCCCCATTTATTTATTCATGCAGCCTTTATTTATCTCTGTATGGACTCGAGATTTGTTTTATACTTTGGGTTATAATCCAATGCTAGTTAAATTATTGTGTTGCTCAAATTGTATCCAAGGTCTTTGATTTCAGAAAGACTTGGATATCAGATGGTCTTGCCCCAGGAAAGAGCATCACAGCCCGGAGATGGAGTTTGGTGTAGGAGGAGCGATGGGAGGCCTCCACTCCATCTGTGCTCTGAGCTGCAGTAGGGTCCCTGGCAGCGGCTGCTGCTGACTTTTGGGGGAAGTGAGAGAAGTGGAGGCACCCTCCACCCCTACCCACCACCCTCGAAGTATTAGAAAAGAACTAGAGAGCTAAAGAAAAGTGGACCTGGATGGAGCCCACTCTGCTCCCCTGAATGGTTTTGATTACAGGATTTAAAGGGGCAGCCATGTGTACTCACACCATATGCTGTTATGGGTGTCATATGTGGAAAACTGGAGAGCAAAGGTAAAGGAAAACCTTGATGGTTTCATCTGCATCTGTGCCTCAAAAACAAGACCTCCTTAGTGGGAGAAAACAGAGTTAGTGTGTGTGTGTGTGTGTGTGTGTGTGTGTGTGTGTGTGTGTGTGTGTAAAGCCTGGTCCTGATGATTCACAGCATCTGTAGAGGGGATGGCAGGACCCCAGCATGAGGATTTGGCAGCGGGAAAGCGACCGTTGGAGGAGGAGATGCAATTTCCAGTGCTGCCCCATCATCCACTTGCCACGTGACACTGGGCAGGATGCCTATGTCACACATCTCTGAATCTTGGTTTCCTTACCTGTAAAGTGTGGGAGTTAGGAGCGAAGAGTATAACCAGTGGGAACAAGGCCAGTGATAATATTGCCTTTCCTTGGGTTTTTACTGTGTAGTAGATGCTGTGTTAAGTGCTTTACATGCGTCATCTCATTTCATCCTCATAACAAACCTGAGAAGTCAGTGATATTGTCCCTGTTGCACAGATGTGGAACCAGGTTCAGGTAAAGTGAGACAACAGATCAGGGAATAATTGCCATGGAAAAGGTAGCTTGTTACTCAGAGTTCCCAAGAGACGGGGGCACGCCATGCCATGCAGGGCCACATGGGGAAGCACCAGGGCTGGTCAGGCATGCTGTCTTGTGGAAGAGAACACAGCTGATGGCAGAGCTAGAATTTGAAGCTTCTCTCCAGGACCAGAAATTTCATGATTAAGAACTCAGGCGCTGGGGCAGGTTCCCTGAGCTTGAATGCTGTGCAACTCAGACAATTTGCAACAGTTTTCTGTGCCTCCACCTTCCCGTCTGTAAACAGGATCGTAATAGAATCTGCCAGGAGGAAGGAGACTCTGTCATCTGAGAGACGGTCCTTGAAGGAAAGCCTGTGTAGGGGAAGATGAGACAACTTCAGGATGCAAATGCATACAGTTCAAGCCCTTTAATTCAGACTTCAGTAGTTCGCAGCCTAGGATGATTTGAAGCCAGTGAAAACCGGGCTTCCTTTTCACTATTAATAAGAGTGTAAACAAGATTAGGTAGAGAGTGCAGGGAAACTAAGGTAGGCCGTTGTTACCATAATATTGCAAGGGAATGTTAATTCACACAAGCAAACAGACTATTTTCAACTACTCTGAGGCTGCTGTTTACATATAACACTGTGTTAATTGCAGATGACTTCCGTTTCCCTCAGTGCAGCTTTGGGTCCACTCTGTTAGGTTTCAGTGGGAGAACCTTTTACATGTGAAGGCAGTTAACCTGCTTTGCTTTTAAAACACTCTGTAATTCAGACTTTTCACTTTACCTTGGCATTCACCCATCATTTTAGGCTCCCGAAGATTCAGGAACGATGCACACAGGAGAGCGCCGAGCTGGGGAGAACCGCAGAGAGCCTCAGGGCATGGAGGTGCCCAAGAGAAGGTGTCTCAGGAAAAGGGAGGGTTGACTTGGGTCTTGAAAGATGATGAGTTTGGCCTGACTTGGGACTTGTTCCTCAGCTCACACCCCTCTCACCTGTCCTTTGCACCCCATCTGTCTGTCCAACCCCCTTTTCTTAAACGGCTCTACCCTACACATGATACTCAGCTCCCAGATCAGAGCCGAAGGACCAGCCCCTGTGGGTAGACACCACTCCTCGGGGGATGTGGCTGGGCTGTGTGGATATGGGAAACCCTAGGAATTGCCCCTCCTTTGAACTCCTAGGACAGGATGAGAGAGTAGTAGTTCTCACATCTGGCTACACTGCAGAATCACATGTGAAACACTAAAAACAATAGGATGCCCAGGTCCTACTGCAGATGAATTAAATCAGTAAGGTAGAGAATCACAGCTGTAGGGTTTATGACTTAACACTGCTCAAAAGGATGCTTAATCCGACTATGCCTTGTGTGGCTGTTGGACTCCTCTGCGTGTTTTCCTTGCTTCTCCCTCATTAATGAGCATAACTAATTCATTACTTAAATTAAGTCGGCCAATCTTTACTGAGTGTCTGCTTTGTAAGAGGCATGGAACCATAATTTGGGGATCCAAAGATGGATGACAAAATTCCTGCCCTCAGGTTGTCACAGTTCAGTGAGAACTGTGAAAAGACGATGGTACCCGAGCGTGGTTAATGCTGTCGTAGGTGAGGAAGCACTGTTGTGTGGGAGCGTGGAGGAGGCCATGGAGGAAGCTTGGAGAGGATGGGGAACACTTCCTAAAAGAAGGAGCAGCAGGGGTGAACCTTGAAAGGTAAGTAGGAATTCTCTAGGCTAAGAAGAGGGAAGGGAATTTTGAGCAGAGGGAACAGCACATAAGAAGGGCAGGAAGTATGAAGCTGGGTTGTGCATCCATCACTCTGTGTCAGGCACTGAGTTAAGCCCTTTACATTCATGAACTCTTCAGAATCTTACAAGGTAAGAACTACTTTTACCTCCAATTTACAAATTAGGAAACTGAGGCCTAGGGAGGGTGAACAATGTGACTAAGTTCACACAGTCAGTAAGCGGAGGAGTTGAGATGAAAAACACACTGTACCCGGGCTTCCCTGGTGGCGCAGTGGTTGAGAGTCCGCCTGCCGATGCAGGGGACACGGGTTCGTGCCCCGGTCCGGGAAGATCCCACATGCCTTGGAGCAGCTGGGCCCGTGAGTGGTGGCCGCTGAGCCTGCGCATCCAGAACCTGTGCTCCGCAACGGGAGAGGCCACAACAGTGGTAGGCCCGCGTACCGCAAAACCCAAACCAAAACCCAAACCAAAAACACACGGTACCCAATCCCAGAGCAAGAACGAGTTACAGGGATGGGGGCGGGTGTGAAGCAGGGTGGAGAGGTGCCAGGCAAGCGTTATGCTCGCAATGGAATCTCATGTTTGTCGACCGTTTATATGGTGCACCGTGATTGCTAAAACACATTTTCGTTCCTTTGTACCCAACAATTCCTGGTTGGACTGACTTTCAGTGCACTGCTCCTCAGCCCTCCCTTAAGCCAGATGGATATAGGAAGGGCAGCTGGGGCTCTGGTCCAGTGGCAGGGTCAGCAGAACTTCTGCACAGGGGCCACCAGCCTTGGAGCTCCCAGGCCAGGTTGTGCGGCTCTCTCACTCTGTTGGGGGAAGTGTTACGCTGTGGTTCCAGGACACAGAGGCCCTCATTTGGTGACTTCAGGGGTTCTCGTGGTCAAGGATTTGGAGCAACAAGGATGCTTGTTTTGGTACCATCTCTGGGTCCCCACTAAATGCCCACAGTCTCTCTGAGGTTGTCCATGGTAGCGATACTGCATGCATATATCATTGTAAGAATGACATCCTTGTGGAAGAGCTCAGAGATGGCTTTTAAAAAGCAAGAGCTCTTATACTCCAGTAAAGATGTTTTTTTTGTTGTTGTTGTTGTTTTTTTTTGCGGTACACGCGCCTCTCACTATTGGGGCCTCTCCCGTCGCGGAGCACAGGTTCCGGACGCGCAGGCTCAGCGGCCATGGCTCAGCGGCCATGGCTCACGGGCCCAGCCGCTCCGCGGCATGTGGGACCTTCCCGGACCAGGGCACAAACCCGTGTCCCCTGCATCGGCAGGCGGACTCTCAACCACTGCGCCACCAGGAAAGCCCTAGTAAAGATGTTTAAAAAAAAAAAAAAAAAGCAGGCGCTCTGAACTTTGCTTTGGGTGAACTCCGTCTCCCTGTTAGCGCAATAAGTAAGTGAACTGCTCATAAGGCAGGAGGGGTTGGCTTGTCTCACAGTAGGTAGGGTCAGGCTGCTCCTTAAGTGCTCACCGGGGGATCATTTGTAATTCTTAAGGCCAGTTTCAAGGGACAAGGACCACTTGGTATTATAACAGAGCTCAAGTGGAAAGGTATAATCACACACATTACACTGACAAAAAAAGTTAAGACTTATTCAGAAACACGCATCTCCGGGGAATCCTCTTTCAGAGAGACAAATGAACTCATTTGAGAAAGAGGCTGTCTATGTTAAGCACAAAGGGGATGAGAGAATTAATTAAAGGGAAGGGGCAGGATTGATCTCAGTGCTCGAAGCCTTGAGCCTTGGTTTGACACATCTGTGACAGCTCGATGTTTGTGCTGGGATGCCCTTCACGTTGTGTTTTCTCCGCACAATGCAATGGAGAAATGAGATTAGTAGGCATCATTGGGGGCATTAATGGACTACAGTTCTTAGATAAGTCTTGTCTAAATGATACCTTGGTGGGAACTAGAAAATGGAGCCCCTTCTGGAAGGAAGCAGCTCAAATGTGCCCCGCGTGGCAACAGGGGGAGGCAGATACCTCTGGTCCCTTTGCTCCCTGCCGGGTGCCTTTGTGAAAACTGCAGCCCATGCCTAGCAGCCCTGTTTGCAAGGGTCCTGTGGTTGAGGTTGGGGCCTTTGAGTGTGAGACCACTCCTTTAGGGGGTAACCTTGAGCTGACCTGGGAGCCAGATAAACCTGTGTTTGAATCCTGGCTCTGTCAGTTGCTGGCTTTGTTCCCTCCTGTGTGAATTGTGAGTGGTCAGTACCTGCCTCACTGGGTTGCTGAGGGTCAATGAGATAGTGCAGGGAAAACGCCAAGCGCAGCACCTGTGACCCAGGGAGTGCTCACTGAAAGGCAAGGTTAGCAGAATGTGCTGGGGGAATTCACAGAGGAGCTGTTATAAAATGTAGACTTTATTGTTATTCAGGTATAGTGAGGCCAACAGATTAGCACACAATTGCCAATGAGAAGATAGTGTGTTACTCGCAGTTCCCAGGGACAAATGGGGAAGCACGTGTCACTCAGGAGGCTGGAGGGGAGAAGGGGAGGAACCGGCAAGGCAGAGTAAACCGGCTTCAGAATGGCTAATTTGAATAATATCAGTGGGCTCGGGAGTGCAGGGGCTGTCCTGAGTCGTCTGGTGCCTGGCTCTGGGGTGATTCTAGCCCCGAGTGTAAGAGCCCCAAGAGAGCCTGATAAAGCAGGTGGCTGGGGAGTGAGTTTGCACTGGTTGGTTTGACCTGAGAGGCTCACTTGCAGGGGGGTCTTGTGCTCTCTCTAGGAATTAGCAAGTCCGGGGAGAGGCAGTTTCTCTCTGGTAAGCGAGGCCCTAGATGCCAGAGCACGGAGAATACAGAAAATAGGAAAGCGTAGTTAATGCACAAGTGAAGAAGGAACGTAGGTAAACAGGTGATTCCCGAACACAGTGGTGAGGACTGTATCCTGGTGCTGGACTCAGGGCAACGGGGACATGGGAGGAGGCTCCTGAGGGGAGGAGGATGTGACCTGAGCTGGGGCTTGAAGGACGGCACAGGGAAGGGCTTTTCCAGCCGAGAAGCAGCAGATGGAAACAATCATCAGAATGCTTTAGGGCAAGAGGAAGTGGGGTGTGGTGTCAGGAGGACAAGGCTGCAAAGGTCTGATGGGGCCTCATTCATGAAAGGCCTTGGAGGCTCTGACAAGGAGTCTGGAACTGACCCTATCCGAAAGAGAGAGAGAGTATGTGTGTGTGTGTGTGTGTGTGTGTGTGTGTGTGTGTGTGTGTGTTGCAATGAAATATTCCGAGCAGGTAGGTGTCCTGGCCCGAATCGGCTTTCAGCAGGTTCAAACGATGGTGGGGTGGCTCTAGAGCTATGGTTCTCAGCCCTGCTTGTGTGGGTGCCTCACCTGAGAAGCTCTGCAGAAATACTGGTGCCTGGGCTCCTCCCCAGACCACTGACAACAGAATCTCTGGAAGAAGGACCTGGATGTTGGCATGTTTTTAAAAGTTCCTGGGCAACTGTAATACCTACTTGAGAACCACTGTCTAGAAGCAGAGAGACCAATAAGGGGGTGCTGACGCAATGCTTTAAAAGCAGTGGGTTGAGAAATCACTTTAATGAGTTGGGATCAACATTTTTACAGCAAAACATGGTAAAGTAAAACATACTCAGAATGCATCACACGTACTAAGTGTTATCTTGCAAAGACCTTAGTTCTGCACACACACACACACACACACGCACACTCGTGTGAACTGGGTGGTGGTATGAAATGTATTTGGGTGGATCTTCATCAAAAACCTAGAAGGGAGAAGGTGGAGTCATTTCCACCCAGTGCCCCAGGCTACGGGACATGCTCAGCTACTCCGTGCTGTCAGGTGCCTCCTTTTCTGAGGGGCAGGGACCGTGCCATGGCCCTCTCTTTGGCCCTCGGCCTCAGCCTGGAACAACCAGGTGGCTGGACAGGAGCAAGCAGAAGCCACGAGGAGGTGGAGTTTGTGGTCAGCCAGAGATATCTCACCACATTCTACCCCCAGGTCTGCCTGCAAGAGGCCATGGGACTTAGCACCCCAAAGAGACCTCCTTGAGATGCTCCCCAGAGCCTGACACAGGCAGCATCACCAGAGAATCACCTGTAAGCAACTCTTAATGCCAGGGGATGTCATAGGGACCAGATACACAGCCAGGCGGTGTGTTGGTTTCCTATTGCTGCTGTAGTGAATGACCACAAATTCAGTGACTTAATAAAAATTTATTCTCTTCCTATGCTGGAGGCCAAAAATCCAAAACGGGTTTTATTTATCTAAAATCAAGGTGTTGGGGGCTTCCCTGGTGGCGCAGTGGTTGAGGGTCCACCTGCAGATGCAGGGGACATGGGTTCGTGCCCCAGGCCGGGAGAATCCCACATGCCGCGGAGCAGCTGGGCCCGTGAGCCATGGCCGCTGAGCCTGCGCGTCTGGAGCCTGTGCTCCGCAACGGGAGAGGCCACAACAGTGAGAGGCCCGCGTACCACAAAATAAATAAATAAATAAATAAAATAAAATAAAATCAAGGTGTTGGCAGGGTTGCATTCCTCTGGAGGCTCTTCAGGAGAATCCACTTCCCTGCGTTTTCCAGCTTCAAGGGGGGGCCAGTATTTCTCAGCTTATGGCCTCTTTCTTCATCTTCAAAGCCTGCAGTGTAGCATCTTCAAATCTTTCTCTTTGACCTTCCTGCCTCCCTCTTCTAAGGACACTTATGATTATATTGTGATTACAATAACCTGGATAATCTGGGATTATCTCCTCATCTCAAGATATTTAACTAAATCATATCCGCAAATTGCTCTTTGCCACGTAAGGTAACATATTCCCAGACACAGGACTAAGATGTGGACCTCTTTGTGGGTCCATTGTTCTGTCTTCTACAATACCTACACATTGCAATTTTTTGTTTGCAATGTCTGTGTCTCCATTAGACTGTGAGCTTCTTGAGGATGGGGTTTTTATGTTTGTATCCTTGGCATGTGTCACATTGCTTAACACAGCAGCTGTGGGCAAACAGTAGTTGTTTGAGCAAAGACATCCTGACCTCTTCACCTTATGGATAAGATCACTGAAGCCTAGAGAGATGAGTGGCTTGTTCAAGGTTATGCAGATCTAGTGGCAGAGCTGTATTCAGAACTCAGGTCATCTGAGTCTTTCCACTTTCCCACCTAAATAGACAATGGCCCAAAGTCTCAGTGCCCAAGATATTTTATCCTATTCCCCCGGGATGACACTGACATTTCTCCCAACGCTGCAAGCTGGGATTGTTTAGAAAGACATGACTTATCCATACAAAGTATAAGAAGGAGTCCAAGCTACAGAATGTATAAGACCTAGGTTTCAATCCTGCTTGCATTTTGTATCAGTTAGCTATTCCTGTGTAACAAACCACCCCATAATCTAGTGGGGTAAAACGACGTAATTTATAATTTCTCATTAGTCTATAGGTTGGTGGAGGGTTCTGTTGATCTAGGCCCAACTTGGCTGATCTTGCCTGTGTTTGCTCATGTGTCTGTGGTCACCTGGTGGGTCAGCTGGGGGCTGGCTGATTTAGAATGGCCTGAGCTGGGCCAAATCAGCTGGGCTCCGTGTAGTCTCTTATCCACAAGTGGGTAAGCCTGGGCTTGTCGTCATGGTGATGGCAGGGTTCTGACCGAGAGTAGAAGGGCACAAACTTTGAACTGTCACATCATCACTTTTGCTGCATCCTCTTGACCAAATCAGGTTGGAGACTGGATTCAAGAAATGTCCCCACTTCTTTATGGGAGGACCTACAAAGTCACATTGTTACAGGGAGGGATGGAACATTGGAGCCAATTGTATAAGTAACCTACACTGTGGCTTGACTTCATGACTGGTCAGTTTTCTTAATTTCTCTGATCCCTAGTTTCCTCATCTGGAAAATGGGGAGTAGTAAGAATACCACATTGTGGTGAGAATTAAATGAGATAAGACATGCAAAACACTGAGCAGTGCCTGACAGGGTGCTCCAAAAGGACAGCAGTTTCAGTGCTCAGTAAGATCAGCAGTTACTATTATTACTGTTGTTGTTATTATTTTTATTACATAATAATTGGTCCTATTATTATAGCTATGAAAAGGACTGGCAGGAAACCATGGTCCTGATGAGAGATGACAGATGCTGGCATGGGAAACCTCTTTGCTGGGAAAGGGGGGAGGCCAAAGCATTGCCATTTTTCAACACCCATTAAACTCAACTATTATTGAGCAAGCATCATCCTTGTCTTCTATTTCAGAAGGAGGTGACTCTTGTTAAAGATATATATGAAAACAGCATTGTGGGATGGTGTGGGACTTAAATTCAGAGGACCTGGATCCAAGTACTAGTTCTTCCTCTTATCAGCTGTGAAAATTTGGACAAATTCATTACCTCTCCGAATCTCAATTTTTTCATCTATAAAATGGAGATAATAGTACCTACTTCACAAGTCTGTTATGTGAATTAAATCAATAGATATAGGTAAAAAAGAGTTTTGTAAGCAAGAAAGCAATAGGCAAATATTAGGTCTTAGTCCGTTCCTTTTTTTTTTTTTGCGGTACGTGGGCCTCTCACTGGTGTGGCCTCTCCCACAGGCTCCGGAGCACAGGCTCCGGACAAGCAGGCTCAGCAGCCATGGCTCACGGGTCTAGCCGCTCTGCAGCATGTGGGATCTTCCCGGACCGGGGCACAAACCCGTGTCCCCTGCATCGGCAGGCGGACTCTCAACCACTGCGGCACCAGGGAAGCCCAGTCCTTTCCTTTTCGTCATTTGTATCTGTGCCCTCAGCATCTCAGGCTGTGTCGGGGTGATGGAGCTTTAAGAAGATGATGGAGGGCTTCCCTGGTGGCGCAGTGGTTGAGAGTCCGCCGCTGATGAAGGGGACACGGGTTCGTGCCCCGGTGCGGGAAGATCCCACATGCTGTGGAGTGGCTAGGCCTGTGAGCCATGGCCGCTGAGCCTGCTTGTCCGGAAGCCTGTGCTCCGCAACGGGAGAGGCCACACCAGTGAGAGGCCCGCGTACCGCAAAAAAAAAAAAAAAAAAAAGAAGATGATGGAAACTTCTTGGTGCTCTGGTTATCCGTGGTGCTGGAAACTTATTTTCACTTGTGTGATTTTCCAGCAGTTATCCACACTTAAAAGTTTTCATAAAAAGGGACAAATTCCAAATGTTCAACCTTCTAAAATCAAAAGGAATGACCACAGGTCATTAGCATCTCTGGAACATAGTGGCTTCTGTGTTATTGCTATTAAGTAGGATTCAGCTCTATTTTGTTTTTTAATAAATTTATTTATTTATTTTTGGCTGTGTTGGGTCTTTGTTTCTGTGCGAGGGCTTTTTCCAGTTGCAGCAAGCGGGGGGCCACTCTTCACCGCGGTGCGCGGGCCTCTCACTGTCGCGGCCTCTCTTGTTGCGGAGCACAGGCTCCAGACACGCAGGCTCAGTAGTTGTGGTTCACGGGCCCAGTTGCTCCGCGGCATGTGGGATCTTCCCAGACCAGGGCTCGAACCCGTGTGCCCTGCATTGGCAGGCAGATTCTCAACCACTGCGCCACCAGGGAAGCCCTAGCTGTATTTTAATAAGGCAATTTTTACAACCATGTGAGAGGTTAATGCATTTTGCACATAATCCACTGCCTAGCTCACTAAATGCTGAACACATCAAAGCCAAGCCAGGCAAGGGAAGATTTCAAGACAGGGTGACAAATTATGAGCAGTGTGGAATGAGTGACTGAAAGTATCTGAGGGAGTTTTTTCTCTTCTAAATTTAAAATTTGTTCTCAAGAAGGAAAAGAACAGGGTTGTCCTGGCAAAAATACTTTCTAAAGGAGCCTATTACTGTAGTGGGTAACCTCCGCTGGACAGCTATGGGCTGATGTCTAGGTGTTAAACCTGGGGGCACTTAGAGAGCATCCTTTCCGCACTTCCCAGCCTCCTTGCCAGTTAGGTCTCCTTTTATTATTTTTCTACATCCCAGGACCTGAAAGACAGTGTCTGCCAAGAATACTGCATTTATTAAGCAATAATGGATTTCTCCTCCCACGGTACTCTCTTCATCAAAGACACAGCTGGTTAGAGTTTTGCGCAGTAGCTTCTCACAGTGATCCCATGGATCTCTGAAGCCTGGAGAAGGAGGCAGGGGCTAGATCATGAAAGACTTTGTGAGTTTTTAAGAAAGTTTGAGCTTTATCCTTTAGGACATAGGAAGCAGGGCAAGTTTTTCTTCTGTTTAAATCAACTTGACTGAGTTACGTTACACACAGTAAAATGTACCCACGCACCCATTGTAAGTGTACAGTTTGATGAATTTTAACAAATGTATTTGCTCAAGCAAACACCACCATAATCAAGGTACAGAATGTTTTCATCACTCCCCAAAGTCCCCGTGTGCCTTTCACACTCAATCCCCACTCCCACCCCCTGCCCAGGCAACCACTGATCTAATCTCTGTCACTCTGTAGGTTCGCTAAGCTTCTTTTAGAATTTTGCCCTGTGTTTCTGATCCATGTTGTTGTATGTATCAGTACTTGGCTCATTTGCTGAGTAGGTAGTTCAGTGTATCAATTTCCACCATTTCTTTATCTATTTGTCTGCTGATGCACACCTGGATTGTGTTCTAGTTTCTAGTTTTACAAACAAAACTGTTATGAACACTCACGTGCAAATCTTTGTGTGGACACGTGTTTTCATTTCTCTTGGGTAGATACCTAGAAGCAGAATTGTTGGGTCAGATGATAAGCGTATGTTTAATTTCTAGCAAACTGTCTTCCAAAGTAGTAACGTTTTGTTTTCCTACCAGGAGCTCTACATCTTTGAAATTTGAGCCAGGCTGGTAAGTTTGTAGTGGTATCTCATGGTGTTTTAATTTGTGTCTCCCTAAGGACTAATGATATAGACATCTTCTGTGAGCTTATAGAGGGCAGGATTGTAAGCAGTGGAATCATAGGATCAAATTCGTGAACCAAGATGCCAACCATGTTCTCAGATGTATTTCTTCTCATCATTCCACTGAAGTGTTGCAACCAATGTAACAGGGACATTCTACAGGATCTCTGAAAACCACAAATTGATCTTAGCCACTTATCTGCAACATACGACAGTTTTTGCAAAAAATTAAAAAAAATAAAAATGGAGGAGGAGAGTACCAACAGAGGCAGGTGCTGACAGTTCACTCTGCTATTCAGTGGTTGGTGGAGTGAATGAAGCAAATCCACTCTGCTTCAGTCCTTTGATTCTTCTTAGTTCAGATGGAATTAAAGAAGGGAACAATTCTATGTCAGGATCTTTTGGCAAGAGAAGAAAGAGCAGGGCTCAATCTTCCTGCAGCCACCCCACGATTGCAAAAGAAAAAAAAAAGAATAATAAAGAAAGAAACTTCCATTTGTACCCTATTACCTATTCTCCCCTTCTTTTATAGCAATGGGGATTTTAGCTGGTCAAGTAGCCACCTAGAATAAAAATTACATTTCCTATCCTCCCTTGCAACTAGGTATGGCCATATGATTGAGTTCTAGCCACTGGAATGTGAGTAGAAGTGGTGAGGGTCATTTTCAGGAAATGTTCTTTATTTTTCCTCACCTTCCTACTGCTGGCTGGATTATGGACTTCATGGCTGGAGTTGAAGCATCCTTTTATTTTTTAACATCTTTATTGGAATATATTGCTTTACAATGGTGTGTTAGTTTCTCCTGTATAACAAAGTGAATCAGCTATTCGTATACATACATGCCCACATATCCTCCCTCTTGCATCTCCTTCCCACCCTCCCTATTCCACCCCTCTAGGTGGTCACAAAGCACTGAGCTGGTCTCCCTGTGCTCCCACTAGCTATTTATTTTACGTTTGGTAGTGTATATATGTCAATGCCACTCTCCCACTTCATCCCAGCTTACCCTTCCCCCTCCCCATGTCCTCAAGTCCATTCTCTACGTCTGCGTCTTTATTCCTGTCCTGCCCCTACGTTCTTCAGAACCATTTTTTTTTTTAGATTCCATATATATGTGTTAGCATACAGTATTTGTTTTTCTCTTTCTCTTAGAAAGAGAAAGTCTGTATGACAGACTCTAGGTCCATCCACCTCACTACAAATAACTCAATTTTGTTTCTTTTTATGGCTGAGTAATATTCCATTATATATATATGTGCCACATCTTCTTTATCCATTCATCTGTCGATGGACACTTAGGTTGCTTCCATGTCCTGGCTATTGTAAATAGAGCTGCAATGAACATTGTGGTACATGACTCTTTTTGAATTATGTTTTTTTCAGGGTATATGCCCAGTAGTGAGATTGCTGGGTCATATGGTAATTCTATTTTTAGTTTTTTAAGGAGACTCCTTACTATTCTCCATAGTGGCTATATCAATTTACATTCCCACCAACAGTGCAAGAAAATAGTTGCAAACGAAGCAACTGACAAAGGATTAATCTCCAAAATATGCAAGCAGCTCATGCAGCTCAATATCAAAAAAACAAACAACCCAATCCAAAAATGGGCAGAAGACCTAAATAGACATTTCTCCAAAGAAGATATACAGATTGCCAACAAACACATGAAAGGATGCTCAACATCACTAATCATTAGAGAAATGCAAATCAAAACTACAATGAGGTATCACCTCACACCTGTCAGAATGGCCATCATCAAAAAATGTACAAACAATAAATGCTGGAGAGGGTGTGGAGAAAAGGGAACCCTCTTGCACTGTTGGTGGGAATGTAAATTGATACAGCCACTATGGAGAACAGTATGGAGGTTCCTTAAAAAACTAAAAATAGAACTACCGTATGACCCAGCAATCCCACTACTGGGCATATACCCTGAGAAGCATCCATTTTGATGTGGCCATTTTTAAAGTCTTTATTGAATTTGTTACAATATTGCTTCTGTTTTATGTTTTGGTTTTTTGGCCACGAGGCATGTGGGATCTTAACTCCCCAACCAGGGATCGAACCCATACCCCCTGCATTGGAAGGTGAAGTCTTAACCACTGGACCACCAGGGAAGTCCCAAAGCATCCATTTTGGACTATGACATAGAGATCATATGCTGAGAAAGGAGGATCAGCAAGGTTGAATGAGCCAGTGCCTTTGACACTGTAGAACACCGTAGCAAACCTAGACTGACAACTTCTGGATTTCCCTCACCTGAGGGAGAAATAAACTTGTATCTTATTTAAACCACTGTCATTTTCAACTTTCTGTCCCTTGTAGCTGAAGCTAATTCTGATTTATAAACTCTAGTGTTAATTGTGCTCATTCATGTTCGGAAGAAGTTATAGTGACTTACTGATCACCAATGGACCATCCAAAGCAAACCAACCATAAACATCATCAACGAGTATATGGGCAAATGGTGAAAAGCTGCTCGTGCTGTGCAAAGACTTAGTGATTCAAAGAGAGGGACTGAGGGACCAATCTGAACATTCAGCACAAATAACACCCAGCAAAAGAAATACTTTCAGGAAGAAGGGAGGAACTTTAAAAAGACCTTTTATTGATACTTGTATTTTCAGGGAGAGCTGAGATGCTGTTATGTTGATTTAAAGAGATCAATCTGAAAATAATAAAGAGTTCTTAAAAAGGAGATGCATGATTTCCATTTCTTTCTGCCCCATCAAGGCTGTGCATAGCTGAATGGAAACTTCAGAAACCAACCGAATTAATTAGAAAACCAGCTTGAGAAATTCTTCCAAGACTCAAATGAAGATTATGAGCAGGAGGAACAGAAATGTTAAAGGAAAAGGAAAGAACTTTAGAAAGAATGGGGAAATTTAACCAAAAATAGGCACAGAGAGCCAGATACAGGAAATTCACCATCTATTTACGGGAAATCCCAGCAGCAGAGAGCTTTATAGAAATGAAAGTATGATCGAAGAAACACTAGAAGAAAATGTCTTTGAGTTGAAAAGCATAAACACGTCTTCAAATAAAAATATGCACCAAGGGTTGGGAAGAAACACTGAAGGAAATTCAAAACTTAAGAGCTTATCCTACAAGTATCAGATAGAAAAAGCAACAAGAAAAGAGGATCAGATTGTTGTCTGATTTATCTTCAAATGATACTCAAATATAATGGAAAATATTTATAAAATTCTGAGGAAAAATAATTGTGACCCTATAGTTTTCCCATTAAAATAATAACAGTTTGATTACTTACTATGTGTCTGGCACTGTTCAAAGTGCATTCGTTGAATTATTTCACTTAACAGTCTCAGCAACTCCATAAAAGAGGTACCATCATCCTTTTTACAGATGAGGAAATTGAGGCACGGAGAGGTTAAGTAACTTGCCCAAGATCACACAGCATAGGTAGAAGGGACAGATTATGAACTTGGCTCATGCGCTTAACCACCACACGACACTTCTTCTTAAAATAAGATGAGAAATATCAATCTCTTGGGGAACCAGGCTTTAATCAAACACTGCTATATATACATGATAAGCGCAACTATGATAAGTATCATTAAGGGGTGCTATGGAATTTTTATGCTGTGGAATCCAGTCTGTCATTTCACAGATGAATGCCGTATAGTTATTGTTTACTGAATACTTTCTTTTTACCAGGTACAGAGTGTCACCCAAAGGGAAAAGCTAAAGGGAAAGACGTGGGTGACAATCTTCCACCTGCATGGAGCACAGAGAAACTCAAGACTTGGAAGGGACCACGCCTATCAGAGAAGAGGAGCATCTTCACCATATCTAGTGTTTGCTTATAAAGCCCATCAGAGGGGAGTTCACTTCCTGCTGCAGGACCTGGTGTCTTCATTGGACCCCTTGGTCCCACACAGTCCCAACTTCAAATGTGAGTTGTCTTTGAGGGTCTGAGATAGAAGTTGATCATGAAGTCTTGGCTGGTTTACATTAAAATGAAAGGAACAATGCTCTTATCTCCCATTATAAGCTGAAATGTCTTTCTAAAGGGCAGATCGCGATTGTAATAAAAAAGGAAGTGTTTATAAAGATTGTGATGCAGCTTCCCAGGGGCTGATCTTGCAGGCATGCCTCCCTGGATGTCTGGAGAATCCTCAAGGGCTCAGTGGGTCTCCCCATTTCCTGATTCACTTATGCTTTCATTCACTGATCCATTCATTCGATCCTCCATTTATGTGTTTCATTCATTTGTTCATTCAGTAGGCATTTGCTAGGCCCCTGATGGCTTACATGCAGGACAGGGAAACAGGATCCATCTCTGGGAGGTTCTGCCAAGTATATACTCAGACTCAAGTTACTGGCTATGAAAAGACCTGCAGATTTCCAAAGTGTGTGGAGTCTGTGAGAGTGGGAACTGCTCCCAGCATCCAGATAGAGGACCAGAACTGTGAACTGAGGGGCGAAGTCTGAGCACATGTTATAAATCCTTTAGCCCTGCTGTCCCATCCTAGAGGGGCAATTCACTGGAGAAATGTGGCCATAAAAACTAATGAATAAATTAAAAAGCACTCAAAATTTCCATCTAGTTCACATTTGATAGTGAGGATCCAGGCTCAGGTCACATTTTCCTGTGCTGCTCTCTGAAAACAAGGAACGAGTCTCACTTTAGTGCATGGGAACAATTAATTAGGAATCAGTTTGAAATCATTTACACTGTCACCAAATTTACAATTTTAATATCTTAAGCCAGACATGACTGGGGAGTAAGAGAGGGCGCCAGCACTAAGAGAATATTCTTAGTTTTAATGTAGGCTAGAGGATGAAAGAAAGGCGGGATACCTCTTGCAGGACAGAGGAGTGCTTGGTCAAGGGTCAGTGTCAGGGCCAAAGGTGGACAGGCTGGAAGATGGAGAGAGAAGAAAGCATGAAGGGTAAGTCGTGCTCAACCCAGGGATTTTGCTAGACTCTGGCATATAGTTCACTTCAGGCTTGGCTTGACACCAACAGCTCCAGGTACATCCTTTCTGGAGCTCCTGCCTGTGCTTCCTACGGCCACCTGGGTGTCCCCCAAGGCAGGGTTCCCTTGGTCTTCAGGATCAGCACGTGGCACAAGGAAATTCCCACAGAAGGTGTAAAGGGCCAGGTCCACAAGTGATCACTTTTATCTCCATTCCTCCGTCTCTCTAGCTCTCTCTCCTTCTCTTTCTCTCCCTCCTTCTTTCTTCCTTCTCTCCTTCCTTCTCTCTTTCTCTGTCTTTTTTCCACTTTCTCTGAGTCCTTTCTTTTCTTTCTATTGATCTGTCCTTTCCTTCTACCTGTATTCATTTTATATCATTGCAACGAATAAAAAGCATGCTTTCCGTGCTTCCCTGATGGCGCAGTGGTTGAGAGTCCGCCTGCCGATGCAGGGGACACGGGTTCGTGCCTCGGTCTGGGAAGATCCCACATGCCGCGGAGCGGCTGGTCCCGTGAGCCATGGCCGCTAAGCCTGCGCGTCCGGAGCCTGTGCTCCGCAACGGGAGAGGCCACAACAGTGAGAGCCCCGCGTACCGCAAAAAAAAAAAAAGCATGCTTTCCAATTGCCAGAGGCCAGAGGAACAGAGATGGAAGGGTCAGTGTCCCCCACAGTGGAGCAGCTTGGAGGGGAGACAGACAAGTGCATTGCCAAGTTAGGAGGAAAGTTAAGGTGCAGTAAGAGCACGGAGGAGGGAGTGATCATTATCAGTGGGTATCAGGGGTGGGATGGGAGTGGGGGGTCAGGGAGACTTACAATGAGGAAGTGACACTTGAGATTGGCATTGACCAAGGGCTGGGAATTCACAGGTGGATGAGGGAGAAGGGCCTCCCAGGAGAAGGAACAGCATATTCCAGAAGCTTGGAGGCAGGAAGAGCCTGGTGGTCCAATGAGCCTGGATCTCAGGGCGTGTGGACTCGGAGGGAAGTAGCAGATAATGGATGCCGGCGATAAAGATCCCACTGCTTTATCACGTGGAGGGGGAAACACATTCCACACTCTGAACAAAAGCGTTCTGCACAACTTCAAGGCCCTGGCCAGAAGGAATTTGGGAAGGGCTCCTCCCTTCACTTTCCAGCTGGAGGGAGCCGATGAGCTGTGAACAGACAGGAGACAGAGTCTGGGTGCTGGGCTACCCGGAGCTCACTGCGGGGCCCTGCCCTGCCTTGTCCCGTCCTGCTGTCCCAGTGTTACTGACCAGGGTTCTTGGTCTCCTTAATCAATAGAAATTGATCAGGGACCAGACAAGAAATCCAGGCAAGGCTTTATCGGGGTCCCTGCTCCAGCAGGGGGGCAGCAAGAACAAGTGACGGATTCCCTTATTTGCTCGCTCCCCGACGGGGGTGCGAGCTGGTTCCTTATATGGGGTGAGGGTAGGGGTGTGTCACTGGAGGGATGGCTTAGGTGTTTTGCCCAGTCCCTGGTGGTGCTGAGTGCAGGGGACATGCGCAGTACCTTGCTTTTGCTCCTGGCTCTTCAGAAGTGGCAGTTGGTCTTGTTTTTGGTCTTTTTGTATCTTTTGTCCAGAATTTGCACCAACTGCACATGCATGCGGTTATTTTTAGTCCCTTATAGTTTCTTTTATTTTGTTGCTTGAGGAGAGATTTGTCCAGGTGCAGGCATTGTGGCAAAGGGTCCCAGGTCCCAGCCTGTCTCACTGGACCGTCCGTCAGCTGTGAGGAGGAAGAGAGGCAAGGGGAATTGCAGGAAAGACAGCTTTTAGTTACTCACTCAGCAGCTGAGATTCACTGGGCCTATTTGCCCATTGGTTATTCAGGGTAAGGCAGGGGCAAATTTTCAGTGAGAGAGAGAGGAAGGAATCACTTTTCTAAAAAGGAAGGCAGTGACACCTTGGGCCAGAGCTTCCTGTGTAACGGGGCTTCTGGCGCCCCTGTGCAGGCAGCCTGATGATTCCCGGGAGGCCTCATCTGGCAGTGGTGACTTCATGGCAAAACAATTGGCAGCAGCGTGCAGGCCAGGGCTGGACCAGGCTGCGTGGAGACCTGCGGCTCCCTGTGAAGCAAGGCCCAAGCAGAGTCCCTTAATGAGCCACAGAAGGGCTGGCCCAGGGCCCAGGTACCCGGGACGGGGGTCGTGGCAACAGGCTTGGGACCCCGTGGTCCGGCTGCATGAGGGTGCTGGGCCCCTTTCCGCTGTGTGTCTACAGGGGGCTCTCCTCTCCTGGTTGCCGGGGGGGAGAGTCTTCCCATGGTGTCTCCGTGCTGCACCCATCATGCCACGCGGCCAACTGTGCAAATGGTTGCTCAGCCTTGCAGCCCGGAGCGGAACCAGAGTCCTCTCCACTCATTGCTGTAGCTCTTCTGGAACTTGGCACTGTTACTAGTATTCCTCAAAGTCATAATTACCACCACTTAGCCTGGGTTAGTGATCTGGAGCAGGCAGCAGCCCAGCCCGCGCGGCCTCCTGCTGCCAGCAGACCGACTACTGGTGATAGCTTCGTGGTTCATAGTAATAATCATGATGCTAATAGCTGTCATTTATTGGACGCTTGCTGTGGACCCGGCTCCGGGCTATAGGTGTTTGACATGCAGAATAGGACCTACTCCTTCTCCTCCCCTCATTCTCTCCAGCCACCTCCCCCCACCCTAGGTCTGGAACATAACCATTGATTTACCGGGCAGCTTTTGTTTGGAGCAGGGGAGGGCTGTTCTGGGCACCAGGTGGGAGAAGATAACATGCATTATTTCTCATCCGGTCCCTTGTGTGGTCTGGGCTTGAGCATTTTGGCCAGGAGGAGAAGGCCAGGGATAGACAGACTCTTTTCTCATGAGGTACCTGATAAGATTCTGTGCCAGAGATACTGGACAGAAATGGACAGAAATCCAGGGAGACTTATGCTCTGGGCAAAGCAAAGCTGCTTTGGAGGGTGAACCTCTCCCCATCTCTGCCTGGACCCCAAAGATTGGTGGCTTTGGAAACAGCCAGAAGCAGCCCTGTGGGCACAGACAATGGCCACCTCTTGATGGACAGTGTGGTGACGAGGCTCTTGTTGAGGGTCGAAGGCTCCAGAGGCAGATGCTGATAACGAGGTGTTTTGAGGGACTGGCATCTCTGGAGGAGAGGGCATGCAAACAGGATAGGGTGGGGAAGAAGCTCAGCTCTGGTGCAAGCCCAGCCAGGCCTTGGCCACCCTGATGAGGGGCTTTGAGACGAGTTTTTTCAGCTGAGTGTCCATATCTGGTAGAAATGGTCACCCTCCCGCCCCCACGTCACTCGGTCACCAGGCGCAGGCTGCCGCAGGAAGGGTGACAAAGGTGAAGCTTCTGAGGCAGCCTCCGAGGGAGCTGAGGCAGCTGTTGACCACACTCCCTGTGGCTGGGATTCCCTAGGTAGCTTCACGGTGATGGGGTGGGGAAGGGGGATGGTGGAACTGAGGTGGGAGAGGAGGAACAGGGCTGATCCCAAATGGTGAGGGCAGCTGTCTGGTTTTGTGAGACTGTGAGATCCCCTCTGGCGATTTCGAGAAAAAAAATGGGGGACAGTTTGGGGAGACTAATTTCCATTTGTCGAGCTGGTAAGGCCTGGAGCCACAATCGTTTGGTCATGAGAAGTCAACGTGACCTTGTTTTCTCGTCAAAGGCTGGTGAGATCACAAATATGGGATCTATTGATCCCACACATGAAGCCCATTTTATAGATGAGAAGACTGAGTCCCCGAGGGTGAAGCAGCTCAGTTGCTTAGGTCACACTGGATGCAAGACTTGAACTTGGGTCTGGCGGATGTCGCAGCTCACTCATTTCTGTGTGTTCTGCCTGTCTCATTGGTGCAGGGAGCTGGTGGCCTCAGGCAAAGTTGCCTCACTGTGATTTGCTCCATTTCAGAAGCTGAAGAGCAGGACTGTATTTTTTTCCTAGAGCTGCCCTAACAACATACAAAAACTGAGCAGCTTAAAAACAACAGAAACTTATTTTCTCAAGTTCTGGGAGCTAGAAGTCCAACAGCAATGGGCAGCAAGGTTGGGTCCTTCTGAAAGCTCTGAAGGAGAATCTGTTCCACACCTCTCCTGCTTCGTGTGGCCCCAGGTGTTCCTTGCCTTACATGCATCACTTCAATCCTCTGCCATCGTACGGTAGCCTCAGTATTGGTCTTCGCATGGCCATCTTCTTATAAGGACATCAGCCATATCGGATTAAGGACCTGCCCTCCTCCAATACGACCTCATCTTAATAATTACATCTGCAACCACCTTATTTGCAAATAAGGTCCCATTCCGAGGTATTGGTATTCTAGGACTTTAACATATCTTTTGGGGGACACAATTCAAACCAGAACAAGGGCTTATAAAACCTTAGCTCCTATGTACCTTCCCCAAATCCATCAGTTAATTCCTCTACTGCCCTTGGTTCAAGCTGCCAAGAAAGCAAGGCTACACTTTGGGGTTCAGCTACAGGGTAAATGGCATCATGCTGGACCCTTCCTTGCTGGAGGACATAATTTCCTCCCAAACCATGGGTGCTTATGGCATCATAAAGTATCATAACAGAGCCTCCCCAGAGAGGCAAACTAAACCCTGAGTCCCTGGATAGTGGGACCTGAGACTCAAGCTTCTCCCATGTCCACCATGTGGCACATG
The DNA here is from genome assembly GCF_011762595.2 of Tursiops truncatus. NCBI lineage: Eukaryota > Metazoa > Chordata > Mammalia > Artiodactyla > Delphinidae > Tursiops > Tursiops truncatus. The sequence continues at coordinate 152,857,849 of NC_047034.1, forward strand.
GCAGAACTTGGTAACTGGAAGGAACTCTCAAGAAATTGACCAGCCACATAATGTACAGCACAGTGGCACGAGAAGGAATGAAAAGGTGACTGTCAGACTTAACAGGGTGGTGGCCACTGGCGATCCGGGGAGAGCAGTTTTGTGGAGGCAGAGTCAGAAGTCGTGGTGCTGTGGGTCCAAGAATCAGTGAGCACCAGGAAGAGAAAGAGGTAAGGGTCGACAATCCTTTGGGGGAGTTTTGCTGTGACTAAGACAATTTAGACGATAGCTGGCGGTTGGGAAGTGGGGCTGTGGAATAAAGCGAGGTCTTTTTAAGAAGGGAACACGTGGGCTGATGGCAAGTGCTGGGTGTGAGGGCGAGCTTGAAGGTGCAGGCAAGAGGAAGGAGCAGGTTTGACCAAAGCTGGCAGATTTCTCTACCTTTGAATCCACACCAACTAGAGATTTAATCTCCCATTCAACAACAGCCTGTTATCCTTGGCAGGGACACGTGGGGAGGTAGTAGGATCGACGCTTGCATTTTTGGTCCCAGGGTAGGGACCGGGGACCCTGCATTCCGTCAGATGACACCCTCTCCCTCCCCGGGCTGAGTCTGATACTCACGGTGCAATTTTTGTGGTTTAGTTGCCAACCCTCCTCTGTGATTCCGTCGATTTCTAGGCCCTTAATCAATGTTTGTTGAACGGTGAATGAATGGATGGAGCCCAAGGACAGGGCTGCGGTGGAGCTCCCAAGCATTTATCTTGAATCTGGAAAATGCAAGAAAAATTGGCCCATCTGTTTCTGTATTATATCAGGATAGCAAAAAGCCACAGAACTTAACCGTAGCCAACTCAATCATGTGTGACAACCTAGCAGTAATGCAGGATGCGTTTGTGTACAACACTGTGTGTGTGTGTGTGTGTGTATGTGAGTGTATCTGCCAGAGTTGGATGTGATTGCATGTAAAATTGTGTGTGTGTAAGAGTGTGCATGTCTGAGTGTGTGTGTGAATGATTGTGCATGCCAGTGTTTGTCTATGTGTGTATTTCTAAGTGAGTAGATATATGCAGGCGCATGTGTGTGTGTGGGGGGGTGTGTGTGTATGAGTCCACATATACATGCATGTGCTCAGATGAGCAGGTGCACTGCATGCTGCCGTCTGGTTGTGACCATGCTTTATGTCCCCTCCCCAAATTCTCTTGCTGCTAAGCTCCTGGTGTCCAAATGTATCTGAGAACTACTCTACCTCACTCATTCAGACTAATCTGAGCTAGACCAGAGTGAATTGGTTAAAAACACAGAATTATTGAATATTTAGAAAGATAGGCAACCATTACTCTACAGAATAGCTAATAATGCAAGCAAGCTTACCTCCCACCCCATATGGGCATTGTTTCATCTCCCAGGGCTGCCCATAGAACCTTCCAAGATGGTGAAAATGTCCTGTGCCTGCCCTTGTTTTGCAGGACTCAAGGCTGCCCACATGTTCAACACTTGAAATGTGGCCGCTATGACTGAAGAACTGAATTTTTAATTTTAATTACGTTTCATTAATTTGACTTTAAATTTAAATAGACACAGGTACTGGACAGTGCAGATCTAGACTGTGAGTTCCACACAGTTCTTTCCCCACTGCATCCCCAGAGCTTAGTCTAGGGCCTGACCCTGGGATGCTGCTGAGCAAACATCAGCTGACAGAAGGGCCTTGGACCAGGGCAGGTCTTGGGGGATTTGCATTACTGAATAGAATGATGGAAACCGGATATAATAAATGGAAAAATAAATATTGTTTGTAAATAAATAAATGCTTCTGAAGGGTTGGATAAATATCTTCCCTGGAGAATTACACAGTCGATCTATGATGGAGTTTATCCTAAAATTTATGAACACTGCCAATTTGTCCTCTCTCCACCCCTGCCGTCCTCCAGCTTAGCACAAGCGAATCTCAAACTCATGCTTGCACAAGGGATTAATTTCTCCCCAGTGGAGGTTTAATTGGTGATATAATGAAGCTGTTGTTACTACCCTCCCCTCACCTTAGTGTGCCCTTGTGAGCTTGCTATCTCAATGCCTGGCTTGTTCAAAAGGCCCTCCATCTCCAAATGCACATCATGGAAAAGACAGAATCTCTGAATTGGAAGGAGACTCAGCGCCACTCCATCTAATCCTTGCAGCCCACCTTTCTCAAGCTCATCTCACCAGTGGGTCACAGTGGGTGGGGAAGGTGTCCACATTCCTATTGATCTGGTGACTGAGATGGAGCAGGAAGTTTACCAGAACTCTTTCACCTCTTTCACGTTGGCTACTGGTCCTCAGCAGAACCACTAACCAATCTTAAGGCAGTTAGTGTTGCCCAACGTAAGTGCATGATCCCATGCGAATCACCTCCTGTGAACTCTCTGTGCCTCAGTGACTTCACCTATAAAATGGGGATGATATTAGGACCCATTGTACCCACTTCACAGGGTTGTGGAGATGAGCAAATGCCTGTGAAGTACTTAGACATGCAGTAAACTCTAAACAGATGTTACTGATCAATATTGGCATTGTTATTTTAAGTGATAATTTCATCTTTTTAGAATGATGATTGATCAGTTGAGATGAGTTGTTTAATTGAAGATAATATTGATGACTATCTTTTCTTTAAATAAAAAATTGTGAAGTTGATACCTATGGCATTTTATGAATGTCTTTATATACCATACATATGCTTAAGTCTATAAACTAATAGTTTTAATGTTTTTAAAAATCATGAATTCAGCACCATCAAACCAGCTTTACAACAAACGCTAAAGGAACTTTGCTAGGCAGGAAACACAAGGGAAGGAAAAGACTTACAATAACAAACCCAAAACAATTAAGAAAATGGTAATAGGAACATACATATCCATAGTTACCTTAAATGTAAATGGATTAAATGCTCCAATCAAAAGACATAGACTGGCTGAATGGATACAAAAACAAGACCCATACATATGCTGTCTACAAGAGACCCACTTCAGACCTAGGGACACATACAGACTGAAAGTGTGGGGATGGAAAAAGATATTCCATGCAAATGGAAATCAGAAGAGGGTTGGAGTAGCAATTCTCATATCAGACAAAATAGACTTTAAAATAAAGACTATTACAAGAGACAAAGAAGGACACTACATAATGATCCAGGGATTAATCCAAGAAGAAGATATAACAATTGTAAATATTTATGCACCCCAAATAGGAGCACCTCAATACATAAAGCAACTGCTAACAGCCATAAAAGGGGAAATCAACAGTAACACAATTATAGTAGGGGATTTTAACACCCCACTTTTAGCAGTGGACAGATCATCCAAAATGAAAATAAATAAGGAAACACAAGCTTTAAATGACACGTTAAACAAGATGGACTTAATTGATATTTATAGGACATTCCATCCAAAAACAAGAGAATACACTTTCTTCTCAAGTGGTCATGGAACATTCTCCAGGATAGATCATATCTTGTGTCACAAATCAAGCTTTGGTATTGAAATTGTATCAAGTATCTTTTCTGACCACAACGCTATGAGACTAGATATCAATTACAGGAAAATATCTGTAAAAAATACAAATACATGGAGACTAAACAACACACTACTAAATAACCAAGAGATCACTGCAGAAATCAAAGAAGAAATAAAAAAATACCTAGAAACAAATGACAATGAAAACATGACCACCCAAAAAACCTATGGGATGCAGCAAAAGCAGTTCTAAGAGGAAAGTTTATAGCAATACACTCCTACCTCAAGAAATAAGAAATGTCTCAAATAAACAACCTAACCTTAAACCTAAAGCAATTAGAGAAAGAAGAATTAAAAAAACCCCAAAGTTAGTAGAAGGAAAGAAATCATAAAGATCAGATCAGAAATAAATGAGAAAGAAATGAAGGAAATGATAGCAAAGATCAGTAAAACTAAAAACTGGTTCTTTGAGAAGATAAACAAAATTGATAAACCATTAGCCAGACTCATCAAGAAAAAGAGGGAGAAGGCTCAAATCAATAGAATTAGAAATGAAAAAGGAGAAGTAACAACTGACACTGCAGAAATACAAAGGATCATGAGAGATTACTACAAGCAACTATATGCCAATAAAATGGACAAACTGGAAGAAATGGACAAATATTTAGAAAAGCACAACCTTCCAAGACTGAACCAGGGAGAAATGGAAAATATAAACAGACCAGTCACAAGCACTGAAATTGAGACTGTGATTAAAAAATCTTCCAACAAAAAAAAGCCCAGGACCAGATGGCTTCACAGGTGAATTCTATCAAACATTTAGAGAAAAGCTAACACCTATCCTTCTCAAACTCTTCCAAAATATAGCCGAGGGAGGAACACTCCCAAACTCTTTCTATGAGGCCACCATCACCTTGATACCAACACCAGAAAGAGATGTCACAAAGAAAGAAAACTACAGGTCAATATCACTGATGAACATAGATGCAAAAATCCTCAATAAAATACTAACAAACAGAATCCAACAGCACATTAAAAGGATCATACACCATGAGCAAGTGGGGTTATCCCAGGAATGCAAGGATTCTTCAATATATGCAAATCAATCAATGTGATACACCATATTAACAAATTGAAGGAGAAAAATCATATGATCATCTCAACAGATGCAGAAAAAGCTTTCAACAAAATTCAACACCCATTTATGATAAAAACCCTCCAGAAAGTAGGCATAGAGGGAACTTACCTCAACATAATAAAGACCGTATATGACAAATCCACAGCCAACATCATTCTCAATGGTGAAAAACTGAAACCATTTCCTCTAAGATCAGGAACAAGACAAGGCTGCCCACTCTCATCACTTTTATTCAACATAGTTTTGGAAGTTTTAGCCACAGCAATCAGAGAAGAAAAAGAAATAAAAGGAATCCAAATTGGAAAAGAAGAATAAAGTTGTCACTGTTTGCAGATGACATGATACTATACATAGAGAATCCTAAAGATGCTACCAGAAAACTACTAGAGCTAATCAATGAATTTGGTAAAGTAGCAGGATACAAAATTAAGGCACAGAAATCTCTTCCATTCCTATACACTAATGATGAAAAATCTGAAAGAGAAGTTAAGGAAACACTCCCATTTACTATTGCAATGAAAAGAATAAAATTCCTAGGAATAAACCTACCTAAGGAGACAAAAGTCCTGTATGCAGAAAACTATAAAACACTGATGAAAGAAATTAAAGATGAAACCAACAGATGGAGAGATATACCATGTTCTTGGATTGGAAGAATCAACATTGGGAAAATGACTCTACTACCGAAAGCAATCTACAGATTCAATGCAATCCCTATCAAACTACCACTGACATTTTTCACATAACTAGAACAAAAATTTCACAATTTGTATGCAAACACAAAAGACCCTAAATAGCCAAAGCAATATTGAGAAAGAAAAACAGAGCTGGAGGAATCAGGCTCCCTGACCTCAGACTATACTACAAAGCTACAGTAATCAAGACAGTATGATACTGGCACAAAAACAGAAATATAGATCAATGGAACAGAATAGAAAGCCCAGTTATAAACCCACACACATATGGTCACCTTATCTTTGATAAAGGAGGCAAGAACATACAATGGAGAAAAGACTGCCTCTTCAATAAGTGGTGCTGGGAAAACTGGACAGCTACATGTAAAAGAATGAGATTAGAACACTCCCTAACACCATATACAGCAATAAACTCAAAATGGGTTAAAGACCTAAATGTAAGGCCAGACACTATAAAACTCTTAGAGGAAAACATAGGCAGAACACTCTCTGATATAAATCACAGCAAGATCCTTTTTGACCCACCTCCTAGAGAAATGGAAATAAAAACAAAAATAAATAAATGGGACCTAATGAAACTTAAAATTTTTGCACAGCAAAGGAAACCATAAATAAGACGAAAAAACAACCCTCAGAATGGGAGAAAATATTTGCAAATGAAGCAAGTGACAAAGGATTAATCTCCAAAATATACAAGCAGCTCATGCAGTTCAATATCAAAAAAGCAAACAACCCAATCCAAAAATGGGCAGAAGACCTAAATAGACATTTCTCCAAAGAAGATATACAGATAGCCAACAAACACATGAAAGAATACTCAACATCACTAATTATTAGAGAAATGAAAGTCAAAACTACAATGAGGTATCATCGCACACCCATCAGAATGGCCATCAACAAGAAAATCTACAAACAATAAATGTTGGAGAGGGTGTGGAGAAAAGGGAAACCTCTTGCACTGTTGGTGGGAATGTAAATTGATACAGCCACTGTGGAGAACAGCATGGAGGTTCCTTAAAAAACTAAAAATAGAACTACCATACGATCCTGCAATCCCACTACTGGGCATATACCCTGAGAAAACCATAATTCAAAGAGTCATGTACCACAATTTTCATCGCAGCTCTATTTACAATAGCCAGGACATGGAGCCAACATAAGTGTCCATCGACAGATGAATGGATAAAGAAGATGTGGCACATATATACAATGGAATATTACTCAGCCATAAAAAGGAACGAAACTGAGTTATTTGTAGTGAGGTGGATGGACCTAGAGTCTGTCATACAGAGTGAAGTAAGTCAGAAAGAGGAAAACAAATATGGTATGCTAACACATATATATGGAATCTAAAAAAAAAAAAAAAAGGTTATGAAGAACCTAGGGATAGGACAGGAATAAAGACAGAGATGTAGAGAATGCACTTGAGGCCACGGGGTGGGGGAAAGTGTAAGCTGGGACGAAGTGAGAGAGTGGCATGGACTAATATATACTACCTAATGTAAAATAGATAGCTAGTGGGAAGCAGCCGCATAGCACCGGGAGATCAGCCCGGTGTTTTGTGACCACCTAGAGGGGTGTGATAGGGAGTAAGGAGATGCAAGAAGGAGGCAATATGGGGATATATGTATATGTATAGCTGATTCACTTTGTTATAAAGCAGAAATTAACACACCATTGTGGAGCAATTATACTCCAGTAAAGTTTTAAAAAAAAGAACAAAAATCATGGACTTCTTTATTTAATGGAAGCCCAAAATGTACAACAAATGTGAATGGAGTTTCTCTGGGTGAAGGGAAAGTGCGATATAAAGACCCTCCCTGCCCAAGCTGGCTTTCCATGGGTTTTTTGGAACCTCTGGGCTCTGGGTGCATCCTTTAAAACCAAGAAAATTATGCCTGAAGGAATGTCATTCACATCCTGAATTCCTCTTCACACTGTGATCAGGCAACATGTGTCATTTCATTACTTCATTCCTTTAAATGTGCTGGTTGACGATATCTGTTGCCTTCATTTTCATGCTTCTTCTCCCTCTCAATCTGGAGGCTTCATCCATTGTCTTTCATTGATTTACACCCAAACCCCCTCTTAACCTCTTCAGAGAGATTGATTCCTAATTTCTGATGTCCAAAGTTCTTCCTGCAGGGAGATTTATGGACACTCAGTAGAGATGCTGCTACCTCTAGGGCTCCAAAGGTTCATATACGCCCCCACCTACTCCAGCATCTGGAGTTTCAAACACAAGGGACAAACCTAAGGTCTTCCTTTCCTTTTTGCAGCCCGCTACAAGGTCAGGCGCAAGGTAAGCAGTCAATAAATATTTGCTGAATGAGAGATTTTCTTAGGGAAAAGAGAGAGTCAGAAGACCTGTATTTAAGTCTTGACTCATCTGTGTGACTCTGAGTAAGTCCACTTAACCTCTGAGCCTCAGTTTCCTCATCTGTAAAGTAGGAATATGTATCTCATATAAGGCTGATGTAAGGAGTAAATGAGGTAAGATAGAAAGTCCTTTGTAAAAAAAAAAAAAAGAATTCTCTGTAAACTGTAAAGGATGTGCACAAGAGAACTGTTGTTATTACATCCATAGGGGCCAACTTTGGCCTGGTGAGCCTCCTGGGCTCACTTCTGGGGCTGAACAACAGGGATGGATTCATATGCAGAAAACATTTGCTAATTGTCTGGTTTGAATAATTATCCAGGGATCCTGGAAACAGCCCTTTCCACCATCAAACTGTCACATCTGCAACCGACCTTTAAGCAATCTGAGTGGGGGTAATTACAAAGGGCTCGTTTTCTCTAAATATAGCTGTTCCCCAGCTAAAGGTCAGCTCCAGGGAGCACAGTTTGATAATTGCATGTGGTTTGATAATGAATTGGGGCAAAAATTCCCAGGGCTGCAGTCAGCGGTTTCCTCTTACAAGGACCAGGGTGTGGATGCCCTGATGGGAAGGACCTGGCTTTCTGACACCAGCTGGAGAAACTCAACGCTCCCATTTTATCAAATTTCCAGCCATAAAGTGATATCATTTATGGGAATTGTATTGAAAATTGTATTGTAAATTACATTGCATTGGAAAATTGTATTGTATTGGAATTGTATTATAATTGTATTGAAAACTTTTGTAGGGGGTGGGGTTAGCCCTCCTGCCCCTGGGGTCCCAGAGTCCTGTAGATTCTGGTGCTCTGATGTGGTCTACTGCTTGTTTTGTAGCTGCGTGACTCACTTCTCCAGCGGGAGACCACTAAACTCAAACACAGGAAGGTCTAAGATTAGAGAAGACCTGGGTGTGAGGCCTGGCCCTTGGGGGGATAGAGGAGCTTTGGACAAACCACTTCCTTCACTGAGCTCAACTTCCATCATCTATAAAATGGGGCTTGTGAATGACTGTCCTGCCTGCCAGGACAGATCATGGGGAGATCCGATAAGGAAATAACTGGGAAAGTGCTTTGCAAGCATCAAAGTCCTCAGTAGATGCTGGAGGAGGTCAAGACAAACTCATTCTATCTCCTTACCTTAAGCTCCTCTGGGGTGGCCTCATACTTCTCTTGCAACTGTCCCCTCTCCTCACTTTCTCTCTCCCCATCTGGTGCTTAAATTCAATAAAAAATTGAGGGAAGGGAATTGAAATAAAAGAGGGAGAATAGGAGAATTAAACTGAAGGCAGGTGACTGCCCTGCAGAATGTGAGGCTTGGTGGCTACAGTCTGAGGGCCAAAAGCCCCACCTCATGTTCCCTGTTTCTTCACTAGACCCATGCTCCACTCCCACCTCTCTTCTACCTCCAGCCCCAGGCTTCTTTTTAAGTATGTATCATAGGTCCAGAAAAATTTCTCCTATGCACCTGTTGTTGGTTGAATGGTGGCCCCCAAAAGACATGTGACCCAGAACCTGTGAATGTGATCCTATCTGAATAAAGAGTCTTACAGCTGCAATTAAGCTAAGGCTCTGAAGATGAGATCATCCTGGATTATCCAGGTGAGCCCTAAATGCAATGACAAGTATTCTTTTAAGAAGAGAAGACATAGACGGAACTGGAGAGCACACACAGTGGAAGGTCAGACAAAGATGGAAGCAGAGGTTGGAGTGATGCAGCCACAAGCCAAGGAATGCCTGGAGCCACCAGAAGCTGGAAGAGGCAAGGAAGGATTCTTCTCTAGAGCTTTCACAGAGTGTGGCCTGCTGACTCCTTGATTTCAAGCTTCCGGCCTCCACAACTATGAGAGAATAAATTTGTGTTGTTTTAAGCAAAAAAAAAAAAAAAAAAAAAAAAAAAAGGGCTTCCCTGGTGACGCAGTGGTTGAGAATCTGCCTGCCAGTGTAGGGGACACGGGTTCGAGCCCTGATCTGGGAGGTATCCCACATGCCGCGGAGCAACTGGGCCCGTGAGCCACAACTACTGAGTCTGCGCATCTGGAGCCTGTGCTCTGCAACGGGAGGGGCCGCGACAGTGAGAGGCCTGCGCACTGTGATGAAGAGTGGCCATGCTCGCCGCAACTGGAGAAAGCCCTCGCACAGAAACAAGACCCAACACAACCAAAAATAAATAAATAAATTAAAAAAAAAATCCCAGTTCTATTGCTTACAGTACCTGGAAAAGCACCTCCTCCTTTTGTTTAAGCAGTGATAAAGTTTAATAGAGTTGGGCTGCAATATCCCAGTTACCAGCAGGTGTCACCATTGAGCACACAATGTGCTCATTCCTTCAACATGTTTATTGAGACTGCTGGGTACGAGGCCCCCTTCTAGGCATTTCAGGTTAAATAGTGAACAAAACAGACAATATCCCTGCCCTCATGAATAAGGACAATGACTAAACACTTAGATATATAATGCAATGTCAGACAATGATGAATGCTAGTGAGAAAGGGCAGGCTAAGATGATAGAAGCTGAATAGGGGGTGAGAGCTATTTTAGATAGGGTGGCAAAGGAAGGCCTCTGAGAAGGTGATATAAAAAAGCTTAAGGTCACAGCTGGCATGTCTAGCCATTCACGTGTGTAAGGCATAGTTCCTTAAAAGTTTTTTTTTCTATTACTAAATTGAATTTTTTTTTTTTTATGATTGGCTATTTTATTTTATTTTTTTGGCCACTGCTGTGTGGTATCTTAGTCCCCGACCAGGGATCAAACCCGTGTCCCCTGAGGTGGAAGTGCGGAGTCTTAATCACCGAACAGCCAGTGAAGTCCCTAAACTGAATTTTTGCCTCCGAACTCTTATTTCATAGAGCTTGAGAGGGTAGAAATCAACCTCAGTCTTCCTTTGGGATTTCCTCTCCCAGGGAAGAGTTGCCTGGGCTCTTAGGCAGAGCCTAAGCATTGGGGTGGAGGGTGAAGGAATAGCCCTCTTGCTCCTGGTCATTTGTCCCTACAACACTCTTCTATGGCTTCCTATATGGTCCAGTGGCTTTCTGCAGCTTCCGGGTCATGCTTGAGGTGGGGAATGATTTATGGGCTGTTCACAGTTCTATCTGCCTGGGTGACCCACCTGGAGGGGCTGATGAGAACAGGTGTTACTTCTCCTTCTGTCTGTCTCTCTTTCCTGCCTTGGCGGGGGAGAAGGGGGCAAAGTGGTTTCTATCTGGTCCTCTGAGGATGGGCTAGAGAGTAAAACTCAGCTGTCTTCCTGCTCCTGTCCAGGATGCTTGTCCGGGCCCTGAGAAATCCTCTTCCCCTGTGAAACACAAAGACCAGAGACATTTGCAGGTTATCTGTTTTTGCCCGGCTGTATCTCTCCCCTGAGGCAGCAACCATGGTGCTGACGACTTGCTTGGGGGTGGAAGTAAGCTGGGAAAATACAGGGGAGCAAAGCCACAGACCGGATAGTTCGTATCTCAAAATATCATCTCAGCCACACCTGTTACACAAATTCCAGCCTTCCTTCATCGCATCTCCAAGTTCAACATTTTGTGTGTCACGTGTACTTGAAACAAAGGTCACGGGACAGCTGTGCATGTGTGCCCATTGTTCAGATCCACGCCTGCTTCCCCTAACGTAAGTCTGGTTTCTGCTGGTTAAAGGGTGGAAAAAATGAAGTATTATTAACAGTTTTTCTTTCTGCCCTAAATGGACAGTGGTGCTGCCAAGCAAAAGGCAACACAAACATCTCACTAGCTTTCCGGTGACTTGGAAACTCTTGTCTAAAAATACGGACAAGCAGGAGTGTGAAGGAGTGTGTAGGGGGGCTGTCCCCATGGTTCTCCACAGTCAGGACACCTGGGACCACTTGTGGGAAACACACCAACGTGTCCCTGCTCAGAGCCTCTTTGAAAATAAGGTCCCCTCGCACCCCAGGGTTTACGGGAAACCTCTCAGCAGATGTGGGCAGTTTTCTCCAAGCCCTTGAAATGGAAGGCAAAGGCAGCTGACTGACAGGGCATCAGAACGTGCAGCAAGGGATTGTTGGGCAGCCCGGACCAGTTAGCTGCCTTCTGCCCCTCGGCTCTCGGCAGTGGTCCCCGAGGGTTTGGTGGGGAGCTGCTGGCCCTGGCGTGCTTGACACCCAACTGGTGCTCATTCAGCAGCTGACCGGCCAGCCTGCTCCCTTCCAGCTGCTCAGCAGCCGTGTGAGCCGGCAGCCCCGAGAACAGAGGGTGCTCACTGGGTGCTGAGACTCAGCTGCTTCTCCATCAGCCCTTGTACAGGCCTGGGCTTTCTTGGCCGAGCTCCTGTCCCTGGTTCCGTCACCAGCTCATCCTCTCTGGGAAAATGCCATTCCCCTCAATAGAAACAGACGAGCTGGCCCAGCAGCTTCTGCCAGGACTCTTGAAGAGTCCAAGTCAGGACAGAGTCAAGGTCAGTAGAGGGATGGCCTTGGGGCCATTGGGTTCCCTGGGGTGTTGGGAAAGCACTGAGGTGGGAGGCCGGAGCCCTGCCACTGACCCTCTGTGGTGCTTTTTCTTTCTTGGGCCTCAGTTTCCCCATCTGCACATAAGGGGTCCAGTGAGAGGCCCCGTAGGCACCCTTCCCAGCCTGGTGTGGAGTCTCTGGACCGGGACTCTGGGGCGTCTGGCAGATCCTGTCTGTGAGGTGGGCTGTGAACGGCTTGGGATGCTCAGACATCTGAGTCCTTCTGGAGCCCTGTGAGACTCTGGATCTGGAGGGTGAGGGCCTGAGCCTGCCCCCTTGAAGACTGGGTTCTCCAGGACAAGTCAGGATACCTGGGGCCCAGATACTGGGCCTGCAAATCCAGATGCTCAAGTTGTTCTATTGTTTCAATGATTCCAGGGAGGTCACAGCATCACAGTGGGGTCACATGTGCTCTCTGGAAGGAACCGCAGCCCCACCCCCCATTCCCACAGCAGCTCCAGATGTGCACAGAGTCACAGCCTCGGTGTTGGGCTCACTGCTCATCTCAGGTGCGCCAGGCTGTCCCGCTGCCAACGTAGGAATGGGTGTCCTGGCGGGAACTTGAATGACGCTGTCTTTGTTGCTCCAATTCCTTAGTCCCTCCCCAGGTTAGAATGACACATCCCCGCCCTTTGTCGTGGGACTCTGCTGTTTCTGCAACCACAGCGGGCAGTGTGTATTTCTCCGCCCCATTGGTGTCAGCGAACAGGGTCAGATGACTTGCTTTGGGCTTTGGAATATGGAGAGCAGTGATCATATGCCGGCTTGGAGCTGAGACCTAGGTCACATCCCTGTTTCTCCTCAGCCCTTCTTGTGCCCCTGTCGTCTGCTATGGAAAGAGCATGCTCTGTGCAGCTGCTGCCCCTTCAGCCTGGGCCCCAGAATGCAACACGCCCGGGAGACTTGAAGCCAACCCCGAGCCTGGGTCCAGCCTGGTCTGTGTGAACTCACTGTAGATCAGCCAAATCTAGGTTGACTGCAGACCCACGAATCTGCAAAGAAATGTGTGTGTGGTAAACCGCTGAGATTTTGAGGTTGCTTGTGACAAAGAACCGACTAATATACCAACGAAGGTGAGAAACCGCCAGGAAAGGGCCGAGGATGAGCACCCTGCAGGTGTCCAGGGGCCGGGTGTGATAGAGAACCCATCACACCATCAAGGCCAGGGGCAGCAGGATGCCCTGTCTCAGGGCAGGCCAATCATGGGTACCCCAGGGGCTGCCTTCTTCCACCATCCAGGCCACCCCTAGCTTCAGAGGGACCTCACGAGCCTAAATGTCCTGAACTGTTTTTTTCAGAACATCCCTAAGGTGAGGCCTGAAAGTAGCGGACACTACTGTATCCACGTAATACGCTATGACCAAACGTGGTCAGAGGGGAAGAGGGAAGAAACAAAACCCCCAGGACCGCCAGGAGTATCTGGGATGATCGTGGAAGAGTTAAGGTCCGTGTTGATTTGGAAGCCTGGCCAGCAAATTTACTCACTGCTGAGATTCAGGAATGATGCTGAAACAGGGAACATGATTCCTAGTCAGTTTAACGGGACTACAGATGACTCTTCCCTGGGAATCTGTGGCACTGAGAGAATTGCTGTCATTGCAGGCACTTGGCAGAGAAATCAGGCGCCTGCTTCTAGTCCCTTAGGCTGCATCCCCTGGGGACCTCCAGTTCAGCGACTTGGTTCCCTGAGCTGAGCCGACCCCTGTGCGGCTGTTGGTCACAGCCTGTCTGCATGTGGCTTGAATTTGGGTTCGGGGCTTTCTAATTACAGCCTGATTTGCCATTTAAAATATGCACAGAAATTAGGATGCACATGGGATTTTAATTCTAGCATTTCTTTGTGCTTGGAGAGGCAAGGTTTCTGCCTTCTCCCAGGGAAGGCTGCCGAATATGCTACACAAGGGAACCTTGGCTTTTCAGGAGTTTCAATTACTCGGGGAGAAATGGCAACTGGGCCTAAATGTCAGCAATCTTGGTTTCGGTCCTGGCTCTGCCAACAATGTCTGTGCCACTTCGGGCAAGACTGGTCATTGCGTTGCATGTCAGTTTCATTTTCTGAGCCGTGGGGATTATAAAAACCAGGCTTGAAGGGATGTTGTGGAGACCAAATGAGATAATGCAAGTAAATGCTTATCACCACGTCTGGCACCAAATGCCATGATATTATGGTGTGTGGTACCTATACGGTAGCTTCTGTTTTCGTTACTTTTAATAATAGCAAAGTGCTTAGCATATAGTAAGTATTCCATCAGTAGGTAGAGCTATTATTGTTATTACGATTATTAAAACAGATCTGATCATGGGCATCTCATGTCTGAAACCCCTCATGAGTCCTCCTGCACTCAGAAGTGGTTTTCAAACGTACTGTTTGGTGCCCTAGGAGTTCTGAGGCTGAGTACTTGTCTGTTTGATGTTTAGGAAAGCTGAGGCTCAGAGTGGTACCTAAGTGTCCAAGGTCACTCAGATATGACGTTACAAAGCCAGAAGGCCAAGCTGGTTCCCTCTACACTTCCTCCCAAGGTACCTCCTAGTCCAGGCACACTGAACTTCCCCCTTTTCCTAGAGATCCCAGGCACCTTCATATTTATGCTGCTTTGCACGAATCATTCCCTCGTCTAGAAACCTCTTTCCACTTCGCTGCTTGTCCAAAATACATCCTGGTCTGGGAAGCCTCCCCAAGCCCCTTGGGCAGTCACTGCTTCATGCTGGGTGTCTCTGTCGGAGCCTGATCCTGGGTTGTGAAGGTCTGTCTTTGCATTGGGCTGTGACCCCCAGGTCCCCGGGCCTGGCCCATCTCCTCCCTGTTATCCCAACCTTATCATTGACCAAGTGCAGTACGAGCGATAAATGAATCAAACTGAGGCTGATTCTAGGCTGTTATAAACATGCCAGGAGGGCTTAGGTGAGACCACCTGATCCCTGCCTTACTCACACCCTGAGCTCATATGCTCGAGGGGAGAGTCAGCAGGACAGCCAGAGTCCTGCAGGAACCCAGGTCCTGCACATATGAGCTTTGTGTTAGGCACCACAGTAGGTCTGCCAGATAAAATATAGGATAAATCTCAGCTACTTTCTCCCCTCCCCACTATTTGTTTAGTAGAAGAATGTTCCCATGAAATATTTGGGACTTATACTAAAAATTATTTGGTTTTGATCTGAAATCCAAATGTAACTGGGTGTCCTGTATTTTTATTTGCTGAGTCCGCCAGCCCTCTGACACAGGCACATCTATACACGCTGCCCTGGACAGGCATCCCAGGCACGTCTGCAGACAGTGGTCTCTGAGGCAGCTTCCCCGGGTGTGTCTATGCATGCTAACTCTGGGCATGTATCCATACAGGCCAACTAATTTTCTAACGTCATACATTTCATAGATGGCGTCTAAGAGTCCCACTTTTTCCCATTTTAGCATCTCTGTAATGGGGACCCTTCTTTGGGCATGGATGGCGATGTAGCCATCACTCACTCAGCAAGTGCAGTCTTTGTGGTTATGCTGGGAAGCCTGACTGGACACTAGAAGCCCCTCGGTGGGTCAGTCAACAAAATATTCTGCAACCGTTTGAGGAAGGAAATAAGTTTATTGTTTAAAAACCATCTGTTGACACCTTCTGGAAAGATCGAGAAAGAGTCAGCATCACAAATGCAAAATGGGTATCCAGCTCAGAAGAAAATCCAGAGATTCTAGTGGAGTGCTCTGTGAAGAAACCCGGCATCATCTACGTTCTTGATGTCTCAGAGGGCAATACTGGGTGGGAAAACACGAACATTGATGACTCTGAGTGAAAACGTGATCCAGAGAGTTGGACCCTGAATAGGAAGGTTAGAAATACCGGAACAATTCATCGCACTCAGAATATTCTTTACACTTATCGTATTCCTTGATATATATTAACAATTAAAGAAGTATTAAATAATACTTTCAACAGTAGAAAGTACACATCTAAGTGATGAGAAAGCATTGTGTCACAGCACTTTTCCTTTCTTATGAATGTATGAAACAATGATTCCCTTTACGATCAGCGACATCTTAGACTGGATGAAATACAGGTAGTTGAATTCAGTTAAGCCAGCAGTCAGTAAACCTAGACTAATTGACTTAAATTTAAAGGAACCCAGGAGGGCATGAACCTTTCCCTGGTGAGGTGGCCTCTGTGGTGATGGGTCTTTATAGATAGTCATTTTTCAGGAAAATCATGCTCTTTATATGAGGGCTGCATGGGTTGGGGGAGCTAGTGTCATTTTGGAAGGGGTCTTTCTTCATTACGTGGGAGTATTCTGTGCATTATAGGATGTTGGCATCTTTGGCTTCTACCAAGTTCTCTAGTATCTCCAGTCATGACAGCAACAAAGTCTCCGAAGTCCCCATACGTTCCAGACGCCCCTTGGGGCCAGTGCGACTCCTGGCTGGGTCCACTGGGCTACGGGATGTGGAGGGTTTGATGCAGGCCTGCCGCCTGTTGGCACAGCTCTATCCTCCCTGTTCTGTAGCCTCATGTACTCATCTTCCAAAAAGTCACAGCACTGCCAGGATTATTCAGGTCTGAGGTGTGTGCCCGGCCTGGCTTGGAGGGGCTGGGGGCACAGCCCCGGGCATGTCTGCCTCCCCACCATCAGGCCCCAGCTGGCCTTGGTCTGCCCTGTGTCCTGCCAGGAGCATTTTCTCTGTGTTCCTCAAGGCAGCCTCAGAGAGAGAGCACGTCATCTCCTTTTCATTTACATGGGGATTACTGGAGACCAGAAGAGCGCTTTAAAATGATATAATGTCTCTGCACCTCATCAAACCCTTCCCCGTCCACCAATTTCTGCCTGATTTACAGTTAATACTGCACACTCCCATCACCCTGCCGGAGAAGCGGTGATTATTTCTCCATTGCTATAAAGAATGCAAAGGAGATGGGAAAAATCAGGTGAATTCAGAGAAAGTTTAGTGTAAAAAAATAAAGTGCTGGGGGAGGGGAGGGGGTGTCAGGGAAGGCAGCAGAATAATGGGAGCAAAAGTATTCCTGGAACCAGTTTCAGGGTCAAACGATTCCTCCAGGCCTTGCAGGGGAGCCAGCAGGCGTGGAACTGCTGGTGCACTTGACAGGTGCTCGGGGCCAAGGTTGACGCAGGTCCTGGTGTGGAGGCTCACCTGGACTCATCCCCCCGGGGGTCTGATCTGGATAAAGGACCCCATCAAGGAGTCAGCCCACCCTAAGGGACGGTGAGAGGACTGCCCATCCTCTCCCCTTTCCCCTGGACAAGAGGGTCTGGTGAGCATTTAGGCTTCTGCGTCTCTGAGAAGCAGAAGGTGGCTCTGAATTGAGAGCTCCTGGACGGGGATTCGTATATTCTGCCTGATTTAGCTGGACACTAACAGCCCAAAGGTGGAGTCTGGGCTCACATCTTGGCCCTGATGAGTGCTGGCTGTAAAACCTCGGGCAGTCATTTCACACCCCTAAGCCTCAGTCTTCTCATCTATAAAATGGGATAAACTGGCACATGGTAAATGCTAATCAAAAACAGCTCTGATTGTCTGTATCAAGCAATCAACCAATCAGCGCTCAGCAGCAGACTTGCCCTTGCCATCCTCCAGCTGGTGAGTGCGTGTGACAGTATTCTTTCAAGGTTGTTGCTGTTGTCGGACCTTTGCTGATTTTACCATCAGAGAGCATCATTTGTGATTCTTCAGAGGAAAGCGATACTCTTAAGTCTCCGCATCATCCAACAGTCAGAGAATGATGGAATCCACTGGATCGACTTAGTGGTACTGTAGTAACCCAGTATTTATCTATTGCTGAATCATAAACTACCCTAAAACGTAATGACTTAACACACAGCTGTTTTATTATTTTCTCCTGATTCTTGGTTCTCACTCCGGTCTGAGTGCCTCTGTTCTCCACGTGGCCTCTCCACATGGTCAGCTGGGGCATCCTCACAGCAGCACGCTGGCCTCCGTGCAGTCAGACCTCTCACTCAGCGGCTGGCTTCCCCCAGAGCATCCAAAAACAGAAGCTGCCAGGACTTCTTAAAGCCTAGATTCCGAACTGGCACGTCCACCACATCCTACTGGTTAAAAACAGGTCATGGGGCCAACCCAAAATCAAGAGGAGGTAGGTTCACAAGGGCGTTCAACTGAGTGCTTTACTACAGACGGTTCAACTAACAGTTTTTACACCTAGGTCTTTAGTATCATTATTTTTCTTTTTTTCCATAATAGTTTGCCTTTGGATTTTTACTTCTATGGTCACCATTTAGTGCACATGGATCTCTACTGCAAGTAACCTCAAATCAAATCTCTTTCTTTCTTCTTTTTTTTGAATTAGGAAAGAGAATAGTAAGGAAATATGGGTGTTATGTGGTCGTGCCTCTCTGCTTGTCTTCCTGGCTTTCTGGGTCTTGGGCACCTTTTCCTGCTCCTGTAGCTGCTCACGCAATCCATGAGCATCCCTCCCTGTCTCTAGAATCGTCTTTATCTGTACTGATCTCTGTACCTCTCATCTTTGTTCTCTCTGAGACTCTGTTTCTGTGACTGTCTCTATGCCTCTGTATTTCTCTCTTAATCTCTCTGTTCTGTGCACATTTTTGTGTCTTTATTTCTGTTGGACTCTCTGTCGGCCTCTCTGTCTCTCTCTCTCCCTATGAATCTTCTGCTTTTTCGCTCCATCTCCGACCGTCATTTTAGCCAGACACTTGGTCCTGTCGTTGTCGTAAAACGTGACCTTCACGCTGGTGTCGATACAGAACTTTACGTTCTGTCTTTGGCTGAGAGTCTAGGGATTTCCTGAGTTGGAGAGGCCCAGCCTGCCCCAGGAGCCTTGCCTTACCTGGAGAAGTTGTCTAGGGACTCCTTTCTTTTCTCTCTTCCCAGCATCTGGCCTCTGGAGCCTGAAAACTGCCTGGATTCCAAAGCCTTGCCAAACCCATAGGGATGACTACCTCTGCCTATGTGGGTCTCTTGGGAAGCAAAGGGATGGAGAGGAGGCAATGGGGGGTGAGGTGGGGGGTGAGGGTAGGGATGTGATGAGAGAATTGGAGACAAATTTCTCTGTCCCAGCCTTTGAGGAGCTGTAAAAGAAATGGAGGTATTTGGTTAGAGGAAGAAGGGTATGCGCCCTTCTGCAGGGCTGTCCCAGGATAGAGGGAGCCACGAGGCTGAACAGCTGCTGAGATGGGAACAGGATGGTGAGAGGGATCACATAGGGTTGGGCCTCTCCTCTGCTGTGCTGTGAGTCCAGGAGGATGCGGGTTTTGCCCCACATTCCTCTGTACCCCAGGACCTGGCCTTGTGCTGGGCGCACAGTAGATCAGGAAATACTGAATGCCCGCACTTCTTAACAGCTGTCCAATAGGAACCAGTGGCTTCAGAAGGTGGTGAGTTGCCCATCCCTGAATTTATGCAAGCCGAGGCAGAACAACCAGTGGAACATGGTCTAACCAGCCACCCCTTCAGAAGACAGTACCATCCTGGATTTCCTATTTGGAGATACTCAATTCAGGTGTGGAATTATAAACCAAAGGCCCATTGAAACAAGCAGGAGGGTTCAGTGTCCCCACTCTGGCCCTGACCCCACAGCCCTGGCCAAGCGCTCTGTCCCCTCTCCCCAGGACCCTCACTCTGCGGATCCTCCCTCCCTTTTCCCTGGAACCTGCCAGCAGAGGTGGGTTCAGGCTGAGCAGGGCCAGGGTTGAGGTGGGGTGGAAGCAGCCCATACTTCCCAGGCTGCTGGCAGTGGCATCTCTGAGAGGCTCACCTGGAACTGACCTTCCCCTGACCTTGGGCACCAGATCACATGCAGGCTGCACTGCGTTGCACGCAGCATCTTTCCAAACTGCTGCAGGCAGCTTCCAAACCCACCAAAACGAAGGGAGAAATAATTCAGGGTTTAGGGAATGAACGTATCGATCTTTCCACTTTCAAGACTGCTTTTCTGCTGAGTTCCTGAGGAGGCTGGTGCAGAACTGGACTCTGCAGGGAAGCTCCGATAACTTCGGGGCTCCCTAGGTCTCCCACGTGGAACCCTGGCTGGAGGTGGGCTGAGCAGAACAGACCCCGGGGGGGATGTGCACTCCTGGGCACCAACACAGCTGCGGGCACCAACACAGCTACAGACACCAGTGTGTAAATAAGCCAGTGTGCCTGCTTTCAGAACCACTTCCAGCTGCAAGGGCAAATGCTCAAGCTCACACACACACAATGAGAATGTATACCTGCACCCCTGACACACGGGTGTGCGTGGGCACACCTACGCCGACCAGCCCATCCATATGCATGGACACGTGTAAATACACCAGTGCCTGTGTGCACGCCTGCACTTATGAGAGGACACACACACAAAAAGACACAGCTAGAGGCTCACGTGTGCTTGCGTTCACAAAGAGCAGGTACACAGGCCCTCAGCAAAAGCCTCACGCAAAGGCAGACCTGCACACGCACCCACCTGCCTACAGGCACTCTGGTGCACCTGCGTGTGTACACCTACGTGCAGCTGTATCCACTAATATACACGCAGTGTGCTGTGTTCATCCACCTCTTCCTCCCTCCTTCCCTCTCTCCTTTCTACAAATGAGTGTCAGATGCAGCACAGCAGAGTGGTGAAGACTCTCTGGTCCAATTCTAGGGCCTGCCACTTTCTAGCTCTGTCTGACCTTGAGCAAGTTATTTACTCTCTCCAGGTATCAGTGTCTTCATCTGTAAAATGGGGATAATGATAGTACCTACCTCGTGGGATTCTTATGTTAATATGTATAAAGCTCTCATGACAGTGCCTAGCACGGGGTGAGCTCCCTTGGGGTTGTCTCCACTACAGGAGCTGAGGAAGAGGTCAGAGAGCACAGGTGGCAACAGAAGTCTCGGGTTCGATTCCTGACATTGTCCTTTAGGCCTCTGTGACTCTGCCCTCAAACTTCAATTCTCTGTGCCTCGGTTTCCTCCCTTGTGACTGGGGATGGGCCGCCTTGGCCTGGCTGCCTCCTGGGGCTCAGGTGAGAGCTGAGCCCCCTTCAGGAGCTGTCAAGTGGTGGTGATGCTTGAGAGAATTTCATCTGGTGGAGGAACCACAGGACCCAGGAGACTCCACTGGAGCCTGGTGGCAGCTTAGGGACAGTCGACCCGTGAGCTGGAGCCCCAGTACCTGGCGTTGTTCTCACCATTCGGGTCACCTACGTGGATCTGGATGGTTGTGTGTGCTGAAGTGCTGCTTGGAAGTGAAAATACCGTGGCTTCCATCGCACGTGGAAGCTTGGAGATTCTCGCAGGAAAGCGCAGCTGCTGGCTCCCTTGGACCCCTGGGGCTCATCCTCCTCTTTGGAGGTGCAGTCGGGGGAGGGGCCATGGAAAATGCAGTCAGCCAGGTGAGCCAGCGCTATGGGGTGGTCCCTGGGGCCGGCAGAGAGAGAATGTCAGATCATGACATTCACTGAGGAACATTTAGGGTCTCCCATGGGCCTTAGAGGAAACGCCCAACCCCTCCTCTAGGCCTCCAAGGCCCTCTTTCCACCTCACCTCCCTCATTCATTTTGCTCTAGCCAGGCGGCCTTCTTTCTGTTCCGAACCTGCTTCTGTTTCAGGTTTTGTCCCTGCAGGTCTCTGCCTGGAATGCTCTTCTAGACGTGCACAGCTGACTCCTGACCTTTCAAGACTCAGCTCTAATCATCCTTCTCAGGCAGGTCTGCCCTGATGTGCCTGCTCTCACTCTGCCCATGGTAATACTTTATTTCCCTTGAATGTAGTGCACTTATCTTTTAAAAATATATTCATTTGCTGCCTGTCTCCCCCTCCTCCCACCCTAGAACATGGACCTTTGAGAGCAGGATCTTCCCAGTGCCTGGCACATAGTAGATGCTCAACTAATACATGCTGTCCAAATAGCTAGCAGACTTACCATTCCTACCCACTGCTGTGTAATTTAGCAGTTCTCAGTGGTAGGATGTACCATGAGGGATTTTCGGTGAAGAATATAGTACCATGGCTGTGGGTGATTTATTAACAACAACAACAAAAAGAGCAGGTTCAAGGTCATCACCATCCTGATAACACTCTCACTTTTTCAAATTCCAACATGGTTCCTGAGTGAAAGAGACAAAGGAGGAGTCACAACCAGGGAATTGGGAATTGTGTCCCCAGTCCCATCCCTACCTCAGCTTTCCAGACCTAATAGCCAGTTAGGTACTGTTAATAAGGATTCAAACTCATATAGTGCTTCAGTGTCTTGAAAACACTTGTGGTATCATCAAAATCTGGGTCTGCATGCCAGACTGTTGTATACAGGTGAACTTGTATATTTGGGAAGATAGAAAGAGGAGGATCCCAGGTGTAGGAGATGGAGCAGTGGCACCAGAAACCGACCTGCAGACATGAGGGAGAAATACATGCTTGCTGTCATCAGCCACTGACATTTCGGGCTTAATATGCAGCAGCATCATTACAGCACTAGCTGACTAATACACTGGGCGTGTGAATCTAAGTGTTGTGTTAGGAAGAAAGTTCTTGACCAAATGTCTGTGATGTAAGGTCCAGGGGACCATTTTGGGTGGGGTGACTCTGATGGTATTGCTGGTGTTGGACTCTTCTAATTTGTCTGTCCTTTTAACTTTTAGTTAAGTTCTCATCTAGCATAGGTCCTGGCATACTGTTGGTGCTTAAAAATGATTGCTGAAATAAGGACTGATGAAATGAATGGGTAGCAGGCCTGAACCGTGGTCCCTAAAGTCAGCTGAACGAGAAGTATTACACTTCTTTCTTTTTTAAAAAATTGAGGCATAATTAACATATACATTCTATTAGTTTCAGCTATACAACATAATGATTCGATATTTGTATATATTGCAAAATGATCACACAATAAGTCTAGTTAATGTCCATCATACATAGTTACAGAAATATTTTTCTAGTGATGAGAACTTTTAAGATCTATTCTCTTAGCAACTTTCAAATATGCAATACAGTATTATTAAATATAGTGACCATGCTGCATACATTTCTTATTTTTAAAAAAAAACAGATTAATTTCTAATCGGAGCCCTTCTCCTGGAAGTATGCCTGAGAGGAACCTGGGAGCAAGCCAAGCTCTATCAGAGAAGTCTATCTTCCCTTCCATTTAATTTCCTGCCTCCAAGGACATAGGATGGCCCAGTGGGAAAAACACAAAACTTGAGTCAGGATGATCTGAGTTCAGATCCTGGTTCTGCACTTGCCACTCATGTGACCTTGCATGATTCATCCATTTGTCTCAATGTCTTCACCTGTAAAATGGGACTAATGAGTCCTTCCTCCAAGTGTGAATGTAGGGATCAAAGGGATGATGCAAGGCTCCCAGGGCAGTGCCTGTCATAGGAAAGGGGCCAGGAAATGGCTGTCCTTTGGCTCCCTAAGGTGTCAACCAGGTCACATCATCTTACAAAAGTAGAAAGAAACTCCAATGACAATGGTCATCAGCTCATGGCCCCTCTCATTGGATCTATGACCTCCCCTGTGTCCCCCCATCCAGATTATCTTGAAGCAAATCCTAAAATCCATATACTTATTTTCTCTTCTCCTGTATATGTTCAAAATTTTACATAATAAAAAGTAACAAAGTGAGGGTGGCAGGAATAGTTTATGCAATGTTCCTGGTACTTAGCAGGGTTTTAAGCCATCCTGGGATGGGGAAGTTCTTCCAAAACAAAGCAACATCTGTAACAGTAAAGAGAGTTAAAGGTGTATATAGTTCAAGAAGGAGTGGGGAATTCCCTGGAGGTTCAGTGGTTAAGACTTGGAGCTTTCACTGCCGGGGCCTTGGCTCAATCCCAGGTTGGGGAACTAAGATCCTGCAAGCCACGAGGCATGGCCTAAATAAATAAATAAAGGCAAACAAAGATTTTCAACAAGCATAACTTAAAAAGTTAATATCACTATTTTCTACTGAGGGCTCTGACAATTCATTAACTCTACCACTTCAATTACAAAATGGGAAATAGCATAAACAATTCACAGAAGATTAAAATACAAAATAGTCAATAAACATGTAAAAAGATGTTCCACTTTACCAGTAATCAAGGAAATTTAAATTAAGACAAAAATAGCATTTTATCCACCAAATCAGCAAAGATTTAAGAAATGGTAATGCTCAATGCCAGCAAGGATGAAGCTAGAGAGCACTCTCATATTCTATTGTAGGTCATTTAAATTGGCATCTCTTTTCTGAAAAACAAGTTGGGACTAGGTATTGAAACCTTAAAATACAAGTTGAGACTATGTATTAAAACCTTAAAAAAAAAAAAAACCCATATCCCTCAGGGCTAGGATTCTGCCTCTAGGAAATACTCAGAAATTCAGGCCAAAAGTTATACACAATGACATTCATTATTTATAATAGAATTTTTTTTTTTTTAAAAAAGAGACAACCTAAATATTCCACAGTAAGAGAGTGGTTAAATAAACTGTGGTACATTTTTATGGTACAACATTCCCTAACCGTTAATAATTATATTTTCCAACAATTTTTAATAACATGGAAAAACACTTACTCTCTAATGTTAAATGAGAAAAAGTAGGATACTGAACTATATGTCATCATGCTGTATAATCCCGATTATGTAAATAAATAAATAAATAAACATAATATACATATAGAAGGGTGATCATTGAGGCAGAACAAAAATACTGTAGAGAGATTCTGCAGGTTTTAAAAGTTCCTACCAGTCTCTGGTGTCAAAGACAGAAGTCACCTTGGAAAAATTTTTCTTGGTTTTGATGGTTCTTTTCTTTTTCTGTTTTTTTTTTTTTAATTGAAGTATAGTTTATTTACAATGTTGTGTTAATTTCTGCTCTACAGCAAAGAGATTCAGTTATACATATACATACATTCTTTTTTACATTCTTTTCCATTATGGTTTATCACAGGATGTTGAATGGATAAACAACAAAGTCCTACTTTATAGCACAGGGAACTATGTTCAATATCCTGTGATAAACCATAATGGGGGTTCCTTAGTTACGCAAATGTAAGACAAGTATCCATTCAGTGGTCTTGGAGGGGGTGGGTGGGTGTAATACTGAGTATGGGGGAAATACCCAAAGGCAATTGATAAAACTCAGAAGTAAACTATTGTATTACTATTATTAATTTTCAGAGGAAAAGACTGTTTCGTGGTAGAGTGGGTACGTCTCTGAGAGAGAACTTTTGGATACTAATAGATTCTTTTTCTTTTTCTTTTTTTTTTCTTTTAGGGGAAGAACAGTGTGGAAGGCTTGATAGAAGGGTCTAATTCATTCATTCAGTAAGGAATGATTGTCTGCTACACACCAAGCACTGTTCTAACCCTCCGAGAACTGTCAGTCATGATGGAGTCCCAGGTGTCATGGAGGGTTACTCTATTAGGAGAGACAGACAGTAAATCCACACGAGTATAATATATCAGGATGTGATACGCACTATGGAAAAGAAAGAGGGTAAAGGGCTAGGGAATTATGGGGTGGGTGTTATTTTGTGTGTGTGCGTGCACGTGCGTGCGCGCTCGCGTGTGGTGTGTGGGTGCGGTGCTGGTCCAGAACCGGCCATGATGGTAGGTAACTTCTGAACAGAGATCTGAAGGAGGTGAGGGGGTGAGTCATTTGGACGTCTGCAGGGAGGGCATTGCAGGCAGTGGGGACATCAAGGGCAAAGCCCTAAAGATGGGAATGTACTTGAATGATGTGAAGAATAGCAGGGAGGCTGG
The DNA here is from genome assembly GCF_011762595.2 of Tursiops truncatus. Lineage (NCBI taxonomy): Eukaryota > Metazoa > Chordata > Mammalia > Artiodactyla > Delphinidae > Tursiops > Tursiops truncatus. The sequence goes on from NC_047034.1 coordinate 152,883,670, forward strand.
TATGACCAGAAGGAAGGGGTAAGGGGGAGAGACATGGGAGAGGTGGGGGAGAGAATCGGGGTCAGATCATACAAGCATGATGAGCACTCTGGATTTTTTTTTAAAGAAACCTTACTGAGATTTAATTTATATGCAATAAAATTCACCCATTTTCAGTGTTTGTTTGATGGGTTTTGACAAATGTCTACATCCATGGAACTACCACCACCATCAAGATATAGGACATTTCCATCACCCTCGCTCCCCTTTGCCATCAATCCCTGCTCACCCGCCCCCAGGGGGCAGCCACTTATCTGCTTTCTGTCACCGTCATCTCACAGTATGCGCGCTTGTATCTGACTTCTTTTGTTCAGCGTATTCATCCACATTGTGTGTATTCGTATTTTGCTCCTTTTTGTTGCGGAGCAGTTTTCCCTTGTTTATACCCAAGGTATTCATCCATCCACCTGTTGATGACATTTGGAGTTTTCTAGTTTGGGGCTCTAATGAAGAAAGATGCTATGAACATTCTTGTCCACTTGTTGTGGACATATGTGTTCATTTCTCTTGGGTAAAAAACTGAGTGGAATTGTCGATCGTAGGGTAAGTGTATGTTTCAGTTTATTAGACACGGCCAGTCTTCCAGAGCGGCTGTGCCATTAGACACTTTCACCAACAGTGTGTGAGAGCGCCAAAGCCTCCCCCCCACCGACACTTGGTATGGTGAATCTTTTTTTTTTTTTTTTTTTTTTTTTTGCTGTATGTGGGCCTCTCACTGTTGTGGCCTCTCCCGTTGCAGAGCACAGGCTCCGGATGCGCAGGCTCAGCAGCCACGGCTCACGGGCCTAGCTGCTCCGCAGCATATGGGATCTTCCCAGACCGGGGCACGAACCCATGTCCCCTGCACCGGCAGGCAGACTCTCAACCACTGCACCACCAGGGAAACCCTGGTGAATCTTTTTAATTGTCCCATTCCGTGGGTGTGTAATGGTATCTCACGTTTTACTTTGCTAGCAGCATGATCTCAGGCAACGTACTTAAGTTCTCTGAACTTTGGTTTCTGTGTCTGTAAAATGGGAATAATAATAGTTCCCGCCTCATAGTGATGCTGTGAGGATTAAATGTGATATTGTAGGTAAAGCGTTAGCTCAGTACTGGGCAAGTGGCCAGTGCTCAGTGGAGAAGAGCTAGCTATGTTATCTCTTGGCAGAAGGGATGTTCTCTCTGTTCCCAAACACAACCACCTTTCTTTTGTCATCAACCTTCTACCAGGCTGCTGGGGCCCACAGATCCCCCGTGGTGAGGCTTCTTTCTCTTGTGTCCCCTTATACCTGTCCCCTGACCTCTAAACCCTGAAAAAGGAAGCCTCCAAATGACTAAACCTCCTACTAATCCCTGTGTTGGGTCTCACCTTCTATACCAAGTACCTCTTCCAGGCATCTTCCCAGTGACCATAGTTTTTGCCTGAGAAGAATTCTGGGGACAGCCATTCAGATGATACTAGTTTTCAGTTATTGCCCCAAGCCCTGCCAGGGCTAATTCCTATAGGAGCGAGGGTTGTCCCAGGGACAGCGGCAGTACCGAGCAGAGCTGAGGCCGGTACCGGGCAGGGGTTGAAAGCGAAGGACCTTTGTAGGGCTGCTGGCTGCCTCCACCCAGCATCCGTGACGATCCCCCCCCAATCCCCCCCCACCCCCTCCAGCTTTCTGCTCACGCTTCCTCAAGGAGATCTTGAATATTTATCATGTATTAGGTGAAAAAAGAAGTGGAACAGGAGGAAATTGTGTTACTGCATATGAAATTTGCCTGAAAAGTTTCCACTTTCCTCTAGTTGGAAAATAGTTTTGATTTGAAATATGAAGCGTCTCTCCAACTTATTATCTCAGAGACGAGAATGGAAAGTGATGCTCTTTGGGCTTCAGGTGGAGCCGCTGGAGGTGGTGGGCATTTGTGAGCACCATGGATTGTCTCTAGAAATTGCCCCTTGTGCATCAAAATCGCACATTTTCTTTTTGTCCTCTCGTATTGCTTCCCCCACCAAAATGTGCCGATCACTCCCAGGCCGCAGTGAGCAGAGAGGAGGATCTCATGGGAGGCAGCAGGGTCCCTGCATCAGACAGAACGCCCAGGCTCATTTGGGGCTGGGCACACGTTTGAATGCAGCAGGCTTTGCTCCATCTCATTCAGTTCCAGGCTGGAAGGGATCCCTGCGGCCGAGAGGCCAATTCCCTCTACTGCAGATATTCTGTGCTTTTCTGGGTCACTGCTCCCTTTGAGACTCAGAAGACAGCTGTGGATCCATGCTCCAGAAAAGCGCACCCCAACTTGTGCACACACCTTGAAGAGGGGTGGGAGTGTGGATTCTCTAAATTCAATCCATAGGACACTTTCAGGTCAAGAATATTTTAGCATGACATTAAAAACACCACCACAAAATCATGATAGGCGTCATTTGTTGAACACTTAGGTGCCAGTCACTACACTCAGCATCTCTACATGAGTTAACACGAGTGGAGGTGCTTAGCGGATTGCCTGGCATGTAGTAAGTGCTCCCGGAACTGTAATTCTCACTTCATCCTCACAACAACCCTCGCTGCTGTATTAGCCCTACACTATGCGTGAGATTCCCGAGGTTCAGAAACTTTAAGTCATTTGCCAGATGTCACCAGCAGTGAGCAGCAGCAATAGGTCTTTCTGACTCCAGCCTCGTGATCTTCCCATTCACGATGCAGGGGGTCCTTGCCTTTCCTTCCACATCTTCAGCAGCGGGGCCCCTGCAACCACTCAAGCCAGGCACCTTTCCGGGTCTGGATTGTTCTGACTTTCAGAAAGGCTTTTTCTTCCCTGAGATCCAAACTTGCACCCTCGATCTTAGCCCTGTCCTCTGTGGCCACACACAGAACATAGTGTTTTACAACAACTCTGCCAAGATTTGAATCCTGTCACACCTTCTTCCAGCTCAGTTCCTTCCACTGCATCTCAGAGACTAGTTCAAGGTCACATACCCCCGGAGGCAGGATTTACACTGGCTGTATTAGTTTCCTGTGACTGCTGTAACAAACGACTGTAAACTGGGGGGCTGGAAGCAAAGGAATGTGTTCTCTTACAGTTCTGGAAACCAGAACTCTGAGATTGAGGTGTTGGCAGGTTTCCTTCTAGAGATCCTAGGAAAGAATATGTTTTTTACCTTTTCCAGCTTCCGGTGACTGACAACATTCCTCGACTTGCAGACGCATCATTCCAATCTCTGCCTCTGTCTTCACGTTGCCTTCTCTTCTGTGTGTCTTCTTTTCTCTTAAGAGTACTTGTTACTGAGGTTAAGGCCCACCCAGATAATCCAGGATGATCTCAACTCTAGATCCTTAATTAATTAATAAATAGCAGGCAAATGCAAAACAACAAAATGTATGAGAAATACAAGGAGAAAGAAACACACTAGCAGTAGAAGATTTTACTTTATTTTCCGTTTGGCAGAGTAAGTAGATAAAAGGTAAATATGAATAAATTAGACCTAAATAACATCATTAACAAAGTTGACGTACCTATGACAAAAAGAGACAGAGAGACAACTCCTCTGCTACAGTTTTCCTTTAGGTGCCCGTGAGACATTACCAAAAATTGACCATGTGTAAGGCTATACATCAAACCTCAATAACTCTCCCCGTCAAAAGTACAGACATCATTGTTAGTATATGTACTGCTGAAATGAGCCCCAGACATCATTGTCAGATCATCTGTACAGTGAGGTAGAAAATAACAATAGGGCTTCCCTGGTGGCGCAGTGGTTGAGAGTCCGCCTGCCGATGCAGGGGACACGGGTTCGTGCCCCGGTCCGGGAGGATCCCACATGCCGCGGAGCGGCTGGGCCAGTGAGCCAAGGCTGCTGAGCCTGCGCGTCCGGAGCCTGTGCTCCGCAACGGGAGGGGCCACAACAGTGAGAGGCCCGTGTACCACAAAAAAAAGAAAAGAAAATAACACAAAATTAGAAAACAAAACTCCCCTGCTGTATGGGGGTAGAGGGGCAGTGGGAGCAGCCTAGAAGTGCCAGAGGAAAAGTGTATATAGCCTTAACTGCTCCACCCTAAATTCAATAAACAAGAATGAGAACACAGCACCGAAGCCACATAGTTAGAAAAGGATAACAAAATAAACTTAAGGAAAGCAGAAGGAAAAGGTAGCAAAGTAATTTGAAAGAATAATTTAATGATTTAGAAAATAGAATAACAGTCGATAATTAAGATCCAAAAAAGGTTTAAAAGACAACATTAAGACGGATACATTGACAGCTCCAATAAGGAACACGTTTAGAAGGCAAATATATACAGAATAAGAAATAATAAAGAGGAAGTGACACAGAGACAGGGTAACCGTTAAAACCATTTGCTTAACTCTACGAAGACAAATTTGAAACAGAATGGCTATAGAATTTTCTAATTCCAGAAGACAAAAAACATTCTAAATGTAATGATAATCCATGGAAAAATGGAGCAAGTCGACAGAGTTATATCCCCAAATGCACTAGGCCAAATGGTTTCACAGAAGAATTTTACCTGCTTTAAAAACAAATAATTTGAATATAAATTACTCTGTTCTAGAAATTGAAAAAAGGAAAAAACCCCAATTATTTAAATGAATCAGGAAATCCATTGAGACTAAATCTCAGTGAAAATTGAACATAAAAAGAAAATGCCAAACTAATTTCACTTATGAATATCAATTTTAGAATCCTAAGTAAAATATTAGTAAACAGAATTAGCAGCACTTAAAAGTAGAGTACATCCAAGTGGAATTCATTCTAGGAATGCAAGGATGGCTTAACATTAAAAAATCAATTAAATGATTCATCGTATTGAAATGATTCATCTATGAGAAGGAAAGATCAATTCTTGATTTTAAAATAACACAATAAAATAGAAATAGATGGATATTTTCTTTTATTATTTTATTATTATTTTTTAACATATGTATTGGAGTATAATTGCTTTACAATGTTGTGTTAGTTTCTGCTGTATAACAAAGTGAATCAGCTATTCGTATACATACATCCCCATATATGCTCCTTCTTGCATCTCCCTCCCACCCTCCCTATCCCACCCCTCTACGTGGTCACAAAGCACCGAGCTGGTCTCCCTGTACTATGTGGTTGCTTCCCACTAGCTATCTATTTTACATTTGGCAGTGTATATATGTCCATGCCGCTCTCTCACTTTGTCCCAGCTTACCCTTCCCCCTCCCTGCGCCCTCAAGTCCATTCTCTACATCTGTGTCTTTATTCCTGTCATGCCCCTGGGTTTGTCAGAACGTTTTTTTTGTTGTTGTTTTTTTAGATTCCATATATATGTGTTAGCATACGGTATTTGTTTTTCTCTTTCTGACTTACTTCACTCTGTATGACGGACTATAGGTCCATCCATCTCACTACAAATAGTTCAATTTCATTTCTTTTTATGGCTAAGAAATATTCCATTGTATATATGTGCCACATCTTCTTTATCCATTCATCTGTTGATGGACACTTAGGTTGCTTCCATGTCCTGGCTATTGTAAATAGTGCTGCAATGAACATTGTGATACATGTGTCTTTTTGAATTATGGTCTCCCCAGGGCATATGCCCAGTACTGGGATTACTGGATCATCAGACCCAGTTCTATTTTTAGTTTTTTAAGGAACCTCCATACTGTTCTCTATAGTGGCTGTATCAATTTACATTCCCACCAACAGTGCAAGAGGGTTCCCTTTTCTCCACACCCTCTCCAGCGTTTACTGTTTGTGGATTTTTTGATGATGGCCATTCTGACGGGTGTGAGGTGATACCTCATTGTAATTTTGATTTGCATTTCTCTAATGATTAGTGATGTTGAGTATCCTTTCATGTGTTTGTTGGCAGTCTGTATATCTTCTTTGGAGAAATGTCTATTTAGGTCTTCTGCCCATTTTTGGATTGGGCTGTTTGTTTATTTGATATTGAGCTGCATCAGCTGCTTGTATATTTTGGATATTAATCCTTTGTCAGTTGCTTCGTTTGCAAATATTTTCTCCCATTCTGAGGATTGTCTTTTCGTCTTGTTTATGGTTTCCTTAGCTGTGCAAAAGCTTTGAAGTTTCACTAGGTCCCATTCATTTATTTTTGTTTTTATTTCCATTTCTCTAGGAGGTGGGTCAAAAAGGACTTTGCTGTGACTTATGTCAGACGGTGTTATGCCTATGTTTTCCTCTAAGAGTTTTACAGTGTCTGGCCTTATATTTAGATCTTTAATCCATTTTGAGTTTATTACTGTATATGGTGTTAGGGAGTGTTCTAATTTCATGCTTTTACATGTAGCTGTGCAGTTTTCTCAGCACCACTAATTGAAGAGGCTGTCTTTCTCCATTGTATATTCTTGCCTCCTTTATCAAAAATAAGGTGACAGGGCTTCCCTGGTTGCGCAGTGGTTGAGAGTCCGCCTGCCGATGCAGGGGACATGGGTTCGTGCCCCGGTCTGGGAAGATCCCACATGCTGCGGAGTGGCTGGGCCCATGAGCCATGGCTGCGGAGCCTGCATGTCTGGAGCCTGTGCTCCACAATGGGAGAGGTCACAACAGTGAGAGGCCCGCATACTGCAAATAAATAAATAAATAAATAAAATAAGATGACCATATGTGCGTGGGTTTATCTCTGGGCTTTCTATCCTGTTCCACTGAGCTATATTTCTGTTTTTTGTGCCAGTACCATACTGTCTTGATTATTGTAGCTTTGTAATATAGTCTGAAGTCCAGGAGACTGATTCCTCCAGCTCTGTTTTTCTTTCTCAAGATTGCTTTGGCTATTTGGGGTCTTTTGTGTTTCCATACAAATTGTGAAATTTTTTGTTCTAGTTCTGTGAAAAATGCCATTGGTAGTTAGATAGGAATTGCATTGAATCTGTAGATTGCTTTGGATAGTAGAGTCATTTTCACAATGTTGATTCTTCCAATCCAAGAACATGGTATATCTCTCCATCTGTTTGTATCATCTTTAATTTCTTTCATCAGTGTCTTATAGTTTTCTGCATATAGATCTTTTGTCTCCTTAGGTAGGTTTATTCCTAGGTATTTTATTCGTTATGTTGCAATGGTAAATGGGAGTGTCTCCTTAACTTCTCTTTCAGATTTTTCATCATTAGTGTATCGGAATGCAAGAGATTTCTGTGCATTAATTTTGTATCCTGCTTTACCAAATTCATTGATTAGCTCTAGTAGTTTTCTGGTAGCATCTTTAGGATTCTCTATGTATAATATCATGCCATCTGCAAACAGTGACAGTTTTACTTCTTCTTTTCCAATTTTGACTCCTTTTCTTTCTTTCTCTTCTCTGATTGCTGTGGCTAAAACTTCCAAAACCATGTTGAATAATAGTGGTGAGAGTGGGCAACCTTGTCTTTTTCCGGATCTTAGAGGAAATGGTTTCAGTTTTTCACCATTGAGAACGATGTTGTCTTGGGTTTGTCCTATATGGCCTTTATTATGTTGAGGAAAGTTCCCTCTATGCCTACTTTCTGGAGGCTTTTTATCATAAATCGGTGTTGAGTTTTGTCAAAAGCTTCTTCTGCATCTATTGAGATGATCATATTGTTTTTATCCTTCAATTTGTTAATGTGGTGTATCACATTGATTTGTGTATACTGAAAAATCCTTGCATTCCTGGAAAAAAACCCACTTGATCATGGTGTATGATCTTTTTAATGTCCTGTTGGATTCTGTTTGCTAGTATTTTTGCATCTATATTGATCAGTGATATTGGTCTATAGCTTTCGTTTTTTGTGACATCTTTGTCTAGTTTTGGTATGAGGGTGATGGTGGCCTCATAGAGAGTTTGGAAGCGTTCCTCCCTCTGCTATACTTTGGAAGAGTTTGAGAAGGATAGGTGTTAGCTCTTCTCCAAATGTTTGATAGAATTCACCTGTGAAGCCATCTGGTCCTGGGCTTTTGTTTGTTGGAAGATTTTTAATCACAGTTTCAATTTCAGTGCTTGTGATTGGTCTGTTTATATTTTCTATTTCTTCCTGGTTCAGTCTCAGAAGGTTGTGCTTTTCTAAGAATTTGTCCATTTCTTCCAGGTTGTCCATTTTATTGGCATATAGTTCCTTGTAGTAATCTCTCATGATCTTTTGTATTTCTGCAGTGTCAGTTGTTACTTCTCCTTTTTCATTTCTAATTCTGTTGATTTGAGTTTTTTCCCTTTTTTTCTTGGTGAGTCTGGCTAATTTTGTTTATCTTCTCAAGGAACCAGCTTTTAGATTTATTGATCTTTGCTATTATTTCATTCATTTCTTTTTCATTTATTTCTGATCTGATTTTTATTTCTTTCCTTAGGCTAACTTTGGGGGTTTTTTTTTGTTGTTGTTCTTTCTTTAATTGCTTTAGGTGTAAGCTTAGGTTGTTTATTTGAGATGTTTCTTGAGGTAGGATTGTATTGCTATAAACTTCCCTCTTAGAACTGCTTTTGCTGCATCCCATAGGTTTTGGGTCATCGTGTTTTCATTGTCATTTTTTTCTAGGTATTTTTTTATTTCTTCAGTGATCTCTTGGTTATTTAGTAGTGTATTGTTTAGCCACCATGTGTTTGTATTTTTTGCAGTTTTTTTCCTGTAATTGGTACCAAATCTTACAGCATTGTGGTCAGAAAAGTTACATGATATGATTTCAATTTTCTTAAATTTACCAAGGCTTGATTTGTGACCCAAGATATGATCCTTCCTGGAGAATGTTCCATGAGCACTTGAGAAGAAAGTGTATTCTGTTGATTTTGGATGGAATGTCCTATAAATATCAATTAAGTCCATTTTGTTTAATGTATCATTTAAAGCTTGTGTTTCCTTATTTATTTTCATTTTGGATGATCTGTCCATTGGTGAAATTGGGGATGTTGAAGTTCCCCTACTATTATTGTGTTACTGTCGATTTCCCCTTTTATGGCTGTTAGCATTTGCCTTATGTATTGAGGTGCTCCTATGTTGGGTGCTTAAATATTTAAAATTATTATATCTTCTTCTTGGATCGATCCCTTGATCATTATGTAGTTTCCTTCTCTGTCTCTTGTAATAGTCTTTATTTTAAAGTCTATTTTGTCTGTTATGAGAATTGTTACTCCAGCTTTCTTTTGATTTCCCTTTGCATGGAATATCTTTTTCCATCCCCTCATTTTCAGTCTGTATGTGTCCCTAGGTCTGAAGTGGGTCTCTTGTAGACAGCATATATACAGGTCTTGTTTTTGTATCCATTCAGCCAGTCTATGTCTTTTGGTGGGAGCATTTAATCCATTTACATTTAAGGTAATTATCAGTATGTATGCTCCTATTCCCATTTTCTTAATTGTTTTGGGTTTGTTATTGTAGGTCTTTTCTTTCTCTTGTGTTTCCTGCCTAGAGAAGTTCCTTTAGCATTTGTTGTAAAGCTGGTTTGGTGGTGCTGAATTCTCTTAGCTTTTGCTTGTCTGTAAAGGTTTTAATTTCTCTGTTGAATCTGAATGAGATCCTTGCTGGGTAGAGTAATCTTGGTTGTAGGTTTTTCCCTTTCATCGCTTTAAATATGTCCTGCCACTCCCTTCTGGCTTGAAGAGTTTCTGCTGAAAGATCAGCTGTTAACCTTATGGGGATTCCCTTTTATGTTATTTGTTGCTTTTCTCTTGCTTTTCTTAGTATTTTTTCTTTGTATTCAATTTTTGATAGTTTGATTAATATGTGTCTTGGCGTGTTTCTCCTTGGATTTATGCAGTATGGGACTCTGTGTGCTTCCCAGAATTAACTATTTCATTTCCCATATTAGGGAAGTTTTCAACTATAAGCTCTTCAAATATTTTCTCAGTTCCTTTCTTTTTCTCTTCTTCTTCTGGGACCCCCATTATTCTAATGTTGGTGCATTTAATGTTGTCCCAGAGGCCTCTGAGACTGTCTTCAATTCTTTCATTCTTTTTTCTTTATTCTGCTCTGCAGTAGTTATTTCCACAATTTTATCTTCCAGGTCTATTATCAATTTTTCTGCCTCAGTTATTCTGCTCTTGATTCCTTCTAGAGAATTTTAAATTTCATTTATTGTGTTGTTCATCATTGCTTCTTTGCTCTTTCATTCTTCTAGGTCCTTGTTAAGCATTTCTTGTATTTTCTCCATTCTATTTCCAAGATTTTGGATCAGCTTTACTATCATTACTGTGAATTCTTTTTCAGGTAGACTGCTTATTTCCTCTTCATTTGTTTGGTCTGGGGTGGGTTTTTACTTTGCTCCTTCATCTGCTGTGTGTTTCGCTGTCTTCTCATTTTGTTTAACTTACTGTGTTTGGGGTCTCCTTTTCACAGGCTGCAGGTTCATAGTTCCTATTGTTTTTGGTGTCTGCCCCCAGTGGGTAAGTTTTGTTTGGTGGGTTGTGTAGGCTTCCTGGTGGAGGGGACTGGTGCCTGTGTTTTGGTGGATGAGGCTGGATCTTGTCTTTCTGGTGGACAGGACCATGTCCAGTGGTGTGTTTTGGGGTGTCTGTGAACTTATGATTTTAGGCAGCCTCTCTGCTAATGGGTGGGGTTACATTCCTGTCTTGCTAGTTGTTTGGCATGGGGTGTCCAGCACTGTAGCTTCGTTGAGTGGAGCTGGGTCTTAGTGTTGAGATGGAAATCTCTGGGAGAGCTCTCACCAATTGATATTACATGGGGTTGGGAGGTCTCTGGTGGTCCAGTGTCCTGAACTCGGCTCTCCCACCTCAGAGGCTCAGTCCTGACACCAGGCCAGACCACCAAGACACTGCCAGGTGCGTGGGGAGTTTCTTGCCTTTTGGGAAGTCTGAGGTCTTCTGACAGCATTCAGTAGGTGTTCTGTAGGAGTTGTTCCACATGCAGATGTATTTTTGATGTATTTGTGGGGAGGAAGGTGATCTCCATGTCTTACTCCTCCAACATCTTGAAGGTCCTCTGGATATTTTCTTTTTTTTTTTTTTCTTTTGTGGTACGCGGGCCTCTCACTGTTGTGGCCTCTCCCGTTGTGGGGCACAGGCTCCAGACGCGCAGGCTCAGCGACCATGGCTCATGGGGCCCAGCCGCTCCACGGCATGTGGGATCTTCCCAGACCGGGGTACGAACCCGTGTCCCCTGCATCGGCAGGCGGACTCTCAACCACTGTGCCACCAGGGAAGCCCCCGAATATTTTCTTAAGATGAAAAAATCTATCTCTGCATCATAAATAATGGGAAAATGATGGAAGATTTCCTATTAAAGTCAGGAACAAGGGAAGAGGTCCCACTTTCAGCACTATTATTTAATATTGTACTGGAGGCAGCAGTCAATGAAATTAGATAAGAGGAAGAGGTTAGAAGTATGGAAAAATTGTAAAAGGGTAAGTAAAATTACAATTCTCAGATGATATTATTATATATCTGGAAAACCTAGATACATTTTGGAACTACTGCCAAGAATAAGAGAATTCAATAATGTAGTGGTGTACAAGATAAATATACAGAAATCATTAACATATATATGTATATATATACACATACATACAGATGCACATGGGTGGGTGGACAGAGAGATACAACTAGTTGGAGGATATAACTTAAGACACAAGCTTATTTACAATATCAACAAAAAGATAAAATACCTAGTAATAAATTTAACAAGAAGTGTTCAAGGCATACATGAAAGAAAAAAAAAAAAAATTTTAACAGCCCCAAAAGATACGGAAAGAATCTTGAACAAATGGAAGTCTGTCTATATTTTTGGATGGGAAGACTTGACCTCATAAACATTTCATTTCTCCTAAGTCAATTTTTTTCTAAGTTAACATATAAGCTTAACATGATCCCAATAAAAATGCCAACAGTTCTTTTGGGGGGAAAATGGGAGGACTGGGAACTAGACAAGGTGTTTATAAAACTCATATGGGAAAAGAAACAAGAATAATCTTTCTGCAATTTGTTCCTTTTTACTCAAAATTATGTTTCTTAAAAAATTTATCCATGTTGACACATATAGTTATACATCATTCATTCTAAATGTTGCATAATACTTTTCTGTTGTAGGAAGACACTATAATTTATTAGTTTTCCTGTTGATGGATATTCAGTTTGTTTCCTGGGTTGTGGAATGTCCTTAATGGCTCAGATCATCCTCTGTGTTTGTGTGTGTGTGTGTGTGTATGTGTGTGTGTGTGTGTGTGTAAGAGAGAGAGAGAGAGAGAGAGAGAGAGAGAGAGAAGCAACTTGGGGCTTCCGGCTTCTGCGCCACCTAGGGAATATAAAATCAGACCTATCCGTGACAGTCATCTGGGATTTTGAATTCTTGCAGACAACTTGAAATTTTTTTCCATCCATAGCCCTAGCAATTTGCCTGATGCTTCCTTGGGCTGATGGAAAAAGTTTTTCTTGACCCTTTGTGAGAGCTTTATGCTCTCCACCTGCACAGACTGGAGGCCACAGTATTGCCCTGTGAGTATTAAAATCCCAGCCCGCAAGTTCAAGGTTCAAGACCCCTGTGGGCCACCATAGTATCAGTTTCTGCTTCCAGCTTCAGCTTTGAGCTCCCTTGTTTTATCTGACCTCTGGGAATTCCAATTCTTTCTTTTAAACTTGACTAGCATTTGTAATCTTGATCTTGTGCTTTGGTTAGCATTTCTATGTGGCTTGGGAGGTAGGAGGCCCTTTTGTGTCAGCTCTGTTCACTGCATTGCTGGAAGTCCAGGGCCCACAATGGGACCCCAGGACGTGGCATCTTGTCTGGTTGCTCCTTCCCGTGAGTTCTTTTCGTGTTCTGCTTCTGGCTCCTGGGCTCTTGTTCTGTCAGCCCTGGATGCCTTTCTCCAGGTCATAGAAGGATGGAATCTGTGAAAGTGCTGTGCACAGCACCCAGCACAGAGGCTGCCCCAAAAAAGTGTGTGCTGATTTAGGACCTGAAAAACAGACATTAAGAGAAGTGTTTAAACTCTTCTGCAGGTTGGCACTAACCCTTTAATCAATATGAACGGTGGATTATTTTCAAACCTATGGGATTATGTTACCAACCGGGCATCTGTGTAGCATCAGCCATGGGCATCTAGAACCTCTGCATTGGGGGATGGGGGGATGGAGGGTGTGGAAACAGGGAAGAAAACCTGAACAAGGCCCGTCCAAGGGTGGGGAAATTAACTCCCTTCTGGACGTGCCCTCCAGGAATCATAACACACAGGCCAGAGGGAAAGCGGTTTGGTGTGACCAGCAGAGTCTTCTAAGAGCTCTGATTTGGGGTTTGACCCATGGCCAGTTAGGCTTCTGGGCCAGAGTCTTTCCTATCATAAAAGATTTTGCAGAGCAAGGTTTAGGGTGATCTGTGTAAGTGGAGAAGAACCTGTAGAGATTGGGAAGAGTCCAACAGGCAGAAACTCAAGACGGGGCTCCATCCCAGGGACCTGGAGGGAGAGGACAGCTCAGTGGGCCCCTGGGAGCCTGCCACAGGCCACGCTGAGAACCGCACAACTCCTTGCATCTTCTATCCACTGGTGGGAGGGGTGGGTGGGGCTCCTGGTACCCAGCCAGGCAGTTCCCCAGGGTCTACCAGTGGGAGGGCTCAGGGCAAAATGTGTGAGTGATGCGGGTGGGAAGTGCCGATGTATTTGGACAATGTCACTTGCTCAGGACCCAGTGGAGCAGATTCCATAAAGCGCTGGATCATCTTGAGGAGGTGGGGTTGAATTACCAGTCACAGAACAGTGTTATTCTCTTCTATTCAGTAGCGGACTACTTTCTGACAAGGCTGGAGCAGAGATCCAGCAAAGGTGTCAGTTTTTGTCAGAAGAGTCAGTCTTGGAGGACGAAAGACATTTGCGGGATCCAGGGGGTGCTTTAGGCAGTTTGTCCAAAGTTATCCTAATATTAACTGCCAAACTTCCCACAGATTTGATCCAAGGGTATCTGGCCTCCTGATCGAAAGGGGCAGCCAAGAGCAGCTCAGGACACAGAGGGCAGAAAGGGATCACTGGTCCATGAACCCAGGTGCGGAAAGATGGGGAAGCATGTAAGCAGACATCTGGACAGTGTGCGACTGAGGAGGCAGCACCCCAAGTGCCTTTGGGGACTCTCAGATTGCCTTCCTTCTACACAATGATGCCACCTTGGAAGGCCTGGGGGTGATGCTGGGCCAGGAGGATGCTAAGAAAAGAGACCCATGGTCTTTACTGGTAGTAGCCTATCCCATAACACAAAGGAGGAGACAAGGGCTCGCTGTGATTCCTGGAACCTCGAGCATCCCCCTTCCCACTCCAGGGGAAGCTATCCAGTCCCCAAGTTGGGCAATTTCCACAAGGCCCTTCCTCTATCTTTTCTTTTCTTTTCCTTTTCTGGATAATCTGGAATAGTTTTTCTCAACCGGGGGCAGTCTTGTCCCACCAGGGGACATTTGACAATGTCTGGAGACATTTAGTTGTCACACTAGTGGGGGTGGGAGGGGTGGGTAGTGCATCTATGGGCCAGGGATGTTGCTAAACATCCTACAAGGCTCAGGAGACCCCCCGCACAGCAAAGAACTATCTATCCTAAAATGTCAGCAGTGCTGAGGTTGAAAAACTGCGATCTAGAATCATCTCACCGAGTTTTTTTTTTTTCAAAGACAAGTGCCAAGCTCCAGGCTACGTTTGCTTTCAGCCCAGCCAATGCCATGTCTCCAAGGCAAGAAGTCCTGGGTATTTTCTTAGAAGTGGTGAGGAAAAATTCCAGGGAATAAAATACTCATAGTTCTCTGATTCTCCTACATCAGGAAAACAAAATGTAAATTTAATTTTCAGTCCATTATTCTGCCACAACTTCAACCTGCCAAGGTCTGAGATGCCTGAGGACTCCCAACTCCAAAATTTCACCTTTCTTCCTTTTTTCTTCCCACTTTCAGCTTCATGCATCCGTGTGGGGGTGCAAGTCCAAAGTGTGGAAGTGGATGAGATCACTCCCAGAGCATTCTCCCTGCAGAGAGGGGGAGTAGAATAGCAAGGACAAGACACGAAGGAATGCAAACAAAAAGTGAGGGGCAAAAGAGAGGCAGGAGAGGATGACACTCCATTGGGGAGAAGGGCAAGGAGCCGTGAGGGGGGGCAGCAGGAGGATTTCATTCAAACGTATCATATATTTTAGAGCACTGACTCTGCGCCAGGCCCCGTGCTGAAATTCAGAGATGCCGGTGTGAGTTGAGGAAACGAGAGACCTCTTCATTCACTCCATCCATTGCAGCTATTTATCGAGTGTCTATTATGTGTCAAATACTGCTCTGGATACTGGAGTCGGTAGTCATCAAACCAGTCCCCCAGCTTGCATGAGGAAGACACGGAAAAAAGGTGAAGAAATGTTGCCAAAGAGACTAATCGGGATGAGAATTGCAAAAAGGCTATTCAATCTGCCTTCCATGTGGGACCACAGAGAGCCGTTATGGGGGATGCATGCCTGCCAAACCTGGTGGCAAATGGCCCATCTCAGGGGCCCAGGGCAGAAATAGGGGGAAGCCTGGCACGCAGTAGTCCTCACCAAACGTTGGACCAACCAGCCAGTTTCTGGGTCACCGCCTAGAAATAGTCCCAATCTCCTTCCCCGGTGATTTATTGAAGCTGCTCTTACTGCCTCTGTGCTTTTTCTGCAAAGTTTTGTGGAAAGCAGGAAAGAAAAAGTGCCGGAGTCCTAGATTCAGAAAGGGGGAAGGAGGTATTTATTATTCCTTTAGTATAAGACAAGGCACAGCACCAGGAAAGGAATAATCAAAGTTGACAGCTCAGAGGAGATGACAGGAAATGGTTTGGAGGAGTCTCCTTTGGTCACGAATGCTAAGAGAATTTGTGCCAAACCAGGGAGTTAACTGTGAGAGATTTTGCCTCAAAAACATGTCTAATTTCATTTTTTAAACCCTGCTAGTAGAGGTGAAGCGGGCTTGTATTTGTGGATTATACCACCCCGGGAGGGCTTCATAATAGACATAAAAATAAATGAGTTATGACAGTCACTTCCTGAAGTCGGCAATGCTTGTTCTCACTGGAGATCCGGTGGCCATCAGAGTTGCAGTGAAAGAAGTTTCTGAAAGCCTTTGTGTGGGTGTGTTTTAGGGCCTGGAATCAGAGACTGTGGCAGAAAGTCCATGGTGATGCTAAGACCTCCAAATACGATGAGAACGAGAGTTGTTCCTTAAGGGCTTGTCCGGAAAAAAAAATAAAAGCGGATCTGGATTCCAAACCCTGATGAGACTTGACAGTCACACCAAATCTGGAGCTAGGAGATCTGTGTCTGTTCCCATGTGACCACACTTGACCTCTCAGACCTTCTGCAAAACCAGGGGATGGGACCCATGATCTGTGAGGATCTGATCTTGTTGTGCCCGTCCAGCACCCATTGTCCATTTGTCTGGTAACGGTGTGTCCATTCCCTCGGGCCACCCCATCGCCCGTCACGGACACCGTTCGTGAGCTTGGCAGTCAGTTCTCCTCACCTCCCCTGACCGAGGGGGCTCATCTCTGCTCCCCGTCTTCTCTGAAGCCTGGTTCTCCACCCTTTCCTTCAATCCTGTACACGTTCCCATTCCTTTTATTGAATTTTCTTTTTGCTTCCATTAGCAAGCATTGTTTCTGTTGCTTGCAACTGATGCATCCTAATGTTATATGGCCCTTTGAACTTTGAACTTTGGGGGGAATAGTCCCACCTCGCAGCATTGTTATAGAGATGAAATGAAACAATGTGCATGAAGGCCCTGGCCCAGTGTCTGGCAGGGCAGGTGCCCAGTCAAGGTGAATTCCCTCTCCTTGCTTGTCTCCATGCCTTGTCCATGGGACATGCCATTGGTGGAGGATTTCCTCCACCACATCATTTCATGAGAAGCTTTTGTAGGAATTAAACTGAGCAAGAGTTATGGTGGAGAATAAATGAGATCATTCATTTCTTCCTTTGGCAAATATTTAATGAGCACCTAATAAGTGCCAGGCCTTTCTAGGCACTGGAAATGCAGCAGTGAGTAAGACCAAGGTCCTGATCACAAGGAGTGTACATTGTAGTAGGAGAGGCAGGTAATAAACAAGTAGACAGATATTAGGTTTAAATGGGATAGTCAGGGAATGTGCCTCTCTGGGGATGACAGATGGGCAGAAATGATTGAAGCGAGGGAGGGAGACATGCCCATATCTAGGGGAGGAGCTTTCCAGGCAAGAGGGACAGCAAGTGCAAAGGCCCTGAGGTCAGGTGTGGCTGGACCACAGGACACAGGGAGGAGAATAGTGGGAAAGGAGGCCAGAGAAGTAGCAAGACTCTACAGCCTCCCTGCCAAGTGGTCATTCCTGTCTTCACTTGCACACCTCAAGGGATGGGGAGCTTACTTCCACCCATATTAGGACAGGCTTGACTTTCAGTGTTTCTTCTTTACTGTGAACTTCCAACCATCAGCCCTATTTTGCCTCTTGAAGCCCCACAGAACCCATCTGCCCTTGTCTCTCTTGGCCAACTCCTTGGAGATCTGAAGATCTTAATCTTATTCCCTTGAGATGTTCCTCATAGGATGTCATTTGGAGTCTCTTTGGAATTCATCAGGACACTTCCCCCCTTGTCCTAGGCACAATACCTCTCTTAATTCTGCCTGAGATGACTTTGGTGTTTACGGCAGCCTGTTGCACACCTGTCGGTGTCCACCACACCAGGCTTTTCTTTCATGGAAGACGCTGTTCTCCCTTTGGCTCCTCTCCTATGCTGAGGCCACTGGCTTGAAATACAGGTGCAGGACAAGACATTTACTTCTGTTAAATGTCCTCTTGTTGGATTAAGCCCACAGATCCAACAAGTAAGAACTTTTGAGATCCTGATTCCGTCACTCAGCAGATTTACTCTTTCTTCACTTATGTCACCCACAGGTCTCACCCCAAGCCCTCTGTGCGGGGTTCTGGCGAGGCACTGCAGATGCAGAGATTCCCTTGGGGAACCTACAACTGAGTTTGGTGGAGGATGTGAAAACAGGTAATTACTGCTCAGTGTGTAGGTTCTGTGGGAACCTGGTAGGCGTGGGAGTTGGGAAATGCCAGTGGAGGCTACATGGAGCAAGTACTTGTCAGGAGTCCAACTGGGAGGAAAGGCATTCCAGGAAGAAGGCACAGCAAATGCAAGGTCAAGGAGAAGGAAAATGAGTGCTGTGTTCGCAGAACCCTTGTGGCGTGGGGCGACAAATGCACGTAGTTGCGTACGCAGAAGCTCCGTCTGGCTGGAACAAGTAGGTAAACAGAGCCTCCGTGCCTTGAGCGTTTCCCAAGGGCCAGCGGAATCCAGGGCATGCTAAAGTTTTCAGTGTAAACACACCCCATGGGATTTCTGCAGGGGCACTTGTGGGCACACAGTACTCATTTAGCAGGGCCACCCTGTGAGCCCACCACAGATCAGGTGTTCCTCTCCGGGGGTGGTTTCCCTGTGAGTCCCATCAAGGCCAGGACTGGCTTGACCTCTGGGCTGGTGGGAGCTGGTCAGGACCATTCAGTTCTCACCCAGCACCCTCCATGGTCTTGATCCAGACTTTCCCCAGTCCTTGCACCTTCCCTGTGGTGCTAGGCCTGTCCCTGTAAGATCCTTGAAATTCTGAGGGCCCAGAATGACTTATGTTCTGAATTTAGTACCTTAGCCCAGCAGCATTCTGTCTTGCAAAACTACCACTCTGCCAGCTTCACATGAAGGGCCC
Organism: Tursiops truncatus; assembly: GCF_011762595.2. Taxonomy (NCBI): domain Eukaryota; kingdom Metazoa; phylum Chordata; class Mammalia; order Artiodactyla; family Delphinidae; genus Tursiops; species Tursiops truncatus. The sequence continues at coordinate 152,902,291 of NC_047034.1, forward strand.
ATTTAATATGCAGCTGAGAAACAGCAAGGAAGATAAGGTGGGAATGTTGAATATTCATTTTTGTGGTTAGAGGGTGTTTTTCCTGGATTCTGTATTCAAATTAGCATGGATCGTAACTTCCATTTCAACAACAAATACTTAAAGGAACACAGCAGGATAATCCCCCGTGTGTTCTCCTGAGATCTCCTCCAGAGTGACCTGCACCCTCAGAAAACCCCACCTCGAAGGCAGGGACCGTGGCTGATCACTTCTTGCACCCTCATGGGCCTAACGCAGCAGACGGGAGGAGGATGGACGACAGCTAAGCTGGTCTCTGGTTCTGGGGTCAGTGCTCACCGTCCCAAGATCTGCCAGTTGATCTATAGCCTTTGACAGGGTGATGGGCAGCCTGACCCCCAACTCAGCTTAGGAAGCAACTGGGCAGGGAGGTCAGCTGAAGATATCTGGGAACCGCTGCCCCTCAATCCCAGTGAAACTGGTGAAGCCCATTCTACTAGACCCGGAAACTGAGTCTGAGACCAGATAGCACTGATCAGCGATGAAAAGGTGAGCAGCAGTTTGCATTTCTATTATGATAAAACAGTTCTGCATCCATCTGTGCCTTTCCATCTCCCCTGACACCTCTTTGTTTAAGCCTGGATAGACACTCACCTCCTAACAACTTCCTGCTTTCACCCTCGCTCCTCTCCAATCTCTACCTGGTAGCCAGAGTGATTTTTGAGAGCGTAAATCGGATCATGTCACCTCTGCTCTTCTGCTTAAAAGCTTTCTGTGACTTCCGATTGAGCTTAGGATAAAATCCATGGCTTACACGGCCCTGTGGCATCAGGCTCCTGCCTGCCTCTCTGAACCCCTCTTTTTCCACTGTCCTCCCCATTCCCTGTGCTTCTGCTACCAAGTCCTAGAAGGTGCCAACTTCTTTTCTGCCTCAGGGCCTTTGCACTGGCTGTCTTCCCTCTTGGGACACGATTCCCAGCTCCTGTCCAGGTTAGCCCCATCTCATCTTTCAGTTTCAATATCACTTCCTCTGAGAGGCTCTCCCAGATCTCCTCTCAGAGCCGGTTTCCCTCTATGAATCTGTTATAGCACTCTCTTCATTTTCTTTCTAACTTTCCTAGTCACAATCTATGGGTTGTTTACTTGTTATCTGTCTCCCTATGAAAAGGCAAATTCCTCTAGGGCAGGGATCCTCCTTGTCTTATTCATCACTGCATCCTCAAGGCGCAGCACGGTGCTCGGTAAATACGGACCAAATGAATCTACTGAGTGCCAACTATATGTCAGGCTCCTCATGCACTTTTTTCATTTAATCTTTACAGTCATGTCGTGGAGTTGGTCGACATTCCCTATCACAGAGAACTAAAGCAACTCTCACAACATCACACAGTGGCAGAACAAGACATTGAACCCAAATCTACCTGACCCCCACTGTTCACTTCTTTCCACAGTTGCCTCTGCACCCGAAGACCCAAGTACTGGTTTTGCTACTTACCACCTATGGGACATAGGGTAAGGCCCTAGCCCTTTGAACTTCCTTTCCCTCATCGGTAAAATGTGGGAATTAATAAAATATGCCTCTATAGTTTAGCTTGGACTCTGGAGCCAAATTATCAAGGTTCACCAACCAGCTACAATCTGTGTGACCCTGGATGAGTAACTCAACAGCTCTGTGCCTGATTCCCCCCACCCCCCGCACCGAGGGGCTTGTGGGATCTTTTTCCAGGGCAGAGATCGAACCCGGGCCTTCGGCAGTGAGAGCCTGGAGTCCTAACCACTGGCCCACCGTGGAATTCCCCTGAATTTTATAGTCTGTAAAATGGGCATAAGTGGAGATGTTGAGAGGATCACACCAGCAAATGTACATAAAATTTTTAGAATGCTGCCAGGCACTCACACAGTTGTCAAAGGGTTAGCTACGATTATCATCAGCGTCATTAGTTAGCATTTATGAACATTATTGCTTTCCAAACCACTTCCCATTTCGGCCTCACAAAAACCCTTGGCGGTAACCAGGAAAAGCTTTATTTTCCTATTTTATAGGCGAGCAAACTGAAGATCAGGAGGTCTTAGTCTCCCACCCAGCAGGCGGAAGCGCAGGACCAGAGCTGAGCCCAGCATCCTTTCCTCCGCGCCTCCGCGACTTTTCCTCTGACTTCATCCCGGGGCCCGCGCTCCCCCTTCTGCCCCACCTGCCTTGCTTCTGCTGATCTGTCTTTTGTTCCATTAGGCAGGGCCACGGCCCCGGCCCTCGCAGGCCTCGGTGCCCTTGGCTCACTCCGGCTGCCCCGCGCCTGCCCGCCCCCGCCCGGGAGGTGACTGCAAAGTGAATTAGCGCGCAGCCCAGGGCGCAGGGGCGCCGAGGTGCCCGGCAGCACCGCGGCGCAGCACTACCCGGCCTGCTATTTGCACAAAGTGCTCTCAGGCCCTCTTTACATTTGCACTTGCCGGTGGAGTTAGCGTTTCCGCCGAGTGGACTTCTCCAAAGGGCGCTCGCATCTTGTTTTTGAGGAACCGAGGCTGTTACTAACGCTCCCTCTCTCTGTCTCCCCGGCTTCTGGCTTCTCTGGTCCAGGCTGCCTCTCAGCGCCTGCCTCCTCCTCTCTGGCTCTCTCTTCATCCCGATCCTCTCTCCCTCTAGGTTCTTTGCATGTCTTCCTCCAATTCACTCCATCTCTTTCGTCCCTTTATCTCTGTCAGTTTCTGCCTCTCCCCATCCATCTCTCTCCCGAGTCCAGCTCTGCATCTTTCTCCCCATGTGTTTCTTCCCTCGAATCTTGCTCTCTTCCTCGTCTTGCTCTTCCTTCCTTGCTCTCTTCCTAGGTCTTCTCCTACCCCTCCCCACCTCGGTTTTCCCTCCCTGTCTCTCCCACCTCGTCTCCTTCAGCAGAAACAGTAAGGATGCAGGTCTCAGCCCATGTCTCACATTCCCATGACTGACGCCTCCATGGTGATTTGAACCTGATTCTTGGCCCCAGTGTACTTTCAGGCCCCTTCAGAGGGTCCCTGGGGCCCTAGGAGAGGGGAAGGGCTCTTGGATCCCACCTGGACCATGCCCCCATCATCCCTGTGTCTTTTGGGACAACCGGGGCAGGCTGAACATTCCAATGGCGTTAGCTCTGGGCACGAGCCCAGTTTGGTTTTTTTGCTCTCCTCAGCTCCGCTGGACTTCCTTCTCCCAGTCTTAGCGCTCCACCGCTGATCCAAAGCTGGCTGAAAATTCCTCCTGGCAAATTCTAGATCTTCCAGTCTCTATTAGCAGGTGGAAACTCTAAGCCAGAGCCGTTCACTTGATCTGCCAAGAAATACCATCCCCGCCCACCCTCAGAGTAGCCAGGTGGTCCTGGAACATCTGGAACTCGTGAGCTGGTGCTTTCTGGCAGGGAGCGGTCTGGGCTGGGGTTCCTTGGAGGGGTTTGAGGGATGGGACCCTGAGGTTCCTGCAGTGGCAGGCAGGCTGGGATGGGCTGGGTGTGGTCAAGGAGGCGCTCTCCAGCTGGACATCTACTATATCCATCGATTTTGGAGTAGCCCCCTGTCCATGGTGGACAAGGGGCCCTGTGGGGTAGCTGGAGTTCATGTTCCAGGTGCCCAAGGTGTCTCCAGCCCACGGTGCGGTTAAGATGGGGTCAGAGGGGTGGTGAAGCCCCATTGGTGACCCTGGTTCTCTGTTTCAAGTATATCTGGATATTTCTGTCCTCCCTTGACTGCTTTGTCCTTCTAGAGGCATCTGCACTCTCTGCAGCCTGACTGCTCTCACAGTGCATGGCTGGTCTGCAGAATAGAGTTGCATCATTTTGAAATGCTTGGTGTGAAAAAGTTCAACTAGATCCTGCACCCGTTTGCTTGAGCACAAGAAATTCCAACATTACTTTTGTCAATAAAGAAAAGACCTATTTGATTCTGTAGATATAATTTCAGTCGCTGTGTTGAATCCTTGTTTAAAATGGTTTTAAATATGTCATCACTCACATGTGAGAACAAACTTTCTTGTTGATGGTAACTGTCAAGAATTTGAAAAGATCCTCATTAAAAGTCTCGATTATTTGTGTGGAGTCATTTGATCAATTGTGTGTAATCATTTCCAGTTTTATACATGATATTGAAAAAATTTGTTTCTGGGAGCAAACTTAGATTTCTCATTAAGACATCTGAAAGGATTTAATTTGGAAATTATATACAAACTCAGTATTTACTGTCTTCCTTAGTACTTTGTATTTTATTTGTTCTTATCGTAATTATATTTTATAAAGAAAATGTAGTTCATTTTAGATGCCTCCCAATTCTGCATGAGATTTGCAGAGGAGCAGAGAATTGGGCTTCCGTTGGGATAGTGGCAGCAAATGGGGAATTTCTGAGGACCCTGTCGCATCGGGGTCAGAGGGTTTTTTCCGGGACAGGAAGTCGTTTCGGTCATGAGCAACCTCAGCTTGGGGGGCCATCTCTGTTCTTCTCCTTCCCAGAATACAGCCCAAGAGAATGGATTCCCTGATTCTGCTCCAAGAATCTGGATTCCCAACCCAGTTCCAGACGCTGCCTGCGTCTCCGGCAGAAATGCACCTGCCTTCCGCCAGCACTGCTGCTGCAAGACAGTGGTTGACACGGGGCCGTGGCAGACACACCCCCTCACGCAGGATTTTCTCCTGGGAGGAACTTCCTTGGAGCCATCCTGAGCATTGCAGACTCCAGGCAGGAAATTCCCGTCCCCAAAACCTGCTTTCCTGGGGATCGAACCGCTCTGAGGCACGAAGAAACGTGGGTGCCTTGTCACCCCAGATGCCCGGTCTGATCCGTTAGCCAGGGAATTTTTAGCACGGGGATGGGGGGGGGTGGGTGCTAGCTGCATGACCTTGACCTCGACCTCCTTTTTCTCTCTAGGCCCCAGTTTATTCATCTGTTACTAGGAGGTGTTAATACTTGCCTTGTAGGATTGTAAGGAGAAAATGAGGAAGTGTATGCAAAATTGCTTTGTAAAGTGCTGTATACGTGGGAGGGTTGTCATCATTGCTGTCAACAAAAACAGTACCACTATGACTCCTACTGAAGCAGGATGGTCATAACGAACTCTTTAGGAGCAATTCTACAGTTAGAAGCTTCTCTGGGGTTCCAGTGGCAATGGTTGGGTGGTTAGGGGGACTTGGCCAGCAGGGGATGACTTCTGCCCCAAGATTCAGCTCAAATTAGTCTCTGATAACACACTACAGCCCTGTTCTTTCATTCACTAAGCAAACATTGATTATTTATTTTAAAATAGCTTTTCTCTTTTTTCCCATTCTGAAAGTAATACATGCTTATTCTAGAACATTTAGAAAGACAGTTATGCTGAAAGAAGAAAATAAGTTACCCCAAATCCTGCTGCCTGAATGAATGTCTTGGGCACACATACATCTCCCTACACGCTTTCAAATATGTTTTTAGGAAAATGTTATATCATATAATCCTTGCTGTCTTGTGATTGACTTGAAAAAAAATCTGATAATCGTTTGCGAACATTTACTAGGTCATAAACTATCTTTCTACAGTGTCATAAAGATCACTGGCTAGCTGTCCATAACATTAAACATTCAGTGGTGTCTACTGTGTGCAAAGCCCTGAGTGAGCTCCTTGCTGGGAGAGAGGCATGAGTAGAGCCGTTCTTGTCTGCCCTCTGGAAACTCATCATCCTGGAGAGGAAACCAGATCACCCCAGGGAGACAGGACCTGCTGAAATGCAAGACGGGAGGTGTTTAACTCTGCAGGAGGGAGAGGACATTTCCAAAAGAGGGAGCAGGGAAAGTATCCTGCAGGAGAGGACTGACCTAGAAGGGTGATCTGTATTTAGACATGTGAAAATGTGAAGGAATTCTGGGTGACAAGAAGAACACGAGTTATGAGAGGGTGCGAACCCATGCATCTTCAGAAAAATGATAAAATCACGACATGTTCTCTGCGCTTTTGTGGAAGCTCGTAAAGAAGGTGGGCTTTTGCAACAGGATTGGCAAGCCCAAGCCCGTTATCCCACCAAAGGTTGGGGAGTGTTTACAACGCAGTTATATCAGTGACCTTGAGGAAGTCATATAACCTCAAAAGGTTAAAGCAGGAAAGGCTCTGTGACCTCCTTCCAACTTTGCATTTATAGATAGAGAATTGAGGCCCAGAACAGAAGGTGACCTACCTGAAATGACACAGTAACTGTTGGAATTGATACCAGGAGCTGGTGGACTACTTCAAGTTCAAGGACCAGGTTGTTCACAAAAGTTCACCCAGTGCTTGGCACAGACCTGCACAGGAACCGCCCAGGACAGGTTCATTAAACTACACTGAGCTACCATGGTTCTGATAACCAGGCCAGCCTTCTAGCACTGTTTTGGGGAAGACCATGAGAGGGAATGAATATGCTATGCTTCCTAAGATGAACAATCAAGAGGAAAGTATTAATTCCTGCCCATCCCCCAACCCAGGAGGAGGGTTTCTATCTGAGTCAGGCTCTTTTGGTTAGAAGAAACAGAGATTCACTTAAATTGTCTCAAATAGAAGGGAGTTTACTGTAAAGATATGTAGAATTCTCTTGGAAATCCAAGGATGGGAACCATATGACAGTCAAGACTCCTGGGAATTGGAGCTGAGACCTGAAAATCTATTAGAGACCAAAGCAGCTCTATCTTCTCCCTGGACACCAACCCTTCAGGCTACAGATCCACCCACTTAAGCAGGCATCCAACCCATCCATCCACCCAGCCATCTACTCCACGATCCATCCAGCCATCTACTCCACGATCCATACAGCCATCTACTCCACGATCCATACAGCCATCTACTCCACGATCCATCCAGCCATCTACTCCACGATCCATCCAGCCATCTACTCCATGATCCATCCAGCCATCTACTCCACGATCCATCCAGCCATCTATCATCTAATCAAATGTTGCATGAGCTTCTGCCCTCTGGCGAGCCTCTGCCATGAGCTGTCACATACTCTGGTGGAGACAGAAATGAACAAGCACAGTCCTTGCTCTCAAGGAGCTCATAGTCGAACAGCAAATTGCTGTCATATTTATTCATTCCCTCACCCTTCAGTAACCGTTTCAGTGGGCTAGGATGGGACTGGCATTGGGGAGGCAGAGATGAATGAGGCACCCACGTCTCTCTCTAAGAACTCACAGTCCAGGGAGGGGCACCATGGATACAATCATAATACAATCTGATTGGTGCTAAAAGAGAAATTGATGCACTGATTCGTTGATATTCTGCCTTATTCTGTGAGAGAGGTAAGATTTAAAGATATGTAGATTAAAGACTCTGGGATGTATATCAATGTGGAACTATTTTGCGATTGTATTGTTGGGGTCATAGGGCCAGAACATCTCCTTGTGGATGGGAGTGGGGTTTTCACAAAAGGAAATGAAAATGTCCATTGTCAGTCTTCTAAGAAAGATGTCATTCGTGCTGCAGAAAATGAGGACTTTGGCAAGCGGGCGTTAGGTGGGGACGAGGAAAAGACTTTCTGTCTGTGGTGCGAGCAGTGGCAATCCCTAGAACATTCACAGAGGTGGTGGCGTGGGTTTGAGGGTGGAAGGTGAGCTTCCGTGGACCCCATGGGAGCGGCCGAGAGAAAGACCTCCAGACTGTCCTGAAAGGGAGTCTGGGGAAGGTCTGGGTCTCTGCTGACTTCCTGTCTATGGTACTTTCTTCCCTCTAACGAGGTGACCATACAATTGATAGCCCACACTGGCACCATCGAGAGTGAAAGGGGTGCTATTAATAATTACGCTTAAGCTGCAAGAATAAATGGGAGCAGGGAGCCACCTGTTTATCATTAATCCTTCAGTAAAGTGTCTTTCAAAGTTATAGACTGGTCTGTCATGTGCGGACTTATAGGGAAGGGCCTGTGCTCATGCTTGAGGCCTATGCAGGTGTCTGAATCCTAAAAGAAATGATTGCCGTGGTCCGAGTGCCGGTTGGAAGAAGAATTTCCGGACACAAAGTATTTTATTTTATTTTATTTTATTTTATTTTTTGCGGTACACGGTCCTCTCACCGCTGTGGCCTCTCCTGTTGCGGAGCACAGGCTCCGGACGCGCAGGCTCAGCGGCCATGGCTCACGGGCCCAGCCGCTCCGCGGCACGTGGGATCTTCCCGGACCGGGGCACGAACCCGTGTCCCCTGCATCGGCAGGCAGACTCTCAACCACTGCGCCACCAGGGAAGCCCTAGACATGTAGTATTTTAGAAAAGAGTGAGCTTATTGAGAACAAAGAGCAGAGTTGGTGAGGGGCGCAGGAAATACAGTGGGCCAACTTCCTGATAGACCAGGGAGAGCTGACAATGAGCATGGGTTTCTTGTCTGTTTTTATAGCCAGGGAACCTGCAAGTCATCTGCTGACCGGGCAGAGTATGTATACTTTCAGTGTGTTGAGCAGGAGAAAAACGGGGCAAATGTCCTTCCTTATATGGGATGGGAAAGGAACAGGCATGCTGCTTGGGAGGGTGCTGGGACATTGCAATGGTCACATTGTGACAGAGTGATAGGAGTCCTGTAACTTTGTGTTCCGGCAATACTGGTCCTTTGGGTTTATCTTGTCCTTTGTCCTTGTAGCACACCACGGTGCTTTTGACCCCAAAATGTGAAAAGAGAACGGCAAGAGAAAAAATTGTCTATAGAAATTAAGCGTATAAAACATCAGGTCAACTTCGTTATTTGTTAACTGCTTTACATAAAAGCTGCTTTACAATTGAAACCCATTTACAGCTTCAATTCTCTCTTTTCTCCAGAATCCTCAAGAATGACTGCTGAAAAATCATAGCCAAACGTAAATCAGCTGCTCATAGCCAAATAATTTCAAAAGTCAAATTATAAAATATTTTTTCAAAATATTTTCACAGCAAGAAACTATGTTCACTGAAGTCTATGGGTGTGTTTTTATGTGAGGTGGGGCCTTCAAATGTCAGAGTATCCAAAATCAGAGTCTTTAAAAGATCCCCCAGCATCGGCAGGGCTGCTGTGGTGCACAGGAGCGTTATTTGTATGGCCTACGTGAATGGCACCATAGAGTTGTGCAGTGCACAGCCTGCACGACTGTACGAGGTGATCATGGACACAAGGTTGGGCAGAGGCCAAAGAGGGGTTAACAGTGGATGTGGGAAGTCTCCAGAGAGGACACTTGTGACGGGGAAGCAGAGCAGTGTTGAGGCAAGGAAGACAGAGCAAATACACTCAGCACGTAAGAGTCAAGTCTTGGTTCTCTGTTTGCTAACAGTCCAGCAGGGGAGACAGCCCTGCACACAAAGAACTGGGTGGTGGTGGCTATGACAAAGGCTACAGCAGTGGCCAGAAAGAGTGCAATGGGGGACATGGGAAAGAGGGAGTAGGTAATCCCAAATGAAGGAATTGTGGAGGCTGTATGAATAACATTCAATTCGCCCTGAGCCTTAGAACAGAGCAAGGATTCATTCAGGCAGAGAACCAGGCGTGGCAAGCACAGGATACGGGGTGCACTGGGGGTCCCTGAGGGAACCTACCAGCCTGCTCCTCTGGCCCTTTCTCTGCCAAAAGATGTCAGCCATCAGATGCTGTTAAATTCCAGCTGGATAAAATCCGCTGGTCAGGAGAGTGGGGTGCGACTTGGCTGCAAGCAAAGGTGCTTATATGGGTTCCCCCTTTTTCCTGACACCAGGCTTGGCAGAACCTGTGTCTGCAGGGGGCATCCTGGAACTGCCCCCTGCTTTTACTCCACTCCGGGGCCTCCTGGCCAAAGACGACTTTTTTTTTCTTTTTGTAAAACAGCTTCCTTGTTTGCTGTAAATCTGTAATACTGTTCCTGGTGGGGGAGGAAGTGTGCAGGTGATCTTTAGAAGCTATCCAGGGAGGACTGGTGTTTGAATGCAGGATTGCCCACCCAGCTTCAGAACCGGACAGGGCTAACCCCTCATCTCAGGGGTAAAGAAACTATTATGATTATCCCTTTTCTACCAACAAGGAAACTAAGACAAAGAAGTTAACTGCCTTGTCCATGGTCACCTAGAGATGATTGGAACCAGCGTCCTGATCCCCATCTATCAGGAATAGCAGTTGAGGTAACAATTGAGCTCGATTTTAACATTGAGAGGATGTGAACATACAAGGATAGGAAGAGAAAGATTCTGGGCTGAGGGGTCAGCTGAACAAAGGTGGGAAGCAGACGACAGTGGCGGCCATCCTGCATTGAAAAGATCTGACACTTTTTTAGCCGGGTGGGGTTTTTAAGTGCTTTGCTTGTATTAGTTCACCTACTCCTTACAATATTATCAAGTAGGTACGATGAATCCCATTTTATGGACGACGAACCTGAGGCACAGAGAGATTAAGTGACCTATGTAAGGTCACGTAGCTATGAAGCGTCAGAGCTGGGACTTGAACCTAGGCAGCCTTCCTGCAGCCACAAAGCAGTAGGGCCACTCATGTGGTGAACGCCTGCTGTGGTGCTGTCACAGGCCTCGCTAAATTATTTTTATGCGTTGTCACATTTTTATCTTCTTCCCAACACCAAAGGCGAGGATGATTATTATTCCCATTTCACAGTTGCAGAAACTGAGGTTCAGACAGGGTAAGTATCTTGCCCGAGGTCACACTCTGCCTTGCATCCTGGTAGTTGTTTCTGACGAGCTCCTACGTCATTGAGAAAAGCCTAGCACACCCCATAATTCCCCAGTCCCAGATCAATCGCTCTCGGCTTGCCACAGAGGCCCCTGTCGCCACTAGATCAGTTTTAAGGTTTTCAATAATTCTTTGAAGAGACAGAGCAGCAGAAGCAAAGCTAAAAATATCATTTTTCTGTAGCTGTCATAACAACATTTGGGCTAATTGATTCTCAATAGAATAATGACATCCAGTATGTAGTGAGAAATATTCATGAAGAGATCTGTGAAATCCTCGAGGTGCCGGGCCGCACCGGCAGCCCAGGACAAGTCAGGAACGTGGCCGCGTGGCCGGTGTGTGTGCCAGGCCTGCCACACAGGGTGGGGGGCCGCCAGCCGGTGCCACCCTGCCTCGGGCTGAGTTTGGACATCAAAGGGTTTTAGTAGAGGATTGTGGCTCCCAGCCCCCGAGCTGCTTTAATCAGAGAAAGGTGATGAAAAGATTAGAGGGTATGATTTATGGAGAGAGATTAGCATCAGAGGAGTCGAGGGGGAGAAAAGAGAACTCTCTTAAAGTAGTTGAGATAACGAGGGCTGCTGGAGAGCGATGGGGGAAGATGGGGAGGCAGATGCAAGACTGGAGTCTTGAATGAGTCCCGTAGGGATGGGCTGGAGGGGAGGGAGGCACCTCTGGGTCCGAGGCCACCCGGCCCAGCCCTCGTCTGCAGAGCTGCTCCTGGGCCGTGTCTGGTGGCTCAGGCTCCACGGGCACTCCTGGCAAATCTGCCTCTGCCAGGCCTTCCAGAGGGTCCCCAAGAGAAGGGATGCCAGGCTCGGGGTCTTTGGGGTGATGTGTGTAGTGGTTTCCTGGCCTGGTGGGATGGTCTTCCAGGCTGGCTGCTGTGATGCCCAGGACGGTGTGTGCCGTGTGGCCGGTAGCAGACACAGGCTCCACGGAGGGACGTGTTGTCCGTGCGGTGGTGCGGGAGGGGGAGTGAGCCCTGATATGTTCCAGGGCCGGCGTTAAGGACCGGACCCGCATCAGCTCAGCTCATCCTCACAGCAACCTTGTGAGGTCAGGACTCTTATGATTTCTATTTTACAGAAAACGAACGCCGAGGCTCCAAGAGTATAAGGAACTCTACTAAGTCACACAGCTAGTTAAGTGGCAGAGCTGGGACTGGGGCCCAGGTCTGTCAGGACCCAGAGCTCACAGAGGGCTAGAGAGAGGGGAAAGGGAGCAGGGGTGGGATGCTGGCGAAGAGGATTCCCTGGGGTGTGAAAGGCCCATGGGGCGCGTGCCTGCTGAGTGCACCGTGGGGAGCTCAGTGTGCGCGGCTATGTGTTTTAATCATACATGTGCAGAAGGAATGGTGTGTGTGGGAGTATGTACCGAGTGAGTCTGGGTCTGTGGGCCGGCCCTGCCTGGGGCATAAACCGTTCCTTCCTGAGCAGGTAGCCCCCCATTCTGCACATTTGTCCCCCGACCACTGTTTTTCTGGCTCTTAGGTAATAATGTGGTCCCTCAAGCATCATAGCCCTAAATTCACTCCCTCCTGTAGAATGTCTGCTCTTTCACAATCTCACCCGTTGTTTCTGGAAGTCCCCTGCAGCATCAGTTCCCTGATCTGTGCCTCCAAACTCCTCCAGGAATGTCTGCAGCCTGGACCTGGTCGGGGAGGGCACGTCCTCCTGCTTGTGCGGCTGGGTCACCCTAAGACCTCTAGGATTCGCCCCCGGGGAGGTGCCTCCGGGTGCGAGTGGAGGTCCAGGGGAAACCCCCAGACTGTGCACTCTGTGAGGTCAGCGCTCACTCGATTCTCAGCGCCAAGCACAAGCCTGGGAACATAGTAGCTGCTTAGTAAATAGATGTCTCAGAGTCCCTGGAGATGCGGCACTACACGATCCTGTGTTTCCCTTTGTGGCCCGGGTACCTGAGAACGGCTCCTGCACCTTCACTGCACCTGCTGCCTGCTCCTCCGCAGGGCTCAGGCACCAGGCGGCCCTGCAGAGCGACATCAGGACGTTATTTCCCTTCTTATACCTTTAGTCAAAACCTCATGCAGATCAGCTCCTACCGGACTTGTCTGCCAGTTCACTGGCAAAATTAATACTGGCTAATAATTAATGGGCAACATTTATTGTGTTCTGGTTAATAATTAATGGGCAACGTTTATTGTGTTCTGGTTAAGTGCCAGACACTGTGCTAAGCTGTGAATGTAAGTTATCTCCCTTCATCGCAAAGCAGCCCCACGAGTGAGGTACTGTTTTTTATCCCTATTTTACTGGTGAGGAATCTGAAGCTTAGAGACGGTTAGTAACTTTCCCAGGGACACACAGTTGGTGAATAAGTGCAGGAGCTGGGAGTGGAACCCAGGTGATCTGACTTTGAAACTTGCTTTCAACCACCGTGTGGCAGGCCCTACAGACTGGTCTGAATTCCAGCTAAATGAGATCTGAGCTGAGACCTCAGCTACAAATGTCATTCCTGTCATGTCAGCAAACCTTTGAAGTGAGTGTTATCCTGATTTTACAGATGAAGAAGCTGAGCTCGGAGCAGTTCAGCGACTTCACACCCAGCCAAGTACTAAAGAGGCTGAGCTAGATTTGAATCCAGATTTGCCCCAAAGCCTCAGTCCTCGCTCTGTGCCATCCCTTTGGGGGACTGGGGACAGTCCTCGGTCACAGGCAAATGGGTGGGAAGAAGGGGTAAGGAAGGGAACCCAGCCAGTTGTGTGCAGTGGAAGAAAACAGAGATTCCAGCACCCCAAGAGATCTGGGCAGAGAGTCAGGGAGGTGACCTGGCATCTATAAGGGGACATTTGGGGTTGCTGCCACTTACATCACAGGCCTTCAGCGGGGAGCCTCCAAGACTATTTTCCAACCATGCACTCCCACGGGACAAGAGCTATGGTGTCTCATTGGTCCAGGAGGGGCAGGACTCCCCACCATAGCTGGATTCCTATTATGACCAGAATGGCATCTCTATCCAGAAGTAACGTGTGATTAAATAGAAAGAGAAGAAAAAGCAGGTTTCCGCTCACACACATCCAGGCCCTGCTGTTCAGTAGCCATGTGACTGCAGGCCAGACACATGCCTCTTTGAGCCTCAGTTTCTTTATGTGTAAAATGGGGCTATTAAAGTTTGTCCTTCCTACCTGGCAGGGCTCTGGGGTGAGGCTTCCACTTCTACTGCCAGGGCAGGTGTGCACCACACGGTGCATCAGAACGGAAGGAGTCTATTAGAGAAGGCAGCTTTGAGGAGTATGGGAGTGGAGATGGTCTGGACACACATTCACCAACGGCATCTTATCTATAGGGTCAGGTCACAATGGAAATCCTCACTCCAGCGTGTCTTAAGTCCAAGGAGTATAGCATTTCTGTTTTAACAAAGTAGAGATATTTTTATTTCCCAAGATGAGCCAATTTTGTAGTTCATTTATTCATATATCTAGTCTTTGAATCAAAGTTTACTGATGGAGGTATATTGGAGATTTGGGGCCCACAGAGGTAAAACAGACAAGGACTCTGCCCTCAAGGACTTCGTGGCATATTTGGGGAGATAAGACATACATATAGTTACCATGATATGAGGCACAGGGTGGCTTTGGTGATCAGATGGGTACAGATAAGATACTCTGGGAGTGCATAGCTGTGGGACACCACTTCCTGCCATGGCAATGAGGGAAAGTTGCCTGGAAGAAGTGGCATTTAGAATGCGGAAGTAGCCTTGAAGGATGTAAACATATTGTCATGCACAGAATGAGTCTTCCAGGGAGATCCCGCTTCGTGTATTTGAATTCAACCAGGTATGTGCACACAGCATAATGATAACAATAACAGAGTGTGTATAGAGAATAAAGTGGGGCTTCCCACCCCCATCTCTCTCACGGAGCTGCACCCAGAGCAAGCATGAGATGGGAGGTAGATCCTGCTGTTTTCCCAGTGGCTTTCAGTTCTCTGGGCCTCTTTTCCTGTGAGTATCACCCTGAGGGTGATTCTAGTGTTTCAAGACACGCATCTTTCCTGTAACGTGGCCCCTCACATCAAGCCAACAACCTCACCTTGCGCTTAACCCAAAGAAAAGTGATTTGTTCCAACACTGAAGGAAAGCCCACCGCGCTGGACTTACCAAGATGGCATATGGGTCTCCCTCTTCAAGGATTTGTAAGGGTCATTTTGACCATGCCTGGTTTTTCCCTTTATACACTGGCTTTAAATACCGTCTCTACATCACACAGACTCCTGTCGTCGCGGGAGCCGCGAGGCCCAGCCTGGCGGTCGGTACGGCTGAGCCGTGCAGGGAGCGTAATTAGGGGGCTCCACGACTGCTAAGGGCCCATCAGATTCCAAGAGCTCGTGCGTCGGCTGTGATCTTTGGAATCCTCATTAGAAATTCTCTCCAGAGCCTGGGGCATATGCTTTTGCTCGTCTTTAATAATGGCAAATCTTCATGCTTTGAGGTTGGATTTGATTTCGGGAAACAACCACGAGAAGCATTTGGAGCCCAGCCTGGTGGAGGAACAAGCTGGGAAATGTGCTTCTGGTTAAATGGGAGGTGTGACTCTAATTGGCACGTGGGGATGCCACGTTCAGGTAGGAGCCAGAGCAGGAAGCTCCAGGGAAAGCTCCAGAGTTGCTGCAGGGGATGCCAGCCTGGGGGCAGGCGAAGAGGGAATTCTGCTGGCCGTGGCTTACCCATATTGGGTACCCCAGCAACTTGACTGGACTCCGTCTCCCTCTCACAGCGCAGTTACGGACTCAGAGTTGTGAATGGTTTAGGGCTGCTTTCAGAGTGTCTGCCCAGTGGAAACCAGCAAGTGTACCACGAAGGCAGACTCTGCTCTGTGTCGCAGAGGCCACAACGTGGGGGCCGAGGAGGACCTCCAGACCTCTCTCTGAGCTGACTCTGGCACTGCAAGACCTCAGGGGCCATCCAATGAGGAGGTCTCGCAGATCCTATCAGCCCAATATCTGGAGGTTGGCCAGAGGAAGAGTTGAGGGACTAATTACTATGCCTTCAGGTGGCGGGCCAACCACCAGACCCCACCCAGGGCTCAGCCTCCCTGGGACAAAGGATCCCCAGCGGCCTGGCTGAGCGGCCTCAGTGTCCTGCGATCTTCCCCGTAGCCCCTGGGCACAGCGACAGGAGGTGTTGTGTCCCACAGGGAGCTGGCATGGCAGCTCCTCCCTCCTCCCACCTCTGCCCTGTGGGACTGTTGGCCTGATTCTCCTGGGGCCTTTCTGTACCTACATCCCAAACCTACAAGACCTTCTTCTCTGGGTGACGTTATCACTGATCCCAAAGGCACTTCCCAGAGACCAACGCCAAAACCTTGGGGCACATCCTGAGCTTGAATGGGGAGCTTTTTCAAATTAAAAAAAAAAAATTTTTATACGATTTTGAAAAGCTACTTTCCGTTTACAGTTATTACAAAACATTGGCTCTGTTCCCTGTGTTGTACGACACATCCTTGAGCCTCTTACACCCAATACTTTGTACCTCCCACTTCCCACCCCTGTATTGCCCCTCCCCCTCCTCCCTACTAGTAGCCGCTAGTTTGCTCTCTCTATCTGTGAGTCTGCTTTTTGTTTTGTTGTGTTTTCATTCTAGTCCCTAGCTGCTGTATTTTTTAGATTGGGGGGAGCTCTTTTGAGGGAGACCCAGCAGGTTTGTTTTAAGGTGCCTGTTTTATAGGCATCCCCAAATGGTCTGCAAATGGTGAGCCATTGGGTCTTCTTGTCCAAAGAGGCTTCACTCATAGGCTCTGGGTTCTGAAGGCAAAGGGCAGAGTGACCCACCAGAGGAGGAATCAGAGGAGGCTCACATCACACGTATACGTATGCCACACAGCGCACACCTCCACAGAGAGGTTCTCACGGCCCTCTTGCGTTCCACACGCTGAGACTCACCCCACCCACACGCGTGCACACTCCACTGCAGAGACACATCCCCACGACTCCCAAGCAGCCCGCACATAGCTATTCACAGCTCTCCCCAGCGCAAATGCACACAACTCCAGGCCATTTCCTGCATGCTCCTGGAGGACCCTGGGACTAGGGGAACATCTGAGAGCACCTTATAAAGGCCACTTTTCCCATGAGCTTACTTTAAGCAACAGGATATAAGGGGAAAAGTACAATCTCATAGTCGGATGAGTTGGGCTCAAGTGCTGGAATTGCCACATGTGAACCTTGCTATCCTGGGCAAATCACTTCTCAGTGCCTTACCCTCCATATCTGTAAAGTGGGCGTCATGATAACCCATCCCCCACACAGTCATGAGGATAATATGGTTCATGGAGGACTCACTTTACTCTGTACACTACAAAATATAAAATACGTTCTTCACCAGAATCATCATTATTTCCAGTCGAGGAACAAGCCATACTCAGACTAAACGGACCTTCCTCAGCCAGCCTGTCCGATGTAGAGTGGGCCATGTGAGTCCATCTCAGATGGGTAGAGCCATTTGTTCCTGCCACCCGCGAGGCCATCTGGGGCTGTGGCCCTGCCCCTGGCCTCTGGCTCAGGTGGTTTGATGCTTCTGACCCAGGAGATTCAGGATGGGTGTTGGAGGTGGCACTGGTCACTGAGGACCCAGAAGTGGCCAGGCGATTCCCAGAAGAACTTTACATAATCAATGCAGCATCTATTACAAAACATCTATATGCAAAGATGACTCTTGCCCCAGCAGATGAAAAAGTGACTATTGGCAAGTCCCTGACAAATGTTTCTGGGATGTGAAGGCTTTAGAAAAGGTAAAGAGGGGACCGGAACAGGGAGATCCACAGCCCCTTCAGCGGGCAAGGAAGGTGTGGGGATGGAGGCCTGGTGGTCTGGGGGGGAGTGGCCAGAGGAGTTGTGGAGGATCTGAGGAGAGCTGAGCAGGACACCCACTTCAGAAAGTCTCCCGGGAAGGTGACTTGGGGTCACTGATGGCTGGAGGGACATGCACTTGAATGATGTGTAGATTATGCTTTGAAGGAGTGGACAGACCATGGGCTTCCTGTAACTGCTTGAGAAGCAAACAGTTCCAATAAAATGGTCAGGGTAAGGAGAAGGGGTGGGGTGGGGTGATGCACATATAGTGGTTGGAAACTCAAAGAGAAAAACAGATCTGCCTTCCAACGATGTGAACTTTCCAGAGGGGAGTGAGAAGATGAGATTGGGAAGGGGGACTTGGGTATCGTGCATTTGAGATAAAGAGTAGGAGAGGGATGGGCCGGTGGAGACGGGACCCCCAGTCTCCTGTTCTTACAGGAGAGACAGAGGCCCAGAGGGGTAAGGGCTGTGCATATGTTCACAGTGAGGGTGGTGGTGGTGTGGTGCTCAGGACTGATGGGGTTGAAGGTGGGTGCGTCTGCACATGCTGAAATTGTACGGCAATATGTGTATATTATGTGCATTTTTCCAAGGAAAAGGACCATAGCTTTCATCATATTTCCAAAGGGTTTTAAGATTTCAAACACGTGAAGAAGTATAATTAAAGGCCGGATTGCCGAGGTTCAAACCCCAGCCCTGCCCCTTTTAAACTTTGTGACTTTGGACAAGATACCAGCCCACTCACACCTCACTGTCCTCATCTGTAAAATGGGGATAGTAAAAGTCCCACTTCATAGGGTTATTGAGAGGCTTAATTAACTAAAATCACATCAAATGTTTAGCAAAGTGCCTTGCATCCAGTAAGTCCAGAAGTGGTAGATATCATGACTTACGCTACTATAATAATTACGTTATTATCTTGAAGATAAGGGGGAAAAGGCGAGCACCTCTTGCTTGCACTTGGGCACAGTGCATACTGATGGTGAGCGGTGAGTCCAGCCAGGTCTGGCCCACGGAACCAGTGGTGCAGAGCCAGGGGCCGCTGGCAGGAAGGCTGGGAGGCAGCCCCACACCTGCCGGGCAGTTTGTATGCAGCGGCTGTTGTGAGAGTGCGTCCCAGGGAGGGAGGGCTACTCCACAAGACTGATTTGTTGCTGCTGAAACTCATTAATCAAATCTTACTGGAGAGAGCCTCCTGCAGCTGCTGGCAGGTCAGCGTCGGGGAGATAAGTGATGTAGCCAGACCCAGCAAGGGGGAGAGACGCAGCGGCCATAAGTCTTGACAGTGGCAGGCGCTGAAGCAGGAACTCCAAGCAGGCGTGTCCTCGGCGCTGGGGGCAAATCTCCGCGTCAGGACAAAGTTCTTCTTCCCAAGGGATGCTCTGGAGAGATGGGGAGCTGGGATGAGATGTGTCTGGGAGCAGCCCTCGAGAAGCAGGGGAGTTTGATGTGTTTGGGGAGACTCGAGTCAGCCATGACCATCACTGGGGTCATGGTTCTGCAGACCACGGGGCTCCCCATACCTACATACCTACGCCCCGTTCAAATCCAACATGGTTGGCACTGGCCGCATTTCCTGCTGCAGGTTGGAGAGTCACCCCACTGCTCTGAACTTCAGTTTCCTCACTGGGAACAGTAACCATAGAACAGGGAACCCTAGCTGCTTCACTTCATCCTCGTGGACAAGCATATGATGTAGGTGCCGTGATCTTTCCATTTTACAGAACAGGAAACTGAGATCATGCAAAGCGCTGGGCCGCTCTTGGTCACTCTGCTCAGAGCAGCCACCCCTCTAGGGCATGGTGGCCTGCTTTGTACGGGTGGTCAGGGGCTCTCGCTGGTGGCCCAGGTTGCTCTGTGGTACCAGGAATCCCGAATGGGTCTGAGGGGTCTCTGCCCCTAGTGAGCTGGTCGGGGGCTTACAGCTGACTCCATAGTCTACTTGGACTAAAGGGGCTATTTCTGCTTTTTCCCTCCCCTGGTACAATTCTTTCTTCTCTGCGACAGGATGTCCCCTGGTGCCAAGACCTGTGCTGTTCGAGGCACTAAAGTGAGTGGGGCTCTGAAGCCTGATTCCCTGGGTTGGTGTCCCAGCCTTGTCACTCACTGTCTAGCTGTGTGACCTTGGGCCTTAACTTCTCTGGGCCTCTGTTTCCTATTCAAAATTAATAATACCACTTCCATGAGCCAAGGCTCATGGGGAGGGGAAAAAAACCCCGAACTTGCATAGCATTTAGAAGAGTGGCAGGCAGGCATTTAATTGCTGTTGTTACTGGGGACCCAGACAGGAGTCTGCCTGCTCGCTCCCATGGATCCTGCCCGTAGTGATGTAAGTCCTCTACCTCCTGGAGTTCCCTTCCTTCTCTCCAGGCTCTGTTCTCTCCTCATCCGCCCCAGGCCTCTCTTCAACCCCTTGAAAGAGATGGGCTGGTCACCCACCTCCACGTACAGCATGGTCTGTAATCTCAGAAGCTGAAAAATGAGGAAATTCATACCCTTGCCCCCCATCGGTGTGCAGAGAATTACAATCTCTTTGCACACTCAGTATGTGGCAGGACTCACGCTCCACGCTTAACAAGCATTAGCTCATGTAGACCTCAAAACAGCCTGCTTCAAGAGTTTAAGGACCTCTGAGTCACACAGCTAGTTAAGTGGCAGAGCTGGGCTGAGGATCCTATTTCAGGCCTGTTTTACAGCAGAGGAAACTGAAGCTCAGAGAGGGTGAGTAACTTATCCAAGGTCACTCAGGTGGTGAGCGGCAGAGCTGGGTTTCAAAGCCCGGCTGGCTGACTGCAAAGACCACGCCCTTACCTCAAGGCCGACCCGAAGGTTAAGCCCAGCGCAAAAGCTAGGCCTGTGTTAGGTACTCAGAAAATGCTGGTCCTTTCCCTCCTCACCCCACCCTGTGTCGGAGAAGCCTCCACATTTAGAGGGTTGGCTGGGCCCAAGTTTGGAAGTTGTTAACTTCTTAGTAGTTATTTCTTTGCCTCGTTATGGGGTAAAACTGCATTTGGTTTTTAAAATTCCCTTTTTATTTAGTCGCTGTGAATGTTAAGAACTGCCAGTACTGGAAGCTGAGATCCCATCCATATGCCAGGTTTTAAATAGCAGACTAGAAACAAGTTTACACAGGAAGATCAAACTCATCCTAAACATGCAGCCCTGCACCGTTCAGACAAGAAACCCGTGCCCCCCCCCCCGCCCCGCTCGCGCGCCCCTGCCTTCCCACTTCAAACGATTTCAGAGAGGAATCTTTCTTGTTTTAGAAAAACAT
Source organism: Tursiops truncatus (assembly GCF_011762595.2). Lineage (NCBI taxonomy): Eukaryota > Metazoa > Chordata > Mammalia > Artiodactyla > Delphinidae > Tursiops > Tursiops truncatus. The sequence goes on from NC_047034.1 coordinate 152,922,982, forward strand.
TTCTGAAATCCGTCTGCTGCTCTTCGTGCATGAAGAAGCAAGTGGTGACCCAGGCGTAGCAAGGTGTGTGCTTGGTTTGGTTTTTTTCTCAGCAGCCGGGAGAACCTCAGATAATCCATCCACGTTCACCCCCAGAAGCGGTGGTCACCTGCCTGGACTCCTAGGGTTTCCATCCCTGCCCTGAGCAGGGGAAACTGCTAGACTTGACCTGCCCACTCTGGCCAAAACTGTGGGGTGACCTTGGGCAATGACTTGGCCCCTCTGAGCCTCAGTTCCCTCCTCTGCAAAATGGACGGGGCCCACGGAGCACAATGGTTAACTCCCTGGACTCCAGCATCACACCGCAGGTGTTCAAAAATCACGGTCCTGCCTCTGCCCGATGCAAGTCCTCTCGGACCCTCAATTTCCCTCCCTGGAAAGTGGAGGTCATAGTAGTGCCTGCCTCCTAGGGTACTTGCTTGTGACAGCTAAGAGGGTTGAGATGCTGCAGAGCACTAAAGGCAGGGCCTGGCACAAGGTGAGTGGCATCAAATGTCAGTTAAGGTCACCAGAGCCCCGGACCACCTGCCTCACGAGGTCCCTGTGGGATGGTGGAGATTCTGTGCATGAGGGCCTTGAGCCCAGGAATTGTCACTTGCTCCAAAAATTCACCGCTGCCTTCTAACCTGACGTGGACCTCCACTGTGGGGAAGCAACAGAAGATGTGGTTCTCACCCACCCACCCATCTTTTTACCAGCTTGAACTCCCTTGGGCCTGTCCAGGCTGCAAGGAGGGGGCAGGGTTGATCTATGGGCTCTGTAACCTGCCTGGGGGAAGGGAGGGGGCCTCTGACCCAGGGGTAAATCATGGACTTCCCTGAGGGCCTGTCAGTTCCCCAGGAAAGAAGCCCTGGGCATTTGTTATCTCAATGTTTCCCCTGAGGGGCTGACCACATGATTCATTTCACTCACACTAATTGGATGTAAATTAGATGAGAAATCAGTAATTTGTCCAAAGATTTGTCATTCCGGTGGCTTTCCAGGCAGAGCAAAGCTTTGGTCCGTTGGGCCAGTGAAGTCGCCCGCCCCCACCCCCCCACCCCCGCTCCACGCTGTAAGGGAGGCACGAATCTACGTTTTAGGAGAGGAAAAGCTTTTCCTCGGTGACTTCTGTGTTTGCAGTTTTTTAAAAGGATGGAGCTAAGGTGGAGAGAGCAGGAAGTGGAGAGAAAGAAAGAGAGCCGGAGACAGAGAGAGGGAGGAGGAGGGGAAATAAGATTGAACACCCGCTCAGCACAGACATTTCCACATGGAACACACCTAGAATCACGGAAAAGTTTATCATGGAAACTGAGAGACAGAACTGCTTTCTCTTTTTCTTTCTCAAATTTGGAGATATGAAGTGAAGAGACAGAGATGGGGAGCCTCTTTAGGCTACCCCAGATTCCAGTTGCTGCTGCTTACGTTGCTTTAAAATACACTCCCAAGGGCTTCCCTGGTGGCGCAGTGGTTGAGAGTCTGCCTGCCGATGCAGGGGACACGGGTTCGTGCCCCGGGCCGGGAGGATCCCACATGCCGCGGAGCGGCTGGGCCCGTGAGCCATGGCCGCTGAGCCTGCGCGTCCGGAGCCTGTGCTCCGCAATGGGAGAGGCCGCAACAGTGAGAGGCCCACGTACCGCAAAAACAACAACAACAAAAAAAAGTAAAAAATACACCCCCAAGTAATCAGCTGGCATCCTCTGGGAGGGCACATCCTGCAGCCTACCTGAGACCCACACGGACACATGATCACAAGAGCAGGGCACGCTCCCTCTCCAGGCATTTTCAAATCCTCTCCTGCACACCCTCCCGCACAGCCACATGCATACCCAACGAGGCCTGAGCAGCCAAGGTCAACGCTTCTCCTTGTGAGAATCAAAAGCAGTTACCCTTCTATCACTTGGAATTGATTATCTTAGCATTATTTTCTCCCAGCCTCCCCACACCCCCTCACCACTGGCCCCAGTTCCTCTGCTGCATGCTGTCAAAAGCCCAGGGCCCGTCTCTCGCGTGGCACTTGGCATAGCTCATCATCACACGTGCACGTGCACGGTTATTTGCTCAGCGTCTGCCTCTCCTTCTAGGCCTGCAGCTTCAGAACTTGGAGGACCAAGTCTGTTGGGCTTCTGCACCTTGCACCGTGCCTGGCACACAGTGAGATTTCAGAAGTACGTATCGAATGTTGAAAGGAATGAGTGAGCACGTAATGATGCGCCTTTCCAAATGCACGATCTCAAGGCCTCAGACCCCCTCCTTGACCTTGTCCGATACGCCAGCGCCTGTGTCCAGGGCCTTCATCCTCTGGCTCTGTCTGCTCTGTAGCTTCCCTGGAATCCAGAGCAGCTGCCTCCGTCCTCAGCAGCGACCTTCAGGGCTTCTCTCCTGGCAGACTGGGCGTGGATCCCACCGTGGCCTTCCCAGCTCCAAGCTGGGATTTTTGTGTCTATTACAATTAGGATCCAACGACCTCCAAGGGGTCTCCAGGCTAATGATCCCTTTTCCTTTTTCTACCTGCCACCCTTAGTGGTGCCCTCCATCACTTTCCACCCTTGACTCAGGCCTCAGATTCCCTTGAAAAAAATATTTACATCTCCACCCTTTTTCAGGGGACTTGGCGGACTCTCTGATAAACAGAACATGATCTGCTTCTGGTGCTCAACTGAGCGGCACTGAGAAAGGTCAGGTGACTTGTCCAAGGTCATGCTGCCAGGGAGGGGGAGAGCAAACTCAGACTCACAGCTTCTGACCCCAGCATGCCTGCTTTGAACCACTTCCATTCTCTTTCCCTTTCTCCCTTCCTTCCTTTTCCCTTTCTTCCTCCTTCTCTCCCTCTTTCTCCCTTCCTGACTTTTTGTAAACATCCATGAGTTCACAATGAATTATAGGCTGGTTAGTCACATTCCATCCTTAACCTCTGCTTTACACCATGTGGTTTCACAACAAGGATCTCATTCATGCACAACTTTTGAGGACACCTGTACCGGGGTCACGTTGCCAAGTTCCTCGGCAAATGTTAAAGTGTTGAGGGAGAATCATCGACATCTTAAAGCCAGAAGTGCACCCTCCTTTTTCCACATTGATGAAACAAGGAGGTCATGTGAGGAGAGAAGGGTAGAGGCTGGTCTAGGGTGAGGTGGCTCACAGAGCAGAAGAGTGAAGACCAGAAGCCAGAACACCCCCTTCTGACTCCTACTGTGTTCCAGCCACGGTTCTGGGAAACTGGTTCTGGCCCTGTTCGGGGAAATCAGGGCATCCTTTAGAAGACCACGGCACCCAGGGAATGCAATAAAAAGGATTCCCCCCAATCCACATAGAACCTGGACCACGGCGGGGCAAGGCACCACCAACCATTCTTTTTTTAAAAAAATATTAATTTATTTATTTGTCTGCGTTGGGTCTTAGTTGCAGCATGCAGGATCTTCACTGGCATGCGGGATCTTTTGTTGAGGCGTGTGGATTCTTCCTTGTGGCGCACGTGTGGGCTTCTCTCTAGTTGCGGTGCGTGGGCTCCAGAGCATGCAATCTCAGTAGTTGTGGTGCATGGGCTTAGTTGCCCCAGGGCATGGGGGTTCTTAGTTCCCAGACCGGTGATCGAACCCACATCCCCTGCATTGGAAGGCGGATTCTTAACCACTGGACCACCAGGGAAGTCCCACCATCCAGTATTCTAAAAGTTCTGACAAATACCTCCCAGGCCTTAGGCTGCCAAAGGAAGTTTTCTCTCTTCAGAAACATAAGCTGTTATCCCAACTGTCATGGAGGATGTCATTTATACTCAAAAGGGCCATATTTCTACCCTATTGATTAAAGGGCAGGGAAAGGGGAGCCCAAGAAAGATGAACACGGCTGAGCCACAAACCTCCCCCCCTTTTCTCTCTACTCTCCCTAGGGCCCGTGCTGGTGGTGTGTGTGTGGCTGTAAGAGTATCGGCTGCCATTTCCACTGACGCCCTTCAGGGACACTTGCTGATATGAGAGGCAGAGACTCCGGAGTCAGGCAGACTTGGGTTCCAAACCAGTTCCTGATACTTAAGAGTCTCAGTTTCCCCATCTGTAAAATGGGAACAATGGCCCTTCTGTATGTTTCCCAGGGTTGTTGGGAGAATCAACCAGAGTTGTAATAAGCACAAGGAAAGTGGTATCGTACCTGGCAAAGTGTGAGAACTTAATGAAATAAGTCAATAAAAGACCCATCACTGCTCCTGGCACATCTGAAGAGTGATCACTGTAAGTTCCTCCTGCCTCTCCTTCCCCAGGGCTGGCTCTTAGACCTCTGTGATTAGGAAAAAACCTGGGGGTCAGGTTTTTTCTGCCTCTACTTTTGCGTGGAGCTCTGAGTTTCTTATAAGCAGCTGAAGTCATTTTTCTAAAACAAATAAATAAACTGAAACATACCCAACTACCACATGTAAAATAGATAGCTAGTGGGAAGCAGCCACATAGCACAGGGAGATCAGCTTGGTGCTTTGTGACCACCTAGAGGAGTGGGAAAGGGAGGGTGGGAGGGAGATGCAAGAGGGAGGAGATATGGGGATATATGTATATGTATAGCTGAATCACTTTGTTGTAGAGTAGAAACTGACACACCATTGTAAAGCAATTATACTCCAATAAAGATGTTTAAAAAAAAAATACACAGAGCGTGGAATGACTTTTTTAAAAGTTGAGGTGAAATTCACATAACCTAAAATTAACAATTAAAAACTGTACAACCAAGTGCATTTGCAATGTTGTGCAACCACCATCTAGGTTAAGTTCTAAAACATTATCATCCCCAGAGAAACCCTGGACCCATTGAGGAGTCACTCCCATCCCTCCCTTCCCCCTAGATTCTGGCCACCACCAATCTGCTTTTTGCCTCTGTGGATTTAATTATTCTGGGTATTTCAAATAAATGGAATTAGATAGTATGTGACTGTTTCTGTCTGTCTTCATTCACTGAGCATAATGTTTTCAAGGTTCATTCACCTTGTAGCATGTATCAGCTCTTCATTCTCTTTTAATGACTGAATAATATTCCATTGTATGTATGTGTCATAGTTTGTTCTTTGTGTGTTGACGGACATTTGGGTTGTTTCCATCTTTCACTATTATGCGTAGTGCTGCTGTAAACGTTTGTGCACAAGTATTTGAGTGCCTGTTTTCAATGCTTTTGGATATATACCTGGGAGTAGAATTGCTGGGTTTTATGGAAATTCTGTTGAATGCTTCACAGGGTTGTTGGGAGACTCCACCAGAGTTGGGTTTTGGCTCCTTGCCTGGAAAACAGGAGATGCTCAAGAAATGGACATTCCCTTCTCTCTTTTCTTACTTTTCCTCTCATCCAATCTTCTCTTTTCCTCCCCTTGTTCCTTACCAGAGCCCAGGTGGACGTATGGAGGTCGGTGGGGCTGGCTGGGGAGAAGCCACGTCAAGGTGCAACAGACTCAGATGTTATCTGAGGAGAGCTCATCTGGAGACTGGAAGGGTTGGTTCGCAAGGTCTGACTATCGGTGTGAGGAACGGAACATCCTGGTATTGCAGGTAGGAGAAGCAGGAAGTACTCCAGGCCTTTGTGCTGGTTCAGTTAACAGCCATGGGTTCACAAAAGAGGATAAAACTGATTGCACACTAAATGTTGCTCTTCAGATTTCTAACTCAAAGCTGATGATCTGCCCGGAGCACAACAGTAAATTCAAAGGCAGAGCTTCTAGGCCAACTGCTAGATTGACCTGATCAGCAGATTAGACATTTGTTGGTCCAGGGTGGGTCTTAGGCTCTTGCAAGAAAATCGAATTCTAGACTTATAAAATTTGTGCTGAAGTTAATTTTCTTTTCCTTCTTTTGGTCTTATCTTTGATTCTCTGGTTCAAACTTAAATTTATAATTTTATATATATATATATATTTTTTTTTTTTTGGCCGTGCCGTGCAGCTTGTGGGATCTTAGTTTCCTGACCAGGGATTGAACCCGGGCCATGGCAGTGAGGGTCCAGAATCCGACTACTAGTCCACCAGGGAAATCCCTAAAAAAGAAAAAAAAAAAAAGAAAAAAAAATATATAACAACAGCTAATATCTATTGAGTGCCTACCATATACCAGACCCATTATATATATATGAACTCATTCAATCCTTATATCAACCTTATTGCTATGGACTGAATCGTGTTCTCCCAAAGTTCATATATTGAAGCCCTAACCGCCCATGTGACTGTGTTGGAGATAGGGACTTTAAGAAGGTCATTAAGGTTAGATGAGGTCATAAGGGTGGAGCGCTTATGCTACAGAAATGATGCCCTTATAAGAAGAGTCACCATCGCTCTCTCTCCAACACATGAGGACATAGCAAAAAAGTGTTCGTCTGCAAGCCACGAAGAGAGTCCTCACCAGAACATGGCCATGCTGGCACCCTGATCTTGGACTTCCAGCGTCCAGAACTGAGAAAATAAACTTCTGTGGTTTAAGCCTCCCAGTCTATGGTATTTTGTTATGGTGCCCCAAGCTAAGACACCTCTGAAGTCGGTGTGTTTGCTATCACCATTTCACATCTTTTACAGAAAGGTTAAGTCATTTGAGCAAGGCTGCACAGCTGGTAAGCGGCAAGGCCAGAATCTGGACCCTGGTTGTCTGGCAAGAGCCTGTGCTCTTAACCTTGAGGCCACAGCCAACAGTTGCCCCAAGGGCCACACTGCAGGGCAACGAGTCAAAGGATCAGAGTCAGTCTCTTCCTTACCTGCAACGTGGTGTTAGCTTTTACTTAAAATCTTTTAACCAGAAGAAGTGGAGGAGAAGAGAGAAAGGGTGACTTGCCAGTTATTCCCACACATACCATGAGTGCTGTGCGACAGTCAGCAGGAGTGCCAGCTTCTGAGGGCCGGTTATGTGCATCTTTTCTCAACTTGGTATTTAGGGACATCATGTGGGTAGGTCGAAATCCACCATGGTGGGAGTATTTACACCACAGAAATTGGCAAACACTACAAATCAGAGCTTTTTCACTGGAGAGCCAGTTGTTAAACATTTCCCAGCACACTGCTTCATTCCACATCAAAACACAGAGGAGGTATGGGTGGCAAGGCTCGTCAGCAGCATGGACCTTGCCTGCTGATGATCCTATCTGGTTTTCTTTTGATAGAATCATAGACCCTCAGGACGTTGAAGCTGGAAAGGCCCTTAGAGAGAGTCAAGTCTAATTTCTTATGTTGCAGATGGACAACGAGGGCCCAGAGAGGGGAAGTGACTTGCCCAAGGTCACACAGCCCACGTTACAACAATTCATGTCAATTCCATCCCGTAGATCTAGTTGGGGGAGAATGCCAGAGGTTTTCTGGCATAGACTAGACATGGATGCTACTATTTGGGGAAATATTCTGTGAGGATGGGGTAGTGTTTTCCGGATTTCCTGGCTGCTCCCTCCTCCTGCACTTCCCTACCCCACGGGGTGTAGTAGAGAGATAAGCAAGATGCGCACACTGTCATCAATAATGCAGCCTCTTCTGTCTGAGTGGAGTCCGTAGCAGTCGATGCAAATAGCACAGCTTGTAAATGTGCAGATTGGATCGGAGCCCTAAAGTGCACCCTAGAAAACACGGCTGCGTGTTCTTCATCTACGGCTAATTATAACTTTATTCATTACAGTCTGGCTCATAAGATTATAGACCTAAATCAGGAATAGAATATGTGTTACATATATATTTTTGTAATACTTTCCCTCCGTCAGAAGTGAGTCTCTGCCTCTAGCGAGAGGCGTGAAGTCAGAGTCCCGTTCCCAAGTCGGGCATCTGCAATGTGGCATTTTCTGTCGCCACCCCACACTTTTGCTCAAAGCAACGTGGAGGTGTTAATCAACTCAAAAAGCACCCACCCCGCCAGTCCCACCCGACAAATCAGAGTGACTGTCAAAGGAAGATGTAAAAGGAGTTATTAATCTTGGGGGCCAAATGTTTTTAATTATGTACACACAGTATTCAAATGAGGTTAACATGGTCTTCCGGGTTCGCTTTTTCCCCACTGCGGTTGATCCTGCAGTGCAGAGGGAGGGAGGGAGACGTTCAAGACGTTCAAGACGTCCTTCAACGTCAAGAAGGGAGAAGGCCCGTGGAGGATTTTTCTTGTTCTAGGAGGCTTGACTTCTAAATGTCAGATTACCCTAAGGTTCAGCCCTTGGACCTCTTTTTCTTTTTTTCTTTAATTTATTTTACTGAAGTATAATTGATTTACATTGTTATGGTAATTTCTGCTGCACAGCAAAGTGATTCAGTTATACATATATACCTACATTCTTCTCATACTCTTTTCCGTTATGGTTTATCACAGGATATTGAATATAGTTGCCTGTGCTCTACAGTAAGACCCTGTTGTTTATCCCGGACCTCTATTTCTCTCATTGGGAGACAATCCATTCCTTGGTTTTAAATGCCATCTATATGCTAAAGACATGAGATTTTTAATTTGTTCCTCTTTCCTGTACACTCAACTCCACGATCAGAGAATCCTGCTTGAAGTACCCTACTTGGATACTTCATGGACATCTCAAACTTTAAATGCTCAAAGTAAAACTCTTTTTTTTTTTTTCCTCTATCAAAACATGACCTTCTCGGAGATGCCCCTAGTAATAGTACTCTGCACTGTCATTCATTAAAAAGCGCTGTCCATCTGCTTGCTTAACCTAGACACCCAGGAGTCATTCTGGATTCTTCGTTCCCTCACCTCTCACATCAATGAGCAAGTTCAATGGCCATTCCCTGTAAATTACAACCCGAATCCGACTCTTTCTCTCCCATGTCAAGGATACATCCCCTTGGTCCCAGTTGTCACCAATTCATCCCTGGGCCACAGCAAGAGCCCCCTCACTAGTTTCCCTATTTTCTGTCTTGCCTCTATTTCCACAGTCCATTCTCCCCGGGGCAGCCAGAGGGATGCTTTAAAAAATAAGCCATCGCGCCCCACCATCCTCCTGATAACCCACGATGGCTTCAGAATAAACTCCGATCCCCTTGCAACGCCCCCAAGGCCTGGAAACTGGTTCCAGCCCACCCTTCTGTTCTCATTGCTCTTATTCATACCGTACTCTGGGTTCCCTGAACCGGCCAAACTCATTCCTGCCTCAGGCTTTTGAGTTGCTGTTTCTGGAAGATTCTTCTTTCTGTTCTCAACCTGGTTGGAATCCTCCAAATGTCTTTCTAGAAGGCCTGAGCCTGGGCAGGGAGAGGGGTGACGAAGGTCTCCCTACTCCTCAAAGAGAGCTGTGTTCTCTCTCTCCAAACAAGTTTTCATACAAGAGAGAATTCTCTTAGGAAACCTAGGAGCTGAAAGGAAGGGGGTGCTGAATGCTGACAGCCCCTGGATGTCAAGAGTGGCCTGCAGTGGCTCTAAGTTCAAAGGTAGGTGATGAATTTCTGTGCAGTCGGTGATTACAACCCACAGATTAGAACTTGCCTCGTGACTTTGGGTCCTGGTCCTTAGATGGAAAGCACTGTCATGTGCTGAATGTTATCATTCTTTTAAGACCTTTTCAAAATCACTTCTCTGGTTCCTAGCTAGATGCTCTCTCTCATTCCACAGCGTTTCTAAAGCACCTGGGCTCTGATCGTCCTGAGGAGAGAGAGGGTGCCTTCTTGCTTTTCTTTCCTCCATGCTTAGCACTGCACCTGGCACACAGCTGGCCCTCTGGAAAGGAGCAGTGAAAGACTGGGCTGTATGCAGGATTGTCCTGTGACAGTAAAGATTTGCCTATCCTCCAGGGACTTGACTTTTCCCTATGCTAGTAGATGCTGAGTGCATTGAGATCAAGATGGGGTCTTACTTTTCTAGGCATCCTCATGGTACCTGAGACAGTGCTGAGCATTAAATGAGCTCTCAGGACATTTCTGTAGAACTGAATCCACTGCTGAAGGGAACAACCCCATAGGTATCTCAGTTTAATGAAAAGGACCAATGGTGATCAATGCCAGGTCTCTGTCTCCCAGCAACCTGGCATCCCAGTGAGTAAAGAGGTAAGTGTGATCGTCTGACATTTCGGGAGAAGCCACAGGGACCGTTGATATGGTCCTGAGGTCTCCTTTGGGGGTTTCCTTTGGAAAAAAGAAAGTTTTCCCCTTTTACTGAAGATGCCAAATGACGCCTGACTTGAAACATGGATTCATATGTTTTTTTGTGTGCAAACAATATATATATTATAGAACAGTTTTATATTTCCTCATCTGACTTGAAAGGGTGGCGCTTTGTATAAACCACATTGTTTGAGCTGAAAATTGTATTCTTCAGATTTCATTTTGATAAGAGAATCCTGGCTTTGTCGCCAACCAACATTTTAAGAAGTCACGTAAAGAAGCAATGCCTTGAAAATGTATGTTCTTAGCACGCTAATTCTGGTAGGTATCATTATCCTCCACAGTTCCTTTATTTGTTGCATCGTAAACAGTCTTTGTTTAACCAGAAGTGTGCATTGGCGCAGGCAATAGTCTTGGAGTAAATACCGTTTCCCCTCTTTTGTGGCAGCTCCCATGGGTGTGTCACCCAGGCTATGTCAATGATGCCAGATCATCATCATCACCATTACATCATCATCAATGTTCACATTCATTGAGATTCTTCTATGCGTCGGGCATCTTGCTAAGCACTTCGTATGCATTATCTTGTTTAGTCCTCACAACAGTCCTATGGCATAGATCCTATACAGATGGGGAAAAGGGAGGCTCAGAGAAGTTAAATACCTTGCCCGAGGTCATAGGGTTGGGAAAATGTGGAGCTGCCTGGGCAACACAAAGAACTACAACTCCTGAGTACTACCCAGTGCGTAAAGTAGTGGTGGACACCGTTCATTCCCTGGGGGCTTTTGATCATCTGAATTAGCTTTGGGAGACACCCTGGCGTGACAGAAAGAGCATCAGTATTCTAGTCAGGCAGACCTCAGTGCTAACCCTAATTACTTATCAATCAGGTGACATTAAGCAAGTTTTTACTTTGTCTGAACTTCACTCTCCTTATCCTTAAAAGGAAGATAAGAATAATATTTGTGAGATGCCCATAGAATACAGTTATATTCTAACACTCATGGGCACTTACCATGTGCCAGATTAAGAACTTTATTTTCATGGATATCTCATTTAATCCTCAACACAACTCTAGGAGATAGGTCCTTTGATTCTATCTCCATTTCATGGATGTGTAAACTGTGGCTTAGAGAGGTTAAATTACTCAACAGAGGCCAGTTTTGGAGTCAGAGGAACCTACCAGTGCAGTGAAACGTAACTCTTCCAAATTTCTCTTTCTTTCTTTCTTTTTTTTTTTTTGGCCATGTTGTGCAGCATGCAGAACCTTAGTTCTCCGACCAGGGATTGAACTCATACACTCTGCAGTGGAAGCACGGAGTCCCAGGGAAATCCTCCAACTGTTTCCTGACCTTGGAAAAACTCCCTTAATGGCTCTGAAGTTCAGTGTCCACACCTGATACATGAAACACCAGCTCATTAGGGTATGGTAGAAATGGAGGGACAAAATGTAGGTAACAGACAGTCAAAAATGTTCTTTCTTTCTCTTTCCTTTTATGGAGCCCCTGCCACATCACCTTCCTCTAAATTTCCATACGATGTTGTCTCTCTCTTATGAGCTATGTTAGCAAGTGCCTCAAAGGTTGGGCTACAGCCTCCTAAGAAGCAGAGTGATATTGTCTTTTTCTTTGGGTCCCTCCTCACACCTTTTCCAGCAACGGGCTCATGGCAGGCATTAACTAATGATGCTTAAATAAATGGATGTGTAAACAAAGGAATAAGGTGGCTCCCCTGACAGGAGCCTCGGTGGCTGAGCCTTCAGTGGGGTGTCTTTGGAAATTTGTTGGATCTAGTAGCTTTGGCTCATCACACGGGCAGTGCAGGGGACAGAAACCTGTCTCTTCATCGCTGCAGCTGTCCCTTTACAGCGAGGGGAGATTCTAGCCAGTTGCCCTTGGATATGAAGCAGAGAGAAAGCCTGGGAGTCCATGTGCCAGAGGAGAAATGATTCACAGTCATCGCGCTGTGTAGGAAGGACGAACTGGGAGGCAAACTGCTAGCATGCTCCAGGGTTTGCCTCTCGGTAATGTGAGTTTTGCAGTCTGGCCAGGAGTGAGCTTTTCACCATAAACATTCAGGGCATGCTGCTTATGTTTTAAAAGTGACGTGTTTTAATTTCCAGCCAAAAATACTATATGTTTGGATTGCAGTTTCTCAAGTTGCTAAAAAATTATTCAGAGGAGATGAAAACCTGCCATGCGGTAGAGGAAGCAGCCTGATGTTTAATGCAAAGGCTAAATCAGTTCTCTGGGAAGCATGGTCTTCTTTTGAAGCCAGTCCATGCAGTGGGCAACGCAGAACTAGGACATTTCCAGACTCCTATGAATTGGTGTCATCGATGGCCAACTTGGATCCTTTAGGGCATAGAACAGCATCAGGACAATTGGTTTGAAGTTTCTCATGTGTTAGGGCTGGATCAGATGAAACAGGCTAGGTTAAGCTACAGGAACAACTCTCAGATTCTAATGACCTATGTCAATAGGTGACTTTCTTGCTCACCTACATGCTGCTCATATGTCAGCCGGAGGCTCTGCTCCTTGTCTTCTCTTGAGAGACTGAGTCTGCATGATGGAGCAGGCACCATCTTGAACACTGCCCGTCACCACCGCAGGATAGGGCTCTGAAGGACTTGAATGGTAGGTAAATAGTTAAATGCTCTGGCCCAGAAGAAACACGTGCCACCACTGCTGACCACTCGCCAATGAGGACTGGTCCCCTGGTGGCATCCAGCCACAGGAGTCAGGAAAGGCAACCCTATTATGTGCTTGGAAGGAGAACCAGATGTCAGTAAGCAGCACCACCAAGTGCCATATTGAGTATCTGATGCACTTGAAACCACTGGGAGAAAAGAAGAGAAAAATCATAATCATATGTCAGGGGAAGAGAAAGCTTGACTCAGATTTTTAAAAAAATCCACTGTGAGCAGGATACAAGATTTTTTTCTCTCTCCTTTAACTTCTAAGGAATTGTTTATAAATTCTCTCTGTACTTGAAAAACAACCAAGCCATTGGAGTTGAGATGGATTCTCTGTTGTGTGTAAGTGTGTGTGTGTGTGTGTATGTGTGGCATAGTGTAGTGTAGTGCAGTGTAGGGAGCAGACCAGAAGAACAAGACTAATAGTGCTCTAGTCTAATGTCATCCAAAATCTTCCCTGAGCCACTCAAGGGCTTAGAGGTTGTTGGAATGCTGGAGAATCTGCAGTGTCCAGTCCAGTGGTTTGGTCTTGAACAAACTCATGAGAGACCTTGTAAAACAGAGAAGACTCAACAGACCTTGTAGGTGGAAGTCCTTTCTTCAAGTAGTTCAAGATGTTGTCCAGGTAAGACTTCAAGGCAGGTAGGCTCATGCACTGCACTCCCCTTCTCAGGACAAAGAGTGTCAAGGTCAGAGGGCACCAGAAATTACAACAACAGATACAACCCCTCCCATCTGTCCATACCCAAGCTCAAACTTAGTCCTCCCAACAACCCTCTGCAGAAGACTGAACATCATTATCCCTGTCTTTCAGAGGACAGGCCTAAGGCCTGGAGAGAGAAGACGATTTTCTCAAGGTGGCCTGGTTAATAAGTGGTAGAGTCAAGATTTAAAGTTAGGTATCTGGACACCAGATTCAATGCTCTTTCCTTTGTGGTTTCCATGGGAGCCAGGAGCCTACCCATCCCTAGTTCACTGGTATGGGCTGAATGCTTTTGTCCTCCCCAAATTCATATTTTGAAGTCCTGACCCCTAACATGGAGGTAATAAGGAGGTAAGCTCTCTGGGAAGTAATTAGATTTAGATGACGTCATGAAGGTGGGGCCTCCATGATGGGATTAGTGCCCTTATAAGAAGAAGAAGGGAGACCAGAGCTCTCTCTGTCCACCATGTGAGCACACTGTGAGAAGATGGCTGTCTAAAAGCCAGAAAGAGCTTTCTCCAGGAACTGAATATGCCAGCACCTTGACCTTGGATTTCTGAACCTCCAAGAACTATGAGGTTCTTCAGAACTATGAGAAATAATGTCCGTTGTTTAAGCCACCCAGTCTGTGGTATTTTTTTTATAGCATCCCGAGCAGACTATGACACTCACCTTCTTATTATTAACAGCCTATAACTTCAACACATACCAGGTGTCTGGAGAACCTCCATTCCCTTTGTCCCATGTCCTTAAGTTCAGGGGTGTCAACAGAAGTAACACTCTGGTCTTTATGCACCTTCACAAACTAGTCTGCAGAGGAGGAGTGACTTATCTGATGGGCAAGTTTCAGAAAAGGAGCTGAGCATGCTCAGCTCAGCCATCTCTCTATTTTCTTGGATCCACTTCCAGGGAGGACACATTTAAGACCTAGTACAGGGTGGTAAGCTTCCCAGGGCAGGCTCCGCCCTAGGCAGCAGGCACATGGTGGTCAGCTCATTTACTGGATGGGTAAACTGACCCCTGAAGTGAAGTGCCGGGAAGTCCACTTGTGGCCACAGGTCTGAAGCTGTGTTCTTCAAACCACCTTCGAAGATAATATTTTGATTTCCATCTGTATCCTAGGTCTTATATCTTGGTTGGTTCCAAACTTACTTATGGAAGGGCAGAAAAGAGTGGGATCAATAATCATTCCAAAAATCTGACTTCACGAAATGACTGGTCACATATGAATGGATGTAAGTTAGTGATGGATTCTGCAGCCCTTCTGTTTTCTTGCTTTCTTATGATTAAAAAACACTGACTAATTTCCAGGGCTCTGTGAAAAGGACTGTGTTTTATTTATGCCTGAATTCTTCATGCCTAATACAGTTCCTGGTCCATGATAAGTCCATAAAAAGTGTTTGTAGGATAAACACATGAAAGAATGCTCAACATCATTAATCATTAGAGAAATGCAAATCAAAACCACAATGAGATATCATCTCACACCGGTCAGAATGGCCATCATCAAAAAATCTACAAACAATAAATGCTGGAGAGGGTGTGGAGAAAAGGGAACCCTCTTGCACTGTTGGTGGGAATGTAAATTGATACAGCCACTATGGAGAACAGTATGGAGGTTCCTTAAAAAACTAAAAATAGAACTACCATATGACCCAGCAATCCCACTACTGGGCATATACACTGAGAAAACCATAATTCAAAAAGAGTCATGTACCACAATGTCCATTGCAACACTATTTACAATAGCAAGGACATGGAAGCAACCTAAGTGTCCATCAACAGATGAATGGATAAAGAAGATGTGGCACATATATACAATGGAATATTACTCAGCCATAAAAAGAAATGAAATTGAGTTATTTGTAGTGAGGTGGATGGACCTAGAGTCTGTCATACCGAGTGAAGTAAGTCAGAAAGAGGAAAACAAATACCGTATGCTAACACATATATATGGAATCTAAGGGGGGAAAAATGGTCATGAAGAACCTAGGGGCAAGACGGGAATAAAGACGCAGACCTAGTAGAGAATGGACTTAATGATACGGGGAGGGCGAAGGGTAAGCTGTGACAAAGTGAGAGAGTGTCATGGACATATATACACTACCAAACGTAAAACAGCTAGTGACAAGCAGCCGCATAGCACAGGGAGATCAGCTCGGTGCTTTGTGACCACCTAGAGGGATGGGATAGGGAGGGTGGGAGGGAGGGAGACACAAGAGGGAAGAGATATGGGGATATATGTATATGTATAACTGATTCACTTTGTTATAAAGCAGAAACTAACGCACCATTGTAAAGCAATTATACTCCAATAAAGATGTTAAAAAAAAAAAGTGTTTGTAGGATAAATAAAGTCCGTGTTTGTCTCCGGAAGCCAGGTCAGGACAACGGACAGAAACCATGAGGCAGCCTGAGAAATTCTGACACCTGGGCTTCGGAGATTTGGCAAGAAACTAGGCAGCAGCTCTTACGATGGCTCTGTGTGCAAGGAGCCATGAAGACCTGACTCTTCCTGCCCGGGCAGGTTTGCCCTAAGTTCAGGTCTATTCCAGGGGAGCCCCCTTATCAAACAGAAGGGAAGCTCAGCTCTAGTCTTGTCTGCAGAGGTGCATTTGGGGCACGAGAGAAGGATTCTCCTTTCATGGGCTCTGTCTGACGGGTCACATGAATACCAGGACCCCAGAAGGCCTGAGACCCAGGACTCTATTTTGGTCAAAGACTCAAATCCTAAAGAACCCTAAAAACTCTGTATGTATGTGTATTTGTGTGAATGCATCTATACACATTCTGTGCATATATAAAAGACATGCGTATACAAACGTTATATGTCAGCATGTTTTCTCATCCTTCTCTAAATATCCAGGCCTGTGCCCTTCACTTTTCTTAAAGGTGGTGTACAGTGTTGGGGGTTGTGCATAGGATTTGGCATTTGATTGTCTGGATTCAGTCCCCGGCCATACAAACACCACACAAACACACACACACACATTTCCCCAGCCTACAGCACTCTGGGGTTTCAAATGCAGTCCCATCAGGAGTAATGAACTGGTCCTTCACTAGCTCTGGCCTTTGCCCCGTATTTTAGGATCCCCAGCCTCTCGGTCCTCCCTACCCCTCAAATTATTTCTGGATGCCTTACAGGTGATCAAGAACAACTTTAGTCACTTGGATGTGGTGTCTCCCTATTTCTTTCTTCTCTGATGTCCACTGCTAAAGGGGCTGCTGACTGAAGTATTTTGAGCACAGAGTGTCTGATGCATAATAAGTATATTAGGGTTCTCCAGAACCAACAGGATGGAGATATAGATGTATAAAGATTCCTTAGCATAAGGAATTGCCCACATTATTAAGGAGACTGAGAAGTCCCAAGATCTGAAGTCAGCAAGTTGGAGACCCAGGAAGGACAGTGGTGTAAGTTACAGTCTGAGTCCAAAGGCCCGAGAACCAGGAAATCCAATGGTGTAAATTTCAGTCTGAGACAGAAGACCAATGTCCCAGCTCAACCAGTCAGGCAGGTGAAGGTCCCTCTTACTCAGCCTTTTTGTTCTCATTATGTCTTCAAGTAATTGGATGAGGCCCTCCCACATTAGGGAGGGCCATCTGCTTTCTTAATCTATCAATTCAAATATTAATCTCATCCCCAAACACCCTCACAGACACACCCAGCATCATGTTTGACCAAATGTCTGGGCAGCTGGTGGCCCAATCAAGTTGACATGTAAAATTAACAATCACAATAGGTAGTCAGTAAATATCATTTAATTAATTAACTAGTTAATTTATTAATGAGTGAAAATGTTATTACTGCCAGGTTGCTTATCACCATAGGTGCAGGCTCTTGTCGACGGTCCTAACATTGTCCTGGGTCAGCCTCACATCCTGAGGAAGCTGCCCTGATAAAGTGAAGAGAATATTTTCTCCCCACAGTCCCTTGGCACAGTGTAGCCAGCTGCACTGTTTGTGATGAGCCCTAAGATGTCTGCCCTGGGCTCTCACCATCTCACTGAGATGAACTTTGCAAACATTTTAAGCACTCTGCTGTGTGTCTCTCTTGGACCAAGACCTGCAGGGTGAGGGCTGGATGGGCACCATCTACAAGGGTGGTTCAGAGAAACCGTCCTCCCTAAGCCCCTCCCACTCAGGGAGCACATTTCCCCCATTCCCCAGTACCCCCTCCTTATTAGTCACCCACCTCCAGGATTCTGTAACGAGCCCCTTCAACATTAAGTTTGTGCTCACCCCCAAGCTTTCCATAGATACGCACAGAACATATGAATACAATGGCAGCAGAGTCTTCAGCAGCCAGACCATTTGCCTGATGCCTCTGTCTGCATTTGCTCCAGGGCACTCCCAAGGTGTTTATGGGCTCACTGTCGCACCTTGTGTGGGCACAGCGATGGCGCTTACTGAGTGCTTTGTTCTCAACACCTCTGGAGGTCACTGCCAGGGAATGAGCCTTCTCTGCTGGGCCAAGTCCAGACTGTTCCTGGTGACTGGCTTGGCGACTCTCATTGGAAACAGTGTCATCAGGCACATGAGGCTGCTCCCTAGACTCCAGAAATGGGGGTGGGGGGTGCTAGAGACTGGATATTTGTGTCCCCCAAATTCATATGTTGAAACCTAATCCCCAGTGTGATGGTATTTGGAGGTGGGGCCTTGGGGAGGTGACTAGATCATGAGGGTGGAGCCTCCATGAATGGAATAAGTGCCCTTATAAAAGAGACTCCAGAGAGATCCCTTATCCCTTCCACTATATGAGGACACATTAAGAAGACAGCTGTCTATGAAATAGGAAGGGGACCTTCACCAGACATCGAATCTGCCAGCGCCTTGATTTTGGCCTCCAGCCTCCAGAATGTATCTCCAGAGAGATACATTCCATTGTTTTTTAAGTTACCCAGTCTGTAGTATTTTCGTTATAGCAGTCTGAGTGGACTAAGGATGGATTCTTCTGAAATGCACTCTGACTTGCTCCAGAAAGAGGCAGAATGCAGAGCCCTGGAGATGCTTTAGTTCTCCCTGCATCTACTTTACAGCATCTTCACCATGTGGTCAGTCTTTGAACCTGTGTTTATACATGTCCAGGGTTGGGGTGCTTGTTACTACCTAAGGCAGCATGCCGCAGTGCTCAGTCGCCCTGGCAATAATAGTAAGAGTACCACTATGATAATAATAATTTCTACAGATAGCATTTATAGAGCACTTCCATATGCCAAATGCTAAGCACTTTACGTGGATTATCTCATATAATCCTCTGAAGAACTCTGCGAGGTAGATGATTTTGTTCTTCTTATTTTACAGACAAGGAAGCTGACACACAGAGGGGTTAAGTAACAGCTAAGTGGTGATTCAAATTCAGGTTGTCTAACTCCATAGCTTGAGCGTTTAAATATCTTATTTGGGTTCTTCTCTATCTCTCTCACCTCTTGGGTCCAGGTTTGCTCTTTTAGACCCCACCGGCCAAGTCTTCTCACTCTTTCTCATGATAGCACTTCGGAACTTTGCAAACAGTGGTCATGTCTCCTGAACGAGGTACTGTTCCATTCTTAAGAGCCCCGGTTCAGATCCTTCCCTATTCTCTTATGACATGGCTCAACCCTCTCCCCATCAGACTTGGAGTCCTCCTCGAGGGCTCCAGTGGTTGTGCCCCCTTTGAAATGTAGAGTGAGCCTAGGCTCAGGTGGGACAGATAAGAACAGGACCCTCAGGTCCCTTATTTAGGACACTGGGAAACTTGCATGAATACAGCCCCAGAGCATCTGGGAACCCACATCTAGAACACTGACTCATTCTCAGCTCCACTGCAGTGAAAATCCCCGCTGAGAATTTCTCACTGGCTGTGGCTAAATCTCCCCTTCCCTGTCTTGTACTTGAGCAGTTATCTTTTTGAACCTGAGAGCTGGACCTTACACTCGTGTCTATTAAGAATCTTAAGCAATGACAGTCCCACTAGGGATTAGACTTACAAATCAGAGCAAAGCTTTCCCAGGCAGCCTGTCTGGAGGTGACTGGTAGTTTTGCACTGGCTTTAGTTGGCAAAGTCATCAGCTTTGTCAGTCTCAGAAAGCAGAGAAGCACAGGAAAAAGGTGAGCTGTGGAGTCACAAGACCTGGGTTCTACTCCCAGCCTTGAACCTCTTAAACTAGCTGGGTAATGCTCAGCCAGATGCTTCACCTCCCACTGGCACACAATATCATTAATTAATTTTAGGTTAAATTTAACAGTGTCTGGAGAGGCAAAGACCCTGAAGCTCAACTCCTGGGTCTGAATCCTGGCTCTGATACTAACAGGCTGTGTGACCTCCGGCAGGTTACATGACCTCTCTTTGACTCAGTTTCCCCATCTACGGAGTGGGAATTTTAGAAGCCCCTACTTTAAGGGTTGTTTTGAGGATCCGCAGAGTTAATAGAAGATATGTGCCTGCTATGGAGGAAAAGAAGTATTAAATTATGGCTCACACATCATTTTATAATCATTATAATAATAATACAATTATTGTGCAACCACTTATAATTTTATAATCATTACAATAATAATACAATAATTGTGCAAGATAAAAATACATTGAGAATAAACTCCATTGTTTTCTATGTAGGTTACTTATTTATGTATTTGAAATAAATAACTAAATATATGTATAATAGGACATGTGACACAGCATATCATCAGAACAAGAGAATCAAATTCTTCAGGTTATACTTACAAAAACAGAAATGATTTAGAAACATATGTGACTGAGCAAAGTCAGTTTTGTTTTCGTTTTTCCAGCAAACATACGCCTCCCTGACTAGATAAAGTTTGCTGGACAAAAGCAATAGGGGATGGGAGATAAAGGGGAGGTAGAACAGACAGAAAAGAGAGAAAGTGAGTGTTAATTGATCAAGGGGTGGAAGGAAACCTATGCCCTGCCCTCTGCCCCACCCAGACCCCCAGATGGCACGCTGCAGCGGCAGGGGTGACAGCCACTCCCGATGGGCTTGGGGGACGCAAGGACATACATTTCTCTTGCCTTGGCTTTGAGCAGAGCCTGGGAGGAAGCAAGTCTTGCAGAACTTTCCCGCAGGGTGGGGAGCAGTTGCCAAGAAGAGGCTGCTCAGAGAGACAGGTTGGGGGGCCTGAGAGAGCCTCCCAGAGCTCACCCCGTCCAGGCAAGGCGGGTGTAGAAGTGACCAGTGTGCACAGATGGTGGCAATGGTGGACCAGAGGCCTCCGGTGGCTTGGTACTGTGTAAGCCCCCAGTGATTTGATCTGAATAAGATTATGTTTCTGCCACAAGAGGAGTAAGGGCTAGAAATAAGAATTAAAGTCACTCACGAGGAAATTAAGAAAGTAACATTGCTTAAATACCTGGGTTTGTTGGTTGAAATTTATACTACCAGTATTACCAGTATGCTCAGTGTAAAAAAATTAGAAAATGTTGGCAAGTCAAAAAAATTAAATCACCCAAAATCCAGAATAATTTAAATCACCCACAGACAACCACTGCTAATATTTTCACAACACACACACACACACACACACACACACACACACACACACACACACACACAGAGATTAGATATCTAGAAGGTCCAGAATCTGATTTATTTTACATTGACAACATTTCTGGGATTTAGATTCTTAACTTTAAAGGAGCACAGTGATGGCAAAATACATTAGAATGGAAGATATGATACGTAGTATTTGGTAAGAAATAATTAAATGTAAAAACTATTATTTACTATAATTATGCTCTGTGAATGTAGTGAAGTATGGATTACAAAGGTCATCGAATTGTATTCACTGAAAATGTCTCCTTTTACCTGAAAATGGGGAAAAAACTTACACAAAACCTATATATTTAGTGATGTAAAGGCAATACAGTATTTTCTTTATGAATGTTCACACTTTTCTTTAGGAAAACATTTTTAAAGAAGTGTTATACAATAATAAAAATGTATACTAAATTTTTATGTATAAGGAAATCCTACCTGATCTATAGATGGGGTTGTGGTGAAAATCACTCGTCATTAGGATTTTTTGTAATAGCTTTTGAGAAACTGCGGCTCTTTTGTAAACCTCCACTGGCAGCAACTCCTTGCTCTTAACACATTTTTCCTTTCAAATTTCCTTCAACTCGGGGCACCTGGAGCACTCGGGGCACCGCTTCAGCAGGGTGGTAAGTGACCTTCCTCTCAGAAGGCAGGATTCTCACTACATATATGACCTCCATCATGGTCATTTGATCTACCTGTGATGACCTGCTCCACCCTGTTCAAGCAAGTCTGTTACAAAGATGCTGCACATCAACCTCTGGCCATCACAGTATAGATCTTCCTCCGCTTACAATGGGGTTGTGTCCTGATACGCCAATTATAAGTTGAAAATATCATAAGTCTAAAATGCATTTAATCCACCTACCATACTGGACGTCATCGCTTAGCCTCGCCTACCTTGGAAGTGCTCAGAATGCTTCCATTAGCCTACAGTTGGAAAAAATCATCTAATGCAAACCCTATTTTACTATAAAATGTTGACTGTCTCATGTGATTTATTGAATACTGTACCAAAAGTGAAAAACAGAACGGTTGATCGGGTACAGAATGGTTGTAAGCGTATCCGTTGTTTACCCTCGTGATTGTGAGGCTGGCTGGAAGCTGGCTGACACTGCCCAGCATCATTAGAGAGTATGGTACCGCATACCACTAGCCCAGGAAAAGGTCAAAATTCAAACTGTGGTTTCTACTGAATGTGTATCAGACCATCGTAAAGTTGAAAATTTTTAAGTTGAATCACTGTAAGTCAGGGACCATCTGTAACTTGTCATAAATTATTAAAGGAATAGGATTTTTAAAAGAATTGTAAAAAACAACTTTTAGAATAAAACTTTCTATTCGAAAGATTTTAGATCTTCCATCTGTGTCCTATGTTCCAGTGTTTATATGCTTCTAGTTTTAGACTCCAGATAAAATATCTTTTCCCATTTCTATATATATGTATGTCATATATATATAATGCCTACATCTTTTTCTTTTGTAAACTGCTTTTATAACTAAGCAGTATGTCATTCAATTTTTTATATATCTATTCTGTCTTTATAAATAGTTGCATGGAACTCCATTATATGGAATTGCCACATTTATTTAACCAACCACTTACTGTTGCGTACTTGATAGTTTCTAATTTTCATTATTACCAAAAAAAAAAAATTTGCAATGAATATCCTTGGACATACAACTTTGCATGCTATTTAAATTATTTCCTTAGACAAAATTTTAAGAAGAGAAGTAGGTGAATCAAATGGTATGCATATTTTAAAAACTGTGATACTTATTGCTAAATTATCCTCCGGAGAGATGGTAGCAATCTACACTGAATCCAGCAAAGCATAAGAGTGTGAGTTTTCACACATCCTCTCCAACCCTAAGTACTATCATCCCTTCTATTCTTTGCCTATCTGACAAGTAAAATCAAGGTATCACACTGTTGGTATAATTTTATGTTCATTATTGTTTCTCTTTCTCCATGTCTTAAGTTCATTTCTTTTCTGTAGAAGTGCTTATTTTTCTTATTAATATATACGAATTTATGGATATATGCTTCTTAATTGTCAAATGGGTTGAAAATATGTTTTCCGGTTTGTTGCATATTCATTTGTATTTATATTACGTTTGGGAGAATTTAAATTCTTTTAAAGAATTTTATTGGCCACATGTATACATTTTTTTCATGTATGGATTTTTGCGTAGTTTTGTCATACTGACTTGGTGAATAGACAAGAAGTTTAGGATAATAACTCTGACCTTCATAAACCTCAACCTCTCCCAAACACCTTATTATTAGTTGGGATGTTCACCTTTGAAAGTAAGTATGCTAACTTTATACATTAATGAGGAGCCCTAGACTCACATAAATGAGAAACGGAGAGGTAGGTAAGCTTCAGGCATTGTTTTCCAGGCTCTACCTCCTTCTTTGCTATACCCTCACCTCTGTCCTGTTCTACTGTTGACGCCATGCAGGCTGTCTTTCTTCCTTCTGGCCAGATGGCTGCCAAGAGTCACCACGCCTCATGCTTTCTCACATTTATAAAGGAAGAAAGATCCTTCCCACAACGATCAGAAGAGCGTCCTGAGCTTCTCTCTAATTAGATCAGTCAAACCCATTCAAACGCACATGCGTGCATGCCGTGTGCTGATTGGCTTGAGTCTGGTACGTGAACCAATCGTCATGGAAGAGGGTGAGGTCATTCAGATTGGTTTAGACCAATCCGTCCTGGAGCCAAGGGTGGAGTCAAATCACAGGCTATTTCACAGTGGAGGGTGGGTGGGCTGGATGTTGGAGTCATAACCTTGATGTCCACTTAACTTGGTTCTACACCCAGGATGGGGGTTGGGTATGATATAGTGGTTGAGGATATGGGCTTTGCAGTCCGGAAAACCTATGAAGCTTGGTTTCACCCAACTTTGACTTCAGGGGTAATTGTATCGACCTTGAGAAGTGTTTTTAGGAGGAGACAATGATCTTATGTATGGAAATCCCTGAACACTGTGTCTGACCAATGGCAAGAGCTTAAATCTAGTAGCTATGAACCTTTTTGTTCCTAGCTTGTAACCTGCTTGAGGGCAGGGACTGAGTGCATCTTTGACTCCTCAGAACTCACCCAGATGCCTGGCCTGGAGTAGGTCTTTAGAAAATGTGTGTTTGTGGGTATGAAATATAGTGTGGGGAATATAGTCAATAACTATGTAATATTTTTGTATAGTGACAGATTCTAACTAGACTTACCGTGGTGATCAGTTTGAAATGTATAGAAATAATGAATCACTATGTTGTGTACCCGGAACTAACATAGTGTTGTAGGTCAATTATATTTCAAAAACAAACAAACTCATAGAAAAAGAGGTCAGATGTGTGGTTACCAGAGGCAGGTGGAGGGAGGGGGAATTGGATGAAGGCAGTCGAAAGGTCCAAACTTCCCAGTTAAAGGATGAATAAGTACTAGGGTTGTAATGGACAACATGAGAAAGATGATGAACACTGCTGTGTGCTGCATATGGAAGCTGCTGAGAGAGTAAATCCTATGAGTTCTCATCACAAGGAAAAAGTTTTTAAAATTTCTTTAATATTGTATCTCTATGAGAGGATGGATGTTCCCTAAACTTATTGTGATAATCACTTCATGATGTATGTAAATGAGATCACTATGCTCACACCTTAAACTCATACAGTGCTGTATGTCAATTATATTTCAATAAAACTGGAAGAAAAAAACCCCACATGCATGTCTGGCGATCAGGTCAACAGCTGCAGCCTCTCTTACTCAGGCTGCAGGCACCACGGACAAGCAAAACCCTTCTCCCTCAGGCAACGCGGTCCCCATGCTGTTTCACAGTGGAGGATCCTTCACGCTCCTCTGTCATGGAAGTTCCAGAAGAGGTAGCTCTGGGCACAGGTATAGAACTGCATAGGAAGTGGGCATAATAACAACGTCTACTCATTAGGTTGTTGTGAAGATTAGATAAGTGGATACATATAAAGGGCTTAGTAATATATAGGGCGGATAAACAACAAGGTCCTACGGTGTAGCACAGGGAACTGTATTCAGTATCCTGTGATAAACTGTAATGGAAAAGAATACGAAAAAGACTGTATATATACGTATAACTGAATCACTTTGCTGTACAGCAGAAATTAACACAACATTGTAGGTCAACTATAAACCAATAAATAAATTTAAAAAAATAAAGGGCTTAGGACAGTGCCTGGGTCCTGGTGAACCCACAAGAAAGGTTAGCTATTCATGTCATGATCAGGGGGCAAAGGTAGTTAAGGTCACAGACTTTGGAGCCAGTCTGCCTAGGTTCAAATCTCAGGTCTGCTAAGAGAACTTGTGCAAATCACTTAACCCCCCTTGTGCTTTAGTTTTTTTAAAACTTGAAATGGAGTTAATGATAATAAAAGCTACTTTATAGGACTGTGAAAATTCAATGAGTGAAGTTGTGTGAAGCAATCAAAATGGTGACTGACATCTAGTAAATGTTATATATTAAAAAAATTTTTTTTTTACTACTGAAATTGTTTTATAAGCATAGCAACATTGAGGGTATCCTCCCCAGGAATGAAAATGCCTCTGATAACTGAGAAGAGCTCTCCTAGGGTCAGGCTGGGGAGACCAAGAGGGTGCATGACCCCTTCTGGCTCAGGGCTTCCAGGAGGAGGGGTGGGTTGTAGGGTGTGAGTCCCAGCCTGCTGCCATCAGTTGATGTCGCCAGACAGTTTCTCTCTCCCCTTAGTATCTCACTGGCCCAGTCGTAAAAGAGTTAGTTAGAGCCAAGGTTTCTTTCAGCCCACCAGACTGTGAGGCTCTGGCCGAGTTTCCTCTAGGGAAATCGACTCTGTAACACAGGCTGGGAGTGAGCCAAGCCCTAATGCGGTGTCCTTTGAAGGCGCGTCCAGCTTCACCATTTCAAATGCAATATGCTTATTGCCGGTCTGATTTTTATTGGGAAAAAGCAGTGGTGTACTTTCCAGGTCCCTGGGGTCTGAATTAAAATAAAGGAAGTACTTTAAAAAATCAAATCCAAATAGCAGGGCTTGGAAACGTGCTGTTAAGCGAGAGTATCATGGACCTCAGAAGCGGCTTCCACAGTCCTGAGACAAAGCCCCATGGTAATTGCATTTGGAGCTCCCAGAGGCATTGGTAATGGGGGCAAGCTTCTCTGGAAGTCCTGACTGCTCCGCAAAGCAGATCAATTATAAAAGCTACAGCTTATGGGGTACCTACTGAGTGCCAAGTCCTGTGCCATAGAATATATACTGGTAAGATGGCCACAAAAATGTCTTCGTTTTACAGATGAGGAAACTGAAGGTCAGATTTTTTTTTAAAAGCAAACAAACAAAAAAACTTTCCTATAGGTGGCAGAGGTGAGATTTGAATCTTTTGTTTTTGAACGTCAAAATCTGTGTGCTTTCCATTAGGCCAGTGTTTTTCAAATTGCCAAGTACTAAGACCCAGTAGTGAGTCATGAGATCATTTTACTGGACTGCAACCAGCATTTTCAAAAATGAAATAGAATAGAATGGAAGATACGACTGCGTTGCTTGGGTAAGGATAACTTGTGTTTAATGAAATATACGTATGTATTTCCATATATACACACACCCATATATACATATACACACACATACATCCATATATACAACTATAACACGTATGTTTGTATGTTCTGAGTGATGATGGAAAATATATTTCTTACCATGACTCGTAGTCAAAAAATCTGAGAGGGCTACTTCTCTAGGACATACTGCTTTCCAGCTAGTTATAGCTAACATTTACTAAGATTTCATTATGTATTTGGAATGTTCTATATATATGGGCTTAATTAATCATTACAACAACACTGTGAGGTTGGGTGCTACTAACGTCATCCGGTTTATAGATAAGAAGACTGAGGTTCAGAGAGATTAAATAATTTGCCCAAGGTCACAAAGTGAAGACGCAGCAAAACTTGAATTTGAACCTCGATTGTTCAGCTTTAGCATCTGTGTTCTTGATCTCTGCTACCGAGGGGCCTCTTGACCACAAGCACCGCACAGCCCAGTCGATGGGTCCTGAGGAATCTGACGCCCTTTTGCGTAACTGTATCTGTTACCGTCTTAAATAGCTGCAGTCTCTCACCTCTCCGTATTTTCACTGGCAAGACAGGCTTGCAGATCTCTCTGTTGAATCTGTAGCTTCAAATTTCTCTCATCCTCCTCTATTTTAGATTAATTAACCTCCTAATTATTTAGACATTCATTCACCAACTTGTGTGCAATTCAAATCTATTACACTTCAGGGGATGTGTCTATATCGTGTGTATCCTGCTGCAAATCCCACGTGGTCAGGAGAGAAGTGGAGGGGGGAGATTCGTAGAATCAATTTTTAAAAATTCCAATGCATTTCTGAGGCATCTGAAGTGTTGATGAGATAGCTGGGGTTCTTGGGCGCTTGACTTTTAAATTCACATTTCTGAAAAGCAAGATGCAAAATTGATTATACAGTATGATCTCAACTGTGTTAAAAATGTATATAGGAAGGATTGGAAGGAAGTGAACAGTGTTTGCCTCTGGGTGGTGGGGTGATGGGTGATTTTGATGTTCTCCTTGCCTTCCCCCGCCGCCACCCTCCAAATTTCCTGCCATTGATAAAGTGTGTGGCTTTAAAAATTCACTAAGTAATACTTAATTTCCAAGGTAGAATATGGATTTGGAGGTCATTTGAAGGACAGTGTACTTTGTAGGCCAAACACATCATGCTTTTGGTGCAAATTAAGAAGTGTCAAAGTAGCTCATCTGTAGGGTCCCAGTCACGTGGCATATCATGGCATGATAACACTGCCCATGTGGCTGCTACCCACTCTCTTCCTGCTGCCTCAATCTAATATGGGGAGCAGCCAGGCTGGAGCCCCAATTCTGCATCTGACCAATAGTCCCTTGGGTAGGGTTAGGATCTGCTGCTCACAAGCGAGCCACTGCAGAGTCTGACTTCCCACTAGACTGTGCTGTTGCCCCTGGGCTGGCCTCTTGCCTTATCCATCTTTGTACTTCATAGGGCCATGCATGGGACCTGGCCCAGGAGGGATGATGGATGTTTGAGGAATGAATGTGTGTGTGTTCATCACTTCCTATAGTAAGCATATATTTGAGGCTTAGAAGGACGATTGTGGGCTTGGTTTCTGTATTTATTTTAAATAATGGGACTGAGTAACCCTGTCAATAAGACAGTAGCTTATTCCAATACTTCTAGTGAGCTGCCTTTCGGGGAGGTGCCAATCTTCCCCCAGACTGATGGGCAGGAGGCAGAGTAACAGGGTAGTTAAGCAAATGGACTTTGGAGTGAGAATGCCTTTAGTTTTCTAACAGAAAAAAAATAGTAGTGCTTCCTCTCAAGGGTTGTTGTGAAGATGAAATGAGATAATACATGGAAACCTTTTAGAACCGTGCCTGGCACCTGCTAAGGGCTCAGATAATGTGGATGGTGGTGATGATGATGATTCTTGAATTGTTTCTAGGGGGTGTGACACTGTGATGGGCAGAACCAGACTCATCTGTGAGCACCTGAAGTGGAGGTGGTAAAAATGTCTGGGCCATATGGGCTAAAAATGGAGGAGGAGTTGTTTACTGAGGAAATCCAGTCTGGCTTCACTAGAAGGTGGATGAAATGATTGTGTGAGCGGCGTGGGCCGATGGACTGGTAAGGTGGGTAAGCAAGTTCATTCTCGTGGAAAGAAGAGAACATGGGATTTAAAAGCAGCAGCAGACCAACCTTTCAGTCCCAGTTCTTCCATGTACTGCCTGTATGAGTCACATAATTTTGAACCTCCCTCAACGCCTTCCGCTCTCAATGCTTACCACTCACCAGTATCCCCATTTCCTAAAGAATTCACTCTAATTCCTTATCTGGGCGTACAAGGCTTTGCCCCATCTGAGCCCAGGCTTACCCGACCTTGAATGGAATCTGTAATCTAGCCACAAGAAGTTACTTTCAGTTCCCCTAACATTTCTCGTACTTCCACACCACTGTGCCTTTGTATACACTGATTCTTTTGACTAGAAAGTCTTTTATTCTTTGTACACCTAAAATCCCTGCTCTTCAAGATAATGATGGTTAATACTTATTGAGGACTTGCTATATGCCAGGCTCATTTTTAAGCACTTGACATGTGTTAAATTATTTAATAGTCACAGCAAATCTAGGAGGTAGGTACCATGATTATCCTTATTTTATGAATGGGGCAACTGATGTAAATACCATTTAAGTAATTTGCCCAAGATCACACAACTAGTGAGCAACCGAACTGAGGCTCAAACCCAGGCAACACTGCTGTAGGATATCATTTTTAGCCACCACACTGCACTGCCTCTCTGGCTTTAAGACATTGTTGAAATTCAAGGCCAGTCACGGGAGACCCAGAAGGCCATTTGGCTCCCAGACCTTCAATCACAGAGAGCAAAAAATTTAAATTTTTGACATTATCTCCAAGTGAAAACCTTTATCCGGTCACAGAGAAACATTGACAGGACTGAAAGAGGAAGATGTTTGTCATGCAGCCTTAGTCTGTGTCCTGTTACTGGACCATCCTACCTGAAATGAACAATGAATCAGTATATTTTCACAATCTTGGAATTACCTTGTGACTAGCACAATTACCTTGCATTATAACACATATGCATGACAATCATCTGTTAAGTATAAGCATTTAAAATATACCAAAATTCTGTAACTTTGATTTTATGTGTTTATTTTAATATACCAAAGTCTTCAGAACAGAAGTGATGTGGGCCTCCGGGGCTCTGGGTGAGCCCTGTTTAAATGGTCTCCTGCCTTAGATTCTCCCATCCTCTGCCTTACCCATTCCTCTTCACTACAGTGGAAAGGTGGACATTTCTAAGTTGGTGCTTAACATGTCACATTGGGCTTGCTTATCTATAGTGCCTGGGGCGGGGGGTAGACTTTACAGCCAGACTCCGTGGGTTCAAATCCTACTTCTGCCATTTGCTCTCTGGGAGAACCTGGGGGAATTTAGTTACCTTTCTGGGCTTGTTTTCTTATCTGTAACATAAGGATAATCACTGTGCCTACCTCACAGAATTGCTGAGGATTAAATGAGTTATCACTCATGAAGGGCTTGGACGGTGCCTGGCTTCAGAAGAGCTCAGTAATGTTAACTGTTACTAGGATGAGCATGACGAGGTCCTCCTCTCTTCTCCTGGTGTCTGAGAGTAGGAGCTGCATTTTATTCATCTCTCTGCCCCCCAAAATTCCCCAGAGTGGGGTCCAGAATATGTGCTCCCAAAACGTCTCTGAAATAAGTGAATGAATACCTCTGTGAAAGTGAGCTGACTGTACCTACCCCACAGGGTTGTGGTGAAGATCAAAAGAAAGAAACCATGCTATGCTAAAATCCCCAGGACGCTGTAAAGCATGAGATATACGTTCCTTCCCTCTTACCTCACACTTCTTCTAGACACATGCCTCCCTGACAAATGTACTTACTTAATTCAAA
Organism: Tursiops truncatus; assembly: GCF_011762595.2. Lineage (NCBI taxonomy): Eukaryota > Metazoa > Chordata > Mammalia > Artiodactyla > Delphinidae > Tursiops > Tursiops truncatus. The sequence goes on from NC_047034.1 coordinate 152,953,458, forward strand.
GCCCTGCTCATGGACAGCACTGAGCGGTCAGGTAAGCAGGCAAGTTTTGACCAATCACCACCAAGCAGGCAGGTGCTGACCAATCCCCAGCCTGCATCGGTTATTCTGACTGGCCGGCGGCACAGGTGGTTGCTGACTAGCCTTTGAAATGAGGGCACCTGAAGCCATGAGGCCCAGACCCAGACCTGTCTGTGGCTCATTTGGTGCCTCCAGGGAAGCATAGACCCCGTGTCCAGGAGCTGGGAGCACTTGGGGGTGGAGAGGCCTGGTCCTTCCCTAGCCTGAGGCTTGGCCATCCTCGAGCTGAGGTTGCCCTCAGGGAGGAGGGGTTGCCAAGGCAACAGGCATTCTCTCACCCAGCATGGGTTGTGGGAGTTCTCGCCCTGCTTCATCTTCTTTAATGGCCTGCTGCTGTCAGAGTAGCATTGCTGACATTCCCCATTCCCCCCTTGTTTATGGCATCTTTGGCTGCCCCTCCCCTGTTGCATGAGAAAGAAGCTAGAACTGTGAAATCACCAGAGGCTTTTGTCCTGTTTGGTACAGAACTGTGTTCTGTGTGGAGGTACAATTCCTGTTGGCCCGGGTGTATTGGAGCAGGGAGTGGGGCAGGGGAGCATAGGTTGGCCTTGGTTAATGAATTCCAGAAGTGCCTGTTTATTGTACCTCTTGAATTATGTTTCTAACAATGTTTATCTGTGTCCTCTCACCTAATCTTCCTTTCATTGTTGGTGCAATGTTCACAGCTTCATTTTCTTTGTCCTGAGGTTGAGGCCAGCAGGGATCCACAGCCTGGAATAGAAACCTGCAAGATCCTACAGGCTCGGAAAACCTGGTTGGGTTGGAGGGGACTTGTGGCCCCCTGCAGCTTTGAAAAAGTCTGTTACAACTTGTGACTTTCCCTCTCATCTTGTTCTCAGAGATTCGTTAGTTCAAACCTCAGAGAATTGTTTGAATTTATTCCTTCAGCCACTGGTTCTGAGAACCCGCCACAAACTTGGGGTGGGCACTGCAGCTCACAAGGGTGAGAAGACAGATTGCCCCTGCTGGCCTGGAGGCTGCCACCTAGAGGGAGAGGCGACTATAACACACTCATTCTAACCAAGAGCCAGATAAGGCGAGCACTAATAGCAGGAACAAATAGTTTGTTAAGAGCATTGCAGAGGGAGTGAATATTATTGTAAAAAGAGCTAGAAGTCAGGGAGACCATGTGGAAAAGGACAACTATGAAATGGACTTTGTTTGTTTTTTTTATTTTTAAGAAATTTTATTGAAATATAGTTGATTTACAATTTTTTCATTGATTTTTTAGAATTGAAGTATAGTTGATTTACGTTGTGTTAATTTCTGCTGTATAGTAAAGTAACTCAGTTATATACACATATACGTTCTTTTTTATATTCTTTTCCATTATGGTTTATCCCAGGAGATTGAATATAGTTCCCTGTGCTATACAGTAGGACCTTGTTGTTTATCCATCCTATATGTAATAGTTTGCATCTACTCATCCCAAACTCCCACTCCATCCCTCCCCCACCCCCCTCCCTCTTGGCAACCACAAGTCTGTTCTCTATGTCTGTGAGCCTGTTTCTGTTTTGTATATGGGTTCATTTGTGTCATATTTTAGATTCCACATGTAAGTGATATCATATGGCATTTATCTTTCTCTTTCTGCCTTATATGAAACAGACTTTGAAGGACGAAGCGGATTTCAATAGGAAAAGAATGGAAAGAAAAAGCTTACCAGAATACTTTTTTAAAACACAGGAGGAAGAACAATTATAGGCTAGTCTCACTATCATTATTTGCAAAGTATGGTGTTTGGCGTGATGATGGACCAAGTAAATGAAGGCATGGCCCCTATCTTTGAGGACGGGATAAGGGAGAAGGGTACAACCACACAACATACAGCCTGCTGTGCTGGGGCTATAATCATGGCACAAATGAAATATTTGGGGACTATTCAGAAGGGAGATGATCACGTTACAAAATAGTTGCCATTGGCTATATTTCTTGTTTTAGTTTCTGCCTAGTTCATGATTTCCTGGAAAATGTCATCTCTTTCCTTCCCTCCATCCCCTAATCTTCACCACCATCTTTCCTGTAAATGGATTAGAAGACAATGATTCCATCTCATGCTAATGACAGTAGCATAAGTACCACTTACGGACTGGCTATCAATCCTCGATACCACGGTATTAGCTATCTATCGCTGCATAACAAATTACTCCCAAACTTCGTGGTTTAAAACGATAACCACTTGCCCTGTCATAGTTTCTGTGAGTTGGGAATCTGCCTGTGGCTCAGCGGGGCCCCCTGACTCAGGTCTCAGACAAGCTGCAGTCAAGATGTTGGCCGGGCTGCCGTTAGATTCAGGCTTGACTTGAGAAAGGATCTGCTTCCGAGCTCCTTTATAGGGTTGTTGGCAGGATTCAGCTCCTTGGGGGCTGTTGGACTGAGGGCCTCAGTTCCACGCTGCCTATTGGCTGGAGGCTGTCCTCTGTTCTTGGCCACATGGACAACCCATAAGGCACTTCGCAGCAAGGGAGATGAAACAGAGAGAGAGTGGGGCAATGTGGAAGTCACAGCCTCTTGTAACCTAATCTCAGAAGAGACATTCCATCACTTTTGCCCGATTCTGTTTGTCACTAGCTACAGCATACACTCAAGGGGAAATTGCACAGGACGTGAACACCAAGAGGCGGAACAGTTGGGAACCATTTTAGAAGCTTGCACACTCCCACAACCACGCTATATAATAGGGTTCTCTCCTTTTCAAGAAAAGGAATTGGAAACTCAGGCTCACATACTAAGTAGCAGAACCAGAATTTGAACCCGTCTTTCTCCAAAGCCTGCCCCTTCCCACTATCTCATGCTGCCTCCTGTGGCTGGATAAAATCCCTCAGGACAAACAAGATGACATCCCACCCACAGAGTCACCTGTTCAGGTGGCTTTGTTGACACCTGCCCAGCCTCACACTGAGGCTTAGACTGCCAAGCCTGCCTACCTTTTCTATTCTCCCTGATCCCGAGGGCATTCCAGGTTTAGATAACAGTGAGGTACAGGAAAAGCCAAATATTTGATGCTCTCTGAGCAGCTCTGTTCCTGGAAGCCTCTGCACTAACCATCCAGGGTCTTGCCGAAAGCACTTGAGTGAGAACACGCACCTTGCAGTAACGTACTTTATTCAGAGATGATTAATCAGGAGCGTCCCCGGATGGTTTGGCACAGATGGAGGTAGGAGAGAGCGCCAGGTCGTAAATCCAAATAAATGTATAGCCTCACCATCCATCCCGTTATTACATCAGGAAGTCTGTGTTTCCCTTTAAGATATGGAAGAGGATTTGCATAACGAGGGCTCAGTACAGAGAGGCTAAATCCATCAGGCAGGTTTTTGATGGAGACTAAGCAATGGGACATTGTTTTGGACAAACTTAGGGATCTTGTCTTTGCTGATAGGAGCAGCATTATAGAAGTTTCACAAGACACTCTTAAGGCACTTAATACACGATGCCGTAAACTGTAGTTCTTTCTTGTTTCCTATTTTACCCTCTGTCTTGAAACTTCTCAAAGATTACCAACTTTATATCTGCACATCTCCTAAAACATCTTGTCCACAGTAGGTACCTAATCACTTTCTTTTTGGAGACCGTCTTAGGAGTGTAACCATCTCCTAAGTGAATTTCAGCAGCCATCTTTACATCAGTTTCAGCTCAGGTGGTTCTTTTTGCCAAAGCCTGGAGTGACAGCACCAACTCCCTGTGCTTGTAGCAACTCACGTCTACAGCGCTTTACACCGTCTATCTGGCCAGGAGGTGGGGTGCATGAATTTCCTATTTCATATTTAAGGCTTTTATAATTACTGAAGAAATATTCTGATGAGACTCTGGTAGCTCTGAATCTGTTCCTGGTTCTTGAAAATATTTGCCCTTAGTTCTGGGTCTGCCCTACGCAGGACTCTTACCTTCTCTCCCATTGTTTCCCTGTTTGTCCAAGGTAGAGAACAGTAAGCCATCTCTATTTTAGGATGTGTGAAGACAGACAAATTTCTTAATAAAAGAAACATTGGCCCAGGGACCAGATCTCTGTGTAAAAGTTACTTTGTTTCTGATATTGTCCCTTTTACAGGTCGTGGAAAAAACACTTATTCTGCCACTTGCCACATGGTATTAGTCCAATAAAATACATTCTTTACTGGACATTAGTCCAGTAAAATACATTCTGAACCTAACGTATCTCTATAACGAGACTATTATTACTCTCCTGCTTGCCTAACAGGGTTTAGGTGGGAATCACAGGAAATAATGGATATAAACCACTCCATGTATGCTGTTAATGATGACAATGTGATTGCAATAGTAATCACGCATCAGGCAGTTTCTCTGTGTCGGGAAATGTGCTAAGTCCTTTATATGAATTATCCCCTTGAATCCTCATAACAACCCTGTGAAGTGAATAGTACAATCCCATTTTACAGATGAGGAAGCTGAGGCCTAGAAAAGTTAAATGACTTGCCCAAGTTTATATAGCTTATAATTTATAAATTATAAATTATGCAGCCAGGATTCAAACCCAGACAGTACAACGACCAAACTCATGAATTTTCTAATTGACACAAAACTACCTCACAACATAAAGTACTGTATAAATACAGGATTATATTACCCCCCAGCCCCGGCCATCATTTATGCAAATATACAGTGTTTCTATTTTATTTTCACATTTACCCACAGAGTGCATTGAAATCTTTGTCTTTCACAATATAGGAAGCATGTAAGACCTTCTACATGGGCGCCAAGACCATCCAGTGGGGAAAGGAAAGTCTTTTCAACAATGATTCTGGGAGAACTGAATATCTGTGCAAAGGAATGAAGTCATATGCTTATCTTATGTCATGTACAAAATTAATTCAAAATGGGTTAAAGACCTAAGCATAAGACCTAAAACTATAGAAATTTCTGAAGAAAATACAGGGGAAAACTTTCATAACATTGGATTTGGCAATGACTTCGGTATAAAAGCATAGCAACAAAAGAAAAATTAGATAAACTGGACTTCATCAAAGTTTAAAACTTTTGTCTGCTAAAAGACAATATCAAGAGAATGAAAAGGCAACATACAGAATGAGAGAAAATATTTGAAAATCATGTATCTGATAAGGAATAAAAATCCAGAATCTGTAAAGAACTCCTACAACTCAACAACAATAAAAAATCCAATTCAAAAATGGGCAAAGGGGGCTTCCCTGGTGGCGCAGTGCTTAAGAATCCGCCTGCCAATGCAGGGGACGTGGGTTCGAGCCCTGGTCCAGGAAGATCTCACATGCTGCAGAGCAACTAAGCTCATGCACCACAACTACTGAGCCTGGGCTCTAAAGCCTGTGCTCCACAACAAGAGAAGCCCGTGCACCGCAACAAAGAGTAGCCCCTGCTCGCCACAACTAGAGAAAGCCCGCGCACAGCAACGAAGACCCAACGCAGCCAAAAATAAATAAATAAATAAGTTTAAAAAAATGGGCAAAGGACCTGAATAGACATTTCTTCAAACAAGATATACAAATGGACCACAAGCACATGACAAGATACTCAGCATCATTAATCATTAGGGGAAAGAAAATCAAAACCACAGTGAGATCCCACTTCACACAAATTGGGATGACTATAATCAAAAAAAAGAAAAATAACAAGTGTTGACAAGGATGTTGAGAAACTGGACAGTGGGTGCATTGCTGGTAGAGATATAAAATGGTACAACTGCTATGGAAAACAGTGTGGAGGTTCATCAAAAAGTTAAACATAGAATTACTATATGATCTAGCAATTCCACTTCTAGGTATATACCCCCCAAAAATTGAAAGCAAGGATTCGAATAGACACTTGCACGCCAATGTTCATGGCAGCATTATTCATAATGGACAAAAGGTGGAAACAACCTAACTGTCCGTCAACAGGTGGTATGTATATAAATCAACTATACTTCAATAAAAAAAGAAAACCACTGAGCTACCTCCCCCCAGATATTTCAAGGGAAAAAAAAAAACCCAACAGATGGTACATGTGGCATAGATATATAATGGAATATTATTCAGTTTTAAAGAAGAATGATATTCTGATACATGCCACACCATGGATGAACGTTGAAAATGTTATGCTAAGGGAAATAAGTCAGATACAGAAGGACAAATATTGTAGGATTCTACTATGAGGAACTTAGAATAGGCAAAATCATAGAGACATAAATTAGAATAGAGGTTATAGGGGCAGGAGGAGGGGGGAATGGGGAGTTATTATCAAATGGGTATAGAGTTTCTGTTTGAGATGATGAAAAATTTCTGGAAAAAGATGGTGGTGATGGCTGTACAACATTGAGTACAACATTGTACTTAATGCCACTGAATTGTACTCAACAATGGTTAAAATGGTAAAATTTATGTCGTGTATATTTCAGTACACATCCAAAACTTAAAAAAAAAAAAAAAGCAGTAAGAAATCTTACCTTAGGATATTTAGACCTTGTTAATTTGATTCTTTGTCACAAAATAACTTTTATTTTTCCACTACTTAAATATAAGTTCCTTGAAGCAAAAGTAGAAAATGCAGTTAAACCAAAAGAGGACAATTAAAACATCCCTTATCCTAGAGATAGCCACATTAAAATCTTAGCATCCTTCCAAACTGTCCCTCACCCCCTCTCTCCATGTCTCATTTTCCTTCTTTTTTCCCCTTTTGAGGCAGTTCTGCACCCTTCCATTCTCCAGGAACTTTAAGGTCACTTTCATTTGTGAGTTCTCATCTAGATCAAAGTTTGGTCTTACTCGTCCAATGGGTAGAAAAACACTCTCTAAAACCAAGCAAAGTGATAAAACACTGAAGAGAAGCCAAGAAATGTGTGATCAAAATGCTCCAATTCCTGCTGAGACCATTTGGAAGTTGCATCGGAAAGGACAACTTTCAAAACACTATGCCCAGAAGTCTCTGAAGACGTGTGCCCAAAGGAATAACCTGCAATGTCAACGTATTCTCTACCGCAGAAGAAATAATAAGAAAAGAATTTCAGTTCCTACCTGTCCTCCATTCCGGGCTCTTTATTGGGTCACAGGGCAGAGGCAAAAACTGCTGAGCAGTGTTCTTGGTCAACAGATTATTTATTGGCAGAAATGTCAGTTCCTCATCCTCCCAAGCAGGAACATGCCCTAACGCTACTCTCACCTTTCAGATTATGCACAAGTTCTAGCCAGCAAATTGCAGAGTGTGAATTTCTGTTATTTTCTAGTTACCATAATATAAGAGGGAAATTGATGGCTTCCTGTTTAAGGAGCAAATAAGCTTCTGCTCAGTAGGAGGTGCCCTTCCTGTTGAGCTTCAGAGGATCAGCAAAGATAGGCAGGCTCTGGACCTGGTTCCTTTCAGGAAGCTTTGCCCCCCCATGGTCCTAGATTCTCTTGCTCCATTTGGTTGTTGGGAAGAAGGAAACACCACTGGAGTTTCAATTTTGCTTATAGGGTCAGGAGGAGTGAAAGTCAACCTGGTTTCTAGGGGCAAGCCTGCTGCGTTGGCATTATTCCCTCCAGGGCTGTCTGTTTTACTTCTCAAATATATGTTTTGGTAATACAGTGATAACCCAAATCCAGAATTTCTATTTTTATTACCTTAGGTTTTCTTAAGCACCTCCACTACTTTCCATTTCCTCTTGGCCCTTTGGCTCCATTCCATGGAGTTTTGTCCACCTGTGCTCCTGGGCCATGAGGCCTACTTGGGCTGACTTTCCTTTGTTTCCATTGCTTGTCCTTAAATCTTGCCCTGTGTGGGACATGACCAGGCTGCTTGGTCTTCCAGAAGCCAACACACAGTTTGGTATGTGTCTTCCCCTGGGGAACATTCCAGATGGTCCTCAAGTTTACCCTGATCCTCTCCCTAGTTCTGCTAGCTCTTAAAGCTATTGTAATGCTTTCTCCAAATAGCTCTTAAAGATTCATTAATTAGTTCACTCATTCAACAAATGTTTATAAAGCTCTTATGTTCCAGGGCCTCTGTTAAGCACAGGATATATTTATAAATGAGAAAATCCCTAGCCTAGAATTCAGTTGAAATGAAGAAACAGGTTTTCAGCTCTCTTCACCTAATTCCTTGTGATGGTTCTTACGTTGTGAGTATAATCTTGGTGTTTTGGGGACATAGAGAATGTGTAGCCATGACCCCTGTTCTCTCTTTCTCCTCCTTTGCTTTTAAGACATGAACCTGCTTAACTTCCTGCCTCTCTAGCCAACTATTAAATGTTGGTATTAATCATCATTCGATCCTAGGTTCTCTCCTTTTCTCTTGTCATATATTTTTTTTGTTGGTGTTGTTTTCTGGATTTTTTTTCCCCCAGACTTCAGTTACCCACAATCACTGATGAACTCTCCATCTATTTCTCCAGGTAGACTCTCCCCTGAGCTTCCTCTGCCCTCTGTTCCCCTGCCTACCTAGGGTGTGTCCACATGCACTTGCAATTCAGCCTATGGAAGACTTCATTTTTCTCCAAAGCCTGTTTCTCCTGTCTTCATCCTCTTCCTCCCAGGCCCTCAAACGAGAAACCTAGAACACTAGCAACTAGTCTAATAACTTTCTGTTATTTGCACTCAACTGAGAAGCTGATTCCTAACTTTCTGCATATCTCATCTCCTCTCTAGACTCTCATTACTATCCTCTCCTGAACAGTCTAGGCCAGTGGCTTTCTAACTGTTTCACTCGAGTCCTTTTAGGCGCTTCCGAGGTTGGAATGGAGGAGGGTATCAAGCAAGACTTGGGGCTTCTCATCCCTGATTCAACCAGAGCGATTGCATGTTTATCTGTTTTACATATTGTTTGAGAAGCATTCAATGGCCAAAGGTTTGAAAACCATTGGTCTTCAAGCCATATCATTTCTTTCCTGGATTTTTGCAGGGATGCAGAGGATCATGCTCTCTGTTCTTTCATCCATCTAGTCCAGTGGTTCTTAATCTTGTCTTGACTGTGATGCACGCGAAGGGTGATGCTATCATGCTGGGCATACTTCCTGTTTTAGGTATAAATACCTGATGTACAATAAAGCAGTTAGAATGCAGGTGAATGAACGAGGTGCTATTATTATAAGTGTAACCTTGAATCCACTGTAATTTATTAAAGTAAGTAAATCCTCTTTTGTCTTTACCTATTATCTGTGATAAATGACTTGTAACACATCTCACATATGGTCTCCACTCTGCTCTAACCCACTCTCCACACTGCTGCCGCCCTCCACACGTGGGAAATCTCAGTCACTCTCCTGCCTGACGCCCTTCAGTGACTTCCAATTGGTTCTCAGGTGGGTTTTAAGCTCCTTCATGTGGCTGGCAAGTTTGGCTGTGATCTGGTCCTTGCTAACCTTTCCAGCTGCTGCTCTTGCTCCAATTCTCCAATGGCCCCCCATGCCCACCCAGCACATATCCAGACTGGCTGGGCTTCTGGGTTTTTGCCCATCTCTGCTTCTCCCCTTCTCTCCCTTCAGCTTGCATGTCCAACTCCAAATAATTTTTTTTTTAGATGAAATAGTTTCATTTCTCGTAGTAACTGCCACCCAGGTGGTCTATCAACCTCTTTTTCCTTTCTTGCGAAGCAGCAAAGATATTTAGTCCACCTTAATCTAATAATTTTTCAGCCTATTTCTTTTCTTTTTTTTTTTTCTTTGCGGTACGCGGGCTTCTCACTGTTGTGGCCTCTCCTGTTGTGGAGCACAGGCTCCGGATGCACAGGCTCAGCGGCCATGGCTCACGGGCCCAGCTTCTCCTCGGCATGTGGGATCTTCCCAGACCGGGGCACGAACCCGCGTCCCCTGCATCGGCAGGTGGACTCTCAACCACTGCGCCACCAGCGAAGTCCTCAGCCTATTTCTTAAGTGACTCATTCCTGTTCACACTCAATCCTGATCTTTTTTAGCTATTCATTTTGAAAAAAATTTAAGCGTATTGGAAAGCTGCAATAACCTTCCAATATCCTTCATCTGGCTTCACCAATTATTAGCATTTTGCTACATTTGCCTCCGTCTTTTTCTCTCTCTGTATTACGTGTATGCCTTTTTATGTACGCACACTCATCTTGTTATTATTTTCTTAACCATTGAAAGTAAATTGTAGACACCAGTACCCTTTTTTTACTCCTAAAGACTTCAATAAAGGATAACCTGGATTTTTTTTTTTTAACACATCCATGATATAACAGTCACATTCTGGACATTTAACGTTGATAACAATGCATTATCTACTAAAGAGTTCGTATCCATATTTGCAATTGTCTGAATACTATTCTTTATAGCAAATATTTTTTTCTGATCTAGAACCATCAATGTCTTTGGAAAGACTAGCCAGATGCTCTCTCTTCCTTGAAACCTTTCCTAATTGCCCTTTTCCTGACGGTGCTGACCTCTCCCTCCTTTGTTCCCCACTTGACCTCTTCAGTCTTCCATCATAATGTGCATAACATTTTACTTTATGTGCTTGTTCAGGTGTTTTGGTCTTCCTCTCCAGATTGGAAACCCCTTGAGAACAGAGGCCTTATTTTATTAATACTAGTTTCTCCAGTGTCTATTATCTAAATGAATTCAGTACTGAGCACCTAAGGAATAGCCTGGACATTGGGAACTCTAGGTTTGTGGTGACGCTTTTCTTATTTGATGGTGTCTCCTCCTATGACAGTAAACTGGCTGAGACGGTGGAGCATACATGGCACTGAGCATGAGAAGACCCCAATCCTAATCCCAGTTATGTTTCTAACCATCAGGGTAGCCTGGGGCAAGTTATTTCATCTTTGTGAATTTTAGTTTCTTCTGTATTTTGAGATTAATTTTTCTTGCTCTGCCTACCTCGCTGGGATGTTGGGTAGATCAAATGAGAAGATGAGTGCAAAAATGTTTTGAAGTGGTGATGTTATCCCAGAGGCAATATGGTCTGCTTGCTGGGAATGTTCTTAGTTTCAGGTCTGTTAGGATTACTGGGCTGCTGTACCCCAGATATACCCCAGGGCTCTTGCTCCACCTTCTGAGATGCTAAAATCACTGGGTTTGGCACATGAAGCACAGAGACCAGGAGCTGGTATAGGCTTCGGAAGCTGGGATAACTATAGTGGATCGGATAGCGTTGCTCCAAAATTCATGTCCACCTCGAATCTCAGAAATGTGGCCTTATGTGGAAATAGGGTCTTTGCAGATTGAGTTTTAAGTTAAGATGAGGTCATACTGGATTATTTAGGGTAAATCTAAGTCTAATGACTGCTGCCCTTATATGAAGGCCATGTGAACACACGCAGGGATGAAGGTCATGTGACGACACAGGCAGAGATTGGAGTGACGCAGCTACAAGCCAAAGGGCACTAAGGATTGACAGCCACCACCAAAAACTAGGAACAGGCAAGGAAGGATCTTCCCTGGAGACTTTAGAGGGAACATGGCCCTGCTGACACCTTTCCTTTGGACTTCTAGCCTCTAGAAATGTGAGAGAATACATTTCTGTGGTTTTAAGCCACCCAGTTTTTTAGGGCAGCCCTAGGACACAAATGCAGTGACTTTCTCCTCTCCACCTCCATGACACTTATGTGAGAAGAACCTTCCTACTGGAGTTGAAGCACCAGATGAGTGGAGGTGAGAAGGGGTGGAACTAGGTCGCTGAGGGCACTCGGTGCCCTCCTGTGCCTTCTAACCCCCTGTGTGGGTTATAGTCCTGTTGGAGACAGGGAAGGAAGGGCTCTGGTTGGCCCATCTTTCCTCCATAGTCTCAGGGGGAATGTTCTGAGTAAGGGTGTACAGAGCCAGAGCTCCCCACCTTGGAGCCCCATATATCAGGATGGGCTCCACGGATAGTTCCATCAGCAGCTTTAGTTTGTGAGCTCACTGAGCATTGGGAGGGTTTGTCATGGCCTCAAGGGCTTGGCTTGGTTACTAGGCGGTGTCTCGAGTTTGGGGCCTGTACCTGCTGGTGCCATTTGACGCTGAAGGAGATACTGCATCTGTGATCTGAATGCCTCCTCTTCACTGCCAAGGCATGTCTTCACTGGGGCGGCTCTTCCCTGATGCAGGGAAGGTGCTACACACCCCAAGGTGTCCTTTTGGGCCACTGGCCCCTTGCCTGTCTTCTCTGGGGAAATGGCATTTGGGTGGGTGTCACTGCCTTAGCCCTGGCTTGTGGGAGTTAGAGAGGAGAAGTGGGAGAGGGAAGGAGAAGGGGAGGACATGTAGCTAAGAGTCTTTCCCTCAAATTGGAACAAGCTCCACGGCCCACCCACTCCTATGATTATGATGTCACAGAAGAGAGCAGCGCATTCGGGGTGTAAGAGATTCATGAAGTCATCTGGCCCATTGCCCTCTTCATCTTCCCTGCCACCAGGGTGGCAGAGATTGGCACATGTTCTTGGCAGCTGGGCTTGTGACTACCCAAGGCCACACAGCGGCAAAGTCGGGGGACCAGCCCAGTGGGCTGATGCCCAGCTGCTCATCTGGGAAGTTCTACTGGGTTCTACTTGTAATTAGCAAACCCAGACTCCTCACCTTTAGGACTATCAGACCAAGCTTCTCTTGGGATCACTGAAGATGCCTGATAATGGATGCAAAATGATGACTTATATCATATTTAAGCAAGACTCTGGGTGTGAGTGTGAATGGAAATCACTCAAAATCAGGTAGATTGGGGTGCTGCTGATTATATCAAAGCCTCTCCGTGTGGGAGAGGGGAGGGTGGCAGGCGAGGCAAAATGTAATTGCACATTTTAATACTAAAAGGAATTTTTAATACTAAGGAACTTTCTAGAGAATGAAGATTTGTGGTCATGGTTGATTTTGCCTTCAGATCCTCTGTAAAACACTTCGTTATTTTAAAAGTTCTTTAGGGAGAGAAAGTAAGAGAGACTTACCTCAGCTTTATGTAATGATCAAATACAGCATAATAAAGCTGTCAAAGCCAACATGAACCAGTTAGACCCAGAACTCCTCTCAAAAGAGGAAGGAGGGACAGCAATCTGGCCTGGTTCCTGCTGCTTCCCCCTGCTTGGTAAGGGGTTAGTGCAGTGTCAAATGCCTTTTTGCTCCTAGTTCAAAAACTCCAGAGGATGACCATGTGATTGATCTGTTAGAAGATGTTTCAGGACCACCAGTGCTGTTTTGTACTGAGAGCCACTCCAGCCAATGACAGCTGGATTCTTTTTGTTTCAAGACCATATTGCCTCTTGTTGCAAAAGCTGAGGGGACCAAGCGAGTCAGACAGTTTAGTTTGTAACCTTGTTCCTTTCTCCTTTGGGGGAAAGCGTGAGTCAGATGTGGAAGTGGGCCAAATCGTTCCATGTTTCTTTTCTATCAAAAATGAAGATAATGTTGTGACTTCATGTTGATGGTGATGGGCCCTCCCAAGCAAGAGTAATCTTTTCCCAATTTTTCAGGAGAAAACATATTGTGGTAGATTAGAATTCAGTCTGAGGGGACAAGGTATTGATGCCATCCAGGCCAAATCATAGCCCTGTATTTCTAGCTGACACCTCAGAAAGTCTCACATATCAAGGCTTTTAGAGACTTTTAAAAGCAGAATGAGAACAATCTGATGGACAAGTTTTAGGGTTACATGAGGAAGGTAAAAGGTAAAACCTGCTTAAAGCACATGTCTCCAGAAGCTACAGGCCAAAGGGAGGTATGGGAAGCTTGTTTCCATGGAGACGAGCTGGGAGAGGCAGCTTTGGGACAGAGAACACAAACATTGGGCTTGAAATCAAAAGTCCGGGGTTCAAGTTCCAGCTCTTCTATGTACTACTAGCTGTGTGACCTTGGGAAAGGCATTTCACCAAAATTTCCTCTCAGGTAAAAAGTAATAACTCCATTAAAAAATGTTACAAGGATCAAACAATGCATTTGAAAGCACTTTGAGTGTTGTATACTGCTATTCAGGGATGGGGCGTTGAGATTCCCATTGTGGCCCTGAACATGGGATGCAAAAGGGCAGTTGTTGAGTTCACTTCACAGTCAAGAAACCTGGGTGGCCATGAGCATTGGGTTTAATGGAAAGATCTGCTCTTTTCTGAGAGCAAAGGTTGAGGAGTATTTTTTACTTGTAGGTGACTGGGGATACTTTTTCTCAGGCCCTTCTAGCTAAAAAGTCTTCTTCTGTCTTACATTGCCATCTACTGAAATTCCTGGAGTGACTCTGCCCATTCATCTGAGCCTTTGTTTCTTCATCCCTGAAATGAAGGGGTCAAATAGATTTCCTCAATGATCCATTTCTGCTCTAAAGATGTATGATTCTATCAACCTAGAGGAAAGCTTTTGATTGAGTCAAAATATCACTAGCTTTATGAAACACAAGTTACATCCAAGGAAGTGTGCTGAGCATGTTGGGAGGACAACAGTCTTTGGTTGTCTAGAGCTGGAGCTCACAATCTAGTGAGGGTACCCATGCCCAGGTGACTGGCGCTGCTCTGAGAGGGTGCACCCACCACTTCAGAGTGCCCACAGAATTTCATGGGAGTTCAGAGAAGGGAGGCATCACCCAGCGTGGAAGGGAGAGGGAAGGAAGAAGCAGGGAAGGAAGTGGCATTGAGCTGGCCCTTACCTGACGAGGAGGTCTTGCACGTGCAGTATAACTTACATAGTGGACAGCTTGTGCAGCAGCTTAGAGGCAGGAAATGGGAGGTGGCATATTCTGTTATTCACCTAAAGTGTTAACAAAAAGGAAAATCACATAATTACTGAAGCTGGGACGTTGCTATTATGTTCTGGGTCCAATGCCTGACCCAGAGGTAATTGGTGCACATTTCTGAATGAGTTGGCCTGACTTGATCCCTTCTGCTCTCTTTGTTGGCAAGTGGGCTTGTGTGCCAAGCTTCGTCCTGTACGATCAGACGCATGGCTCTCTGGGTGGACGTAACTTTCCTGTCTGGGCACCGCCACTTTCCATCCACTCACACACTGGTGTTTCGACATTTCAGTGCCTGGCCTGTTACCACGGGATAACAAGAGAGCGCATGCATAGGCAGCGCCCAGCTCCTGAGCTGGCACTGGGCCAGGGCAGTCTGGGTTAGCTCCTTTCTCTGGGGTGGCAGGAAGGCAGCTACTTCGTAGTTCTACCTCCTCTGAGTGCTTCCAAAACAAACTGTCTCCAAATGTCAGGGAGGAGTGTTGTCGACTTTGTCATTCTACGATGTGCCTTTAAGGCCAATTATTTCCAAAGCTAATAATCCTAATATCTCATTGAATTAGGCATCGGTAAGAGAAGGTATATATTTTAAAATCCATGAAATTACAAGCAGATTAAGTGACTCAGTATTCTGAGTGTGTACTTTACAGTCTGTGGTTATTATGATTATTAATATTAATAAGCATTTATTCATACACACACACACACACACACACACACACACACACGCACACACGCCCATGGGGCACTGGCCAGAGCTCACTAGGGACACAGTCTCTGTCCTCAGGGATCCGTAGAAGGCTGTCTCGGAGACACTGTAGTAAATCACATTGTAACTGTCAAGGTTTTAAATACCTAAAAATCAGCACTATCATTAGCAATCAGTAATCACTGTTATAGAAGAATAAATCTCGTAATCTCCAAATTACCTGTTTGCACCAATTAGAGTTCAACTGATGAAACATACCAATCAAAGGGGAATTTACTTGAGACACCCAAGCTTATCTAGGTTTAAAAAAAAAAAAAGAAAAGGAAACCCGCTGAGCTCCCAAACTGTTGTTTCTCAGCTCAGTCTCTGTTAGGGAGGATTTTCTGGAAGCAGAGCTGACAAAGCCCTGTGCAAGTACCCCCAGGCAGGAGGGAGTCTGTTATTCATTTATTTGTTTGTTTATTCATTCATTCCCTGCCTGCCTACAAAAAGGATTTAAGGTAGGTCACAATAAACACACATATATCCTAAGAGAGATTTTTAAAAACTCGAAAGGAAGGTTGGAAATCTTAGGATGGAGGTGGGAGCGCTGTGCTTTTGAACATCTAACTCCCACAAATCTTCCCTGAGTCCTTTCACTAAACACTGAGCTAGACCCTGTAAGAGTGAAAGGAAAAATCCACCCTTCTTCACCTGTAAGGAACTTATAACCTGGGCTGAAACACAAACACTGGATTTAGTTCAGAGCTTCTTAGAAGGCAATGCACAGAGAAATCACATGGCTTATCTGGTTCTCAGCGTACATGGGGAGGTAGATTTTTTTTTCCTTTTTGTAAATACTGAAGAAATATTGAAGGGACCCGGTAGGAAAAAAATCTCACGTGTTTTTATGAATTTCCCAGAGATGTGGTCGTTTCTTAGCTGGAGATGAAAATGTGGATCCATTGAGCCTTCCCTGGTTTGCTCTGGAGCTTCTGAGAACCTGGATCTGGTGTGTGAGGCCAAGGCAAAGCCGGGGTGGGTGGGGTAGGGTGGGGGATGGGAGGAGGTGGGGGATGGGAGCTGGCAGTGACCTAGAACTAAAACCAGTCCCCTAGGAGGTTTGGTTGGGGAATTAGGAAGTGAAATAAATGTCTAAAGCTGGGAGACAACTCTTAGCAGTCCCACTCAGCCTTTTGGTGGGTGCCAGACTGCCCCCTGAGATCGCTTCTACATATTCTGCTACTGGAACAGTCCCAGCATCCTTGTCCTTGACTCTCCCTGGATCTCAGTCACATCATCATTTTCCCAGCCCCTACTTGGCTTCATTGCTTGTCCATATGGTTCGTCTTTATACTTTATCTCCTGGGAATTATGTCATGGTCATAGTAGGGTTCATTTTGTCTTTTGCTTTTTGTTTTCAGGTTACCATGTGTTTACTTTGCTTTCTGCCCTTGAACATGGTACGGTTGTTATAACGGCAGAACTGCGTAAGGGGTATCTGACAGTATCTCGACTCCATGCCCTCTGTTGGCAGGTAGCCTCCATGGTGCCCCCAGTGGCCCCTACCCCCCGTTACTCATGTTCTCTTGTGGTTCCCTCCCACACTGACTCAGGGTTGGTCTGTGTGACCAGTCGGACACCACCGTGCCAGGTGCTACAGACAGGACAGCAGAGTCTTTGACCTTGAGCTTAGGGACCTTGCAGTACGTAATGAGGAGAATATGGACTTTGGAGCTAGAGAGAACTGGCTGGATCTCGGCTTCTCCACTAGGCATTGTGACTTCGAGCAAGTTAGTTAATCTCTCTGAGCCTTGGCTTCCTCATCTTTCAATCAAGCAAAGTCATATCCGCTTTGGAGAGTTGGGTGAGGATTAAATGCAACAGTGTGTGTGAAGTGTTTAGCTCAGTGTCTGGGTTTTGGTGGCTCCTGCATAAACAGTATCCCCCCCAGCGGTGCTAGGCGCTGAGAGTAGGGCGATGAATGAGAGGTCATCTCTGCCCTCAGGGGGCTCAGCATCGAGCGGACGGGACAGGTGTATCCTCTTGAAAGTTCAAGGCAGACTTGACAAATGCTATAACAGAGGCAGAGAGGGCAATGGGAACCCAAAGGAAGGCATAGAAAAAGCTTCACAGAGACTAGCTGACATTTTAATAAGCCTTAGAGGGTCAGTAGAATTTTCATCAATGGAGTATAGGGCACAAGGATCACAGTAGGCAGAGAAAACCCTGAGAGTTGCATACAAAACCTCCTGGTATAAAAGATGGTGAAAGTGCCCTAGCTGGGTGCTCTTGGTCAGACCCCTTCTCCATCGTAGGCTGCGTTCTCTGGATCTGTAACCTGCAGCTGTTGAACTAGATAGTGAATGTTCCTTCCAGCTCACATATTCCAGGAGAGCAGGGAGTATTGCTTTATTCATTACCGATTTCCAGCTCCTAACACACGGTAGGCACTCAATAAATATTTATTAAATGAGTATGTATAATGATATGTGTAAGCAGCTTGTCCCAAATGAGAAAATCAAGGAAGTATCTTTTCCATTTATTTGATGTAAGTCATTTCCTCAGGGTACGTGTGTGGTGGCAGTGAACCCGACCACATCATGTCACTATGTTTTGTCAAAGTCCTTCTTCCATTCTGTGCCTCTGATTGCCTGTCTGTGCCTTCTGTTGCCTCCCTAGATTCCCGAGTCTTGTTGTGGGATTCTGTTCAAACTTGAAAGCGATTGACATTTCCCTGGAGATTTCTTTAGCACTCAGCGCCATGTCATCAGGCCTGGAGGGGCAGACCCAGCCAACTTTGAAGAAGTTTTGCATGTTTTCCATCATTTAACTTCCATTTTCCTTTTGGTGTCTCTGTGAATGGAGGAACTTTGAAACCAGAGCTCAGCAGAAGGATGTACAAAGTTGTTAAACTACTGTGTTACAAGACTGGCCTGGCTAGTGGTTAACCTGTGAGGGTCCCCTGTCACACCCTGTTTGGACTCTGCTCCCCTCCCCAGACCAGCGCTTAAGGCCATCATGTTGCTTTTTTTGCCACTGCGACTCCCGCTGTACATCGTACCCTGGGGCTTACTCTGCCCCGAGCCTTTCCAAATCACCCTTGTTCTTTCAAAGCTCATCCTGGGTTCCATTTCCTCTGACATCTGTTGTTTCCTCTGTTCTTGGTACAATTCAATACACATTTGATGCCTCTCCCTGTGCCTTGATCTGTACTGAGCTCACAGGATGCAAAGATGAATGAAATACAATTCTCAGCCCCCGATCCAGCTTTCCAGGATGACAGTCACCAAGATGACAAACTAAACTATGCAGAATTAGTGATGGACAGTCCCTTTCAGGTAATAGATTTGCATTTTACCAAGAGCTTTTTGAAGACAGTCACTTAACTTCAAAGCACATTTTTTGGTAAAAAAGAAAAAACTTCAAAAAAAATTTTTTTACCTTGAAAGCAGTAAAGCAGTACTTATTAATTGTAGAAGACTTGGAAAGTAAAGAAAAATATAAAGTAGGGGACAAACTTTTCGAAGATCTCACTACCCAGGGGCCAGCCAGCACTTGACATATTTTCCCTTTGTTTTCTTCTATGCCTTTGACATGCTCTGTTGACATAATTTTGCACACCACTTTTGTTACTGAGCACTATATCCTAACCATTTTGCAATGTTATCAAACACACTGAAGCGTAATTCTAACGGTAGGAGTTTGTCAGCAAGTGGGAGTGGGGAATTTATTGGCACAGAGACTTGGGGTAGTCTCTCTAATAATACTGCATTTTCTGCCGGCTGTTAAGCCCTGGCTCCCTGCAAGTACCTCCATAGCTTATTTGTAGCTCAGCGGATCTGCTCAGCCCTTGTTGGAAGAAAACAGCATCCTGTGCTATAGGGTGTGAGCGTTTCCAGTCTTCAGATTCTCCACCTCCTCCCTTCCCCCACCTCGATTTCCCTGTCTCCGGCGAGCGATAATATCTTTCATCCGAGCCTCTCTCCCTGCCTGCAATGACTGCCTCCCCTGATGAATTCTCTCTGGGTGACTTTGGCATTTGCATATTTCCTCGCTTGGATATTCTGAGATGTTGGAACCAGAGAGCAGGTTGACGCGATCAGGTACTTAGCTGAATGAGGCTTTCTCGGGAACTGCACAAATATTTGGAGTCGGGTGTGCGCCAATAGGCAATTAATTGAAATGTGGACACAGCAAGCTTCTGGAGTAAGGAAACTGAAGTTGAGAAATTAGCTGTGGGAAGTGATCCTCCGCAAGACACAAAACAGTAATTTGGGAATTTCCTTTACCTCAAACTGAACTTGATTTGGTACAGAAAGAGGGAAAAAAACAAACCAAAACAAAGAACAAGCGTAAGATCAAAGTTGACTCCTGCATCACTAGAGCTGCAAGGCATTCTCAGGGAACTGGTCTGACCCTCTCGGAGACGGAAAAGAGCCCAAGGTCAATGGCAAGTCAGGGCAAATTCAGGACCTGAAGCAAGATGTCCTGACTCCGGCCCAGAGCACTTTCCATTTTATAAGCAGACTGTCTACCTGAAGACCTGGATTATCATATTAGGAGTGAAAGGGCCAGGACTGCGACTTAAGCATTTTCCTGTCACCAATGACTCTGTGAATACATTTAGTAAAATCCATAACAAAACCAAGGTACTCGCTGACTGTAGCCTTAACTCAAGCATAGAAGCACATCTGGGGCTCCTGCCCCTTGTCTGGCTGCCTGCAAAGCTCTGGGGATGGAGGTGATTACAAACAGGGTCCCTGTTCTACCCTGTGCGATGTTGGCCTGATCCCAGGTGAGGTCTCAGGCTCCTGACTATTCTTTTCTAAAATATGATGAAGCCTCTGTGCCCACCTACATTTCCCCATCTTCCAGGAGAATGGACCCATCTCCTGAAGGTTTTTATAAAATGTACGGAAAAGAAGAGCTCTGGCCGTGACGTTAGGATTCCGATTGTTTTAAGGTGATAAAAAAAAAAATTACCTTTTTGTTGCTTAGGTATATGGGGACCAGAATGATCATTTTTAGCCATCCCCAGAATATGGTTTTCTTTTTTTTTAATTGAATCATAGTTGATTCACAATATGTTAGTTTCAGGTGTACAGCAAATTGATTCAGTTAGATATATAGATAGATAGATAGAGATAGATAGATATCTTTTTTTTCAAATTCTTTTCCCTTATAGGTTATTACCAAATATTGAGTATAGTTCCCTGTGCTATACAGTAGGTCTTTGTTTGGAATATGGTTTTCAAAGTGTGGTTCTTGAATAAGAGGCATCAGCACCACCTGGGAACTTGTTAGAAATGCATATTCTCAGGTTCCACCCCAGTCCTGCTGAATCGGAACCTCTGGTAGGGCCCAGCAATCTGTGTTTTAACAAGCCCTCCAGGGGATTCTGAGGCACAGTAAAGTTTGAAAACCATTGCCCTAGAAAATTACGATTTGGAAATCCAGACTGTCTGAATACCAGCACTAGGGAAGTAATACATTTTTGATTATTGGCTCCTTAAAAATAAACTCTTCATTTCAGAATGCTCGGGTGAACTGTTTCTATGCACTGCCGAGTGTTAAATAGGAAAAGATTTCCAAGTGATTCTTCAAAATGTAACTGACCAGCCCAGTCACAATTCTGGTAGCCCATCGTATTTCCAGTACGTACAACGTTTCCATACTTTAAAGTTTCATGGAATGACTGAATAAGCTTAATCTGCTATTTTTAGAATGTCACTTCCTTACCTCATGTGAAAGTTTATTCAAAATTCAAGTGGGAACATTACCCCAAAATGTTTTCCTGTATACTTTAACATGTTACTAAGGAAACCAGTTGCAACATTGCAGGGATATTGTTGTGCTAACAAATGAACGATTCAGCAATGTATATGCCATGCTATAAGGTTTTTTCCCTCTCTCTCTCTAGAAAATTTCACACTTATTGAATTTCTGCATTCAACACAGGACATCGGAAGCAACGGGAGTAAAGCTGTAAAGAAAAATTGGATTCCAGAATGACCGAGATTTCCCTGGGATGCGTTTGGTGCTGTTTGAGCACAGGCAGAACTAGGTGATGGTTCATCCTGCATTAGGATCCCCCCTGTGCGGGGAAGCTGAGTTAGAGAGAGCAACCATCTCACAAGGACACTTGGGTGTCACGGCTTGTGGGGCTCTAACTTTTGAGCAGGTCTGGGAAGGACTAAAACTGGGTGTGTGCTGCAAAGTGTGTGCTAATCACACATTTAAGGAATCAAGCGACATCGAAGCATGAGATCACACGAGCAACGGAGATAGCACCGGGGAGATGGGGGGGAGATACAGCACAGCGGGAGGTCTCCTGCTTTTTCTTTCCTGATGAAGCGGGGAGGAGAGGTTATTAATGATGGGATGGATTAGAACAGATGGGTACTTTTGACACATTTCCCCATGTTGTTATTTTCCAATTTCCCATCTTCCCACCCCTAGTCATGTGCCTTTCTCTTGGTTAGGAGTAAAAGCATGTGACTTTTTAAAGGGAAGCCTCAGGAAAGGAGGGTAGATGTGCCATATCGCTCAGAGGGCATGCTGGGCCACTTGGGAACGTCTTCCCAGAGCCTTCGCTGGGAGGGGCGCGTGTGCTTTTGGACGCTGTGTTCAAAGGCAAGCCACATGACTTTCCACAGGCTCCATCTCAGCCCCACTCCAGCCCGGCAGCCATCGCTCCCTGATTACCGGTACCTTCCTGCAGCCTGGAGATTTGCATTGTAAATGGTGTTTGTTAGGCCCCTGAAATAATATTAATCATTGTAAAACATTTATGTTGCATAATTTGTACATAAAAAAGAAAGAATGAACCTTTTGCCTGAATTAATATTTCCTTGTACGTATCTTTCTCATCCCCACAATAATGAAACCCTTGTCTGCCCTTCTAGGTGAGAACGGCTCTGGAAGAGTCAAGCTACCTATCTTCGTATGGCTTCTTGAAATGATGTATGTTTGTCCAGAGCCAGGGAGCGTATGCAGTTTCGGGGGGAACAGCTAGGGACCCTGGGGAAATGGACATTTCAGCATCCCATCGCGAACCCCTTCATGCAAGAGGAGGGAGAAAAGGATGGGCACCATGGGGGTGGACAAGGGGAAGCTCTGAGAAGCAGAACAACGAAGCAGCAAGGCTTTCTGCCAGCGTCTCTGCCCATACACACTTGTATCCCTTTGGTGCCAAACAGCCAGTAGTGAACAGAAGCCTCGGAGAGCTGGGACCCACCTTCCGCACCCACTGTAGTGGATTAGATGGTGGCCCCGCAAAGGTACGTCCATGTCCTAAACCCTGGAACCTGTGAATATGACTTTATTTGGAAAAGGGGTCTTTGCAGATGTGATTAGGTTAAAGATTTAGAGATGAGATCATCTTGTATGATCGTGGTGAGCCCGAAATCCAATAACAAGTATCTTTATGTGAGACAGAGGGAGGAGAGACACACAGGAAGATGAGAGAGAAAGGTCCTGTGAAGATGGAGGCAGCCACAAGCCAAGGCGCGCCTGGAGCCACAGAAGCTGGAAGAGGCAAGGACGGATTCTCTTCCAGACCCTTCCACGGGAGCGTGGCCCTGCTGCACCTTGATCAGAGCCCTGGAATCCCGAACTGTACGAGAATAAATTTTTGTTGTTTTAAGCCACAAAGTTTGGGGTAATTTGTTACAAGAGCCCTAGGAAAGAAACACACATCATGCTCTACCCCTTCCCACAACCTCCCAGGGAGGTTCACTGCCTCACATTTTAAGTTGATGATATTATTCTCTGGTTTTGCATCTGGAACCATTGCTGGAGGCCCCCTAGAGCCCACCCAAGTCAGATTGCTGTGCTGCATCCGGGTCCCAGGTGATTTTTCCCAGGAAGGTTCTCCTTCCCCGGAACTCAAGAGACCAAGCATTGACCATGGAGAATTTCAATGTCAGCTCACCCTGGCGTACAATTTAGGACTAGAAATAAGGGCCCCGCTATGAGGCAGGATTGACGAAGCTTCTGGAGCTGCCATCTTGGACTCTGCCTTTTTATCAAGACTCATCAGCCCATGACCAGCTTTAGCACCCTACAGTTCAGAGCAAAATACATTAAAAAAATAATAGTACCATAAATTGCACAATATGTGCCAGGGACTGCGTTAGGAATTTTATGGTCATTTCATCTATCTCTGTAGCAGTCCTGGAGGCATGTAGGTGTGGTTATCCTGATTTTCCAGTTGAGGAGCCAGAGTTCCAGGAACATTAAGAAATACTCCCCAAGTCAGGAAGCCCATATAGTGCAGAACCAGCACTTGAACCCCAGTGTCTTTGACGCCACAGCCCACACCCTCATGCACTTTACTACCCCTTTGTTCTTAGAAGTGAAGCGCAGAGCTGGGACACATCTGCGCCTGCTTTGGGAGCTGACCCTCCAAAGAATATGAGTATTTTGCATTTGAGGCAATTCAGCTTGGGCAGTTCATTCACAGTGTACGTTTTCTTTCTGTCAAGCCTTCAGGGGGCATCCGGGGACAGATTCCAGCCTGAGTTGGACCCTCCAAAAGGTGTTCTCTGGTTTGTTAAGGCTCTGCCTTCATGTTCAAGTTCACATATCTGAACATTGTATAGAAGGCTTTTCATGGTCTGGCCCCTACCGGCCTCTCCAACCTCATCTCCCTTAAAGCCCTTCTTTCTACCTCTTGCAGTTGACTTAGCAGCTATTCTGAGCTACTTTCAGTTCCTTACGTGTCTCATCCTCTCGCCGAACTCCTTTCCTTTGCACAAGCTGTTTGCTCCGCTTGGAATTCAACCTCCCCACTGCTCTCTCCACTGTCACTCCATCTCTATCCTTTGGCTAAAGTCAACCACTCGAAGAAGCCTTTCCAGATCCTCTGAGCTTGGTCAGGTGCCCCTCTTGGGCTCTCATAGCATCCTTTATCCCCACGGCAAAACCTATCACTTTGTATCAGAATTGTATTGTCTGCATCTCTGACTTTGCTGTGCGTTGAGGGCAGGAACTGTATTGGTCACCATTGTATTCCCAGCACCCAGGGCCCAGAATGGGCATTCAGTAAGAATTTGTGACATAGATGAGTTAAGAATGCCAGAGATTCCTTCTTGAATCATTAGGTTCAGAATTATGCCATTGATTAGGACATTGAAGAATATTATGTTAAAGGGAATAGCTATCTGACAGTTGTCAACTCGAAGAATATTCTAGATCGTTTCGTAAGTTACTACCCACAACTTCATCTAAATCATTTGGACAAATTTTAGCATTAAAGGAGATGGTATTATTTGATGCCTTCAGTTCTGTTCTCTGTGACTATATTTTTAGTAGACAACTGAGAGTCATGAATTGCAAAACTTGACCACTCGCTGCATAAGGTAACAACTTCTATGTCATTTCAAAACTGACTCTTCCAAGTTCAAAGGGAGCCCCTAATTCAAATACCTAAGGTTGGCTGACGGTGGCCTTTTCCTAAGTCCCCTGATGACTGTGCATTTGCATCCTGCCTCTTCCGAACCATCTGACCATGCTGACTAGGGGACTTCTATCTGTCAACACAAAGTCATTGTCACCATCCTTTAGATTCTTTCTGGCCTTCTTGAAGGGCAGTGACTTTGTTCGGGATGGCAGAGCCTGGTTGGAGGTGCTGGGCTGTGAGAACGGTTTTACTTGGCGACTTAAAGGTCGATGCTCTGTGGCCATTGCAGGAGAAAGAGCCCTGGATTAGGAGTCAGAAGACCTGGGTTCTCACCTGGCTCTTCCTTGTGGACTCTCCAGGCTCCAGGCTCTAAATGAGTGACGTTAGGATAATCGTATGTGCCTCATAAGTTGTTGTGAGAATCAGAAGACGTAAGAGATCTGAGAGTGCTTTAAAAACTGAAGATGGACAGGTGTGAGGGTGGCCAGTACATCGTAAGTCCTAGTTAGTGTCTGCTGAAGGGATGTGTCCTGTGCCTATGGATGGTTTTGTATCCATGTCTGTGCAGCCAAAGGGAGCCTCCCCCTTGACTTTGTGAGGGCAGGGAGAGCAGGACACCCTCCGTCCCTTGCCTTGTCTTCTAATTTCTTTCCTCTCCCACCCTAAAACAGGACAAAGGGAAACCTCAACAGCATTGTCAGAATGCCATTCCAATTGGCCCATTCTGAGTTTTGTGGCTTCGTATCTGGAGCCCTGCCTTCAACTGACCCCAAAATAGTGTTGCAAACAGAAAAAAATGGGGAGTCCACAGCTGCAGGTAAAGGTGATGGAAGATGAGGATGATTGAGTCAGAGGAAGCAAGGAAGGGAGAGAAGGTGGGGGGAAGAGATAGAGAGAGAGAGAGAGAGAGAGAGAGAGAGAGAGAGAGATAGGGATAGAGAAAGAGAGAGAGAATACGCACAGACTTGATCACTGGATTTAATTCCACGACTGTAAACCCAAGCTGGGTATTCCCAGTCAGAGGAGTGACATGCTCCTTATGGGGTACATGCAGACTGAAACAATGGAACACTCAATAACCTCTTCCCTCTTTCTTGTTTCCTCCGGATCATTGCAGCAGCCACGTCTGTGGTGTGCATGTGAGCATGGGGGCCCCTCCTACAGGCTGGTGAGGTTGGTATAGACCACCCCCTGGAGCCCTGTGGGAATGGTACCCAAAAAGCCTCCCACGGCAGCCTTTGCAGAGCCTTCCACACCCAGGTCCATCGCGTCCTGCTTGCGACAGAGCTGGCTTGCCCTCCAGAAGGTAAAACGGTGAGAGGCTGAGCCAGCCTGAAAGATGTCAGAGGTGCTCAGGGAGGAGGCAGGTCTGACTGAATTGGGAAGGCTGGCTGTCAGGCACCGACTGGGCTCTCCGCCGATTATCAGGAGGCTGGAGCAGAGCTCAGACTTTCCCTTTAAACAGAACCTACAGGGAGGAGCCTGACTGGGCTGGTTCCCAGGCACTGGAGGTCGCTCTTAGCCCACCGCAGGGCCGTAGTAGGGCCCTTCTGGGGCTCTAGAGGAGACTTTAAGGGGAGGCCTTGGGCTAGCAGCAGAAAGAGAGCTTCCCTGGGGCCTTGGCGGGGACTGTACCAGACCCCAGCTCTTCCCCAGCTGAGCCTCAGGCTAAGGGCTGAAGGTCTTGTGCTTTCTGCCCAGAATCAGGACGGACTAGCTGAGGCTACGCCTGCTCCTTGGGGCTTTAGAAAGAGTTGTTCCAGGTGTAGGAAGCCAAATTAGGAAGTCAGTGTTTCTAGGTTTGGGGGGAGCCTGTCCTCCTCCCTTCCCTGACACTACCTCGGGGGTACTTCTAGCCTTATCATTTCTTGCCAGTGCTATTTTGAGAGTCACCTAAATCGGTCTTGCTCATTTGCGTTTCTTCTCCTCCCATCCTTCCTCAGCTCTGTGGGCAGGGGCATCTGTCGAATACCAACCCCACGTCAGACACTGAGTTGGTTATTGGTTGATATAGAAATGACCCAGACCCTGACCTCTAGAAGCCCATGGTCTGGTAGGGGAGCTAGACTGTGAAGATGGTGACAACAAGGTGTCTCTTGTACCGGAACAGCAGTGAGCTGACACTGCTTTGGAAGCATAAACAAGTCACAACAGACCAAACTAGTGACATTGGAGCTGAGCTATAAAAGGCAGGTAGGCATTTGCCTGACAGTAAGGTAAGAAGGAGATTTCAGGTAAGCAAGTTCCCAAGAGCACTGACCTGGTATGTCTTGTGCCCCCAGGACGGTAGGGAGAGAGGATTTCCTGCTGGATTAGCAGCTGGGCAGTGGGCGCCTTAGGCGAGGCTTTGGATGCCCTACTGCATTGGCTGGGAGTTTTGCTAAAACCAAAACCTAATCACAGGGTAGAGGACACATCCTATACTGCACGGTTTGCCTATGCTGTGTTCTTTTCCTTGACCACCTTTGCTTTCCCCGTACCCACCTGTTGAACTCTGATCCATCCTTTAGCAATGATCTCAAACCCAACCACCTCTGTGAAGTTTTCCCAGGTTTCTCCAGCTGAACAGGATCTTGCCTTCTTTGAACCCTCACGTCATCGAGTGCCCCTTGAGGGTGTTTCCTTTCTGTACTTTGTATTCACATCTGACTCATTTCTTCCCCCCCCGAAGAGATCGGCACACAGCCGGGCACATGGTAGTCGTCAAAGGTTTGCTGAACTAAGACTCTGCTTTTTAATGCGTCTTCTGGGATGGTTATTCTCACACACACCCCACCAAAGATATTTTCAGATCCTAACTCCTGCTACTGCTATTGTGAATGCGACCTTATTTGGAAAAAGGGGTTTTGAGGGTATAATCAAGTTAATATGAGGTAATAGTGGAGTAGGATGGGCCCCACTCCAATAGGACTGGTGTCCTTATAAGAAGAGAAGAAACAGAGTTAATAGAGGGAAGATGACTTGAAGACACAGAGGAAAGCTGGCCGTGTGAAGACGGGGGCAGAGATTAGAGTGATGCTGCCATAGGGCAAGGAAGGCCTTGTCCACCTGAGCCTGGAACCGGCAAGGAAGGACCCTCCTCTAAAGGCTTTGTAAGCATCACGGTCCTGCCACCACCTTGATTTCAGGCTTCCGGCCTCCAGAGCTGTGAGACAATACATTTCTGTTGTTTTAAGCCCCCAGTTTTTTGGTACTTTGTTATGGCAGCCCTGGGAAACTCAGACGATGCCCTTATTCTTCTCTTCTTCCGGTGTTGTGCCCCGGTGCTCCTCCCTGGCTTTCTGGGTCCTGACAGCCACACCTGGGCCTGCCCCCTCCAGCTGGGGTCCTCCCGGACTCACCTGTCTTCACCGCCACCACCATACCCATCTCTTGGCCTTTTGTCAAGACCCCTTTCCATGGTAGTTGGCCAATCTGTTAGGCCATCACTTCCTCTCGCTTGAGTAATAGATTTGAATTTTAACCTGGGCCTCCTGGAGACTTAGAGCTTTCACTCCCAGGAGCGACTCTAAATGTGGGGCGAGCTTCTGGATACACATGCAAAGGAATGAAATCGCCATCTCGAAGAGACATCTGCACCCCCATGTTCATTGCAGCGTTATTTCCAACAGCCAGGGCATGGAAACAACCTAAGTGTCCATCAACAGGTGAGTGGCTAAAGAAGATGTGGTCTGTATGTGTACAGTGGAATATTATTCAGCCATGAAAAGAAGGAAATCTTTGACATTGAGGGCCTCATGCTAAGTGAAATAAGTCAGATGGAGAAAGACAAATACTGTATGACCTCACTCTTATGCAAAATCTAAAAAACTAAACTCATAGAAGCAGAGAGCAGATCGGTGGTTGCTGGGGAACGGGCGAAGGGGGCCAAAGGCATAAACTTCGAGTTATAAGATAAATAAGCTCTGGGGTTATAAAGTACAGAGTGGTGATTATTTAACAATATTGTATATACATATGAAAGTTACAAATAGAGTAGATTTTAAAAGTTCTCACCATACACACAAATATTTTAACTATATGATGTAATGAATGGGTTAACTAACCTTATTGTGGTAATCCTTTTTCAATATACACATACACAAAGTCACTATGTTGTACACCTTACATACATATACAGTGTTCTATGTCAACTACATCTCAATAAAGCTGGAAAAAAATAAAGGTGAGGCTAGCACAGCATCACAGAATGGCAGGGCTGGCAGGGCCCTTGCTGCAGAGATGGACTGACTGAGACCCAGGAGATATTTACAGAGTGCCTCCTCTGGGCCAGGTGTGGGCTGGACAATGGTGATTAAAAAAAAAGACAGACAAAACCTTCCCTTGTGGATCCTATAGCCCAGTGAAGGAGGTGGTACTGGCTATTAACCAAAGAATCATCTAAGTAGATGCAAAATTACAACTATGATAAATATTTAGGAGGGAGGTACCAGGTGCCATGGAATCAGGATGGAAACAGACCCTGGACAGTGTTGTGGGTGAGAGATTTTGGATTGGGATGGTACCTTTTGACATGTCTGTGGTCACACCTCTGCTTTCATGGCTGGGAACTGTACCCTGCCCATGTGTAGGGCTTTCTGTGTGCAAACGCAAGAAATGATCTCAGGGACTTCCCTGGTGGTGCAGTGATTAAGAATCCACCTGCCAATTCAGGGGACATGGATTCGAGCCCTGGTCCAGGAAGATCCCACATGCCGCGGAGCAACTAAGCCCGTGCACCACAACTACTGAGCTTGGGCTCTAGAGCCCGTGAGCCACAACTACTGAGCCCGTGAGCCACAACTACTGAGCCCACGTGCCACAACTACTGAAGCCCGTGCACCTAAGGCCCGTGCTCCGCAACAAGAGAAGCCACTGCAGCGAGAAGCCCGCGCACCACAACGAGGAGTGGCCCCCGCTCGCCGCAACTAGAGAAAGCCCGCGCACAGCAATGAAGACCCAACACAGACAAAAAGAAAAAAGTTCTCAGAAGTGTACTCATTAAAGTATAAAAATCCCTAAGAAAAGGACCACACACTTCTTAAAAATTTACTTATTCCTTTATCCATTCATTTAACAAAAACATTTATGAAGTCCTTTCTATGTACCTGGTGACGGGTAAGTGCCGCAGTCACACATTCAAGTCCCATCTTTTAAAAACAACACACAGTCTGGCCAAGAGGAAAGACTGATGAACAAATAACTATAATCTGGTGTGATGATGATATGAAACAGAGGTAGGTTCTATGTGTCTGCCTCTGTAGGAATGTAATCCTAGAGGAAAAGGGAAGTTCAGGTTCAGCCTTGAAGGATGAGGCCAGTTGCTATGTAAAGAAGTGAAATGAGATGCAGCACATGAGGGGAATCCAGCCAGAGGGAACAGCAGGACACAGACATGGGGATGTGAAGGTTCGTGGCAGGTCTGGGAAGTGGCAAGTGAATTCCATGTGACCAGGATGTAGAGCCCAAGAACAAGAGTGCTGGGAGGCCAGTCTGAAGAGACCCAGTTTCTGTTTTTCCCGCTAATCCCTTTCCCTGGGGTTACTTGGATGAGATCTGCTGCGGTTTCCCACTGTCAAACTCTAGCCAGTTTTCAAGGCTGTAGAACTATTTTTGGCTAAATGCTGTTCTTTTCCTTAAACAAGCCAAACTGAAGGCATCGCAGGGTGGGACCCATACCTGTGTCTCTCCGTTTGTCCCACATCCAAGGATAACATGGAGAGAAAACATGGACTGTTAAGTAAAACAGACCTGGGTATGGAGACTGCCTCTGCCGTTGGCTAGCTCTTCAGTTACGGCAAGTTATTCACCCTCTCTAAGCCTCAGTTTCCTCATCTGTATAATGGCGATAAAAATCTTTACTTTGTAGGATCCAGAAAAGTGCCAGACACACAGTAGACACACAAAACAATTTTTCTTTTTGAGATCCTGTCCCTGGAGGCCATGAGGAATGGACCAGCTGCTTCTCCACAAGCAGGAGTCCTGGTTGCTGCCAGGTGCAGGCTGAAGAACACCGACTGCCTTTTCTTTAAGTGTCTTTAGAATGAGCCGATTCAATGTCTTTCCAGTGAGATCCCTTTACATTGAACTTGGCCGAGTCTTTGATTAGCACCCAAACCTCATTTTTTCACTTTCCACTGGTTCCCCCCACCCCCTTTTAACAGTGGCGCTCTCAAGATGTTCTTTGTTTCTGTTGCAAATTGTGTGTGTGTGTGTGTGTGTGTGTGTGTGTGTGTGTGTGTGTTGCAGGGCGGGGGTACAAAGAGGCAGAGGCGAGGTGTATTTTTAGAGCTAGAGAGGAGCTGGCAGAAATGGAAAATAAGGTTTTCAAGTTCATATGTTTATGCTTTTGAAGGGATGTAAAGGAACAGCTCGGTGGCGGTCTGTGTGTCCTGTTCAATATCTAAGAAGCTTTCTGCGACATGCCTTCCAGCATTCTGATTACAAAGCCTCCCTGCCCGTTCGTGGCCGCCTCCCTTCCTCTTCCCCTCCCCCAGCGGGGGCCTGGCAGGGCCCAGTGGGTAGCAGCGCATCAGGACCAGAAGCCTTTTGTGCAAGCCTCATGCCTGAATCAGAAATCCGCTTTCCCAGGTTCGCAGGACCCAACAACCAGGGCAGATTAATCCCAAGAGGTGGTCGGTGCACAATTAACATTTCTGCCTCTTACTTTTAATTAAGAAGGGCCAGGGAATGGGGTGTTAGCGCGTCTAATGGGACCCTGTGGCATGTGCCGACTGCCGGAGGAGTTTCGGTTATTAGCACTTGTTGAAGACTTTCTAGATAATTAAATAGCACATTAATCATTGCTCCGAATGGACACAGAATTTTCTTTCTCATCTGGACTTCCCACCTGCAGAATGGAAAGTGGCTCCCAGAGCTGGTGGTACCCAGCACTCAGGCAGGAGCTCAGCCCGTGCATGCCCACTTCCAGTGATTTTGCGGAAAAGAAAGGATTCTTGCAGACATTCGCCTTCGTGGTTCTGACAGCTGAAGCTCTCTTCACAGGCACATTAACATGACCTCATTAGTTTGTGCATCTACTCTCCTAACCACATAAAACGGAGTGCAGTAGGAGCCAATCATGCTAATTACATCAGATCGGTTTGCATATTCATAAACCATTTTCTGTTTTATGGACAGCAAAAATAAACACAGTATCTCTTTAATAATTTTAAGTGGGTCACTTTCAGGACTGTATCTGTTTTAAATAAATTATCATATTGTTAAAGGCCACAGTCAAAAGCTATTTTTTGAGCAGCCTGAGAGGTGAGTGTGAGGGGGCAGGGCATGTGGGGGGGACTTGGAGAGTCAACAGGATTCATCAGGTAGTGGTCAATTTCCAAGGTCTCTTCTGCCAAAGAAAATCCAAACTTGCAAAACCTCCTGCGTTTAGTGAACAGGTGCAGGGAAGCCTCTTACTAATGACAAAATATATTCTTGTCAGCTATTTGAGATGATCTAAATCACAGTCTTAAGCAGTGGGAGTGAAACCCAGGAACATACGAATTCCTGTGTTTTCTTGGAAGTGTATTTTAGGGGCTAAGTTTGACATTCTGGCTTTTCTCAGGTGGGACGAAAAATTGGCTTGAGAACAATCAGAAGTAGAATCAAACCTGCAGTGGAAAGAAACCTTTCCACAGGTCCCACCTGTGCCCACCCAAGGCCCCCCCCTACTCTGCGGGCGTCCTTCCAATCCAGGACCTGTAACCACCGACAATGAAGCCAGGTTACAGATTTCCTTTGCTTTAGGGTAAAAAAAAAAAAAAAAAAAACAACCTTTACAAAACAAAGATACACAAGATTTTCAGAGAGTGCTTAACCTAGTTAAGAGACTCAACTATTTTCAAGACTACCCAAAGACCTATTTACAGGAGACAATTGATTTGATAATTTCAAACCATTCTCATTCATTCATTAAAGTAGATCCTGGAGGACTAATATTGGGCTAATCTGACTGAGTGCGCTGTGTATTTTAAGGTAATAAGACAGCATTTCTTTCTGTCCTAGGCATTCCAGGGATACAAACTGATCTTTTTTTTACCCCATTTAATAGAGAGATGGTTCAGCGCTTACATGCAGTCCCATCACCACATTTATTTCTAGCTCTGCATCTTGCTTCCTCTTCTCTTTGTTGTAAACACTCCTGGGAGAATTAACGCAGCACTTCTTAGTGGTAGTTCAGGCTATCCCCATTTTGTTGTTGTTTTTGAAATGCTGCTTCCGATTGAGTGGGCGTAGAAGCTGGGAAAGGCTCTCATTTTCCTTAGTGCATAGGTCCCTGACTCAGAGCTTCTTGAAGACCTTCTGCTCAACCTCTAAAAATGTTTGCATTTATTCACCTTCACCTTGATTCCTGACTAGGTTAGTAGACTCTGAGCACAGATGGCTGCCTCGTGTTATTATCTGAACCAGGGCTGAAGCTTTTGTGTGTCAGCTGCACTGATTTCAAAATACCCTATTATTTGTGCAATATACCTTGGAATTACGGTTTATAATTTCATAAAAGCCTAACGTATCTGAATGTTTACAAGTTCTATTCCTTGGGGAAATATATAGTGTTCATTTCTTTTGTTTAGTCTATTTAATGTAGGACTAGATACAAAGCGGGAGTGATTGACAAATTAATGCTCTCAGCTCCTACTCCAAAGTACTTGAATTATTAGTACAAAAAGCATGTAACAAACTGTAATAATTTTAACTCCATTTCATTGCTAAAAGCTAATAATAATGAAAACAAATGAAAATAGTAATGCAATCTAACACTAGCCAGAATGGAAGCAGTCACAGAGTTGGGACTCTGCAGTCAGATAATTAGTTCCATTAAAACTCAGGAATGGTTGAGTCTGTTCATTTCTTTTGGATTCAGTTCTGTGGGGGAAGAAAAAGAGGAAAAAGAATGGCCCGTGTGCGACATAAATCAGCTATAACCTTCCTCGTCTCCATCTCCTCCCCTCCTCAGCCCGGGACTGCATTTCCAGGGCGACGGCTACCCTCCCGCAGTGGAGAAGACAGAGCCGAGGAGCTAACGGAGGCACCAAGCGAGTGGAAAGTCACTGCTGATTGCAATTAGAACAAGGGAGTCTGGGAGGCTCTAGTCCCACCTGCAGACTGTCTCAGCCATCTTGGGG
The DNA here is from genome assembly GCF_011762595.2 of Tursiops truncatus. Taxonomy (NCBI): domain Eukaryota; kingdom Metazoa; phylum Chordata; class Mammalia; order Artiodactyla; family Delphinidae; genus Tursiops; species Tursiops truncatus. The sequence continues at coordinate 152,987,319 of NC_047034.1, forward strand.
GAAGGGAGAGAACAGTGTGTGCTAAGGAGAGCCTAGGAGCAGAGGACACCAGTGATCAGGAGACTGGGTGTATCAGTCAGGGTTCTCCAGAGATACACAACCAACGAGATGCATACTATCTATAGACCTATTACATTATATATATATATATATATATATATATATATATATATATATAAAATAGAAATATAAAGTATAGTAAATACAATATTATTTATTTATTTATTTCTATTGAGAGATTTATAATTAGGAATTGGATCACATGATTATGGAGGCTGAGAAGCCCCAAGATGTGCAGTCAGCAAACTGGAGACCCAGGAGGGCTGGTGGTGTAAGTTCCAACCTGAGTCTGAGGGACTGAGAACCAGGAAAGCCAAGTTCCAGTCTGAAGGCAGGAGGCCAGTGTCCCAACTCAACAGTCGTGCAGTTGAAGTTCCATCTTACTCAGCCTTTTTGTTCTAGTTGGGCCTTCTTTTGATTGGATCAGGCCCACCCACGTTAGGGAGGGCCATCTGCTTCCCTCAGTCTATGGATTTGAATGTTACCTCATCCAGAAACACCCTCACAGACACACCCAGAATCATGTTCCACCGGAAGTCTGGGCAGCCGGTGGCCTGGTTGAGTTGACGTGTGAAATTAACCATCACACTTGGGATCACTAATCTGAGTCCATCCTGGTCAGTGTATCAGTTATTATCAGTGTGGTCCTTCTGCTCTGGGCTGCTAGGCTGATTCCACTGAGCTCACTCCTGCAGCTGTGGTCAGCAGGTGGCTGGGCCATGGCTCAATGATCTAGGATGGCCTCATCCACGTATCTGGGGGTCGGCAGACTGTCACCTGGGAGAGTGGGCTGAGGGCCTCTCATCGTGCTTGCAGGCCTGCCAGGGTGTCCTTCCATGGCGGCTGTGGCAGGGCTCCAAGTGCAAGTGCTTTCAAGTCTCTGCTGGCATCGTGTTAGTTACTGCCCCTTTGGCCAATGCAAGTCACCTGGGCAAACCTTGAGTCGGTGCAGGAAGGAACTACTCAAGGGTGTGGATACAGGGAGGTATAAACTAATTGGAGGTGACTCTGTCTGCCACAGTCACTTAGCAGTTCCCCTAGATGCTCTCTCTGACTGGGCATGGGGGGCACAGGTGTGGGCAGACACACATGTTCTGCCCAGTTTTCCTTCCCGGTCTCTTGTGGACTCCTTGCCACCAGCCCACCCCTCTAAATGTTGGTATTCTCTAAGCCTCTGTCTTTGGCTCCTTTTAATGAGGGTCAGGTTGGGACACTAACCTGCACACCCAACCGGGAAACTCTGGAATCTCAGAGCAGATTACTGGGGTATAAGGTACACCTGCATCTCAATGTCCTTCGAGTGGAGACCCTGACAATACGATGTGGTCCACCCCTTGAGAAACATCTTCTAAATTCCCTGGCAGAATGAAAGGGTCAGAGATGTCTTAGGAGTTGTAGGAGGAGCTGTATTTATCTGACAATTAAATTATTGTCAATCATTTAAAGACTTACAATATTGTCATGTCAGGTCATCTAAGTCCAGGAACTCTACCCTGTTTCCACCCATAGCTGGATCTTGCCCTGGTGAAAATACTGAAGGAAGGGCAGCCTCAATGACATGAAGAGAAAATCCCTGTGGCTGTTTAGTGAGGAGCTGGAGACATTTAGGGGAAAGGATGGGGTAGAAGGAGCTGGGAGTCTAAGGGAAGCACACTGGCTGTTTTGGGAAGTGGCAGTGAACTGTGTCTTCCCAAGTTGTGGAACATTTGGCCCAAGACATTCCAGGAATCTCGCCTTAGCCTTGAGGCCCCAGAAACCCTGACCCAGCCTGGTGGCCCGTTTTGGTCGGGTGGGTCACAGTTCGTTATAGTTATGGGGCTGGAATCAGTGCGCAGCCAGCAGCAGACAAGACAAGCCGCCCACAGTTCTTTTCTAGTATGTTGTGCTGCTTCTGACTTCAGAATTAAAATATTGTGCAGAAATGCAGGTTTCTTGTTATCAATCCCATCTCTTGAAACTTGACAAATGCATTCTTAGGCAGATGATTTAGAGATAATGTCAATGGAACAAAGCTTTGTCACTGAAATAATGGCTTCCTGCTGTGAAGTTTACGCCTCAGCAAAGTCAAGGTGTTTGTTCCCAAAGTATGACTCCCTATCCCTTTGACGACTGTCTGTGACATCCTGCTTCATCGCCTTACCCCTCCTCCCCAAGTCATTGTAACAGTAGAGCCAGAGTCTGGGGATAACGGGTAGAGATGAGAATTCTCTTCACTCAAGAGGACTGGGTTGGGAAGAACTCTGCGCTTCCAACATAGGCTTTTCTGCTTCTGCCTTGTGGGATTCAACTCAGGCAAAATTCCTGCCTTTATTTCCCCTGTTCTAAAATGAAAAGAGTAACTCATGACCCTGATTCCCAAATTGAACGGGAAGCATCTGACAGCACCTGGCTATATTAGACAATTAGCAGGATATACACATAATGTAGTCATTGGGTCTTGTTTCTGCATCATGCATGTTGTATTTCTGAAAGCAAATATGCAAATGAGCTCTTAGACTAAGTTAAAATTGATTTTAAGAGCATTAGAATTGGACATCCATGGAAACAGCTAAAGAAGCTTGCGTCACGTATGCTCTATCGTGCTTTTCCTTTGTGTGGTCCAATAAGGGGTTAAGTAAGAATATTATCTCCAGTGCAAGGATCAGAAATAGCCCTGGTCTTACTCAGGAGCTGCTATAATGGGGCTGAAGGACCTCCTCTTCATTGAGCAAGTGTGAACATTTCACTAGAGAAGAGTAAACCATGCTGCCCTAGAGCAGACGTCAATAGAGTGATGCGTGGAGAGGGATGGGCTAGCGGACCTGCTGGAAGGATGTACCACGGAGGCAGGAGGTCTTAGCATCAGGGTGCTCCATGAATCAGCAGGCCGTCTCCAGAGGGGAGAGTAATGGGCTTCTTGGGTAGATGGAGGGATGTCACCAAGATTCCAAGTCCATCTGCTCCAAATACTTCATAGGTTTTTACTTCTAGGTGTTCTTTTATTATAGTGATTAGAATTTCATTCATATAGGCCATGGGGGAAGGTGAAAACCCCAGTTTCTGCTCTGATTGTCTGGGGTGTTTTAAAGTAGAACCTGACAAGAGGCAAGAAAAGAAGAAGGCACAGGGCCGTGTTGAGACCGGGGTGCTTGTTCCTGCCCTGCCCCTCACTCCCTGGCTGACCTGGGCAGAGACTTTTGAACCAGGTCTTAACAAGGAGGGGGCACCTGATGGTTTCTAAAGTATCACCTAGTTCCACACTTTATTATCCTGATACCTAGGATTAAAGATGTTCATCTATTAGAACTGTGTTATTGAGTGCATGCTTGAAATTTGTTTTTAGAATTGTATCAAAATGTACTTTTTTTTTCAATTTACACTTCTCCCCACACTTGGTCATGTGTATGTGATTAATCATTGGAAAAGGAGCCATAATTTCTGAAAGCTGCTTACTAGAAAGGATCCCTTTCTTTGAGGAGAAAGAGTCATTAGAGATTTCTCTTAATTTCTTAGCTTTCCCTCATTTTTCTCTTAATTTAAGGGGAAGAGGAGGAATGGAAATCAATGATTTGGGTTGAGACTAACTTATGCCTATATTACAAAGCTAATGTAGTAACACTAATTTTGGAGAGCAGGGGTTCTGGTGTGTTTTTGAACGCAAAGCTTAGCTGGGATTAGTACTTAGAATAGTTATATTTAGAAAAAGTCGTTTTGGGGAATGTCAAATGTAGGCATAGTTGAGAACTATTTTTTAGGTTTTTATTTTGTGGCAGAAAGGATGGGGGTAATGAGGTTTGGGGTTTTCAGGACTTAGAAGAAGTATGTACTCTTAAGTTAGCTTCTTCTGTATTACAGAAAAGGGGTGCATCTTCTGAAGACAGACAAAATATGCAAAGAAATAGTTCAACTGAAACTGGAGGATAGAGGTTGAAAAGAACCCTGATTTCTACATAATAAAATGGGAGAAAGGGAGTAGAGGATGCTCCTGGGAGATAAAGGACAGTGAAGAGGGGGGAGGAGGCAGAAGAAGGGAAAGGAGAGGAAAGGGACAAAGAAATTAAGTGGCAGTTTATCAAGAAAAAGATTTCTGATAACGAATATAATTTGTTAGCTTTGCTGGAATATAAACACATTTCCAAACCTTTAATAAAGGCTCCAGTACTCATGCAGGTCTTTAGCAAGTGGGCAGTTTGTTTTTGTTTTGCTGCTGTTACTATTTGTTGGGGGAACCTATCTTCCCAGTGTTAGTTTCCATGGGGAAGGATACCAAGTCGTACTCTTGCCCTGACTGGATGGTACTCACTTTGCCCCCAGGATGGAGGCGGGTGAACTGATTGGTGAGTTTGGAGAGGAACCAGGCTTGCAGCTCCTTCTCCCCTTTGTTTTGGGAACCATCTCAGCAGAGGACCTGTGCACGGGCAGCCCTAGCAGTAAAGGCGAGGGTGACAGTTTTCCAGCCACACTTGTGACTGAGGGGGTCGTCTACCCAATCCTGGGATTCAGCATTAGGAAGCCCATCATCACCCTGCGACCAAGCCACACCCTCCAGAACCAGTCTTATCAGTAATAAAGCCAATTTTTCAAGTCCCACCTGCCAGACTCCATGTCTCTTTCAAGAGGTCCAGAACTCAGGTAGGAAGAGGAGAACTGGTTGGTTCCTTAACTCCCAGCACAGTGGCCCGCACATTAGACGACAGTAAATGTTGTGGAATGAAAGACCGAACCAATTAGTCATTGAATCCCAGGGATCAGTCTGGGATACAGTGGCACAGACAACTGAACTCACATGAAGAGCTTAATGTTCGGCTGGATCATACATTGCTGGTTTTGTTGGTCAAAACCAGTCGAATATTGGCAATTTCATATGGTTTGATCAAATAATCCTCCAGTCCCAGGGGAACAGTGAAGCGCTTTTCTAAGCTCCCAGTGGCCTCATAAACAAATTGCAGCTGTTGACTGACTGGAGGGTACAGGCCGCTGCCTGGACTTCTATCCAAGTTCTAGATTTCTGCATGGAAAACATCGTCTTATTTCCTACCATCTAGAACGAATCGTATCCCACCACCATGCTGCTCCACTCAGAACAAAAAGAGGGTCTCCCTTTGTGCTGTCCTCCCCCTGCTTGGGACTTGGAGAGCAATAGTAATGAATACCCTTGAGGCCCATAGACTATCCTAGTATTTCCAGATCAAATGACCAGTTTAATCCACCCCCTCAGCACATAGTATTTTCCTCACACATTTTATTTTTAATTTTTTTTTTTTCGGTACGCAGGCCTCTCACTGTTGCGGCCTCTCCCGTTGCGGAGCACAGGCTCCAGACGCGCAGGCTCAGCGGCCATGGCTCACGGGCCCAGCTGCTCCGCGGCATGTGGGATCTTCCCGGACCGGGTCACGAACCCGTGTCCCCTGCATCGGCAGGAGGACTCTCAACCACCGCGCCACCAGGGAAGCCCCTATTTTTAATTTTTTAAAAAACATTTTATTGGAGTATAGTTGATTTACAATGCTGTGTAAGTTTTTGCTGTACAGCAAGGTGAATCAGTTATATATATATACATATATCCACTCTTTTTTAGATTCTTTTCCCAAATAGGTCATTACAGAATATTGAGAAGAGTTCCTGTGCTATACAGTAGGTCCTTCTTGATTATCTATTTTATATATAGTAGTGTGTATACAGCACACAGTATTAATATCATATGCAGCTTATACAAAGGCTACAAAGCACATCTTCAATTGTCATAAAGATCCCATGAGAGAGCTGCTATTAGCTCCATTTTACAGATAAGGACACTGAGGTCATAACAGTTGATGACTCTGGAGTCCTATTTGAAAGGCACTGTGCTATGTGCCTTAAATTGAATATTTCAATTCTCATCACCCTCATGATAGAGTGAGTACTACATTTATCCCCCTTCTACAAATGAGGAAACTGAGGCTAATTGTGGGCACGGACTTTGTCCAAGTTCATGCAGCTAGTAAGCGGTGAAGCTGGGATTCTAATTAGGGCCCTCTAGGCTGTTCCCTCATTTACATGAAGAGAATCACTCAAGGTCATACAAATTGAATAGTAGAACTGAAACCTGAGGCCAAAATATGACATCATTATTTGGTCCCCACAGGTATTTTATCAATCAGCATTGCCTTTCAATAAAAATTTATTTCTAATGAACAGTTCCTTAATCCTTAGTGTTGGAAGGACAATAAAGACTTAGAACAGGGACTTCCTTGGTGGCGCACTGGTTAAGAATCAGCCTGCCAATGAAGGGGACATGGGTTCAAGTCCTGGTCCGGGAAGATCCCACATGCCGCGGAGCAACTAAGCCCGTGAGCCACAACTACTGAAGCCCGCGCATCTAGAGCCCGTGCTCTGCAACAAGAGAAGCCACTGTAATGAGAATCCCGTGCACCACAACGAAGAGTAGCCCCTGCTTACTGCAACTAGAGAAAGCCCACACACAGCAACGAAGACCCAACGCAGCCAAAAATATAAATAAATAAATAAAATACACAAATACCTCCAATATTAAAAATAAAAGATATTGATTAAAAAAAAGAAGACAGAATCAATAAACAGAAAACATTACCTAGACTTAGTATTAATTCAAGGAGCAGAATGACATGCTATATGGAATTCCTGTGTAACGTGACATGCTGCACAGTTACTAATAAAGGTAGGGATGGGGGCTTCCCTGGTGGCGCAGTGGTTGAGAGTCCGCCTGCCGATGCAGAGGATACGGATTCGTGTCCTGGTCCAGGAAGATCCCACATGCCGTGGAGTGGCTGGGCCTGTGAGCCATGGCTGCTGAGCCTGTGCGTCCGGAGCCTGTGCTCTGCAACGGGAGAGGCCACAACAGTGAGAGGCCCGTGTACCGCAAAAAATAAAAAAAAATGTAGAGATGGGTTGAGATTATAATTATTATAATGGCAACTCAAGGGAAAGGCCCTGACCTCAGAACGAGGGTTTTGATCTCAGCTTTGCTGCTATGACAAAGACTCTCTCCTTGAGCAAACTTTAGGGAGGCTCCTCTGAAGCCTCTTTTGACTAGGTCTTGACTCTGGCTTTCTGTGTCTGTCCACGAACAGCTAAATTTTAGCAGGAATGCTACTAAGTCACTTTAGAGAGAATCCCCCATCCCTGATATCTGATCAAGTTCTTTATCCCCCCACTTTGTTGTCGAAGTTCTTAGCCTGTCTTTAGCGAGAATTCCCCTGCCCTTGACTCTCCTCTTAGTACTTTCTTATCCACTGGCCCCCTCACGCTATTCCTTGGTCAGCTTTCTTTGCTATGTTTGGAGTTGAGCCCGATCTCTCTCTCCTATTGCAATAGTCTTGAATAAAGTCTTTTTTTACTGTTTTTAACAAGTGCCAGAATAATTTTTCCTTTAACACTTAGTACCATATTGACCTTTAACACTTACTACCATCTGACCGGGCATCACTCATTCTTCTTGCTGTCCACCTCCCCTTCCGGGAGTTCACCTTCCCGGAGTTCACCTCCCAGGACGGGACTTCCTTAAAAGATTCCAGATAAATGTCTCTTTTGATGGAGAAAGCTCTGTGTATTTAGTAAATCATTTGACATCTTTGCCTTTCATTTTCCTCCCCTGTAAAATAGGGTCAATAATTCCTGCTGGGATCCCTCTCAGTGCCTCTGGAAGAAGCAAATGGGGTAAGGAATATAAGTAATGTGTGCAAACTGTCAAAAACTGAACAAACCTATGTAGTATCTTGGAGAAAACTAACAAGAACCACAGATTTATGCTCTGTTGAGGGCCTTCCCCAGGCTGTGTGGGGACTTCCAGAAGGATCTGGCAAAATGGGAACTAGGTGAACTGTGCCAGAACACCAAACTCCACGCGGGGTGCTTGGAAACCTCCTGCACCCTCTTAACGCACAAACTGTTGCCGTTCCCAAACCAAGAAAGATTTCACTGCCTCCGAAAGCGAGGTGTGATTGCACATTCCCCACACGGCTTCTGACTGCAGGCACCAGGCAGGCTGCTGAGGGAGTGGGCCTGTGTGTGTGTGTCTGTGTGTGTGTGAGTGTGTGTTTGTACTTGGAGTGGGTGTCTGTGAAACCTGAAGGGCCATATCCCACGCTCTGTGGCTCCGAACAGCCAGCGCCGTCTGAGGAGCCCAATCCTGTATGGACACACTGGAGGTGCTAACAGATAGCATTCTAGAATTAATGTGTGACTTAGTTTGGGGTGAGTTAGTGGGAAGTTTGCTGGCTTTCCAAGATTTCAGGAACCGTAGCCACGTGTAAGCTTGCTGGAATCACCATTCACTTTAGCTTGGCCAGAGCACAGTCGTCTAGGCAGGGGTCATTTTTTGGGAAGTTGCTTTAAGAATAGTAACATTTTAAGGCCATTATTGGTTTTTTGTCTTGTTTTGTTTCTGTTTTATTTTTAAATTTTTATTGGAGTATAGTTGATTTATAATGTAAAATGTTGTGTTACTTCCTGCTGTACAGCAAAGTGAATCAGTTATACATATACATATATCCACTCTTTTTAAAAATTCTTTTCCCATATAGGTCATTACAGAGTATTGAGTAGAGTTCCCTGTGCTATACAGTAGGTCCTTATTAGTTATCTATTTTATATATAGTAGTGTGTATATGTCCATCCCAATCTCCCAATTTATCCTTCCCCCGCCCTTTACCCCCTAGTAACCATAAGATTGTTTTCTACATCTGTAACTCTATTTCTGTTTTGTAAATAAGTTCATTTGTACCATTTTTTAAGATTCCACATACAAGCGATATCATACGATATTTGTCCTTCTCTGTCTGACTTACTTCACTCAGAATGACAATCTCTAGGTCCATCCATATTGCTGCAGATAGGCCATTATTGTTATTATTATTGTAGTAGTAGTATTGTAAGAGGGTTTAGGCAACTGTTTTCTCTTACTCTATAAAGGTTTTACAGCTAAGACTGATTTTAAGAACCCAAGATAAAGAGACAGGTGATTCGTCGCTCCTTCTTTCCCTTCCATGTATCCACCTGTTCTCTCTCTTTTCTCCTGAAAAAATACTTGATTTCAGATCCTTTCTTTAGGTTAAATGGCCCAAACCATATCTGAGTTCTAAACTGGGACAAGGCTGTGGACCATCAGCTAATTCAACTATTCCTAAGTATATTCAAAAACTAGAAGAGTGGGCCATAAAGGGTCTGTGAGCCAAGACTTTGGATGGAATGGGAAAGTGACACACTGGTGCTGGGCCACAAGCCTGCAGATGCCGGGAACAAGGCCCACAATTAGTCCCACAGGCGTCGTGGGGGAGTGGTAAACAGTCCCCCCAGTTTTGTAACCTCTTTTGTGAGATCTTTTATCCAAGCTGAGGACCCTGGGAAACACTAGTTACACATCTCCAGGCAGAGGCTCCTGAGGTGGGCTTTAGAGATGCTAATTGTGTAATGGATTGACAGGCAGCAGGACAATAAACCACAGAACTGTGAATGAACCAGGCTTGCACTGAGGCTGGAGGGCCTCAGGGATGGAGAAATTGTAGGTTTCTATCTACTTGTACATTCCTGGCTACAATTCAGATATATGCAATGAGAACTCAGCAAATAAGAACTAAATAATTTAGACTTCTAAAAACTAGGGTGTCCACGGATGAGCTTTTAGAGGTGCCTGAAATGAAATCAACATTTCATTTGTGGGTGAATTTTTCTGGAGAGAGGACGCATAGATTTGGCTAGATTGTCAAAGTCCTTTGTGACTCCAAAATGTTTTAAAACTCCAAAATGTTTAAAAAACACCGGGTTCCGTGAGCCATGGCCACTGAGCCTGCACGTCCGGAGCCTGTGCTCCGCAACGGGAGAGGCCACAGCAGTGAGAGGCCCGCGTACTGCAAAAAAAACAACAAAAAACACCGGGCTCCGTGTCTCTAGGGAGTAAGCTATCTTGGGGAGGAACAGGTCTGCGTTGCCAAATCCAGATGGAGGTGAAGTCCTCCAACACTCCATTCAGTCTGCTCCCCTCCCCCCATACCCTCAGTCTCTTAATTGCCAGATTCACTGCCACCTTTTTAATGCTTATGGCATTTGACACCCTGGACTACTCCTCTGGAAACCCTCTCTCCCCTATTTCAGTGACACCACTGCTTCTAGGTTTCTTTTTGCTTTTCTGATTTTCTTGGTTCACCCTTTAAAGGTCAGCCTTCTCCAGAGCTCCTTCTTCTGTTCTCTTCTGTTGGTCCTATTCACATGCTTTGAGAGGCCTTTTCCCCAATGCCATCCCCTTGAAATTCCATATCATGACATCCACAACCTTCCCTTTCCCTTTGCCTACCTGTCCTGTCCAATCCAGCCACGTTTTAATATTAATAAAATTAAAAATTCTGTTCCTCAGTCACACTACATCCTCACAGACTACATTTGAAGTGTTCCATAGCCACGTGTGGCTAGTGGCTACCATATTAGTAGAATATAGAGCATTTCCATTATTGCAGAAAATTCTACAAGTCTAGCTAACGCTTATGTGACCTCTGAAATTCAGCCCTTGCCATGTCTTCCAGGGGAGTCCTTCCAGGCTCAGTTAGACATCCCACCTCACTGCATCCTCCACTGTCCTGTACTAGGATCCTCGCTGACATCTTTTTGTTTGGTTTTGACTTTTCTTTTTGTTTCTTTTTTGTTGTTGTTGCTTTTATTGACTACTTATATTACATGTGTAAATTTACAGTGCATTAAATTTTTAAAAAATTTCTAATTTAATTTATATTTTATATTGGAGTATAGTTGATGTACAATGTTGTGTTAGTTTCAAGTGTACAACAGTGATTCAGTTATACATATACATACATTCATTCCTTTTCAGATTCTTTTCCCACATAGGTTATTACAGAATATTGAGTAGAGATCCCTGTGCTATACAGCAGGTCCTGGTTGCTTATCTATTTTATACATAGTAGTGTGTATATGTTAATCCCAACTCGCTGACCTCTGTGAATGCTACACCATCCTGTGGGTTCCCTGAGGACAGGCACCATACTTACTTACTTGACTCACCAGCACTCAGCATAACGTCTGGCAGAAAGTACGTGCTCAGTAAACATTTGCTGAATGAAGGAAGCTGTGACAAGCAGAGCTGGGCAGCATAACCCTGGCCCTCTGTTATCTCCACCTGCAGCAAGTTCATTGGTGGAGTGTGTTGGTTGCAGTTAACTTCCTGTAGGAGACAGATGAGGCTGTGATCTCAAGATTGGAGGGGGAAGGAAAGAGGGCTCCATAGTCCCTTGGCTGGTGCAATGGAGGTGACCAAAGGCAACTGTTGAGCACTTTTGGTTTTCTGTGTATAAGATCTTGGCCTGAGATTCAGGCCCACATGGCTTCCTTTGCTCTAACTAGGCAATTCATACACTTAGAGAGTCACGGAAACTTAAAATTCAAGAGACCTGGGCTTCCCTGGTGGCGCAGTGGCTGAGAGTCCGCCTGCCAATGCAGGGGACACGGGTTCGTGCCCCGGTCCGGGAAGATCCCACATGCCGTGGAGCGGCTGGGCCCGTGAGCCATGGCCGCTGAGCCTGCGCGTCCAGAGCCTGTGCTCCGCGACGGGAGAGGCCACAACAGTGAGAGGCCCGCATAACGCAAAAAAAAAAAAAAAATTGAAGAGACCTTAAAAGTAATGTAACTCGGACCTTTACCCAACGAATTAATCTCCTCTTAGCAGGGGCCTCCACTTGCTCACATCCAATGACAGGGAACCCCCTTCCCCCTGAGTCAGGCTAGTTCATTTCCAGGCAGCTCTCTGGGTGCAAAGTATTTTTTAATATTGAACTGCAATCTGCCTCTTTATACCTGCAGCCCTGGCCCTGGCTCTGCCTCTTGCACAGAGAATGCATCTGTCTCTCTCTTATGGTTAAAAACAACCCATGGGTGCAGACATTTGTCTCTTCCTCCAGGGACCACTGAAATTCTTAGGTGGGACACCTTATGGGTGGTTAATTTTTATTAAACCAATGATTTCACAGCTTCCTATTTCCTCACCAAGTCACAGAGAGATGTAAGTCAGCAAACTTTTCTTGTCACAGAAAGGCACTATAGTATTTTACCCCTAAAATGCTTTTTATGTATAAGAACTGAAGCCAGTTTTTGGCTGAGATGCGTGTTGGGGGAGGGAACTGAAATGACAAGCGAGTCATTCACCCTTGACAGGGATCCTGGGATGGACAGTAGGTGTGGAATGGATAATCAACATTGCCCAAGTGGAGGCAGGTGTGTCAAAACCTCATGGTTGATATTTCATTATTTATAGAATACTGATACATGGCATTCACAGTAATAGCAACAAAAATAATAGCTAACTTCCCCTAAGAGCTTTCCATGAACCAGGAAGTGTTCTGAGCCCTTCATATATTTTATATTTTAAGACAATCCTATGCAAAGGTCCTATTATTATCCCCACTTTACAGATGAGAAAATTGAGGCACAGAGAGTGAGTGCCCTTGCTCTTGATTGGTTAGTTTCCTTCTTCTCCCATTACTCATGCAACTTCCTAGGTCTGTTGTGTGCGCATGTGCCACGCTCTAACAGGTCACATTGACCTGCAACTGACGGTGCTGAAATCGTTCCCCGTGAAATCCTCACAGCATCTCTGTGAGGCTGGATTTATTAGTTCCATTTAATGGTTGAGAAAATCAAGGCTCAGAGGAGCCTTGTCTATCAGAGAGCTTCTAAATGAGAAGAACTGGAACTCCAGTGAGAATCTCCAAACTCCCAGCCTAGTGTTTTCCCCTTTACAGCCACACCTCTCCAAATGAAGGCAGGGTCCCAGGTGTGCATGGTCATTTCCAACACACTGCACATCTGTATTTCCTCCCCTTTCTGAAGTAGTTGGACAGGTATCCTTGTCCTATTGTCTTAAAGGTAAGGAGGTGGTGAGGCTGGGCCTAGGACACAGGTGTTCTAGCTTCATGCCCAGGAACTTCTGAAGACTCTTTGACCTATGCAAGGACCAGCAAGGTAGAGCATGGCCCCAGGTATATCCAGAGCAGTCTCTGGTGGGGCTCCGGGACAGGAGTAGGTGCTGAGAGATTCTGACTTCCTCCCTTTGAATATTCCATCATCCAAGTTCTCCAGACCTGCTCCCCCTGAAGCCCTGGTGCCCTAGGCCAACCTGACCTTCCATTAAACCATCCAGGAGTCCTCCACACAGAGGATTTCACACAGAGCAGAGGGATGGCTCTGGAGTCATGAAGAGGGCCTTAAACCCTCCCCCACCCAAGTTCCTCTTTCACCCCCAACTCTCTGTGAACATGGACGAGGAATTTATCGTCCTTCTGTTTAAATTTCTCAGAGCTGAGACAAAGCTCATAACCTGCGTTTCTCATAGTGCTGTCAGGAGGTTCAAATGGGATAACATATTCATTCGTTTATTCATCTGCTCATTCATTCATTCAACAGATATGCACTGTCAGCGAGGTGCCAGGCACTCTTAGGCGATGAGGATACAAAACAGAGTCCAATTTTTATGGAGCCTCTATTCCAGCTTCCATTCTGGAGGGGACTACAGGTGAAAGGCATATGAAGAAGGAAAAATAAAGCATGACACGGGGATACAATGTGACAAGGGTGTTATTTTATATGGGGTGGTCTGAGAAGACTTCGGTGAGGCTACACTTAAGGCAAGAACTAAGTGAAGTGACTAAGCCGAGAACCATTCCAGTCAGAGAAGAGCATGTGCAAAGGACCTGAAGTAGGACCATGCTTGGGTTCCAGGACCCCCAGGAGGCCAGCATGGCCTGAGTTGAATGAAGGAAGGTGGGAATGGTAGGGGATGAAGTCAGAGAGACAGCCTGGGGTCTAATCCTATAGACTCCTATAGCTCAGGAGATTCTCTTAATGTAGAAATAGCCTGAAGCCCAGGCCACCCTTTGAACACTGGGTACCAGCCACTCAGGCCAGCCCAGTTTAGAGCTCAGAAGATTATAGCCAAGGATAGATGGGGCCCTTGGGGCTATTTGAAATGTAGGTTGGATCCTGGATGCAGCCGCAGCAGCTATTCACACAGAGAAATGGGGTCCAGTACCAAGCTGGAGGATTCAGGGGCATAGCTCAGGAATGCAGTGGGCATGGGTGACCCACAGCCTGGAAGCAGAGTGAAACCACGTCTAGCTCCTGTGACCCCAAGCCAGTCACTGTAGCAGGTCTGCTCTGGGAAACACAGAGCCCTTCTCTAGCAGGGCTGTGCTTAGGGTCTGGGGATCCCAAGCCCACCTTGGTTGCTATTGTAAAGCCACAGAATGAGCGGAAGAATCTCTTCTTGGAATCTCAAGGCACAGTCTAGCCCAATCTGATGAAAGAAATCCATGGTGTGTGTACATGGTGGGCGCAGGGTGGGCGGCCCTGCTCAGGGTTACCCTGCTCCTGGAATTCTGGCTGAGCTCTCTGATTCTGACTCAATACCGTTGGCCTCCCTGTGTATGCTGTCTTTCCAGGCAGGCTTACTTGTACATCCCCCATCCTCCCAACCTAGAGGGCTCAGCAGACCTAGAAATCATGTGCCCCATTCCCTTCTGGAAGACCAGGGACACACAGAAGCCCCAGTTAAGCTCCTGAGGCCTAGGGCTGGCTACAGTGCCAGCCTCATCCTGGTTAACTGCTGGCATGGAAGCTGAGAGGGGGCTCAGGAATTAGGCTGACGAGCATTGTGGATTCCACGTAATACCTAGGACCTCCTGCCTCTGCTGCAGAAATTGTATTGTGTGTGGTGTTTTACAACTTGTAGAACTTCTCACATGCATAAAAATAAAAACTACAACAATAACTGAAGTATAATTCATATATCATAAAATTCATCCTTTTAAAGTGTACAGTGGTTTTAGTATAGTCACAGGCTGTGCAACCATCACTTCTAATTCTAGAATATTCCCGTCACCCCAAAAAGAGACCCTGTACCCTTTGGCAGTCCCTCCTCATTCCCCCTCTCCCCCGGTCCCTGGCAATCACTAATCTACTTTATGTCTCTGCGGATTTGCCTATTCTGGGCGTTTCGTATTAATAGAAGCATAAATATGTAGCCTTTCGTGTCTTGCTCATAGCATGCAACAGCACTTCATTTCTTCTTATGGCTAAATAATGTTCCATTGTTTGGACATACCACATTTTGTTTATCCATTCATCAGCTGATGGACATTTGGGCTGTTTACGTTTTTTGGCTATTATGAATAATGTGCTGTGAATGTTCATATACAAGTTTTTGTGTGGACCTATGTTTTCAATTCTCTTGGGTGCAATTGCTTGGTCATGTAGTAACTCTGTGTCTAACTTTTTGGGGAGCTGCCAAACTGTTTTCCATCATGGCGGCATCATTTTACACTTTCACCAGCAACCTACGAGAGTTGGAATTTCTCCACATCTTTGCCAATACTTTTCATCGTTTGTCTTTTTGATTATAGCCATCCTGGTGGGTGTAAAGTGGCATCCCACTGTGGTTTTGACTTGAATTTCATTAATGACTAATGATGTTGAGCATCTTTTCATTTGCTTATTGATCATTTGTATATTTTCTTTGAAGAAATGTCTATTTAAATCCTTTGCTCATTTTTTTTTATTTATTATTTTTATTTTTTGGCGGTACGCGGGCCTCTCACTGTTGTGGCCTCTCCCGTTGTGGAGCACAGGCTCCGGACGCGCAGGCTCAGTGGCCATGGCTCACGGGCCCAGCCGCTCCGCGGCATGTGGGATCTTCCCGGACCGGGGCATGAACCCACATCCCCTGCATCGGCAGGCGGACTCTCAACCACTGCGCCACCAGGGAAGCCCCTTCTGCTCATTTTTAAATTGGGTTATTTGTCTTTTTACTGTTGAGTTCTTTATGTATGCTGGGTACTAGACCTTTATTAGATATATGATTTATAAATATTTTCACTCATTCTGTGGGTTGCCTTTTTACTTTCTTGATAACGTCCTTTGAAGCACAAAAGTTTTAAATTTTCATCAAGTTAAATTAATCTATTGTTTCTTTTGTTCCTTGTGCTTTTTGGTGTCATATCTAAGAAACCATTGCCTAATCCAAGGTCATAAAGATTTACACCTATGCTTTCTTCCAAGAGTCTTATAGTGTTCGCGCTTACATTTATGTCTAGTCTATTTTGAGGTAATTTTTGTATATGGCATGAGGTAGAGGTCCAGATTCATTTTTTGCATGTGGATACCCAGTTGTTCCAGCATCATTTGTTGAAAAGACTATTGTTTGCCCATTGAATTGTCTTAACACCCTTGTCAAACTGCAACTGACTCACATGCATTTTTGAAGATGTTGGTTCCGCACTTAATTGTGAATTGACTTTTGGAGCCAAAATTATCCTACGACTTTGTATGCTCAGCAAAAAGCACAGGCCCTGGCACAGAGTAGGTGCAAAGTAAGTGTTAACTTCAGTCAAATGGAGTAAGCCTGATAGATAGGCACATTCAGACACTGAGCCCTTCTGTATCCAGGGAGCACAGGGGATGGAGAGAGGTGATTTTTCTCTCTGGTTCCCGCTCTGTAACTGACCCTGTTGAGCATCACCATTTCTTCCAACCATATTTCTGATTTATCTTGTAGTTGTGATTCTGTGTCTGCCTCCTGGGGACTCAGCAAGCAGGCAAGTCTTAGCTCCTTCCTTAGACCTGAGGAATTTACTCTGAAGCTCTGATCCACACCCTTGGTAAGGATGCACATTGCCTGCAGGCTGGTGTGTACATCTCTCTGCGGGTTACTGGGGTGGCCTTTTATGTTCAACCTTGTATGTACATGGGTACTTTCCAGCATTCCCAGACCCTGCCTTGACAACACAATGCGATGACATTAAAGTTAGGCTTGTAAAGTGAAACGTGCTAGCACTTCCACTCCCCAGAGCAAGTGTTTTCATTCTGCCATGGCCCTTTCCACTCCTTTGCCGCATGCAGACATGTTTTGTTTGTTTGTTTGTTTTTGTCTTTGCAGGTAGAGTGCAGATATGATTTTGTGGCCTGATTTTTTTACTTTGTTTTCATAATATTTCCCATGTCTCCACTTAGCCCTCATAACACACATTTGTAAGACTTTATTGTGTCGATAAGCCAATCCTCTTTGTTGACTATTTAGTCTTTTCCTGCTGGCTCTTAAGAAACAGATTTTAAAATACAAAAATAGGAATAAGTCATGCCCCACCCTCTGGGATAACAGTTCCTACTGAGATAAAACCTGCAAGGCTTAGTGGTCAGACGCTGAACGGATCCCAAATGACTGGAGACTATGTTGATTCAAGGAAGGCCACGTATTGGGTGGACCTAGAGATTATCATACTAAGTGAGAGAAGTCAGACAGAGAAACACAAATGCCATGTGATATCACTTATGTGTGGAATCTAAAAAAATGATACAAATGAACTTATTTACAAAACAGAAACACACTCACAGATATAAAAAACAAACTTACGGTTACCAAAGGGGAAAGCGTGGAGGAGGGATAAATTAGGAGTTTGGGATTAGCAGATACAAACTACTATACGTAAAATAGACAAACAACATGGTCCTACTGTATAGCACAGGGAACTATATTCAAGATCTTATAATAATCTATAATGGAAAATAATCTGAAAAAGAATATGTGTATATGTGTGTGTGTATATATATATATATACACATATATATACACATATATATATACACACACATACACACACATATATATGTGTGTGTATATATATATATATATATATATATATATAACTGAATCACTTTGCTGTACACCAGAAACTAGCACAACTGTCATCTGAAACTTCGGTGCTTCCATGAAATATGAAATTAAGCAGTTTGCTCATGTGGCTTAAACTCTTCCAGCTCCTAGCAACGTGCTCATGGAAACACTGAGGTTTTAGATGACTTTTCATACACGGCTTTCTTTTTTTTTAATTTTTTTTGCGGTACGCGGGCCTCTCACTGTTGTGGCCCCTCCCGCCGCAGAGCACAGGCTCCGGACGCGCAGGCTCAGTGGCCATGGCTCACGGGCCCAGCCACTCCGCAGCATGTGGGATCCTCCCAGACCGGGCCACGAACCCACGTCCCCTGTATTGGCAGGTGGACTCTCAACCACTGCGCCACCAGGGAAGCCCTAAAATTGAAGGATATTTGATTTACAATGTTGTGCTAGTTTCTGGCGTACAGCAAAGTGGTTAGGTTAGTGAATGGTGAGAATCTGAGCTGCGTGGAAAAAGAGAAAGACAGGAAACTAGAGGAGGAGAAGAAAACAGGCGAGCAAAGAGCCATTCCCAGGGTGAGGGGAACATTGCCAACAACTCTGCTTGGTATGATCATTTGGTGCTTTGAAGAAAACCTTAAATGACATGGAAGTGAACCTGGGAATATCTTATATCCAGGCTCATCAACTGACCCTGTGTGCAGAGCATTGGACCGGGTCCTGGAGAGATCCTCCCAGAAGAAAGAAAACACCTATCCTGTTCCCAGGAGATTCTTCTGGAAGCCGAGGGAGTGAGAACACACACAGAAAGACGCAGTTGGCCTGGCAGAGAAGCTCATTTGTATATGGCTGTGTTCCCTTGACTTTCTTTATTTGAAGCCCCCATGTCCAGCTAAACTCTCTCTGAGCTGGGTCTGCAGGGCGCATTGTGCTCGGGCAATTAAACAAGAATGCTCCGATCTGACAGTTCCACTGTGAAAGTTTTCAAATAGTGTTTGGAATGTTTACACAATTGTTCAAAAGAGGCTTTTTCAATGTACCTGTTTACACTCTTTACTTTTGGAAATTCTTTCAGCAATCAGGCCTTGGAGGGTTCTCAGCCTGTACTTGCCACCCTTGATTGCCAAGGGAGGAATGAAAGGCCTGTCAGTGAATCGCTGGGAAAACATTCCCAAACAAATGTCCTCTAATGAGGGGGTGCTGAGAACAGAGGGGGAGAGCTGGGGGCAGGGGGGCGGGTAAGGTCGAGGTTTTGTTGTGAGGTTTTGTTGTGAGCGGTTTGGCAAGGGAGCACCAGACACCGTGCCTTTGTGTGCAAATTTCCCACCGGGGCCAAGCGACTTTCCACAATTTAATTAAGTGGCTTTAGAGTCCCCGGAGTTGGCCTAACAAGCTACTCTTCATGAATGAAAGATTTGTCCGCAGCCCTGGGGGCCCGACTGGAAGCAAAGTGGGCAGCAGTTATGGCTGGAGCGGCTGGGGAAGGCGGTGCAGGGGCTGGTGTGGTCCTTCTGGGACACATCTCACCTAGCTCACAGCACATATGCCATCCATATGCCCAGGATCACAACCCAATCAGCTCCATCAGGCCTGGCAAAGAGGCATTTAAATTGCTAATATTGTGCTGGGGAGCGATGACAGCCCTGCCAAGGATCAGCTCTGTAGGATCCATCTAGACAAACCTGGGGGTTTCGAAGGAGCCCAAGTGAGGAACACTAGAAGATGGCTATTAGAAGGCAGCAGAAGTGGGGATCCTTAGGAGAGAGCCATCGGGAGAAACCAAGGCAGGAATGCACCCAGGACGCAGCATTGGGGCTGGTGGGCTGACTCCAGCCCCTTTCTCATCCATCATTTCTGATAAGGGGCCAGCTGGAGTTCCCATAATGGCTGCTCTGTAGGGGGACACATCTCCCTCACCTTAGAACAAGCCAGGTTTTCTAGAATGCCATAAAAAATAATAAATAAATTGGAGCGCAGGATGGTTGGAAGAAGGGAGGGCCAGCTATAACTGTGAAATATTCCCTCCGCTGTGGAGGTTGAGTGCCCTTGCCCTTGGCTGTGGTCTAGGGAGTCAGTTTGGGATCTGGGGTCTTTGGCAGCCACTTTCCAGTGGAGGGTTCACTGAGTGTTTTTCTCTGACTGTATTTTTAGAAAAGATTATGATGACAGTTGTTAGGTCTCAGGCAGGCAAGCAGCACATCCCATTACAAAGTTAGCATGAAATCAATATGTAAATAACCCTTTCTAACTGGCAGGTATTTTTGAAGGCAGAACGCACCTGATGTTGCAGGTTTGTTCCAGTTCACTCTAAATACCTCTCTGTCCTCTGGGTCTGTGAATGTGCTCACATTCAGAAGATCCTTTCTTCCTTTTCACTGGATCTTTGCATCAGCCCGGAGAGTGCTAATGCCACCCTGAGCCTCGTCCTCAAACCTTCTCTGTCATTTAAAAATCAGATTGACAAGACCTGCTGCAGGCTGGGAGTGTTAGTTCCCTGTCGGCAGGGTCATTTTTCAGAAGCACGGGTTGCTCCAGGAAGGGAAGGGGCGGCAGAAACCTTGGTCATCCATGGAAGGAATTAACGGAGGGAGAAAGCCCAAGAGGCTGAGATCAGGGTTGAATCCGAAATTCAGACAGTCACTGCCAAAACACATAGAAGTCATTGCCAGGACGTAAAAGGTCAGAGGCTCCCAGCCCTGGGAGGAACCAGGTTAGAATCAGCTACAGCTCAGTGGGAAGAAACAGGTCTTAAGGTACTCTGGAGTGAGCAGGGTTTTCAGTCTTTGAATAGTGTCTGTTTGTACAGTTGTTCGATTTTTAACTCGGTTTGCTATGTGCAGCTGTATTAAAAATAGAAATGCTTCTAGAATGTTCTGTGCCAGGCTTGGATAGTGCCAGGAGCCCAGTGTGGTATGTGGTGTGTGTGTGTGTGTGTGTGTGTGTGTGTGTGTGTGTGTGTGTGTGTGTGTGTTTATTTTCTGAATTCAAAGGGGTGATGAAGTTCCAGCTGGGGCCTGATAGTAACAATAATGGATACACTTTACTGAGCATCTACTCTATGTTCTGTGAGTTTTTATGTACTTGGATGGTTCTAGAGTCTTTTCTTATAAATGAGCTGAATCTGCCTTCCCACAGACTTCTACCCCAAGGCTTCCTCTTCCATAGAACAGTCCTCAGGACAGGTAGTATCTCCCTCTGAGACGTCTCTGCTCCAGGCTAAATACTTCCTGTTTTTTGATTATCGGAGTCCCCTCTCCAAGTAGACTCCATCAGACCCATTTCTTGCCTCCATATTCTTGCCATTTGGTGAATCTCTAGAAGGAATCAAAGTCAGCTATTCCTTTTGAGACTTTTTAGTGTGTGTCTAAATAAAAAAGGAGTATTTCTTGGCTAGAAAAGATGCATTTGGGGTAAGGCTTTAACTTTCCTAGTGCACAGAGCTCTGCCCTTTATTGTATAAGGGTGGTCAGGTGAGATAGAAATTTGACCTATTCTCTTTGGCCCGGAAGGCAGAGGTAGGACCACTGAGGTTGGAGAGAGATTATCAGAAAATCATATCTTGGCTTGGCTTAAAGAAGAATTTTCTAGTGAAAAAGATGCATACAACAATGGAGTGAGGTACTTTGAAAGGTAGGGAGTGTCCTACAATCTGGAGGTGTCTCAGCAAAAGTGGGAATTGTAGAAGACACTTGTCCACTGACTACAGGGTTCCACAAATTGCCTCTAAGGCACTTTCCAACTCCGGGATTTTGTTTGCTCATTCACTCACACATTTTTTGAGGACATGCTGGAAGCAAGGTGCCATTCTAGGCTCTGAGGAGATTCACACTTGTTTTGAATAGTGGAAAAAGCAACCATTCTTTTCAATTGTGGCAAAATACGCACAACATAAAATGTACCATTTAACCCATTTGAAGGCTACAGCGCGATGCCATTAAGTACATTCACATTGTTGTGCAACCACCACCACCATCCATCCACAGAGCTCCTCTCATCCTGCAAAACTGAAACTCCTATGTCCATTAAACATCAACTCTTCATTTCTCCTTCCCCCAAGTCCCTGGCAACCACCACTCTACTTTCTGTCTTTATAAACTTGACTATCTTATGAACCTCAGAGAAGCAGAACCGTACAGTATTTGTCCTTTTGTGATTGGAGCATTTCATTTAGCATAATGGCCAACCATGTTGTAGCATGTGTCAGATTGATTGTTCTTTCCTCTTTAAGACTGATAATATTCCATTGCATGTATATACCACATGTTGTTGACCCATTCATCCATCAATGGACACTTGGGTTGTTCTACCTTTTGGCTCATATGAATAATGCTGCTGTGAACATTGGTGAGCAAATATATGTTTGAGTCCCCGCTTTCAATTCTTTTGTGTATATACCTAGAAGTGGAATTGCTGGATCGTATGCTAATTCTATGTTTCATTTTTGGAGGAACTGCTGCACTGTTTTTCACAGCAGCTACACCATTTTACATTCTCACCAGCAGTGCACAAAGATTCCAATTTCTCTACATCTTTTCCCATGCTTGTTATTTTCTGTTTTATTGCTATTATTGTCTCTTTTAGAGTAGTATCTTAATAGGTGTATGGTGGTATCTCATTGTGGTTTTGATTTGCATTTCCCTAAAGATTAGTGATGTTGAACATCCTTTCATGTGTTTATAGGCCATTTGTATACCTTCTTTGGAGAAATGTGTATTCAAGTACTTTGCCCATTTAAAAATCAGATTGTTTATTTTGTTGTTGTTGTTGAGTTATAGGAGTTCTTTATATATTATGGATATTAACCCCTTATCGAATATATGATTTGCAAAAATTTTCTCCTATTCCATGGGTTGCCTTTTTCCTCTGTTGTTTGTATCCTTTGTGCATAGAAGTTTTAAATTTTGATGAAGTCCAATTTATTTATTTTTGTTGTTGCCTGTGCTTTGGTGTCATAGCCAAGAAATCATTGCCAAATCCAATACCATGCAGCTTTTCCCCTATTTTTTCTTCTAAGAGTTTTATGGTTTTAGTTCTTATGTTTAGGTCTTTGATCCATTTTAAGTTAATTCCTGTGTAAAATGGTCTAGGGTAAGCATCCAACTTTATTCTTTTGCATGTAAATATCCAATTTTCCTAACACTATTTGTTGAAAGAAACTGTCCTTTCCCCACTGGTACCCTCTTGGTATCCCAGTTGTAAATCATTTGACCATATAGATGTAGATTTATTTCTCGGTTTTCTATTCTATTCCACTGGTCTATATGTCTGTCTTCATGCCAGTACCACACTGTTTTAATTACTATAGCTTGGTAGTCAATTTTGAAATCAGGAAATGTGAGACTTCCAATTTTGTTCCTCTTTTTCAAGATTATTGTGGCTATTGGGGATCCTTTGAGATTCCAAAGGAATTTTAGGATAAAGGAACTAGTGTTTATTGAGTATGTATTATCTCCTAAGCATGTTGGTAATGCAAATACAAGGTAGGGAAAAAGCAAGCCTTCCCTCTAAGAGAGCACAGTTTTATAAGAAAAGGTAAGCTATAACAAATAAACATGAAACAGAACTGGCTAGGTGCCTTAAGCATGTATGTAATATGAAAGGTAGAGAAGGGAGGAAAAACTGAAGGCAAATTCTCCAGACTACTTTTAGAAAGAAAAGTTATGGTGAAGTCTTTGATTTATTGGTTATTAAAGTCATCACAATGTTTTTGCTGAGTGTGAAGAAGCGGACCGTGCTAAGATAACCAAGCCTTGTCTCTTGGTTCCTCCTCTCCTCTTTCATTAACCTAATGGCTCATGGCTGTCCCTCATGACATTTACTTCATTCAGCAAATATTACTGACCACGTACTATGTGCTAGACATTGGAATACAGTGGTCAAAAACAGACCCAGCCCCGTGGAGCTTACATCTAGAAGGAGAGACAGACATCAAATACTTATATGAGTATACATTGTTACAACCTGATCAATGCAATGAAAGGAAAGTCCAGGAAATAATGAGAATATGTACTAGGTGGGGGACTGAGCTGGTTGGGGGAGGAAGTGTCAGGGAAGGCTTTCCCAAAGGAATGATATTTTGCCCTGAGATGTGAAAGACGAATAGGAGTCAGTCCTGTGAAGGAGGCTTTCCAGGCAGCGTGGAACACCATGTGATAAAACCTCATAACAGATTAATGAAATCTATTCTTAATACCAAAAAGAAAAAATAGCCAAGCAAGCATAGTCCTACAAATGGATCCTCTGGTTCCGAAAGTTACCCAGAACCCAGGAAATGTGAGGAATTCACTAATTGAAGCACTCAAATGTTGTTATATGTGTGATTTACATAGGAGCATGCTGTTATTGCTGCCATTTGGATGAATGCCACCGAAAAGTGTAGTCAAAACCAGCCGTGGCTCCACAGCCTACTTGGCACTATGTGGGTCCATGAACTTGCTGCCAGGAAGATACGACTGAAGCAAGGAGTGGTGTTCAGTGTACAGGTTCAGTCTTCCTCAATGAACAGCCGGGCTGGTTGCCCCCTTGGCCTTTCCAGCTCTATGTGTATGATAGTTTGTCTCAAACAGCAATTGTCTAAAACACTGAGTACATCACATGGGACTTAAATATCCAAGCCTGCTTTATCTGTATGGGCAGAATAAAAACACCTGCTCAAAAATAGAGCAATGGCTAAGCTCATTATGGTTATTGACTCAGTGAAATATCAGACAGCAATTAAAAATGATAATTTCAATGAAATATAGAATTTGGAAAAATGTCTGCAGCATAACAGCAAATGAAAAAAAAACACACAAAATGGTATGTACACCAGGACTACAGTGGTGTGAAAATATGCCTGCATTTGGTTGAGGACTGGAAAGGTAAGTATGTAAATTGGGAATAATTGGTATGTAGGGAGAAAGATGATGCGTGAGGTTTTCTTTTCATATATTTAATGTTATTACATTTAACTTTTATTTTTAAAAGATTGTGGGCTTTTTCAAATCAAGAATTTTCTTGGAGACAAAAGAATAAACACAATGTCTTTAGGCTTAACCAACAGGATTTGGGGACTCCTAATGGGAAAAAATCTCTGTCAATTATGTGATCAAACCATTAGGTTGAGAAAAGTTGTCATAACTAGAATACTGGTAGGAATCAAATATGCAAATATTTCTTCTGGAGGTTAAAAAGTCTAAATAGTTTTATGATAAACAGTTTTAAGATAATTTCATTGGATAGTAGTACTGATCCTATGAAATCTTGGTTACAGTTTGTTTTCCTTATATTTTAAGTTATTCCTTATATATAGTTATTTATTTTTAATTGTGGTAAAAAAACACATAATATAAAATTTACTATCTTTACACATTTTTAAGTTCACTAATGTTAAGTACATTCACACTGTTGTGCGATGGATGTCCAGAACTTTTTCATCTTGCAAAACTCTGCACTTAGTAAACCACTGCTCCCCATTTCCCCATCCCCTCAGCCCCTGGCAACTATCACTCTACTTTCTATTTCTATGAATTTGACAACTTTAGATATCTCATATAAGTGGAATTATACACTATATTTGTGACTGGCTTATTTCACTTAGCATAAAGTCCTCAAAGTTCATCCATGTTGTCAGAATTTCCTTCCTTTTTAAAGCTGAATACTATTCCATTGTATATATAACACATTTTGTTTATCCATTCATCCACTTACAGACATTTGGGTGCTTCCACCTCTTGGCTATTGTGAATAATGTTGCTATGGACATAGACGTGCAACAGTCTCTTCAACATAAAGTTATATTATAATGCTCCACTGATTTGGATCCTCTTTGGAAATCACGTTCCTCCATTTGCCTTCCCCTCACTCCTCTATGTCTGGAAGTCTGCAAACGCTAAGATTTTCTTTAGTTAATCTCTGGCCTTCAAGAGGTGGGAAGCGCGGCTTTCCTGGTGGCGCAGTGGTTGAGAGTCCCCCTGCCGATGCAGGGAACGCGGGTTCGTGCCCCGGTCTGCGAAGATCCCACATGCCGCGGAGCGGCTGGGCCCGTGAGCCATGGCCGCTGAGCCTACGCGTCCGGAGCCTGTGTTCCCCAACGGGAAAGGCCACAGCAGGGAGAGGCCCGCATACCGCAAAAAAAAAAAAAAAAGGTGGGAAGCTTGTTCCAGTTATTGAGAGCTGATCTTTAACTTCAGAGTCAGAAAGTTATCTCTTATCTGGTGATTACCTATTTACAATGTTATTCTTTAAGAAGTCTTTCTCAATGCTACCACCAATATCTGAAGAAGATGCTAGTTTCCCAGAATAAAATTATGGCCTCAAAACTGCTTTATGTTTCCCAAGTGTCATTCGGGCTTGTGGCTAATCTATCCTACCCTTGTCATATATTCAGAGATGATTCCACCACTTAATAACTGGGTTTTCAGTGATTTGGGATGTGTGATAATTCAGCTGGTGCAAGACTGATATTTATTTTTATACTGTTTAGGAATTAAAAGACTGTCAAACAAAATAGTTCTATAAACAAAATTACACGGTGGGGCGAGGATATTTCAATTCCTTAAGGGGACAAAACATGTTCAAGGATATCAACAGTGTAATTTACATATAATTGATGTTCTAATTATAGATAAGCTTGTCTACTAATTAAAGTAACATTGTTAGAACTTCTCCTTAGAAATATTGGTTAACAAAGTATAGACTTGAAATTAGCAAAATTATATTTATTTTCCTTTGCAGTTTAAATATGAAAATTTTCCATTTTTTGCTACAAGTTCCTAGAAGTATTATGGAATGAGTTATTGTAAAGTAGATTATATTTACCAATAAGAACTACGTAAATTAGTTGTCCAACAAACATTATTGAGCCCCTACCATGTACCAGGCATTGGGCAAGGCACCAAATGAAATATAACAATGAACGTGGCAGATAAGATCCCTGCTCTCCTAGAGCTTATCTCTTAGTGGATGAGAGAAAGATAATTATAGACAAATAACAGCTTAATAAATAAGATAATTTCAGATAGTAAGAAGTGTTTTGGAGGCAATAAAGCAGGGTCAAGTGACAGTGTGAGTGGGGGGCTTGCTCCTTTAGGTCAAGGGAGGTCTATTTGAGAAGGTGACATCTGAGCTGATGCTGGGAATATGAGGAAACAATGGTGTGAAAAACCAGGGACAGAATATTCTAAGGCAAATGCTCTAGGATCACATAGAAAGAGCAAGGCACACTACAAAGAACAGCAAGCTCAAAGACCAAGAGGGATGGTGTGGTTCGAGCAGGATAAAGAAAGATGGAGAATGGTGTGTGATGAAGTCGACATGGGCAGGGGCCATCTGAGCGGTAAGGCTGTGGTAAGGAGATTTCATTCTAAATGCAATGGAAACCATTGGGTGGGTTTAAGCAGGGCAATGACATATTCCAATTTGTGTCTTTAAAAGATATTCTCAGAGCTTTGTAGAGAATGAGTGGTTGATTGGCAAGAGAAGAAGCAGATCTTATACCTGATGAAGGACAGGTGCATGAAATAGAGTTGGGAGCATGTGGAGTAATTCCGATCTTTTTATGTGTCTTCTTTTTTCTGTTTCCCTCTTCTCTCCCTCTGAGCCCAACATGCCCTAGGGCAGAGGTTCTTAAGCTAGAGGTTACATCAGAATCACCTGGGGCACTGTCTGTAAGAATGGTGCCCAGTCTCACCAGGGGAGATGCTCAGTGCTCTGGGGTGAAGTTTGATCATATGTGTTTGTTTGTTTCATCTACACAGGTGATTGTGTTGCGCACTGAAAGAAGTTCCAAGTAGCAAAATGTGGTGATGGGTGGGATGTTGTATAAAAAGTGGGGAAGGGAGGAACAAACACACTCTCTTGCCCTAAGGGACTTTCAGTACAATAGTGGAGACTAGACATTGTACACGATTGTTGTACACAATTAATTGTGATACTAAATATGAAGAAATCAGGGCAAACGCTAATGGGAGGAGTGCTTCTGACAAAGGGTTCCTGGTCTTCAGGGGAGGGGGAGATCCTTGATAGTGAGGAGGGGTCAAGGCCTGATTATGGGGATTTTAGCCCCAGAGCTTTGTTAGTGACAATGAATAGAACCACTTCACCCCTCAACTGGTTGCCCATGGCCTCACAAGCCGTGGATACGGAGAACGGGCAGGAGAAAGCCTCCAGAGACCAGCAAGGATATCCCAGAGGCTGAAAGAGGCAGGGGAAACTTTGAGGCGGGACTTCACTAATTCAGATCCACTTTTTCTGGCTCCCACCCCCACCAGGTCTGAATTAGTGAAACTGTGTTCCAGCTAAGTCATCGGTACCATAAATAGGAGCAGCGCCCTGGATTTGTGGACAAGCTAAAAAAACAAAACCAAAAACTCATTTCCAAGATATTAATTTGCTATATAAACCCTCAGTAATACAACCCCCAGAGTAGGGATCTGGGGAGTGCCGAGAGGATCTGCATTCTTCTCATAGAACTTTCATCATGTGTTGAAGACCAAATAGAATTTGGGGTGGAAAGGAAGGGGTGTAGAAGTGAAAAAATCCTGGGTTTTGCTTAACCGTACTGCTTCACTCCGTTTTTTAAAAAACACACTGAATTTATAAAGCGATCAACCAAGGGGTATTGCCTTAACGAAAGAGTTCCCTAAGGAGTTTCTTCAAATTGCAAGATCTCCCTAGCGCCTTCATTATTGTGAATCATTAAGTGGAAAAGACACAGTTCATAGTAGGACTTTGGGAGCCACTGGTAGCTGAGCTCTCATCCCAGGTCAAGCTCAGTTCTCTGCTTTCACAGTTCATGTGGAATATGGGTCATCCAGGTGAGTTCCTACTTTGTCTAAGCTATTTCCAAGCTCCCGCTACTACTGTTGGCCTCCTCATTTGGCCTCTGCATCTTGTAGAAGACGCCAAAGCACTTGACATTTAAAATTTATCAGCAAAGTTAAAAAAAAAATCTAACGTGAATTAAACAGGATTTTTAATGCCCTCTACTGTTGCCATCAGTATAATCACTAACAGAATGAAATCAGAATCAGTGGAGGAAAATATTAATCATGCATTTGCATCTATTAAATATAATGCAAGAGAGAGTAAGCTGGCTGCTCAGGGCTGGTTTTCTAACATTTGTGAGGCAGGCAGCTGTGGGTCACTGGAAGAGTAGGATGATGCTTCGGGGTGTCTGCCCCCTTCTCACCAGCTTTTGTGCCCCCAGAGCCCACAGAGGCCCAACCTGCTTAAGGGTGACTTGGTCTGGATCGTACAGGAACCTGTAGGGACACTTCGGGACTTGAGTCAGATAGCAACTGCAGGCCAGGATGCGGGTGACAGCAGGTCTTTGGGGATACTGCCTTCAGCAAAAGACTAGCTCTAGTGGTTAAGAGCATGAACTTTGCAATGAAACAGACCTACGTCTTATTCGCTCTGTGACTGGGAAAGTTATTTAAACTCGGTTTCAGTTTCCTCATCATCACCTCACCTCACCTCACCTCACCTGTGATTTCAATCTCTAATAGCCTGAAACCTTTGTCTCCACATCTCTCATCTGCATTCCAGACCCAAATGTGCTCTAAACAGGATCCACAAGCGCCTCAAACTCAAGTCTACAACTGAATGATGAATTTACCCCCAATCCAATCCTCCTCTACCCGCTAATGGATAAAGGGCACCACTCTTCCCACAGTCACTCAAGCCTTGGAGAGCATCTTCGTCTCCTTCAACCTCACCTCCACTGCCCAAATCAGATTAGGTTGTAGCCTGTCGATCCTACCCAATAAATAGCTCTCAAGTCCATTTCTTCCTCTTTGCAATTATTTGCAAGCCTAGCTCTCCAGACTTACGTTTTCAAGTTCAACCCACCCCAGGGTCCACAGAGAGAGCTACCAAAATCATCTGTCTGACCATTTCTGCTCTGCCTACAACATTTTGATGGCTTTCAGAGTGGAATCTAGTCTTCTTGGCTTGGGTACAAGACCCTTCCAGGCTCGTTCCTTGCTACCCCTCCAGCTTCATCTCTTGCTGACTCCCCTTCCTCATTCTGGGTTCCTTTGGGGGAAATAAAGGCATGAGTCAAGCTCTGGGTGTTTTGTAAAATAGAGTTAAAAAGGTTGGACTTTTCCAACTAGATTTTTTTTTAATTACAAAAGTTCAATAACCAATTCATTTATTTAGTCACCATTTCAGTGAGTATTTGAGTACCTACTATGTGCTAGGTGCTATTCTAACACTGTAAATACAGTAATGGTATAAAAGAACATCTCTTTCCTCTTGGAGTTGTATCGCTCTTGCAGCATCCCATAAACAGATCAATGGAACTGAATAGAAGATCCAACTATGGGCTTAAGTATATGAAAAATATGTGGATATTACAAATGTGACATTTAAAACAGTAGAGAAACATAGATGATTCAGCATGTGATATTAGGATAACTTGCTTGCTCTTTGGGAAAAACATTAAATTGGATCCCTGCCTCACACCGTATACCAACACATTTCTAAATGAATTAAAGGTCTAAATGTTGGAAAAAGGCTTTTGTCTTTAGCCCCATAGATTATAGTCAACCCCCAATTTCTGTCCTTGTCCTCTTTCCACACCAGTGGTCACAAACTCAGTTGCTGACAAGGACCAGGCAAGTCATTCAAATAAATGAAATGGTCCTGCAGGAACTTAGTAAACTGGAAAGCATTTGCTCCAAGGTAAGTACTTAATAGTCACAATTGCAATCATCTTCATAGTAGCAGGAGCTAACATTTGTAGATCCAGGCTCTTTTCTCATCACTTTACCTGAATTTACTAATTGAATCCTCACAACAAATCTACATGACATGTACTATTATTACAGATAGGTAAATTGAGGCACAGAGGAGTTGAGCAACTTGCTCCAAGTCACATGATTGGTAAATGTTGTGCAGGATCTGGAATCTGGGTAGTCTGATTCCAGAACCTAAGCTCTTAACCCCTATATTCAAGCCAGTTATGAGACCAAACAAAACATATGCATGTGCCAGACCCCGTCCATGGGTTGCCAGTTCTTAACTCATGCCCTGGATTCTTTTAGAAGTTTCACCCACTCTTGTCATTTAATTGTCTCCTCTCTGCTGACAGCTACACATTTCTATCTCAAACTCAACCCAGACTTGTTTCCTGAACTCCATATTTTTTATATTTTTTCTGGATCCCACTTGGATTTCCCCCAAGACCCTCAAACTTAATAGGTTTAAGGGGCTCCTCCCTTGTAGCTTACTCCCATGCCTTTCCTTCCTTCCTTGGATAATTCCCAAATGTCATCTTCCCATGCACACTCATTCACACATTCCTGCCCACATGCCTATTCCCTTTCCTTTTCTGTCTTATTTTTCTACACACCACTTACTGCCACCTAACATAACCATGTATTTTTCTCATTTTGTTTGTTGTCTAGGTCCCATTGCTAGAAGTTAAGCTCCATGAAGGCAATGATTTTTATTTGTTTCATTTACTGTTGTATCTTCAGATCCTGGCATAGAGGAATTTCATTGAAAGATGGAATGAATGAATGAACAAATGAATGAATAATGGTTTCATCTTATACAACAATGAAATTTCCTTGAGGTCTTATGTTTTATCTTTGAAAGGAATCCAGTTTTGCATTCTACTCTCTATATAATATATCTAATTTTATTTTAATATTAAAAGATGTTTTATACTGTTGCCCCTACTCCCCACCCAAATCTTCAAGTAAAATCAATGCTCCAGGTCAATGCTCCCTGTTATCTCGTGGCTTCCTGTACCCTGGGCATACCACCACGCCTCTCACCCTGCTCTTTGTCTTGCCCTTGCTTTGGTTTTCCCAACAACAAATGGAGAGACCAGCTGTTAAAGTGAAAGGCCTCCAGGAGTGAGTTGCCTGTAAGTTCAGGAGCAGCTGATAATACGAGAGACCGTGGAGGGCATTGAAGCCAAGAGCGTTTCAGGCTTCATGAACAGGCACTGAGGTTCGAGGCAGGGAAGGGACCATTCCTTTATTTTTCATGAATCAAACCATACTTTTTTCTTTTCCTTTTTATTCTTTATCCCCCTACCTGACTTTAAAAATGACTTCTTGGGCTTCCCTGGTGGCGCAGTGGTTGAGAGTCCGCCTGCCGTTGCAGGGGATGCGGGTTCGTGCCCCGGTCTGGGATGATCCCACATGCCGCGGAGCAGCTGGGCCCGTGAGCCATGACCGCTGAGCCTGTGCGTCCGGAGCCTGTGCTCCGCAACGGGAGAGGCAGCAACGGTGAGAGTCCCGCGTACCGCCAAAAAAAAAAAAAAAAAAAAAAAGACTTCTTTATTTTTCCATTCTTTCATTTTCTCTTCTATTTTAAAATTATCTTACTCATTAATTTGTTTCATAAATATGCATGGAGTGCCTTTGAGTTGCCAGGCAGTGCTCTGGGCTCCGGGGATAAAGCAGTGGATGTGGTCTCATCAGGTCCATATGAGAATACAGGCTGTGTGATCTTGGGGGATGGTTGCTGGGATAGGGAACTGCGGGATGCAGGGAGGACACCTACAAGAGCACCTAACCCAGATTTGCGAGTTGCAGGAAGTCTCCACAAAGGAAGTGATATTTAGGCTGATATTCAAGGCTGGGTACAAGCTGCTCAGGCCATCGGGAGGGGGTCCTGTCCTGGTGTCTGCATCCTATCAGGAACACGGTACAAACAAAGTGGCGGGGGAGGGGCGGGAGCAGCCAGGATGTGTGCGTGTCTCTGTGTGTGTGTGTGTGTGTGTGTGTGTGTGTGTAAACCACTCTATGCAGGTTGCATTTGGAAGCTGGCAAGTTTTCTCCCTGAAGAATAATGGACTCAGGCTCCTTCAGGTATTTGAAAAACTGACACATAAAAATGGAATGGGCTTTAGTCTCAGTGGCTCTAGAAGGCAGGGTGATAGCCCTGGACAGGTGTTAGAGGCAGGCGGGGCTTTCAAACACAGCTGTCCCAAAACATAGTGGCTACCGAGAGAGGTTGTAAGTGCGTTAGCACTGGAGAGGCCAAGAAGGAGTTGGAAGGCATGTGCAGTGATACCTGCCAGGGAACTGGGCTAGAAGATCTTTGGCGGCGACTCCTACCAGAGGTTCTGTGACTCTGGCCATTGCCCTTCAGGAGGGGCTTTGTTGAGGACATCCTGGAGCATATTTGGACACTGCCTTGCTCTTGGCTAATAGAGAAGTATCACACCTGAGCCTTGCCCAAGGGAGCTCGCACACCCATCAGTGGGAGAAGCACATGCAAGGCTGCAGGTAACTCACAGGTGAATTTGTGGAATAGATCCTAGGACTAAAAGAAGTTGAATAAAGGAGAGATGGACCAGCCCAGAGCAATACAGTGGGACACAATGGAGTGCAGTGAAGAACCCAGGCTGGAGTTAGCGGCCTTGGGTTCAAGTCCAAGTTCTGCCCCAGACAGTATGGGGTGTCTTCAGGATGGCCATTTCCTTCTCTGAGCCTTTGTTTGCTCCTCTGTGAAATTAGAGACCCCGTTTGAACTCTAACATTGTAGGCTTCCATGACCAGTGTCCTGTAATGACTATTTAAATAGCTGATAGCTGCGGGAGGGAAGGAGCACTCACTCATTCATTCATTCATTCCATAAATACTTGTCAAGGTCTCCCATGGGCTTGATGCCTGGAGAAGGAGCCAGAGGCGT
Source organism: Tursiops truncatus (assembly GCF_011762595.2). Classification (NCBI taxonomy): domain Eukaryota; kingdom Metazoa; phylum Chordata; class Mammalia; order Artiodactyla; family Delphinidae; genus Tursiops; species Tursiops truncatus. The sequence goes on from NC_047034.1 coordinate 153,020,677, forward strand.
ACAGGAAGATGATTGAGGTGGTCCATAAGAAGACACATGCACAGATGTTTACTGCAGCCTGGTTTGCAATGAAAGCAATTAAAAATCCATTGATAGGAAAATGGCCAAGTAATGGGGCTTATTCACATGAAAGAATAATATTCCTCACTTAAAGGAATAAAGGTATAGGTCTCTCTATACCAAATGGACAGACCTCAAAAGCAAAACATTGAGTGAGAAAAGCAAGATGCAGAACAATATATATTTGGCTAATAAGTGGTAGATACCACTTGTAGAGTCCTTTTCTGCCTCCCCAGCATCGATTCCCTTCTCTTGATATAGTTTTCTGGAGGTTTCCACAGCAACCTGTGCAGCATGTGTGCTTTGGAAGGGGCCGACTCTGGCCTCCTCTTACAATGGGGGATGTGAAGCAGTCCAAAGCTGACCGATAGAATCCCACCCCCTGGCCACGGTGTCTGCTTCAGGGATGGTTGCGTGGACCATTTTAGCCATGAGAAGTGAAGAAAAACTTCGTTGGGGCTTCTGGGGAAGAAGCTTCCTCTCTCTTCTTAGAGCATTTCCTGACTGATTCTCTCTTTCCCTGGATGGGAACAAGGAGGCATGCAGTCCTGGGGTGGCTGGCGGTCATATTACAGCCCCAGGGAGGAGCTGGCCCTGGACTGAAACTGATGCCAGGGAAGGAAGAACCAGGAGGCAAAGGAAGTGGGGTCCTTAAGGACATTGTTGAGCTGATAAATCAACCTAGCAATCCTCCTTGCCACTAAACTTTTCAGCTGTGGGAGCTAGTAAATCCTCCTTAACGTTTAAGTCAGAGTTGGGCTTTCTGTGTTTGCAACTCAAAGGACCACTATTTAACTTAAATAGCACACACAAAAGAACATTAGATATTTTTTCATCTATATATACATATGGAAGTAAAAGTACGAAGCAGGGACTGAAAGCATATATCTTCGATCCGTGATGTGGTTGACTCTTGGATGGTAGGAAAGGAGCACAGAGAAATAGGTCCAGGGGTGGAAGACAATTTAGCATTTATGGAGCGCTAAGTGCCAGGCAGGTGCTGTTCTAAGATCCTTACATGTATTAACTTATTGACATTTTTACGACAATGTTCCACAGCCATTTGACAGACGTGGAAACTGAGGCACAGAGGGTGAAGCAACTTGCCCATGGTCACCTGGATTATAAGTGGCAGAACTGGCATTTGAACCCAGAGACTCAAGCTCCAGGGCCGCTTATGAGCTTTCTGTACTCTCACAACTATGCTAGGGTGACATCAACTTTATCTATCAACATTTTCAGTCTTAAAAAACAAAAGTGAAGCAAATGTAATAAAAACGGAACAATCATTTGCCCCGGTGAGGGGGTATCCAGGGGATGGTCTTATTATCCCCTGTCCTTTTGTGTGATTTTTCACATTTCTTAAAGGAAAAATAAAGCTGGGGACAGCTCCTGTTCTCAAGTTCTCAGTTCACGCGCTGGATGGCTGCAGCCCAGGCTGAGTGCTGGGAGGCAGGCTGAGACAGCCCTGGGGCAATGAATAGAGGAAGAGGCCACATCGTGCTTTGGGTGATCTTGGAAGCTTTCAGGCAGACGTGGCATTAGAAACTGGTCCTGGAAGTGAGGTCCAAATAAAGTTTGGATGTGCACTGTTGAGGGCAAGCAAGCCACCAGACAGAGAGGAGGAAAGTGCAGGACCAGAGGAACCCATTTGGCTGGAACTGAGGACACATGATGTGGACAGTGAGACTGTTGCTAGAATGAGCTGAAGTCAGGCGGTGGCAGGCTTATCCTCCATTCCCCCCAGCTCCCCACCCCCAAAGGATGCCCTTTTGTTCAGTGGGGGCCTGCTGGTGCCTCTGACGCTTGCCTCCTCTCCATCCTTGCCGTTCTCACGAGGTGCCCATCTGGCTGTTTATGCTGCATCTCCAGATGTTCTCTGGGCTCCTGCCGTGAATTATCTGCTGACCCAGCAGTAGCCCTTCCCCGAGCACCCGGGGTGTTTTCAATGTAAAACATACAGCCACATTTAAACTAGCGAGACCTTGTCTGCCTGGGAAGCTGTCTTCAGACCGATCTGCATGGACTCTATTCTGGGCTCCGAACCTGCTCAGGGTCACCTGCACAGAAGCATCCCGGGGCCATCCACGACGGCTCGTGACAGCCGCTGGAGGGACGCAGATGCAGGCTAGCATGTAATTAGTGCCAGGAACGCAGCTCTCTGATCACTTTCCCCCAAGTACGTGCCTCTCTGACTGAGAGGCACATAATGGACAATCACAGAAGATCCTTGATTATGACTTGATTGAGCTTATGGGAGCTCCAGACAGCTAATGCAATTGTGGCTTCCAAACCGTTCAGTGGAGGGCATTTCCATATGGACAGGGAATTAAATAAAGCTGTTCTGAACACTTCCTTGGGCTTGTGCCTCCAGTGTCTGGCCGGATACAGTCTTCCGCTTCAAGCGACCTCGACAGAGACTGTGGAGAGTGGTCATGACCCAGGACAAGAAGGCCGGCTTTCTCCTTAATTACTGTCACATTTCCTCTTAAGGGCTCTTGACCCGCCTGGCATTAGCTTTTTGCTCCCTCTTCTGAAGCCAGAGATCCACTCCCTGCCTTCTGTCCTGAGTCAGCACCACAGCTCCAGGCCCTGGGCTCTTCCAGACATCTTGACTTTCAGTAACCAGGGGATTGTCCTGGGCATGCTTTTCACAGAACGATGATTCACTGGCTTGATGGCAATGAGCCAGGGAAAAGCATGGGGTGGAGCACAGATCTCTCAGGGCAGGGCCTCTGGGGTTGGTCCCAGATCTGCCCTGACTCACGCTTTGCCAAGTCCTTCCCCTCTCTGGACCTCAGGCTCTCGTCCGCAGCATAAGGTTAGATGATTTCTAAAGTCTGGGAATTAAACACATTATCCTCATCTACAAAAGCAATAATGTAAGTAAAACACAATGTTGAATTTGCTTTCAAGACAACACCTGCTGTCTTGAAATGTTGGCAAAAGTACCAAAGATGGAGACTGTAGCTGCCAGATGCCCTCTCTGGAGGCTTCCAGAAAGAGAGCAGAACTGGTCCCCAGTCTTTTCCCCATCATCCGTCTTCAGCCCATGTAGACAGAAGAACTAGAGCTCATTGAAGGAGGGAATTTGGAAGAGTAGTGAGCTGTTGGCTTAGTGAGGAGAGCTGTGCCAATCTTCTCTCCGCTCTGTGGTGAAGGTCAGGGGATAGCCTCCTACCCAGAACCAAGTGACAGCAATTCCAAGAGAATTACTCAGGGCCTGAGGTACCAGCAATAGTGCACACCAGCCGGATAACTGCTGAGCAGCAGAAATTTCCAAGACTACCCGGTGATGCCCTGGAGAGGAGCACAGTGGGAGAGCTTTGGAGAGCTTGGAATGCATCCCCTGGAATGTATGCACACTTGTACCTAGAGAATTCTGAAGGCAGGTGGTGGGTGGAATCATTTGTGAGGCCAAAGGTGGGACAATGGATGGCCAGCCTGCACAGCACTGTTTAACGTGGCAAGAACACACAGGTATCTCATGAGGGAAGTGGGTGCTGTGAAGGATTCCTGGGCTTAGGTAACATTGGTGGTAAAGACGGTCTGCCTTCTAGGCAAGGCAACTCCATCAGTAGAGGTCCTGGGGTGGGAGGAGGAGTACAAGAGGTCAAGCCAGAGGGCACACTGCTCGTGTCAAGAGACTTTTCAGGATGGAGATCCCAGAAGGAACCTCCCAATGAGAGATCCAGTATTTGAAGACCTGTCACATCAAGGGCATCAATGCCAACAGCATTGCCTGAGAGGAAAGTATAGGACCAGTTAGGTTAAAGACTTCCAATCTCTGTCCTGATTCTAGAGTAGCCAAAAGAAGCAGAGAAATGAGAATGAGAAGGGGAAGAGCATGAAAGAAGCAAGGGGAAGAAGATGCCACACCCCTTCTTCATGGCCAGTGGACCATACCCCTTCTCCATGGTCAGTGGACCACACCCCTTCTCCATGGTCAGTAGACCACACCCTTTCTCCATGGTCAGTGGACCACACCCCTTCTTCACAGTCAGTAGACCACACCCCTTCTCTATGGTCAGTAGACCACACCCCTTCTCCATGGTCAGTAGACCACACCCTTTCTCCATGGTCAGTGGACCATACCCCTTCTCCATGGTCAGTGGACCACACCCTTTCTCCATGGTCAGTAGACCACACCCTTTCTCCATGGTCAGTGGACCACACCCCTTCTTCACAGTCATTAGACCACACCCCTTCTCTATGGTCAGTAGACCACACCCTCTTCTCAGACCCAGGGATGAGTCCTGAGCTCGACAAAAGGAAGTTGCTTTGAGGCATATGCAAGATTGAAGTTTCAGTTTGTCTGGTTTTGATTTGGATAGCTTTGGACTTTTTTTTTTTCTTTTCTTTTCTTTTTGCGGTACGCGGGCCTCTCACTGTTGTGGCCTCTCCGTTGCGGAGCACAGGCTCCAGACGCGCAGGCTCAGCGGCCATGGCTCACGGGCCCAGCCGCTCCGCGGCATGTGGGATCTTCCCGGACCGGGGCACGAACCCGTGTCCCCTGCCTCGGCAGGCGGACTCTCAACCACTGCGCCACCAGGGAAGCCCGCTTTGGACTTTTTAATACCTGAAAATAAGTCTTAATTACCAAACAGAGAATATTCTCGTGACTATAAGGGAGAAGACAGCTCTGAGTTCTGCCTGAGATGGTGTCAGGGGACAGGGAGGGGAAATCAGAAAGAGTAAGTTTAAAGGCAATGGTTAGAGAAAAATAAAGCCATTTCTTATTTATATGCCCTCAATTTAAGACTGTTTAATATGCAACTTTCATAACTAGTTCCCTGGTTCAATCTGTTACCATATTTAGTTTGGTTTAGTATTAGAAATGAAAAGGTGAAATGCACTGGATTCACACCTCTAGCTGGGCAAATACTATCTCAAAGGGGCAAACCACATTTCCTTGGCCCCCAGTCAACTTTTCCTGGCACCCTAGAGAGCTAGAGGCCTCTGTTCTCACTCCCACAGTCCATCCTGTACTGTCCGCCATCCTGGTGCTTCCTCGACTGGATTTCATTTTTGCACTTGGTCTGTCTTCCTCTAGACGTTGTGCTCCTTGAGAGCAGAGGCTGTATCTCTAATGCTTAGTCAAGAGTAGCTCTCAACAAATGCTGTTGATGAATATGTTTCTGCCTCTGATCTTACCTTGTTGCCCTGTCCAGAGTCGGGGGGTCTCAGTTTTCTCATCTGTAAAATGGCACATTGAACTGGATGCTTTTATGAGTCCTTCTAAGTTCAGAAACCTTGGACTGACAGCATGGGGTCTTCTGTTTATTCCCACCCTAGGAAATGTTCTGACAACCAGCTGTTGAGTGTTCAGTGCTGGATTGCTTTGAGGGCAAGGTCCAAAATGGGCAACAGGGACAACTCATCCCTGTGTTGGTCATATTCGATGCAATGTTTTGCCTTGGGGTGCGACAGAGTGTACTCTGGGTCCCTGCAGCAGGACTGGCCGTCCTCCCTGACCCTCTCTGTAAGTACAAGGGAGGTTTGTTGTCACGTGACCTCTGATCTGAGTTTCACTAGGACCACAGTCCCTGGGAGAGAAAAGAAAAACAAGCTGGACCCCAGTCCAAGAGGTTTTAACATGGTCGACAAGACTATGTAAGTAACTCAGGCCCGAGAAGCAAAGCATGAGCTCAGCTGAAAACCAGGAAAGAGGGTTGAGGTCTGACTCACCAACTATGCAGGTGCTGAGTCCCAGGCACTGGCTAGAGTTTAAGTTCTTGCTGCCTGGGTTCAGGATTAGGCCTCTTAAGGTAGGCAGGGCTGATGAGGGTACAAATGAAGATTAGCGGGACCATTAAATTGCAAGGGAGGCCCAGAGCTTAACAGCTTTCCAGCTGGCTCCTCAGATTTCCTTATTGCTCCATCTTCGTGATTTGTACATCAACGTTGTATGTCACAAAGGAGTAAAGCGCTGTGATTTGTCCATGTTTGTCCACAAAAGCACTGAGCTGGTACGAGGGGCAATGAGCTGGGGTTACCACAAATGTTGGATCTGGAATATTTCCAGGAGGTTGGGGATCCTCTGGGGGGCTCAGCTGGGCTGGGACAGCCTCATGAAATTGGGGATGGACCAGATAGAGGGGTTTGGGGAGCCTCGAAGCTGTGGAATTCTGACCCACCTTGACCTTCTCAATAGACTCACTTATACATAAGTGCCTTTCCCTGATTAGCACAGCCACGGCGGCTGATCATTTCGGAGCACAGGGCCTCCTGTGTCTCCATCTCCTCGCCTATGGTCAGGATGTGTACAACAGGCACCATCCCCAGGGCCTCTGCCCCTCCGGAGAACTCTTAACTGGGAGGGCTGTGCGAATCGCCGTGAGAGCTCTCTGCCTGGGAGTATGGCTGGGGAGGAGAGGTGGTGGAGAGACAGCAGACCTGCCATCTGACCCCGGCCATCTCCTTGGGGCTGTTCGACTTACATGAAGTGTGGCTTTGCAGAGAAATTCAAACCTCCGCCGGTGGGACAGCTGGCTGCTGTCCCTTCCCACACAGCGATGACTCAGGCAGGCCAGCTACACTGGAGGCAGGCAGCTTTTTCATGGCTTGCTCCAAGAATGCTGTGTTTCCTGGTCTGATTTCTTTAGGGTCTAACCTAAGTCTTCTTAGGAATTCACCAGTGATTTTAAGCCAGGCTTCCTCGGGGTGTCTTGGGCATCCTCAGTTTATCCTGGCGACAGGAGGGGGCTGTTTCAGCAAAAAACTTATCACAAGGACGAGGCTGGGCCAGCACAAAGGAGAAATGTACTGCTTTCCAACAAAAGGAATCTCCAAAGCATCTTAATACTTTTACGGTTTTAATTATAAAATGAAGCAAATTTATGGGAGAAAAATAAATATTAAGCTCAGTTTTATTTATGACTCATTTCAGTGGCAAGGAATAACTCTCATCAAGACATCACAAACACAGAGGGCAGTGTTGGGAGGAAAACTGCAGTGGGATGCATGGACTCAAAAGCAGGATTTTTTTTGCCATTCAGACATACTTTTATTATTTTATTTTTTTAACATCTTTATTGGGGTATAATTGCTTTACAATGGTGTGTTAGTTTCTGCTTTATAACAAAGTGAATCAGTTATACATATACACATGTTCCCATATCTCTTCCCTCTTGCGTCTCCTTCCCTCCCACCCTCCCTATCCCACCCCTCTAGGTGGTCACAAAGCACCGAGCTGATCTCCCTGTGCTATGCAGCTGCTTCCCACTAGCTATCTATTTTACATTTGGTAGTGTTTATATGTCCATGACCCTCTCTCACTTTGTCACAGCTTACCCTTCCCCCCTCCCCATATCCTCAAGTCCATGCTCTAGTAGGTCTGTGTCTTTATTCCCGTCTAGCCCCTAGGTTCTTCATGACCTTTTTTTTTTCTTAGACTCCATATATATGTGTTAGCATACGGTATTTGTTTTTCTCTTTCTGACTTACTTCACTCTGTACGACAGACTCTAGGTCCATCTACCTCACTACAAATAACTCAATTTCATTTCTTTTTATGGCTGAGTAATATTCTTGCACTGTTGGTGGGAATGTAATTGATACAGCCACTATGGAGAACAGTATGGAGGTTCCTTAAAAAACTAAAATTAGAACTACCATACGACCCAGCCATCCCACTACTGGGCATATACCCTGAGAAAACCATAATTCAAAAAGAGTCATGTACCAAAATGTTCATTGCAGCTCTGTTTACAGTATCCAGGACATGGAAGCAACCTAAGTGTCCATCATCGGATGAATGGATAAAGAAGACGTGGCACAAAAGTAGGATTTCCGCAGGGACCCACTGCTGATGGCTCAGCCTCCCTGCAGCTGGGTGGGGAGGGAGCTGTAAGTTGAGGGTGCCTCTGGGGGCCATGGAGAAAGGTGTCCATGGACCTTCTCTGTCATATCATTATGGCCCAGTGTTGTGGGTTGGATTGTGTCCCCCCAAAATGTATGTTGATGTCTTAACACCCGGTATCGATGAATATGCCCTAATTTGGAAATAGAGTCTTTGCTGCTGTAATCAAGGGAAAATGAGGTCATGCTGAATTTGGTTGGGCCCTAAATTTAATCCCTGGTGTCCTTATAAGAAGAGTCACAGTGACACACAGAGCACATGGAGGCCATGTGAAGATGGAGACAGAGATCAGAGTGACGCGGTCAGAAGTCAAGGAACGTTAGATCACCAGCAGCCACCGGCAGCGAGGAAGCGTGGAAGAATTCTTCCCTCAAGCCATCCACGGGAGCCTGGCCCTGCTGACACCTTGGTTTTGGACTTCTAGCCTCCAGAACTGTGAGAGAATACATTTTGGTTGTTTTAAGACACCCAGTTTGTGGTACTTTGTTACAGCTTCCCTAGGAAACGAATACACACAGCTACTGGCCGTGCGTGACCCTGCTAGCAACCAGCAACCTCTTCCTTAGTTTCCTGTTCAAGTTCCTGATACAAAAGAAGTCTGGCTCCAGTCATCTTTTGTGGCTGTCCTGAGGACCAACAGCCCTTGATGGCTCAGGGGCTGCCCTGGGCCAGTCAATTGCCACCTGATGTGTTGGGGTCACATGGAACACAGCAGGACTCCTTAAGCCCAAAAGGCCGGAGAAGCCCAGTCTCTGAAGTGTGTCCATCAAACCCAGGTGCCTGGCTTCAGAACGCTTCTGAATGTGGGCAGGGCCTAAAGGGAGTTGTCTATGGAAAACTGTGATCCGCCCCTGGAGGTCTTCTTTTGCATTCTCCCCTTTCTTTCTCCATACATCAATCTAATTCCTATTTTTCACTGCTAATGGCTAGAGAGAAAAGCAGATAATTTTTATAAATAGAGTTTCTGTGGAAAATACAGGGACTTGGGTCCTGTATTCAGATTCCCAAACCCTGAGTTTAAAGCTAGATTCTGGTACTTACTGGGCAAACGTTTCCACTTCCCCGAGCTTCCATATCCCTCCTGTGAAATGGAGTCAGTGCCACGGACCTGCTTAGAATGTGATCAAATAAAAACGTGGGTGTGAACATTCTTTGATCTTGTGGAAGCTCCCACCCAACATGGAATCCTGCAGGAGAGGAGCAGTCCCTCAGTTCAGGGTGGGCTCCGTGCGGAAGCCAGGATGTGCAGACCAAGGGCCAGGCTCGGGGATGGGGTGCCCGCTGACCGCCTGCTTTTCCTTTGTCTTTTTCGATAATGCTAATCTGGTTACCCTTAGTAACAGCTGTGCCCCATTACTATTACTCATTGCAGACCCTGAATCATTCTGATGGATACAACTTGGCATCAACCAATTTGCCTAATTCATCACCTTTGCATTTCTTTAATACTAAAGACAACGTAGGAAGGTTTTCCAACTGGCTTTGCAATTTTCTTTTCTCCTCTCCTCCAACATCGGTGGGGGAATGCAGAAAAGGCTTCCTCTGAAGGGCTGTTGGGTGGCGAAATCCACAGGTCAGTCCCTGTGTGGCCTCGAGCAAGCTCAGCATGACCATGGCTTTGCCGTGTCCTTGACTCTCAGCCCCCAGGGCTGGTTGTTGGGCAGCCACTCACTTTTCTGTCTGTGATTAAGCCCAGCCCAGCTGGGGCTGATTGTGTAGTCCTGGCTGCCTGGCACTTGTGCAAGCTTAGCCATGGCCTAAAGTTTGGAGATAGGGAAGATGGAGCAGAATGACCTATGTGAAAGTGTGCCAGGTACGATCATGAGCAAGCATTGGGGAAAGTATCTCATTTCTCCGGAGGTGCGTTTGAGCTTGGCTTCTACTCTCTCGGTTTCTGGACTGACTGTGTGTAGGATCTTTGGATGTGAAATGCAGGTGTTTGTGTTTTAGAATCCAAAAGACGAGCTGAATGCTAATCTCTCGGTGTCCTTGTTTGCTCCTCTGGAAACTTCGCGGATGGACAGCTAATCAATGGGTGGAAATGATGACTCCTGCATTGTGCACATGCCGACTGGCAGCCCGTGGCTGAGCCCCAGGCCTCGGGAACATGCTCTTCCTCTTGAAGGAAGGCTGGGTGGGGAACGGTGGTGGGATTCCCAATCCTGGGTCTGGTTGGCTGGGAGCAAAGTCTGATGCACTGAGGGCATCAAAAACAAGGTGGCAAAGGAAAGAGGGAGAGATGAGGCACAGTGCAGGAATTAGGGCCTGTAAAATCAAGAAGAACTAAAAGGGGAAAGAGAAAGGAAAGTGGGAGGAGGTCTTGAGGAATTTTGGAGCCCGAGAGCAGATGCCCAGAGAGGCATTTTACACTCTTGGTCTTGGGCTGGGCAAATGATTTTTTCTAATCAGCCCTTTCCACATCGTCCCAACTTTGACTTCACCCTCCACGCTGACCACATTTCCTGACCCAGACTGCAATTTCTGCCCTGTCCCAACCCAGGCCCTGTCCTCTGGTCTCTATTCTCCCCATGCCTGTACTGTCAACCCCTCCTTCAACCTCTCTGCTCTGACTAGAATCCCATCCACGGTCCTTGGTTCCATCCATCATGTTGACTTTGGTAGGGAAAGAGAAAGGGAGAGGGCCAAGGAGAGGCGCTGGTTGCTTTGGAACCCGGGGAATCAGATTCCCCAGACTACTTCCAGTTTATTCTGCTCCAAAGACCAGAAGGATAGTCTTTTCCTTAATATTCTGGATGGTAGAATCAGCCTATACACAAATACGCGTGTTCTGCTTTGGGTCGTCAATGGTGGTTCATGAGCACCTTTTATCATTTCTGGCATTCACAGCTTGGATGCACACTCTGCAGGATTCAGGCCCTAAGCCAGGCTCTGCCTCCTCCCAGCATGAGTGGTCCTGAACTCACTGGCCTTCTCATCTTTCTGGAATTCTTGGGCTAGTGTTGCCCTCAGCTCAGTAAGAAGCTTCTGTGAGGGTGGAGGAGAGGAATAGATAAAGTCAAGGATGTCAGGATAGCTTGTAAGGTGATTCAGACCCTAGTTCTGGGAAAGAAGAACCCAGGGAAATTACTTTATCAGTATTTCTCATTCAGCAGTAGTAGCAGGCAGGGTGGAGGGGACACAGACCACCTGTCTCCCTATGTAGGGACCAGCCCTTGGGAGAGTCAGGGCTGCCTCCAGCCTGGCTGGGTGGGGCGGGGATTGCAGGGGCCAGTGTAGCAGCTGTGGGCTGCACGGAGGCCTGTCAGGGAGGAATGATTAATGAACAGCCGCACCAGCTGAGGCTAACCTTTGGAGAGCCGGGCAGGACATCTGTAGAACTGTCAGAGCTCTGACAAGGACAGAGCTGAACAACCAATTATGCCGCCATCACTAAGGTGGGCTGTCACTTTAATCCCAGCCATTCACTTAGGCAAGGACAGGGAAATTTCTCCTCTGCAGAGACGTGTGTCTTGGCCACCTTAACCGTTTCAGGACAGGGCAGGGGCCTTTGATGGGAGCGGCTCCAGCAGCTTCTTTTGACAAGTTTTCCCCCTTCTGGGCTTTTCCCCTGGTTTCCAGTCTCTCTCTCTCCTACTGGCCATGGGAGCAGAAATTCCAAAACCACATAGATGCCTCCCATTCCATTCTGCTGCCTTCCAGGGCTTGCAGGATGAAGTCTGAATTCCTTAACGTAGCATCAAAACTCTTCATCCTATTGGTTCTCTCCATCTTTTTTTGGATGAGCAATTACCTATTGAGAATTTGGCATGTAGTAGGCAGTCTGCTCTCTCATGAGCAGAGTAATTAAATACAAGAGAGTTTTTACCCTTTAGAAGCTTGTGATCTCAGAGTAGAGGCAGATAAGTAAGTCCCTGAGTAGAGTATAAGATCTCTCAAAGAGGTAGTAGTAGAAGGCTGCAGGGAGTCAGAGGGGACACTGCAGCCAGACTGGTGGGGCAGGGGGCAGGGATAATCTTGGGCTTTGTCGAAAGCGCTGAGCACACATTTGTCAGACAGAGAGGTGGGGAAAGGGAAAAGCAGGTACAAAGACACAAAGGTGAAAAATTCATGAATTCCACCAATGGCAAGTAATTCCACATGTCTAGAATGCCAGGTACATGAGAAGTGGCCCATAAGTCTGGAAGAGTCGGGACCAAGTGGTGAAGGGCTTTGAATGCCAGATAAAGTGATTGAGATTTTATCCTGCTTCTTGGAAGGGAATATATTTGGGACATGCCCTCCTACCTATGTTTTTGACATCCTCTATAACCATATCTTACCATATATCCTCGACTCCAAACACAATGGAATGGACTTCTTGTTTTTCACTGACCTTGCTATATTTTCATACCTCCATGTTTTTGCTCTCACTATTTTCTCAATCTCCCTGTGTTTAGCTGCTGATAACAGAGGTCCCAAAGAGGAGTAGCTTAAGCAAAAATAGAGGTTTATTTTTCTTTCATGTAACATGAAGCCTGATGATAAGTAATTCAGCAGTAGGACCACAGTATCTTCAGGTACCCAGGCTCCTTCCATTTTTCTGTTCCATCATCTTTAGTGTGGCTTCCATCCTCAAAGTCAGCTCATGGTCACAAGAAGGATGCTACAGCTGCAGCCATCATGGCCTCATTCCAGGAAAGAAGAAAGAGGAAAGGAGAAAGACAAAAAGAATGTACTTTCCAACTAAGTCAGCCACTTTGAGATTTTCTAGAAGTTTTACATGATGTAAAAAGAGAATAATATAATACAATAACCCATTTCTAAAACCCCAGTTTAAAGAAAATGATAAAGCGTGAAGTTGGAAGAAGAGAACATTAAAGTATATTTAACTATTTATCTTAAATAAAAGTATCTCAAAAATTCCAATATGACAATGAGAAGAATGTAAATTAAGAGTTATTTTCAGAAAATATTAAATCAAGAATAGTGGAATTAGAGCCAACATTTATCTCCTAATGCATTAGAGAAAATAAATGCAAAGAAGCTAGAATTCATCCACCAATAGACAGGTAAAAAAGAAAGATAGGTAATACAAGATGACAATAAAAACAAAACAACTAGTATAACAATGTGTATAAATGTATTAAATTTCCCTATTAAAATATAAAGATTCTCAGATTTTAGAAAATTCAACTACATTCTACTTATAGGACAATCAACTAAAACAAAGTTAGGAAAAATAATTTTTTAAAAGGATGAGCAAATGCACAGGCAAACAAAAAAGAAATCAGGGATCACGATATTAATCAGGCAAAGCATAAGTCAGAACAATAAAGAATTAAACAAGAAAAAGAGTCTTGTTTTATGTAGAGGGAATCCCAATTTTAGCCTGAGTAAGACTCAGAAATCTCTGAGTGTTTCTTTTTGGATCCCAGAAATCTATGTGAACAGAGGCTGAAGTGTCTCTTGGGAGAGAACTCAAGTTGTGTCTACTGCAGGGGTTGAGATATGGCTTAGTATGTCTTATGATATGATGGGTCTTCCTGTGCCTAAAGTCTCTTTGCCTGAGATTTTAGAAGGCTCATCCTTAGGAGTAAAGAAACCAAGTGCAGTGTGTGCAACCTGGGAAAGAAATCTTAGTCAGCAGAGGTGAAGCAATTCTTAGGACAGTGTGGCAACTATTATTGGGGTTTGCCTTTGGGCCCATTCTGTGTTATTCTTCTAATATAAATCTTGTGGGAAGCATTGAAATTGTAATTAAATATTTAAATGATTACTTTCCAAAAAAAGTGGTGAAAGTAAGAAAGAAGGAAAGAAAGAAAGCAAGCAGCTGTATGTCCTTGAGATCCCTATAACAGAGTGTAACACAAAAGATGAAGAGAGCTATTCATTCACCTCTACTTTGCATTTGGTACCATGCAATTGGATTGGTGTTTGGGAAATATTACTCTGGTAGCAGTATGGAGTGAGTAAGTCTGTAGTTAGAGAGAATAGGCATTTAAAACTCTGTTACAGTAATCTAAGATAGAAGTGAAATTTGGCATCGAAAAGGCTCCATCATAATGTCATTAGTGCACAGCAAAAACAGGGGTGCTTAACAAATAAATGCATGGTTGTATTCCATGGATGCCGGGAAGAATAACAGTGGAACTTCCACTTATGGTCATGATGGAGGAACTGGGATCAGACTTCCCTTCCACTGTAACAAACAAGGTAAGCTTGACAGTTACTCCATATTTCTGCCTGGAGGTGTTTTCTGGATCATGGTTCGATGAAAGGGAACACAAATCTTGCTGAGTTGAATAGACAGACATCAGAGAGAGAGAGATGCTGAAGTAATTATAATTTTCAGGGAAGAACGCTAGAGAAGAGGATGCTACACATTAAAGACACTCCAGGAATTTGCATGGAATTCCCTTTAAATCTGTTGCTGAATCCTCAGCTACCCAAAGCTGGGCAAAGAATGACCAAAGGGTCTTAAACTGAACAATTCCCAGAACTCATGCAGGGCTAGGGTAAGTTAGAGTTCTGACCTTTCAAGATCAAGAGGCCCTATAAATATTTCAGGTATGCAATAGAGACACCAGAAAGGCTTGCTTTAGCAATAGGGTTAAATTAGCCCTAGAGTAAAGTCTATTATAGACCTGTTCTAACAAAGCTTCAACCTTGAAAGAATCAAGCTCGTTTGCAAAAAACTTATCTGCCTGTCACAACAAAGTTTACATTCCTCGAGGGAAGACACAAAAATTCAGAATCCAACAACATAACACTCACAATTTTCAGCATGCAATAAAAAATTATTAGATAATCTAAGAAGCAGGATAATGTGACCCATAACCAGGAGAAAATCAACCATATAAAACAAAACTGGAAGTGACAGACATAATGGAATTAGTAGACAAGAATTTTTAAATAGCTATAAATTTCTGCATGTGCTAAAAGATTTAAAGAAAAATATGAATAGAATGAGGAGGTAAATAAAAGATTTTTTAAATAAAAAGAACCAAATGGAACTTCTAGAAATTAAAAATACAATATCTAAAATGAAATATTCGCTGAATGGGATTAGCAACAATTAGACACTACAGAAGAAAACATCAGTGAACTTGAAGACGTAGCAATAGAAACTATCCAAATAGAAGCATGAAAAGAAAAAAGACTGAAAAAAAATTGAACAGAGGCTTAATGACCTGTGGGACAAGATGAAATTAAAATTCATGTAATGAGAGTCTCAGAAAAGGTGGGGGAAGGAATATTTGAAGGAAAATATTTGAAAAAATAATTGTCAAAATTTTCCAAATTTGATGAACCTACAGATCCAAGAAACTCAATGAGCCTTAAGTAGGATGAACATGCCAAGGCACATCATAATCAAATTGCTGAAGAGCAGTAATAAAAAGAAAAATTTTTAAAGCACTCAGAGTATAAAAACACATTACATACAAGTGAACTCATATAAGAATATCCACAAACTTCTTTTCAGAAACTAACCAGAAGACGATGGAATGACATCTTTAAGTAATCAACCAACCAATCAAACCTATCAACCTAGAATTCCATATCTGGTGAAAATAACTATCAAAAATAAAGGTGAAATAAAGGATTTTTTAGATAAAAGCTGACAGAATTTGTTGCCAGCATATTTTTCAAAGTTCTTTAAGCTAAAGGAAAATGAGACCAGATGAAAACATGAATATACACAAAAGAATAAAGAGTGCTAGAAACAGTAAATACATCAGTAAATATAAAATACTTTTTCTATCGCTTTTAAATTTCTTTAAAAGATAATTGTCTGTTTAAAGGAAAAATAATACAATGTATTATGGGACTTATTGCATATACAGAAACATAATGAGGTGAAAATATGCTTCATAAAGTTCTATAGTATATCTAAAATGATATAGTGTTATTGAAAGGTAAATTATTGTGTATCGTAAACCTTAGAGCAACCATTATAAAGTTAAACAAATAGGTATAACTAACAAGCCAATGGTATTATTAGAATATTAAAAAATACTAAGTTCAAAAGAAGACAGGGGAAGAGGATAAAAGGAACAAAGAGTGGATGGGGCAAATACAAAACAAACAGCAAGGTTGTAGACTTAAATCTAATCATATCAATAATTATATAAAAGTGTAAATAGTTTAAACATTACAATTAAAAGGCAGGGATCATCATACTGGGTAAAAAAAAGTAAGACCCAACTATATGATGCCTATAGGAAATCCACTTTAAATATAAATCAAATACATTAAAACTGAAAGGGTGCAAACAGATTTACCATGCAAACATTAATCAAAAGGATGGAATAGATATATTAGTATCAGACAAAGTATATTTCGGAAGAAATGGTATTAGGAATATTCAAAGATAAAAAGATCAATTCATCAAGAAGACATAACAGTCCTAAAGGCACCTAATAACAGAGCTTCAAAATATAAAACAACAACTGACAAAACTTAAAGGAGAACTAGATAAAACCACAAATGTAGTTGGAGATTTCAATCCTCCTCTCCCACTAATTGATATAACGAATAGTGAGAACATAAATGAGCGTACGGTAGACCTGAACAGCACTATCAGACAAACTGACTTTTGGCATTTATAGAAAATGCTACCAAGAACAGGAGAAATGCATGTGCAACAAGATACATTATATATTGGGCTATAAAAAGAAGTCTCAATACATTTAAAAAGTTTGAATCATACAGAGTATATTTTCTAAACAAAGCACAATTCAGTTAGAAACCAAGAAAAAAAAAGTACATGGAAACTCTTCAAATATATGGAAATTAAACAGTGCACTACTAAATAATGCATGAGTCAAAGAAGAAATTACAAAGGAAATTAGAAAATATTTTGAACTGAATGAAAATGAAAACATGACATGTTAAAATGGGTGGGATGCAGCTAAAGATGTGCCTAGAGAGATACTTATAACTTTAAATGCTCTTATTAGAAAAGAAGAAAGATCTCATCCCAATTACCTAATTTCAACCTAAGAAGCTAGAAGAAGAAACAGAAATTAAGCCTAAGACAAGCAGAAGTAGGGAAACTAAAGAGTGGAAATGAATAAAATAGAAAATAAACGATAGAGAAAATTAATGAAACCAAAATCTGTTTATTTAAAAGGTTGAACAAAATTAATAAACCTCTAGCTAGACTAATAAAGAATAAAAGAGCAAAGGCACAACTTATCAATATCATGAAAGAAAGAGGACATCCTGCAGACCCTACAGATGTTAAGGGAGAAGAAGTGATTTCAATGATGTCATAACAATAAATTCAACAACTTAGATGAATGGGGCATATTTCTCAAAAGACTCATTTTAACTTTTATTTTTTTCATAATATTTCCTCTTTTCTTTTTTAAGATATTTTTTAAAATCAACATATAATTGATTACAATATTATATGTTATAGGTGTACAATATAGTGATTCACAAATTTTAAAGGTCATGCTCCATTTATAGTTAGTATAAAATATTGGCTATATTCCCTGTGTTGTACAATATATCTTTATAGCTTATTTTATACACAATAGTTTGTACTTCTTAATCCCCTACCCCTATAGTGCCTCTCCCCACCCTTCCCTCTCCCCACTGGTAGCCACTAGTTTGTTCTCTTTATCTGTGAGTCTGTTTCTTTTCTGTAATAGTCATTAGTTTCTTGCCTTTTTTAGATTCCACATATAAGTGATACTATACATTATTTGTCTTTCTCTGACTTATTTCACTTAGCATAATTCCCCCCAGATCCTTTCACGTTGTTGCGAATGGCAAAATTTCGTTCTTTTTTATGGCTGAGTAGTATTCCACTGTATATATACACCACATCTTTATCCATTCATCTGTTGATGGACACTTAGATTGCTTCCATATCTTGGCTACTGTAAACAATGTTGCTATGAACATTGGGGTGATTTTATTGAAAGACACAATTTAAAAGTGACTGAAGAATAAATAGAAAATCTGAATTGTCATATATATATTTATATAAGAAATAAAATTCATAATTTCAAAATCTTCTTACAAAGAAAACTCCAGTCCTGGATGGCCTCAATGATGGATTCTATCAAACAAAATTCTACACAAACTGAAAACAATCAAAGCAGGAGGAACACCTCCCAACTCATTCTATGAAGTCAACATTATCCAAATACCAAAAACAGACACAGACATCATAAGAAAAGTAGACCATAGAGCAACATCATTCATGAACCTAGAAGAAGGGCAGTAACACCAGGTAGACATGTCAGTCCTCATAGAATTCTCATGAAAAATTATGGTACTAGAAGATATGGAGCTCACAAGTGGATGACCGGTGGGGCAGAGGGGGCAGTCCAGGGGAGGGAACTTGTTAATGAGCAGATATGAACCCCTGTCCCCTGAGTACTCCTAAATATAACAGAGAGGGACTGTGAGGAAGTCTACAGAGCCTACATGAGTGGGTGGGACCAAGAGCTAGTGAAACTGTGGTATCGTCTGTTAACACGTGCTAAGAAGTTCTGCAAAACTTGGGTTTTATTGACAGAATGCACAGTTTAAAATGAAAGTATAATTTCAAGCATGCTTAGGCACAAAATAATTTTGCATCCAAGATATAGAGCAAAAGCTCTCAGAAATATAAGAATAAATAATCAGAAATACAACTATGGTGAGAAATTTCAATATTCCTAAATACATTTCTAAATATTCAATAAATTTTGTTTATTTTTATCACACCTTGGTGAACCTTTTTGATTTATATATTCACCTTTAATTTTGCCTCAGAAAGCCTTGCTTTTTATTTTCTATTTTCAAAATTATGTCTTTGATTATCTCTTCTGGTATAGATATTCTATATGCATCTTTGGAAACATCTCTAATTTTTCAATTGAATTTTCTTTTTTCTTTTTGTCTTCCACTTTTCTTTTTTCCCATTCCTTAATCCTTGCTTCTTCCCTTTATTTAGGACTTTTTAAAACTCCACTCCCAAGTCTCCCACATTAGTTATTCTTTTTAAATGCTATTGTTATTGTTATTGTTACCATTATATTATTAGCTCTTTGTAATCTACCCTTCACTTAAGCCAGAAACACGGGTGCAACCTTTGATTTTATCCTTATCTCTTTCCCCTCCCATTTTGAATGCATCATCAAATCCTGTAGCTTTAGTCTTCAAAAGATGTCTTAGAACCAACCTTATCTCTATTCTCACAGCTACTCCCTATGTTTGGTTCCATCATTTCTCTTCAGCATTATTACAGAAGCTTTCTAACTGATCTGGACTCCAGCGTGTTAGGACAATAGGCTGATTCCTTAGTTAACCTAAGAAACTCCTGATAATTTTGCCCTTGTCTTCCTCTCCAGACGCATCTCTTACTCTTCCTTCTCTTCGAAGCTGAAGTAATTAGCATTCCTGAACGGGCCCGGCTTCCTCATGTCTTTGCGATTTTGCATGTGCTGTCTTGACATTACCGCCTATACCCCCTTGGCAAGCGCTAATTCATCCCTCAAGATTCAGCTCACACATCACATCCGCTGGGAGCCTTCTCTCATACCGGTCATCCCTCCTTAGTCTGTGTCAGGTGGGGTCCCCCCGACCCCACATTTTCCTCTCTCACAGCCCACATCACATGATACTGTAATCCTCTCTTTACGTATCCGTCTCCCCTACCCCCAGATTGTCAGCTCCTTGGGAACAGCGATTATCATATTCATCTTTATTTCCCTAGCACCCAGCACAAGGCCTAGTATAAAGCGTTTTCGTTGAATAAAAACCCAGAGTGATGCCCCTAATAATTCCAAGTCCTAGATGGACCGCACTCGCACTCACTGCTTAATGCTGCTTTAATCTAGCTCCTACGCTCTGCAATACAGGTCACAGAAAAGTCAGCTACTAGATAAGCTGGGCCTCCAGCTCTGGGCACCGGGTTTGGCACACAGCAGGTACTCAACAGACATTTCTCGAGCTGAACTTGACCGCAATGTATTATTCTGTCCTAAATTGGACCTGTGCATTGAAAAAGGGGCTGGAAGTCAGTGATGACAGTGATGGAAGGCTATTTAACATCCTCCAGAACAGCCTCCACAGGGATTGTATGGATTTTGTTTCGCATGGGGAAGTGAGAGGACTACTGAACAGAATAAACCCGGTGATGCTCATTGGAAAGGTTGTGATGACAAAAGACCTGGTGACTTAGCAAAAGGCATCTGTGGTGGGGTATTTCTGAAGCTGGCCAAATTCAATGTGATGAGCAGCAACGCAGCCACCTCCTGCCCATTCGTGGGGGGTGCATCTAGCAGATGGAAATCAGGTTTAGAGTAGAATCATGTTTGCAGGACAAATAAATAACAGGGTACCAAGCTCCGTCCACCCTGCTCCCTTAACACCTAGACACAGTGAGAGCTCTGAAAGGCATGGTGGTGGCTGGATATTACCAGCCAATGGTGCCTACAATTAAGAGGGTAATTTGGGGCAATCCCAGAGAGGGACTCTCAAAAGCAGATGCAATAACATGGCAATGCTGCCCTATGCAACAGCAGCTGCATCCAGCTGGACCAGGGCTTCTGCTGGGCGACGCCCTAGGGCCATTTTAAGAAATAATAATGAGAACTAGTCAATTATTGTGCAGGAAAGAGAGAGAGAAGGGGTAACCAATAAATCTTTTCCTAAGCCCTCCTTGCTAAAATCTCGAATTACAGAAGAAAGCATTTACTTTCCCTTGTTTTTCTGTTCAATTTTAATTTGATGGTTTTTTTTTTTTTTACTGAGCACCTCCTGGCTGCTGGCAACTGTTGTAGGGGTCAGGGATCCAAATCAGGATGAGACACAGTCTCTGCCATCAGGGAGTTCTCAGTGTGCCCTGATGGTTGGGGCACAGAGGGAGAGGAGCTGGGCTGGCTCAGGGTCTGACACAAACGGAACTATCCAAGAGTCAGAGGCCAGAGCCTGGGATGAGCAGAGAACTCTCCTTTAGGGCACACAGGGTCAGGGCAAATCCCAAGGAGGCTGGACCCACAGGGAAAGGGTTGTCTAAGCCAGTGGATGTGAATGGGACATATGGCAGCTCTGAAAACAAGAGTCAGGCGCCCAGAAATGGGGTAAATAAGGCTGCTGTGTTGGGAGTGGTGGGGAGAAAGCAAAGACCTAAAATTAAGCCCAAACTGGTCAGATCTGAAAGTACTCAGAGCACCCAAGGAACCAGAAGAAGAGGGTCACTACTGCTGCCTTTGGTCTCCTGTAACCTCAGGCAATGATTCCATACCATGTATTAAATTCCTCCCACATGGCTCCTGTCCCAGCGCAGTGAGGAGAGAGACACGAACCATCCAGGGTTAAAGCATTATTAGGTGAGCAAGGAGCTCCTGGTGCTGGGGTGCAGAGGAAGAAGGGTCAGTACAGCCTTCGGGAAGCGATGACATTTGACTAAAGCCTCCTGGAAGGGTCAGGGTAACCTTGGCCTTGGCACAGTCCTCGGAGAAACCGCCCTCCCAGCGCCGGATGTCTGAGTGACTGGCAGTTCTGCTTCGCTCCTTTCCTGAAATTCCGCTCCACCAACTGTTCTGGGGCTGGAACACTGAGATTCTGCGAAGCAGTGGGCCTATTGGAATGCACAGGAAGCAGCATCCTGCCTGCCATCTCCTCTTCTTTCCTTGGGCTGTGTTCCAAGGGAAGGCGCGAACCTTCTTTTCCGTGTCTCCTGGGTGCAACATTTGAATTCCCCTGGGAAACCCCACTAACTCAAAACCCTGTCGTTCAGAATTGGTGATCCTATGAATAGAGATTTGGACTAACTTGTTCCTTGAACTTGAGGTGAAGGACGGATTTTTCTAATTACATAAATAGGGCAAGATTTCATGGGTAATGATGGACTTTAAAGCTATTTTTCAAAGGCTTTAGGAGAAATCAGAGTCACAGAAGAGATCTTGGGTCATTCAACTTAATCACAGGTAGGTTTGGTATCTAGCTTCTGCTTGCATGGTTACATACCTCCTGTGATGAGGAACTCAGCCCTTCCTGAGACAGTGGATTCCATCTAGTGGCAGGTTGATTAGAAGGGTCTTTCTTATAATGAAATATCTCTCTGTGGCCCCTAATCATTGGTCATATTTCTGGCCTCCAGAGCTGCACAGAAAAGATTTGTGCCACAAAGTTGCCCATCAGAGGCCGGCCTGAAGATGAGCTCTCCAGGTCTTCTCTTGTCTGGTTCTACACACAGGCCTGGAGGTCTCAGGCCTCAGGGAGAGATTGCAGACTTTCTGTGTGAGAAACCCTCCCAGGGATGGAAGTGGACAGCAGCTGCAAAGCCCTGGCATGGAAACCTCAGGCCAAGGAAGGACTGGATCAAGGAGGGGATTCCAGGTCAGCTGTGCCCTGAAACTAGGCTCATAGGGGAGGTTAAACAGCTGAAGCTGGAGGGCACAGGGCTCTGGAACAGAGCACTCTTGCAGAAGGTTGACTGCAGGTAACGGAAAGTGGGCAGCTAGGTTACCTGAGCACTCTTTTCCTCTCCTGCCCTCTTTCTTCCCTGGATCCTCACTCTTCCCTTTCCTCACGCTCTTTTTTTCTCTCCAATCACAATTTTCAGCTAACATCTCCATCCCTGACTCTCTCATCTCTGTCTTTCAGCCTCTTATCCTCCTTGTTCCTTATTCCTTCTATGTCGCTCTCTTTCTTTCTGTTTTGGTACTTCTCTCTCTTTTCCTGCCCTTCTGTCTCCATCACTGTTTCTGTGAGCCTCTCTCCCTGCCAAAGATATATTCAAAGAGAATATATTATATACACAAACCATGCTCGACTAAAGCTGCTTGTGAACTGGGCTTCATTTGCCTGCTCTCTTGAGTGCTTTCTGTGAGGCTAGTGACCCTCCCTCCAAATAAAATTCTATTCCCTGCTTCTAAGTGATGGTCTCTTCATCCACTTTGGGATAGTGGAGAACAGGTAATTTCTGCAGCAGGCAAACAGGATAAATAGATGAAAATCCAGAGTCACAAACACAAAATGATTTGCTTCAGGAATTATTTAAATAGCCAGTACATTTACATGTGATTCAATTTATAAACATTAGCTTCACACGCAACCTCTATGTAACTTCCCTCTTACGTATGGTGAGTTCATATATCCGTCTTTAATAAAATGTAAAAAAAATCAGCAAGATGTTTGGCAGCCTGAGTTCTTATTCCTTGGGGAAACTGGAGGAAGCAAAGCCTTTTTCTGAAGGTAGCTTGACATGAAAAAGAAAAAGCACAGATTTTAAATCCTGCCTCCTCAATCCTTTGGGTCTAGGAATGTTTAGACTCTCTGAGTCTCTATTTTCTCATCTGTAAAGTGGGGACAATAAAACAACTTGGCAGGTCTATTGCAAAGAAAAAATGAGTTGATATTTTTAATTCATGACCTTTGAAACTGGTAAGATTACTTGAGAGTTGAGAAGCTAGTGCATCTGGGGTCTTTCTTGGCATTTTCTAATCATAGTTAGCAAAACCATAAAGATTTGGAGACTGTATTTAGGAAGGCCATGGTTCTTTGCAGTAAATTCTACCAGAAGAACTATCATCAGTTCCTGGGATTGAAAGGAAAACTTGTTTGACAAGCTGGGATGTGAAGACATCACTGTAGTACTCTGTTATTGTTAGTTTGGGTTAACAGGTATATTTGAAATGGTATGTTTGGAAGATTATATTCCTCAGAGGCAATAGTTAGATATGAACTTAAAATTTGGAAATTCTAGACTCTGCACCAAAAAGAAGTCGTATCCAGTGATACAGAAGGAGATGCAAATTTCAACAATGAATAGGAAAGGTGAAATCTTGAATTAATTCATGCCAATAAAGAGAGCTGAAGAAGTAACTAACCAGAGAGGAGGCTGAGGGATTGGAGGGAATCCACTGTGGAGAACAGGGCTTTGGTCCAGATGCTGTGGGGACTACAAGGTACTTTGTCAGTTTCCTTGTGAACTAAGAGAGGGGAGCGGCCAGAAACCGGGTGGCAAGATACAGCCAGGGGGCTTCAGAGGACTCTCCCAGAGGCAGTGTCCAACCAACCCTGGAGAAGACCATAAGAGCTTTTAACACGAAGTTAACTTTGAATTCAGAGCCCCTGGAGTGAGTAAAGGACTTGGGATCAATGAAAAGTATTTTACTCAGTTCTGGGACTAAATCCAGGCCAGATTGGTTTAAATAGTCATAGATACTAGTTAATGATTAGAACAGAATGAAATGAACAGAATGAAAGCACGCTAATGATTTCCTTCAGTCCTACCCTAACATGCTAAAAAAAATTCTTTTAAAACATATTTCAAGTGGCTTTCTTTACTCCTTCAGTTTACATTCTCTTCCCGGATGCTGCCAATTGAATATCTGCCCCATTTCTCCAAGACTGATTGTGGCCGCAGGTCACTAGTGGCCGCCATGTTGCTAAAGCCAGTGACCACTTCTCCAGGCTTGTCTTATTTGACCTGTCAGCAGTATTTGGCACAGTTGACCGCTGTAAAATAAATACATTTTAAACATTTATTTTGAAATTTTTCAAACCCATAGAAATTTGCAATGTTAGTCTAACAAACACTCATCTATTGTTTAGCATTTTACCACAGCCGTGATAGCTCTTTCTCTCCGTAAAATTCAACATATTATTATTGTTGTTATTTTTGCTGAACCATTTAAGGGCAAGTTGCAGACATTACAGCCCTTCATTCCTAAATACTTATGCGTGTATTTCCTAAGACCAAGGAAATATATATCATTGATACATCTAAAAGATGGTCCATATTCTAATTTCTCCTGTTGTCTCAATAATTGATATTTATAACAACAATAACAATCAAATTTCCAATCCAGGATCCAAAACATGAGTATGTATTGCATTTAGTTGTCATGTTAATTTTGTTTCCTTTAGTTGGGAACCATCCTTCAGCCTTTCTTAGTCTCACAATACTGACATTTTTTTTTTTTTTGCGGTACACGGGCCTCTCACTGTTGTGGCCTCTCCCTTTGCGGAGCACAGGCTCCGGACGTGCAGGCTCAGTGGCCATGGTTCACGGGCCCAGCTGCTCTGCGGCATGTGGGATCTTCCCGGACTGGGGCATGAACCCGTGTCCCCTGCATCGGCAGGCGGACTCCCAACCACTGCGCCACCAGGGAAGCCCAACACTGACATTTTTGAAGAGCCCAGAGCAATTGTTTTATAGAACATCTGACACCTCTTCATGGTTAGATTCAGAGGATCTGCTCTTGACAGAACTATAAGTTCAGTTGTGTTCTTCTCTGGCCTCACATCACAAGACCCTGTTGTTACTTTTTACCATCATTGGTGATACTTACTTTGATCACACAGTTAAGGTGGAATCCACCAGTTTCCCTCACTGTAAAGGATTTTTCTCCCTTTATATTTAGTAGGTGATCTGTGGGGAGGTACTCTGATCTTAATCCCCAATGAAAGATTTTTAGATCCATTAATGATTTTTACCTGAGCCAATTATTTCAAAGTGTAGAATTTCTTACTCTATCATTCCCTCTATACTTTTTAGTTGGCATTTTACTGTAAGGAAGACTTTTCCCTTCTCTCCCACTTTATTTATTTTGTTGGTTGCTTGCTTGTTTTCTATCAGTATGAATTTATTACCCAGGTCTTGGTTTCTAAATACCAATCTCCAACAAAAGAACTAGGGGTCCTTGGAGAAATGGTAAATTCTAGGGCTGGGGCAGGAAAATACAAGATGAGCCTGGGGTATCTTGTAGTAACAGGAAGTGGAGAAGAGCTGAGAGAGAGAGATGGAGGGAGAGAAGGTAAGACAAATAATGGGAATGTGTCAAAAGGACACAAGAACCAATCTGAATGAGCTCCCAATGGGCAAAACTGGGACAATTTAAGCAACAGAGTACTTTATACTAATATTGGATTATAACCCCCAAATAAAATAAATTTTTATTAGGCTGTACTGATATAAATAAATACTGAACAAATAAATAAGTAGGAGAAAAGACAAATTCTTCATGTAGAAGTCCAAATAATATATGCAAATATTTCCTCCTCAAGGAGATGGAGCATAACTCCCCCCCACAAGTATGCACTATGCATATGACCCTCCAAAGAATACAGTCAGAGAAGGGGGAGGGGAGAGTAACTCTAAGTACAGAAACTGACAGTCACAACCTCAGCCAGGTGATCAAGGTCAACACCAGTAGTGATAAGTCACGTGGATAGTATATACCCTTGATATGATGTGATAAAAATGGCACTTTACCTCTGTGGCCTTCATCCCCAAAACCTATAAGCAGCGTCTAATTATGAGAAAAACCTCAGAAAACTCCCAAGGAGGGACATTCTACGAAATACCTAGCCAGTGCTCCTCAAAACTGTCAAAAACAAGGAAAGTCCGAGCACCTTTCATAGTCAAGAGGAGCCTAAGGAGACATGATAACTAAATGTAATATGGTATCCTGGAAAAGAAAAAGGATATAAGGTAAAAGTCAAGAAATCTGCATAAAGTATGGACTTTAGTTAATAATATGTCAATAGGGCTTCCCTGGTGGTACAGTGGTTAAGAATCTGCCTGCTAATGCAGGGGACACGGGTTCGAGCCCTGGTCTGGGAAGATCCCACATGCTGCGGAGCAGCTAAGCCCGTGCACCACAACTACTGAGCCTGCGCTCTAGAGCCCATGAGCCGCAACTACTTAGCCCGCGTGCTGCAACTACTGGAGTCCACGCGCCTACAGCCTGTGCTCTGCAACAAGAGAAGGAACCACAACGTGAAGTCTGCACACCGCAAGGAAGAGTAGCACCCACTTGCCACAACTAGAGAAAGCCCGTGCGCAGCAACAAAGACCCAACATAGCCAAAAGTAAATAAATTAAATTTAGAAAAAAAAGTCAGTAATGGTTTATTGATTGCAACAAATGTACCTGCTAATTTAAGATGTTAATAATAGGAGAAACTGGGCACAGAGGGTATGGGAACTCTCTGTACTATTTTGCAATTTTCCTGTAAATTTAAAACTGTTCTAAAATAAAAAGGGGTTCTTTTTTTATAAAAAGCTCACATAGTATTTTTAAATGTGTAAGTTTCATTGGATAAAAATAATACTTTAATTTTACTTTTAATATCTTCACTGGAGTATAATTGCCCCACAATGTTGTGCCAGTCTCCTCTGCACAGCAAAGTGAATCAGCCACATGTACACATGTATCACCATATCCCCTCCCTCTTGAGCCTCCCTCCCAACCTCCCTGACCCACTTCTCTAGGTGGTCACAAAGCACGGAGCTGATCTCCCTGTGCTATGCAGCTGCTTCCCACTAGCTATCTATTTTACATTTGGTAGTGTATATATGTCCGTGTCACTCTCTCACTTTGTCCCAGCTTACCCTTCCCCACCTGTGTCCTCAAGGCTGTTCTCTACATCTGTGTCTTTATTCCTGACCTGTCCCTAGTTTCATCAGTACCATTTTTTTTAGATTCCATATATGTATGTTAGCATACGGTATTTGTTTTTCTCTTCCTGACTTACTTCACTCTGTATGACAGACTCTAGGTCCATCTACCTCACTACAAATAACTCAATTTCATTTATTTTTATGGCTGAGTGATAGTCCATTGTATATATGTGCCACATCTTCTTTATCCATTCATCTGTTGATGGACACTTAGGTTGCTTCCATGTCCTGGCTATTGTAAATAGTGCTGCAATGAACATTGTGATACATGTCTCTTTTTGAATTACAGTTTTCTCAGGGTATATGCCCAGTAGTGGGATTGCTGGGTCTTATGGTAGTTCTATTTTTAATTTTTTTTTTTTTTTTTTTTTTTGCGGTGTGCGGGCCTCTCACTGTTGCGGCCTCTCCTGTTGCGGAGCACAGGCTCCGGACGTGCAGGCTCAGTGGCCATGGCTCACGGGCCCAGCCGCTCCGCAGCATGTGGGATCTTCCCGGACCGGGGCACGAACCTGTGTCCCCTGCATGGGCAGGCGGACTCTCAACCACTGCGCCACCAGGGAAGCCCTATTTTTAATTTTTTAAGGAACCTCCATAGTGGCTGTATCAATCTACATTCCCACCAACAGTGCAAGAGGGCTCTCTTTTCTCCACACCCTCTCCAGCATTTATTGTTTGTGAATTTTTTGATGACGGCCATTCTGACCACAGTGAAGTGATACCTCATTGTAGTTTTGATTTGCATTTCTCTAATGATTAGTGATGTTGAGCATCCTTTCATGTGTTTCTTGGCAATCTGTATATCTTCTTTGGAGAAATGTCTATTTAGGTCTTCTGCCCATTTTTGGATTGGGTTGGTTGATTTTTTTATATTGAGCTTCATGAGCTGCTTGTATATTTTGGAGACTGATCCTTTGTCAGTTGCTTTGTTTGCAAGTATTTTCTCCCATTCTGAGGGTTGTCTTTTGATCTTGCTTATGGTTTCCTTTGCTATGCAAAAGGTTTAAGTTTCATTAGGTCCCATTTATTTATTTTTGTTTTTATATACATTTCTCTAGGAGGTGGGTCAAAAAGGATCTTGCTGTGATTTATGTCATACAGTGTTCTGCCTATGTTTTCCTCTAAGAGTTTGTTAGTGTCTGGCCTTACATTTAGGTCTTTAATCCATTTTGAGTTTATTGCTGTATACAGTGTTAGGGAGTGTTCTAATTTCATTATTTTACATGTAGCTCTCCAGTTTTCCCAGCACCATTTATTGAAGACGCAGTCTCTCCAGTGTATATAGTTGCCTCCTTTATCAAAGATAAGGTGACCATATGTGCATGAGTTTAACTCTGGGCTTTCTACCCTGTTCCAGTGATCTATATTTTGTGCCAGTACCATACTGTCTTGATTACTGTAGCTTTGTAGTATAGTCTAAGTCAGGAAGCCTGATTCCTCCAGCTCCGTTTTTCTTTCTCAAGATTGCTTTTGCTATTAGAGGTGTTTTGTGTTTCCATACAAACTGTGAAATATTTTGTTCTAGTTCTGTGAAAAATGCCATTGGTAGTTTGACAGGGATTGCATTGAATCTGTAGATTGCTTTGGGTAGTATAGTCATTTTCACAATGTTGATTCTTCCAATCCAAGAACATGGTATGTCTCTCCATCTGTTTGTATCATCTTTAATTTCTTTCATCAGTGTCTTATAGTTTTCTGCATATAGGTCTTTTGTCTCCTTAGGTAGGTTTATTCCTAGGTATTTTATTGTTTTTGTTGCAGTGGTAAATGGGAATGTTTCCTTAATTTCTCTTTCAGATATTTCATCATTAGTGTATCAGAATGCAAGAGATTTCAGTGCATTAATTTTCTATCCTGCTACTTTACCAAATTCATTGATTAGCTCTAGTAGTTTTCTGGTAGCATCTTTAGGACTCTCTATGTATAGTATCATGTCATCTGCAAACAGTGACAGCTTTACTTCTTCTTTTCTGATTTGGATTCCTTTTATTTCTTTTTCTTTTCTGATTGCTGTGGCTAAAACTTCCAAAACCATGTTGAATAATAGTGATGAGAGTGGGCAACCTTGTCTTGTTCCTGATCTTAGAGGAAATGGTTTCAGTTTTTCACCATTGAGAACAATGTTGGCTGTGGGTTTGTCATATATGGCCTTTATTATGTTGAGTTAGGTTTCCTCTATGCCTACTTTCTGGAGAGTTTTTATCATAAATTGGTGTTGAATTTTGTCAAAAGATTTTTCTGCATCTATTGAGATGATCATATAGTTTTTCTCCTTCAATTTGTTAATATTGATTGATTTGCATATATTGAAGAATCCTTGCATTCCTGGGATGAACCCCACTTGATCATGGTGTATGATTCTTTTAATGTGCTGTTGGATTCTGTTTGCTAGTATTTTGTTGAGGATTTTTGCATCTATGTACATCAGTGATATTGGCCTGTAGTTTTCTTTCTTTGTGACATATTTGTCTAGTTTTGGTATCAGGTTGATAATGGCATCATAGAATGAGTTTGGGAGTGTTACTCCCTCTGCTGTATCTTGGAAGATTTTGAGCAGGATAGGTGTTAGCTCTTCTCTAAATGTTTGATAGATTTCGCGTGTGAAGCCATCCGGTCCTGGGCTTTAGTTGTTGGAAGATTTTTAATCACAGATTCAATTTCAGTGCTTGTGATTTGTCTGTTTATATTTTCTATTTCTTCCTGGTTCAGTCTTGGAAGGTTGTGCTTTTCTATGAATTTGTCCATTTCTTCCAGGTTGTCCATTTTATTGGCATATAGTTGCTTGTAGTAATGTCTCATGATCCTTTGTATTTCTGCAGTGTCAGTTGTTGCTTCTCCTTTTTCATCTCTAATTCTATTGATTTAAGTCTCCCTTTTTTTCTTCTTGAGTCTGGCTAATGGTTTATCAATTTTGCTTATCTTCTCAAAGAACCAGCTTTTAGTTTTATTGATCTTTGCTATTGTTTCCTTCATTTCTTTTTCATTTATTTCTGATTTGATCTTTATGAGTTCTTTCCTTCTGCTAACTTTGGGTTTTTTTGTTCTTCTTTCTCTAATTGCTTTAGGTGTAAGGTTAGGTTGTTTATTTGAGATGTTTCTTGTTTCTTGAGGTAAGATTGTATTGTTATAAACTTTCCTCTTAGAACTGTTTTTGGTGCATCCCATGGGTTTTGGGTTGTCGTGTTTTCATTGTCATTTGCTTCTAGGTATTTTTTGATTTCCTCTTTGATTTCTTCAGTGATCTCTTGGTTATTTAGTAACGTACTCTTTAGTCTCCATGTGTTTGTATTTTTTACAGTTTTTTTCCTGTAATTGATATCTAGTTTCATAGCGCTGTGATCGGAAATGATACTTGATATGATTTCAATTTTCTTAAATTTACCAAGGCTTGATTTGTGACCCAGGATATGGTCTGTCCTGGAGAATGTTCCACGAGCACTTGAGAAGAAAGTGTATTGTGTTGTTTTCAGAAGGAATGTCCTATTAATGTCAATTAAGTCCATCTTGTTTAATGTATCATTTAAAACTTGTGTTTCCTTATTTATTTTCATTATTTGATGATCTGTCCATTGGTGAAAGTGGGGTGTAAAATCCCCTACTATTATTGTGTTACTGTCAATTTCCCCTTTTACGGCTGTTAACATTTACCTTATGTATTGAGGTGCTCCTATGTTGGGTTCATAAATATTTACAATTGTTATATCTTCTTCTTGGATTGATCCCTTGATCATTATGTAGTGTCCTTCTTTGTCTCTTGTAATAGTCTTTATTTTAAAGTCTATTTTGTCTGATATGAGAATTGCTACTCCAGCTTTCTTTTGATTTCCCTTTGCATGGAATATCTTTTTCCATCCCCTCACTTTCAGTCTGTATGTGTCCCTAGGTCTGAAGTGGGTCTCTTGTAGACAGCATATGTACAGGTCTTGTTTTTGTATCCATTCAGCCAGTCTGTGTCTTTTGGTGGGAGCATTTAATCCATTTACATTTAAGGTAATTATTGATATGTATGTTTCTATTTCCATTTTCTTAATTGTTTTTGGTTTGTTTTTGTAGGTCTTTTCCTTCTCTTATGTTTCTGACCTAGAGAAGTCCCTTTAGTATTTGTTGTAAAGCTGGTTTGGTGGTGTTGAATTCTCTTAACTATTGCTTGTCTGTAAAGGTTTTAATTTCTCCATCGAATCTGAATGAGATCCTTGCTAGGTAGAATAATCTTGGTTGTAGGTTTTGCCTTTTCATTGCCTTAAATATGCCCTGCCACTGCCTTCTGGCTTGCAGGGTTTCTGCTGAAAAATCAACTGTTGACCTTATGGGGATTCCCTTGTATGTTATTTGTTCCTTTTCCCTTAATTCTTTTAATATTTTTTCTTTTTGTTTAATTTTTGATAGTTTGATTAATATGTGTCTTGGTGTGTTTCTCCTTGGATTTATCCTGTATGGGACTCTCTGCACTTCCTGAACTTGATTGACTATATCCTTTCCCATGTTAGGAAAGTTTCCAACTATAATCTCTTCAAATATTTTCTCAGACTCTTTCTTTTTATCTTCTTCTTATGTGACCCCTATAATTTGAATGTTGGTGCATTTAATGTTGTCCCAGAGGTCTCTGAGACTACCCTCAATTCTCTTCATTCTTTTTTCTTTATTCTGCTCTGAGGTAGTTATTTCCACTATTTTATCTTCCAGCTCACTTATCCGTTCTTCTGCCGCAGTTATTCTGCTATTGATTCCGTCTAGAGAATTTTTAATTTCATTTATTGTGCTGTTCATCATTGTTTGTTTGCTCCTTCTAGGTCCTTGTTAAACATTTCTTGTATTTTATCCATTCTATTTCCAAGATTTTTGATCATCTTTACTATCATTACTCTGAATTCTTTTTCAGGTAGACTGCCTCTTTCCTCTTCATTTGTTTGGTCTGGTTGGTTTTACTTTGCTCCTTCATCTGCTGCATATTTCTCTGTCTTCTCATTTTGTTTAACTTACTGTGTTTGGGGTCTCCTTTTCTCAGGCTGCAGGTTCGTAGTTCCTGTTGTTTTTGGTGTTTGCTCCCAGTGGGAGAAGTTTGTTCAGTGGGTTGTGTAGGCTTCCTGGTGGAGGGTCCTGATGCCTGTGTTCTGCTGGGTGGGGCTGGATCTTGTCTTTCTGGTGGGCAGGACCACATCCGGTGGTGTGTTTTGGGGTGTCTGTGAACTTACTATGATTTTAGGCAACCTCTCTGCTAATGGGTGGCATTGTGTTCCTGTCTTGCTAGTTGATTGGCATGGGGTGTCCAGCACTGGAGCTTGCTGGCCGTTGGGTGGAGCTGGGTCTTAGCATTGAGACAGAGATCTCTGGTAGAGCTCTTGCCAATTGATATTACATGGGGCTGGGAGGTCTCCAGTGGTCCAATATCCTGAACTTGGCTCTCCCACCTCAGATGCTCAGGCCCGACACCAGGCCAGAGCACCAAGACCCTGTCAGCCACACGTCTGGGAAATCAGATGTTTCCCAAAGGTTCCGATTAATGCTTTTTCTTGTGAAATCCAAGGTCCTCTGGAAGTGGTTCGGTAGTATGAATTGATTGTACTAGATTACTGGTTTACTACACAAGGATATAACTCAGGAACTGCAACAGGGGAGAGATGCATAGAGAAAAGTATGTGGGATGGGTCACAAAGCTTCCATGCTCTTTCCAGGTGTGCCAGTCTCCCCACCTAATTTTTTTAAATAAAAAATTATTGAGGAACTTGAGACATTTCCCCACATAGCTAGTGAGTGGTGAAACTAAAATGAGAATTCAAATTGCCTTATTCTAAATCACATACTACCTGCTATGAAGTGAATTGTGTCCTCCCTAAAATTTGTATGTTGAAGCCCTAACACCCAATTTGACTGTTTTGGAAATAAGACCTTTAGGAAGTAATTAAGATTAAATGAGGTTATCAGGGTGGGTCCCTAATCCAATAAGATTGGCAGCCTTATAAGAAAAGGAAGAGATCTCTTTCCCCCTACCTCATGCACACACCAATGAAATGCCATGTGAGGACAAATCAGCCAACTGCAAGGCAGGAAGGGAGAGCTCTCACCAGAAACTGAAAGCTGCTGGGCCATGACCTTGGATGTTCCAACTCCAGAATGGTGAGAAAATAAATTTCTGTTGTTTGAGCCACCCAGTCAGTGGTATTTTGTTATAGCAGCCAGTGCAGATTACCTTAAAAAAAAATATTGTCATTTATTGAGTTCTATGTCCAAGCACTGTTCTGAGAGCTTTATAGACAGACAATTCTCACAGCAATTATGACAGGTGGTTAAGCAATATTTCTTCCCCATTTTGCAGATGAGAAACCTGAGGCTTAGAAAGGGTAACTTGCTGAGATCACACAGCTGACAAGAATCAGAGGTGGGGTTCCCACTCATGATTATTTGATCTTAATGCCCACTCTTTCAACCACTCCCCAGGATCTATTTGTGGGGAGTAGGGATTTATACTCCAGCTCCTTGAGGACAGAGCTGCTGCACAAATTATTTGGAATTCTCCTGCATGTGAGATTTGTCCCTTCTGCCCCATTTATTAATTTTTCCAGTCATTTATTTCTATCAGTATGGACTTGTGGATATTTATTTTATACATTGTGTTATAATCCAATACTACTTCATTTATTTTGTTATTCAGATTGTTCCAGTTTGGGCCACTGGGAGCTCTTTCAGTGGCTCCTATGTCCCTTTGACATATTCCCATCATTGTGTGTTTGTTTTTGCTTTTTTAGTTAGTTTTTTAGATCACTTCTTTAGTTCCTAGCACTACAAGATCGTCCAGGATTGTCTTGTATATTTTCTGCTCCAGTTCTAGAATCAACCATTTTTCCTAAGAGCCCCGGTTCCTTTTACTGGAGAAGGCTATTAGAAACCAAGACTTGGGCATTAGGTATAGTCATTGCTACTGCTCTGTTTTTGTTTCTAGGCCCTCTCAGTTGACAGAGCAAAAAACATGTGTTTATACTAATCCATGTATAGACACATATCTACAAATATTTCTATATGAAACTTTTGTGTCTATACTAAGCTAAGCATGAGTTCATGGTATGTCTCCCACTCAAATCCATTACCACGTTGATTATTCTACCTTCTTCCTTTGCTTATTTGTAACCTCTCACTGTAACAGTGAGAAACCTCACTCCCACCATCTGCCATCCATTTACTTAATTGTTCAGTTCCAGTGTACATTCTTATTGCTATCAGAATTGTTAACTCATACTCCCATGGGAAACTAGAGTCCAGTGCTTATTTACAGGTTATCTTTTTGTTTGTTTGTTTACCTTTAGTTGTAAAGGTAAACATACACACTTATTTCCAAAGTTACTTAGTTCAGGACCTGTTTCCCCCACCCCCTTCAGTGAAGTTTTTCCATACATTTGTAATATAGTTAGATTGCTTTGTCACATTCTGTCCTAGACCTTGACTTCCTTAAGAATTTGTTTTAATTCAAAAACGTAAAGTTTCCCTTTTTTGTGCTGTAAAGCTCTATGAGTTTGCATAAATGCAATTTGTCATGTATCTACCATTGCAGTATCATACAGAATAGTTTCAGTGCCCTAAAAAC
Organism: Tursiops truncatus; assembly: GCF_011762595.2. Classification (NCBI taxonomy): domain Eukaryota; kingdom Metazoa; phylum Chordata; class Mammalia; order Artiodactyla; family Delphinidae; genus Tursiops; species Tursiops truncatus. The sequence continues at coordinate 153,055,530 of NC_047034.1, forward strand.
TTTTCTGTTCTTCATCCATTCAACCCTCTTCCCAAACCCCTAGCAACCACTGATCTTTTTACCCTTGCTACCTTTGTTTTTTCCAAAATGTTATGTAATTGGGATCATATAGTATGTAGTCTTTTCAGACTTCTCTCATTTAGCAATATGCACTGAAGATTTATTCATATCTTTTCAAGTTCTAAAAAATCATTTCTTTTTATCATTGAATAATATTCCATTGTTATGGATGTATCATTTGTTTATCCACTTACCTATTAAAGGACATCTTGGTTGCTTCCAGATTAGGGCAATTATAAATAAAATTGCTATAAACATTTGTATGCAGGTTTTAGTGTGGATACATTTTCACATCAATAGGGGAAATACCTAGGACCACAGTTGCTGGATCATATGGTAAGATTATGTCCAGCTTTGTAAGTCCTCAAATTTGTTGTACCACTTTGCCTTCCCATAATCAGTTAATGAGAGTTCCTGCTGCTCTGCATCCTCATTAACAATTGATATTGTCAGGTTTTTTATTTTAGCCATTCTAATAGGTGTGTATTGGTATCTTATTTTTGTTTCAGTTTGGAATTCCTAGTGACATAGGATGTTGAGCATCTTTTCATATGCTTATTTGTCATCTGTAATATCTTCTTTGGGACGTTGCTTTTCAGATTTTTGCCCATTTTTAATTTAGCTGTCTGTGTTAGTATTATGTTTTAAGAGTTCTTTGTATATTTTAGATACTAGTCCTTTCTCAGATAACTGTTTTTCAAATATTTTCTCCCATTCTGTGGCTTGTCTTTTCATTCTCTTAACAGTATCTTTTATAGAGCTGAAGTTTTAAATTTTAATAAAACCCAGCTTACTTTTTTATTTCATGGATCATGCTTCTAGTGTTATAACTAAAAACTCAACACCAAACAAAGGTCGTAGATTTTTCTCTCGTTTACTCATTTTGACAACGTAACTCATATGTTAAGTGTTGAATTGTGTCCCGCCAAAAGGAATGTTGAAGTCCTAACTCCTGGTGCCTGCAAATGTGACCTTATTTGGAAATGAGGTCTTTGTAGATGTAATCAAGTTAAGATGAAGTCATTAAGGTGGGTCTTAATCCAATATGATGAGTGTCCTTATGAGAAGAGGGAAACCTGGACACAGAGACACAGGGAGAATGCCATGTGAAGATGGAGATAGAGATTGGAGTGATTCATCTACAAGCAAAGGAACACCAAAGATTGCCAGCCATCACCAGAAGCTAGGAGAGAGGCATGGAACAGATTCTCCCTTAGAGCCCTCAGAAGGAACTGACCCTCTCAATATGTTGATTTTGAACTTCTAGACTCCTGAAATGTGACAGAATAAATTTCTGTTGTTTTAAGCCATCTGCTTTATGTTATTATGTTATGGTAGCTAACTAAAACATCGTATGTGACCACTACCTCAATAAAAATATAGACTATTTCTATGACCCCAGAAAATTCCCTCATTCTATTCCAGTCTATTTCCCACTTAAAGATAACCATTATTCTTATTTCTATCACCATACCTTAGTTTTCCTGTTAAAATATCTTATAAACATAATAATGCAGTATGGGTTTGTTTTTTTCTCAAGCTCCTTTCACCCAGGATAAATGTTTTTTATATTTATCCATGTTGTTACACATTAGTAGTTTCTTTTATTTATTGTTCAGTAGTATTTTTTATTTATATGTTACAACATGTTTATCCATTAACCTATTAATGGACAATTGGGTTGCTTCCAGTTTGTTGCTATTATGAGTAAAGCTGCTACGCCTACTCTTGCACAAATCTTTTTGTGAATGTATGTTTAAATACTTATGAGTAGAATTGCTGGGCCAGAGTGAATGTATGTTTAACTTTATATTCTGACTATAAGTCCTTTATTACATACAGGATTTGCAAATATTTTCTCTGAGTCTGTGGCTTGTTTTTTCATTCTTTTAATAGTGTCTTTCAAAGAATAGAGGTTCTTAATTTTGATGAAGTACAATTTATGTAATTGTTTTCTTTTATGGATAGTGCTTTCAGTGTTCTATCTAAAAGATCTTTGCCTAATCCAGGTTCACAGATTTTTCTCCTATGCTTTCTCTTAGAAGTTCTACAGATTTAAGTTTTACCTTTAGATCTATAGTTCATTTTTAGTCATTTTTAAATGTGGTGCAAGGTATAGATCAAAATTATTATTATTATTAATTTTTTTTTTTTACATATGACCATCCAATTGTCAAAGCACCACTTGTTAAAAAGACTATCTGTCCTCCACTGAATTGACTTTGTACTTTTAAAAACTCAATTGGCTATATTATATGTGGGTCTATTTCTGAACTTTCTATCCTGTCCCATTTATTTCTCTATCTTGAAGCCAATACCACATTATCTTTATGACAATAGCTTTATAATAAGTCTTACAATCATGCAGTGTTAAGTCCTCCCATGCAGTTCTTCATTTTCAAAGTCTTTTTTTTTTGGCTATTCTAGGTTCTTTGTACTTTCATATGAATTATAGAATCTGTTTGTCAATTTCTACCAAAAAAAAATCCTGCTAGAATTTAGATAGGGATTCAGTTGAATCTGTAGATTCATTTGGGGAGAATTACAATCTTAATATAAATTTTTCCAGTATATGAACATGGCATATCTCTCAATTTGTTTACATCTTTAATTTTTCTCAAAAATGTTTTGTAGTTTTCAAATATAAAGATCTTAAACATTTTGTCAGAGTAATCCTTATTTCTTATTTTTGATGCAGTGTAAACACTATTATTTTTAATTTTCAATTTTGTGTTGCTGATATATTAAAATATATTGATTTTTGTATCTTGCAATCCTGTTAAGTTCTTTTACCAGTTCTAGGTCTTTGTTAGCACTTCTACTGCACTCCTGAATAGAGGTGGTGAGAGTGAGCATTCTTGCCTTTTTCATGATGTTAGGGAGAAAGTGTTCAGTCTTTCACCATAATTATGATGTTAACTGTTAGATATTCTCATATGCCCTTTATCAGGTTGAGAAAGTTCCCTTTTTAAAAACAATTTTTATTGAGGTATAGCTGATTTGCAATGTTGTGTTAGTTTCGGGTGTATGGCATAGTGATTCAGATATATATATATATATATATATATATATATATATATATATAATTCTTCAGATTCTTTTCCATTACAGGAAAAGAAACTACTGAATATATTTCTTTGTGCTATACAGTAAGTCCTTGCTGTTTATCTATTTTATATATAGTATTGTATACCTGTTAATCCCAAACTCTTAATTTTCCCTCCCCTGCCCTTTCCCTTTGGTAACCATAAGTTGGTTTTCTGTGTCTGTGAGACTGTTCCTTTTTTGTAAATAAGTTCATTTGTATCATTATTTTAGATTCCACATATAAGTGATATCTTATATTTGTCTTTCTGTGTCAGACTTACTTCACTTAGTATGATAATCTCTAGGTCCATCCATGTTGCTGCAAATGGCATTATTTCATTCTTTTTGATGGCTGAGTAATATTCCATTATATATATATATATATATATATATATATATATATATCACATCTTCTTTATCCATTCCTTTGTTGATGGACATTTAGGTTACTTCCATGTCTTGGCTATTGTAAACAGTGCTGCTATCAACATTGGGATGCATGTATCTTTTTGACCTAGAGTTTTCTTCTTTTCCAGATATATGTCCAGGAGTGGGATTGTTGGATCATATGGTAGCTCTGTTTTTAGTTTTTTAAGGAATCTCCATACTGTTCTCCATAGTGGCTGCACCAATTTACATTCCCACCAACAGTGTAGGAGGGTTCCCTTTTCTCCACACCCTCTCCAGCATTTATTATTTGTAGACTTTTTGATGATGGCCATTCTGACTGGAGTGAGGTGATACCTCATTGTAGTTTTGATTTGTATTTTTCTAATAATTAGTGATGTTGAGCATTTTTTCATGTGCCTGTTGATCATCTGTATGTCTTCTTTGGAGAAATATCTATTTAGGTCTTCTGCCCATTTTTTGATTGGGTTGTTTGGTTCTTGATACTGAGTTGTATGTGAGAAAATTCCCTTTTATTCTTAGTTTGTAAGAGTTTTTATTAGGAATGGATGTTGAATTTTATAAAATTCTTTTTCTGCATCTAGTGAGAAAATCTTATGGTTTTTAGTCTGTTGTTATGGTGAATTATATCTCTTGATTTGATAATGTCAAACTAAACCATTATTCCAGGGATTAAACCCAATGTGGTCATAATTTATTATTATTTTTATATATTGTTGCATCTGATTTACTAAAATTTTGTTAAGAATTTTTGAATTTATGTTCATGATAGAAATTGATCTTTAGAATTCTTTCCTTAATGTTTATCTGGTTTTGATATCAGATTAAAATTGGTCTTATAATGTGAATTGGGAAGTATTTCCTCCCTACCCTTTCACCTTTCTGGAAGAGTTCATATAGAATTCGTATTTCTTTCTGAAATGTTTGCTATAATTAGCCAGCAAAATTATCTGTGCCTGGAATTTTCTTTGTGGAAGGTTTCAGCTAAAAATTCAATTTCTTTAATAAATACAGGACTATTCGCACTATCAATTTCTTCTCGAGTGAGATTTGGTAAATTGAGCTTTCAAAGAAATTTGTCCATTTCATCTAACTTTTAGAATTTATTGACATAAAGTCGTTCCTAATATTCCCCTACTACAATTTTAAAATCTGTAGACACTGTAGTGATATCACCTCTATAATCCCTGATATTGATAATTTGTGTCTCCTCTCTCTCTTTTATTTTTTCCTAATTAGCCTACATGGAGGTTTAATAATCTTAGTGTTTTTCTCAAAGAACTTGCTCTTGGTTTCATTTCTTTTCTTTATTGTTTTGTTTTTTCTTTTTTATTAATTTCTACTCTGATATTTATTTCCTTTTTTCTGCTTATTATGGGTTGATTTGCTCTTCTTTTTCTAGTTTCTTAGAGTGAAAGCTGATGTCATTGATTTGATACCTTTCTTCTTTTCCAATATTGGAGTATAAATTTCCCTCTAAGTACTGCTTTAGCTACATTCCACATATTTTGAGATACTGTGTTTTCATTTTAATTCAGGCCAAAATACTTGCTAATTTACTTTTTGATTACTTTATGACAGAGGGTTATTTAGAACTGGGGTATATAGTTTCCAATACTTGGGAATTTTCTAGGTATCTTTCTGTTATTGATTTCTAACATAATTCCATCATGTTCACAGAATATGCTTTCTATGACTTGAATCATTTTAAATTTATTGAGACATAATTTATGGTCCAGACATATTTTATGTTCTAGCTAGTTTATGTTTTGTTTTAATGTGCACTTGAAAAAATTTGGATATTGTTGTTGTTGAGTGGAGTGTTCTATAAATGCCAAATAGGTCAAATTGGGTGATAGTGTTGTTCAAGTCTTCTGTATCCTTACTTGTTCTATAAATTATTGAGAAAGAAGAATTGAAATCACCAACTATAATTGTGGATTTGTCTATTTCTCCTTGCAGTTCTGTCAGTTTTTACTTCATGTATTTTGAAGATCTGCTATTTGGTGCATAAACATTTTAGATCGGTTTGTCCTCTTGATGAGTTAACCCCTTTATCATTATTAAATTACCCTCTTTGTCCTTTCTAATGTTTTTGTGATGAGATTTACTTTGATTTTAATGTAGCCACTTCAGTTTTCTTTTGATTAGTGATAGCATGGTTGCTTTTATTTTTAATCTATTTGTGCCTTTTTAAACCCATCTATATTTTTAACCCACATACAAGTGGATTTCACATAGGTAGCACACACAGGCATATCTCATTTTATTGCACTTCACTTTATTGCCCTTCATAGATACTGCATTTTTTACAAATTAAAAATTTGTGGTAACCCTACCTCAAGCAAATCTATAAGTACTACTTTTCCAACAACATTATTTTGAATTAAGGTATGTAAATTGTTTTTGAGACATAATGCTATTGCACATTTAATAGACTACAGTATAGTGTAAACATAAATTTTATATGCACTGGGAAACCAAAATATTTGTGTGACTTGCTTTATTATGATATTCACTTTATTGTGGTGGTCTGAAACATAACCTGCAATATATATGACGTATGTCTGTACTTGGATATTGCTTTTTTAATCTAATCCGATCATGCCTACCTTTATTTTTTATTTTTTATTTTTTTTGCCATATGTGGGCCTCTCACTGCTGTGGCCCCTCCCACCATGGAGCACAGGCTCCTGACGTGCATGCTCAGCGGCCATGGACCACGGGCCCAGCTGCTCCACGGCACGTGGGATCTTCCTGGACCGGGGCACAAACCTATGTCCCCTGCATCGGCAGGCGGACTCCCAACCACTGCGCCACCAGGGAAGCCCGATCATGACTACCTTTTAAGTGAAGTGTTTAGACCATTTATATTTAATGTGATTATTGATACAATTGTGTCTAAATATACCATCTTGCTATTTGTTTTGTATTTGTCCTCATTGTTCTTTGCTCCTCTTTTCCTTTCTTCTTTTGGTTTCAGTATTTTCTATGATCTCATTTTATCTTCTTTGTTGGATTATTAGCTGTAAATCTTTGTTCTGTTATTTAGTGCTTGCTCCATGGTTTATAGTATACATCTTTTACTTACCACAGTCTAACTTTAAGTGATATTTTACTACTTCCTGCATAGTACAAGAAACTTCCAAATATATTTTGATTCTCTCTTACCAGTTTTTGTGCCTTATTAGCATACATTTTACTTCGACATATTTTAGGTATCTCATAATAAGTTGTTATTATGCTTTAAACAGATGATTATTTTTAAAGATATTTAAATAATAATTTAAAATCATTATATTTACTCATGTAATACTATTTCCTGTGCTGCTCAATACTCTGTATAGATCAGGGGTCAGAAATTTTTTCTGTAAAGAGCCAGGTAATAAGTATTTTAGGATTTGCAGAATATGTGCTTTCTGTCACAACTACTCACCTCTGCCATTGAAGCACAAAATCTGCCATAGACAGGGCTTCCTTGGTGGCGCAGTGGTTGAGAGTCCGCCTGCCGAGGCAGGGGATGTGGGTTCGTGCCCCGGTCCAGGAGGATCCCACGTGCCACAGAGCGGCTGGGCCCATGAGCCATGGCCGCTGAGCCTGCGCGTCCGGAGCCTGTGGTCCGCAACAGGAGAGGCCACAACGGTGAGAGGTCCGCATACTGCAAAAAAAAAGAAAAAAAAAATCTGCCATAGACAATACATGAATGAGTGGGCATGTAAACTTTATTTACAAAATAGGCAGCAGGTCAGATTTGGTTCATGGACCATATTTGGTTCATGTGGTTATCCCTCTCCTGGGTCATTTATACCTTTTTCCTTTGCTTCATTAATTCCTACCTTCTCTGAATGGGACAAATTCCCCTGTCATATGCTCTCAGATGACCATACACCTTCTCTTCATAAGGACTTATCACTGTTAAAACTTTACATTTATTCATGTGATCACTGGATTGTCTTGCTTTTGCTATAAGCTCCATGGCTGTTTTCTTGTCACTGTATTCTCAACACTTAACACAGCAAATAATTGTTGAATGGCAAAAAAATGGCTTTGTGTGTGTGTGTGGCTAGATGCACAAAGTAGTTTAACCCTACCTCTCACCCTAATTATAAGTCACAGTTGGCAATTCACCATGAAAAAAAAAAGGAAAAAAACTGATATAGGTCTAGGTTTCCATCTGATATCATCTTCATTTTTCTTCTTGAAGAACTTCTTTTTACATTTCTCATTCTGGCAATCTTCTGCTAATGAGTTTTTTTTTCAGCTTTTCTATGGCCAAAAAAACATATTTATTTTGCCTTCACTTTTTAAAGATATTTTTGCTTGGTAAAGAATTCTAGGTTGACAGATTTTTTTTTCTTTCAATACTTTAAAGTTTTTGCACTACTGTCTTCTAGCTTACACTGTTTCTGACAAGAAATCTGCTGTCATCCTTATCTTTATTGCCCTGTATGTAATGTATCTTTTTTTTCTATCTGCTTTTCAAATTTTACCTTTGTCTCTGATTTAAAGCCATTTAACTGTGTTATGTGTTAGTGTAGTCTTCTTCATATTTCCTGTTTTTGGTGTTCATTGACCTTCTCAAATCTGTGGGCTTATAATTTTCATCAAATCTGAAATATTTAGTTACCATTTCTTCAAATGCTCTTCTTTCCTTCTCCTCCTTTCAGGATCCCAGTTACACACATATTTGACCACTTGAAGTTGTCATTGTTGCTTTACTCTTTTTGTTTTTAATAGATCTTTATTGGAGTATAAGTGCTTCACAATACTGTGTTAGTTTCTGTTGCACAACAAAGTGAATCAGCCATATGCATACACGTGTCCCCATATCCCCTCCCTCTTGAGCCTCCCTCCCATTCTCCCTATCCCATCCCTCCAGGTCATTGCAAAGCACTGAGCCGATCTCCCTGTGCTATGCTGCTGCTTCCCACCAGCCAACTATTTTACATTCAATAGTGTATATATGTCAATGCTATTCACACTATGCCCCAGCTTCACCCTCCCACCCCATGTCATCAAGTCCATTCTCTATGTCTACCTCTTTATTCCTGCCCTGCAACTAGGTTCATCAGTACCTTTTTTTTTCTTTTAGATTCCACATATATGTGTTAGCACATGGTATTTGTTTTTCTCTTTCTGACTTACTTCATTCTGTATGGCAGACTCTAGGTCCATCCACCTCACTACAAATAACTCAATTTGGTTTCTTTTTATGGCTGAGTAATATTCCATTGTATATATGTGTCACATCCTCTATATCCATTCATCTGTCGATGGACATTTAGTTTGGTTCCATGTCCTGGCTATTGTAAATAGTGCTGCAATGAACATTGTGGTGCATGTCTTTTATTGAATTATGGTTTCCCAGGGCATATACCCAGTAGTGGGATTGCTGGGTCATATGATAGGTCTATTTTTAGTTTTTTAAGGAACCCCCATACTGTTTTCCATAGTTGTTGTTGCTTTTTTTTTTTTAACTCTTTTTCACTTTGTGTTTCATTTTTGGTAGTTTTTATTGCTATGTCTTCAAGTTTACTATTCATCTCCTCTGAAATGTCTGATCTTCTGTTAATTCCATCCATTATGTTTTTCAACACAGGCATGGTTATTTTCTTCTCTAGAATTTTGGTTTGGGTCTTTCTAACATCTTCCATGTCTCTACTTAACATTCAATCTTTTCTCTAGCTTCTTGAACATATGCAATACAGTCATAATAACAGTTTTAATGTTCTTGTCTATTAATTCTAACATTCAAATCATTTCTGGGTTAGTTTTGATTGATTTTTCTCCTCACTATGGATTTTATTTTCCTGGTTCTTTGTGTGTCTGATAATTTTTTTACTGGATGCCAAATAGTGTGAATTTTACATTGTTGGGTGCTGAATATTTTCATATTTCTGAAGATATTCTTGAACTTTGTTTTAGGATATGGTTAAGTTACTTGGAAACAGCTTAATCCTTTTGGTCCTGGCTTTTAAGCTCAGTTAGGCAGGACCAGAGCAGAATTTAGCTAGGGTTAATTTTTCCCACCTCTAAGGTAAGACTCTACCTGTTATTCCAATTGCTATCACATGACTTATGATGTTTTTCACTCTGGCTAATCCATCCTTGTGTGAGTTGCAAGCACTGTTCCCTCTAAGCTTTTTGGGTAATTATTTTCTTGGTCTCAGATTGTTCCTCACATACACGTGCTGATGGTCACTCAGTCAAATACTCAAGGGAAACTTCTGCAGACTTCTGAATTTCTCTCTGTGTGCAGCTCTCCTCCTCAATACACCGCATTGAGAATTCTAGATGTCTTGGCTTTTCTGGACCTCCAATTTAGACTTTTCAACTCAGGAATATGGTGAGGCTCTGCCAGGGTTCTGTCTTCCTGCATCATTGCCTAGAAATATTCTCCAGGCAGTAAACTGGGTCAATAATAGGGCTATATTTGTTTCCTGTTACTTAGGGATTACTATCCTTCATTGTCTGATGTCCAATGTCTGAAGAGTCATTGTTTCCTACATTTTGTTCAGTTTTTTAAATTTGTTTCAGGTGGGAGGTTAAAACCAGCTCCATCTTGAGCAGAAGTCTCATCAATTCATTTTTAAAAATATTTAATAAAAGAAAAAAATTTTAATATTTTTCCACATAGTTACCATTTCCAGTGTCCTTTATTCTTTCCTTTAGGTCTGAATTTCCATATTGTCTCATTTCTCTTCAGCTTGAAGAACTTTCTTTAGCATTTCTTATAGTTAGTTAGGTATTTTAAAGACGTATTATCTTGTCTTTCATTTGTCTGAAATTATCTTTATTTTACCTTCACTTTCGTAAGGTATTTTCCCTTGATATAGAATTTTAGGTCGGCAGGTGTTTTTTGTTCTTTTTTTTTTTTCTTTTAGCATTTTAATGATGTATTCTGGCCTCAGTTGCTTCTGATGAGAAGTCTGCTATCTCTGACTGCTTTTAAGATTTTCTGTTTATTTGTGTTTTGGGGAAATTTAACTTTGATGTGCCTATATGTGATTTTCTTTGTATTTATCTTACTAGAGGTATGCTGAACTTTCTGAATCTGTGGGTTTCTTTTTTTTTGATCAAATTTTGAAAATACTTGGCCAGTATTTCTCCAAATATTTTTCCAACCCTCTCCTTCTGGGGCTGCAGTTGTTCATTTGTTCAGCCACTTGATGCTGTCTCACAAACCACTGAGGCAATGTTAATTGTCTTTCAACCTTTTTTCCCCCTCCATGCTTCAGTTCAAATCATTTCTATTGAAATGTCTTCCAGTTCACTGATCCTGTCCTCTTCTTTGTCCAATCTACTATGATATTTTCTAATGAATATTTTTAAATTTCTGATGTTACATTTTCCAGTTCTAGTATTTCCTTTTGATTTTTAATAGTATTCATATTTCTTCTCAAATTCCCCATCTCTTCACACATTAGATATACCTTTTCTTATAGATTTGTTATCACATATATCATAGTTATTTTGATGTTCCCTTCTGATAATTTTGGTATCTGGTTCATTTGTCACTTTGTTTTTGTCAACTGATTTTTCTTTTCACTGGGTTATATTTTTCTGTCTCTTCACATGTTTAATAGTTTTTGTAAAAATTGTGTGTGTGTGTGTGTGTGTGTGTGTGCACGCTACTCTTTATATTTTATTGGGCAGGAGTTCACTTTCAATTATATAATTGGTTTTCTCTCTCAGAGTTATACCATAATTAAGTGGGATAATTTCAAGTAAAACATACAGAATAACACGTATAAAACTATTGAAACTTGACTAACCATTCTGACCAGCATTCACTTAATGGATGAAAAACAAAACAAACACTCCAAAAAACCCAACTATACCATTTATTACGATTCTGTGGCCACTTCAAAAAGAAAAAAAATCTCTTTTTCTCAGAATTCCAGCTATTGTTTTCCCCGTGGGCTTCTTGGAATCTCATCCACTGTTTCAGGGTTTAAGTGTCAGCCAAGGACTGGAGTGGGGGCTCTTCTCACTATGGTTCCTTTCTTTCTGGGATTTCCCCCCACCCTGCTTTAATTTCCAACCACTCTGGCAAGTCCAATATTCATCCTCTGAATCCTCAAGCCAATATGATTGCAGCTTTCTGCTTGAGCTCTCTCTGAAGTGCCCCAGCACACCACACAGACTGGAGATTGCCCTCGCATGAAAAGCTGCATAAATGGATATTGCCTTGTGTGGTTCCCTTCTTTCAAGAGTCAAATCACCTCTAGTTTCTGCCTGATTAGGGTCATTTTCCAGTACCTTCAAACAGTTCATTTTTTTTCTGTTTTGCACAGAGTTTATAATTACTATTGGTAAGATAGCACAAAACAAACTACTACTACCCTAAGTTGTAAGTCTCCCAGTTACTTGTTTTTAAAATGAGGATAATATGTACTTCATAGGTTTATTTTTCCTCTGTGCAAGAATTAAATAGGAATATATTGAATATATACATATATACATATTCTTGTATACATATATACATATGCAAGAAATATTAGTTTCCTTCTCTTTGTGTTGAATTGGCATTGGCTTCCTTTTATCTTCCCCTTGTTAGCCCTTGCTTTGCTCTTTGGCTCCAACCTATATAGGATAATTTCTTTCCCATGTGGCAGCTTGTCAGGGATTTGGTAACAGAGATCACATTTTGTTCCTCCAAGTCTCCTTTATCTTCAGGCCAAAAACCCCAGTTCTTCCTGCCATTTCTCAGGCCACAGTTTTCTCCCCAGGGGGAAAACTGTGGAATCTCTTTAGCCACCCTATTTCTTTTTTATTTTTTTAATTGGAGTATAATTGTGGAATCTCCTAAGTTCAAGCTCCAGCCCTGTCATTTATAAACTCTATAATTTGAGGGAGTCAACTTATCTTAACTCTATAAATTGAGGGAGTCAACTTATCTTCTGAGTTTCAATATCTCCTTTTGGAAAATGGCATAATAATCCCTATCCAGTGTGTGCCTTACAAACCCAGACACCTGAAACTTTAGCTACTGTTGGTGGGAGTCTGAGGCAAGGTCTCCACTGCCCAGGTTTCTGCTGGCACTGATGGAGGGGTCTGGGCTCCCTTCCTCTGATGGTCTTGGTGGTGGGGAAGAAGAGGAGAAAGGAAATATTAAACCATAATTCAGTCTCTCTCCATCAGGGAGGCCTGAGGATAGTTTTCTCTTGAATTACCAAAGGCCATCATATCTTCCTGTTGCAAGTTTCACTTTTCTTCCAAAGACCACACAGCCTAATCTCACCTGAGAAATGCATATTCTTCCTGTGATTATAACTTTGACTCTGTTTTTTATAAAATAACACTGGTCTTATCATGCCATAGAATTATTTTCCTCCCTCCTGAGCATCTCTGTCACTAGTGTCACCACACTAGTGGTGGGGTGGGGGGGCGGCTTAGATATGATCACCTGTGCAGAGCCACCAGAGAAAAGGACTGATGTGGGCACTTTTTTCTGAAACATGGACTCAGCTCTAGAGGCAAAGACTTGAGCTCAGATCACCTTCTTGCAAGTCAAGGACTCACTGCCCCTCATTGAGCTGTGTCCTGCCTGGCTAATACCTGTTTACTCACACAGCTTCCACAAAAGGTCACTGCCTTCCCCCAGAGGTGCTTGTTTGCATGTAACAGAGCTACAAAGTGACCCTCCTCTCCTCCAGCTCAGTTCAGCCCTAGTCCCAGCCCAAGTCTAAGTCCCAAACAGAATATTCAAGAAATACACAAGTTACACTCATCTTGCTATTTTCTGAACATGCTATTTTCATGTCTTGCACCTTTCCAACTGCTATTATTGTGTCTAGAATGCCTTCATCCTTTCTATCTGGTAAGGTTTTACTCATTTTTCAAGTCCCAACTCAAATAGCATGTGCTCTGTGAAGGCTTTCCTGACACCTCTCACCTCTACTAATCTGTTCAGGTGTCAGAATTCATTAGGATTTGTTTCTGCTAACATAATAAAAAAAAATTTTTTTAAAGCATGACAGTAGTTTAAGAAAGACAGGACTCTATTTCACTTTCACATAGTAGAATTCAGAAGGTCAATAATCCAAGGCTAGTACCATGGCTCCCTGGTACCATTAGGGATTCAGGCTCCTACCTTTCTGCTTTGCAATCCTCAGAAGGTCACTTCATGGTTCAAGATAGCTGCTGGAGCCACAGATCATGTCTGTATCACAGCTGGAAGAAGAAACAGTAGAAGGACAAAAAATGGATTTTCCTGCTAATCATGTCTTTTTTATGTTAATGTTATGAATTACATGAAAAAAATTTTCCATACATTAAACCAACCTTGAATTCCTGAAATTAATCCAACTTGGCCAAATGTATTAGCATTTATACTCATTGCTGGATGCCACTTGCTAATGCTTTAAGATTTTTGTACCTGTGGTTCATAAGTGAAAATGATCTGTAATTTACCTTTGTCATGCAGTCCTTGTCAAGCTTTGGTGTGATGATTATGCTAATGTCATAAAGCAGGTAGAAACTACTTCCTTTTTTTCTGACACTTTGGAATGTTTATGTAAGATTGGAATTATTTGCTCCCTAGAATGTTTGGTAGAATTCACTGATAAAACTTCTGGACATGGGCACTTCCCTGGTCGTCCAGTGGTTAAGATTCAGCACTTCCACTGCAGGGGAGTACGGGTTCCATCCCTGGTCAGGAAGTTCTGCATGCCATGCGTTGTCACCAAAAAACAAACAAACAAACAAACAAAAAACCTCTGGACCTGGAGTTTTCTTTATAAGACTATTCTGGTTTTCTATTTCTTCTTGATAAGTTGTGTTTTCTAGGAAACACATGATTTAAATTTCATCTAAATTTTCTTTAATATATTCTATCTTTTTGTCTGGTTCTTCCATCTACTGTTTCTGCTGCATTCCAGATAATACCTTCAGTTCTGTCTTTTGTTCATTGATTCTTATTTTTTATTTTTGGGTTTTTCTGTGATTCTTCAAATCCACTTGCTCTTTTCTGATGTTTTCCAGCATTTAGCATCTTTATAGATTTATAGCTAACATAAAATAAATGACACATGTTTATAGTTTACAATTTGATGTTTTAACCTAGGTATACACCTGTGAAACCATCACCACAGTCCAGAAAATGAACAAATACATCACCCCACAAATTTTCGCTGTTCCCCTGTATAACCCCCTTTTCTGTTCCTCCTTGCCCACCTCCCATTCCCAGGCAATCACTGATCTGATTTCTGTCACTATAATTTAGTTTTCATTTTTAGAATTTTATATCAATGAAATAATGTCATAGGCACTCTTTTTTGTTGTTGTCTGGATTCTTTCATTCAATATAATTACTGTGAGATTTATTTATATTCTGACAAGTATCAATATTTCATTCCTTTTTATTGCTGAGTGTATTCTACTTTATGACTATACAAAAATGTGTCTTTTCATTCACCTCTTGGTGGCCATTTGGGTTGTTGCCAGTTTGGGGCTATTACAAATAAAGGTGCTATGAGCATTTATACACAAGTCTTTGAGTGGACATATGCTTTCAATTCTACTTAGTACCTGCAAATGGAATGATCAGGTTATATGGTAGGTGAGTGTTTAACCTTTTAAGAAACTGCCAACTGTTTTCAAAGTGGTTCTACTATTTTACATTTCTGTCAACAGCATATGAGGTTCTGGTTGTTCCACATCTTTGCTAATACTTGGTAGTTAGTCTTTTTAGACAGTCCAATAGATGTGCAGAGGTATCTTATTACAGTTTAAATTTTCATTTTCTTAATATCTAATGAAGGTGTATCTTTTCTCTTTTTTTTCCTGATCAGTCTGGCTAGAGAGTTATCAATTTTATGATCTTCTCAAAGAACTACCTCTTCATTTCACTATTTTCTCTATTGTTTCTGTTTTCTATTTCATCGATTTCCACTCTGATTTTTATTATTTCCTTTCTTATGTTTCTTTTAAGTTTCATTTACTTTTTGTTTTCTAGTTTCTTTAGGTGGAAGCTGTGGCTGTTGATTTGAGACCATTCTTTTTAATATATGAGTTTAAAGCTATAAATTTCCCTCTTAGTACTCCTTTAGCTACATTTCATAATTTTGATATGGTACATTTTCATTTATATTCAGGTTAGATCAAAATACTTTCTAACTTTCTTTTTTTTTCCTTCTTCTAGCCATGGGCTATTTAAAGTATGTTATTTAACTTCCAAATATTTGGAGGTTTTCTATGTATCTTTCTGTTATTGATTCCTAATTGAACTCAGCTGTGCTCTGAGAACATAATTGGATGAATTGAATTCTTTTAAATGTATTGAGACTTGTTTTGTGTTCCAGAATTTGGTTAGTCATAGTGAATGTTCCTTGCACACTTGAAAAGTATATATATTCTTCTGTTATTGGGCGGAATATTCCATAAATGTCAATAAGATTGTTCATAGTACTGTTCAAGTCTTCTATTCCTTTATTGATTTTCTATCTATTGTCCTAACAATTCCTGAGAGAGGAGTACAGAAATATTTGACTGTTATTGTGGATTTGTCTATTTCTCTTTGAAATTCTATGTTTTTACTTGAAATATTTTGTTACTTTGCGATTAAGTGCATAAGTATTTAGATTTGCTATGTCTTCTTGATAAATTGTCTCTTTTGTCATTATAAAATAATGTTTTTTATTCCTAGTAGTATTTTTTGCTTTGAAATATACTTTGATATTAATGTAGCCACTCCAACTTTCTTTTGATTAGTGTTAGCATAGTGTATTTTTTTTATCCTTTTATTTTTAATACATTGTGTCTTCATATTTAAAGTGGGTTTCTTACAAGCAATTGAATCTTGTTTTGTTTTTTATCTAATCTGATCATCTCTGCCTTTTAATTGGAGTCTGTAGACCATTTACAAATTTAGTGTTTTTATTTACATTGATTAGGTTTAAATCTATTAACTATTTTTTTCCATTTATCCCAGTTATTCTTTGTTCCCTTGTTCCTCTTTTTCTGCCTTCTTTTGAATTATGTTTTTATGATTTCTTTTATCTCCTTTGTTTGTTTATTAGCTGTAATTCTTTGTTCTGTTATATTAGGACAAGCATACCTGCATACCTCATTTTATTGCACTTTGCTTTATTACACTTCACAGATGCATTTTTTTTTTTACAAATTGAAAGTTTATGGCAACCTTGTGTGGAGCAAGTCTATTAGCACCATTTTTCTAACAGCTTTTTCACACTGTGTGTCTCAGTGTCACATTTTGGTAATTCTAACCATATATCAAACTTTTTCATTATTATTATATTTGTTATGTGATCTGTGATCAGCGATCTTTGATGTTACTACTACAAATTGGAGTCTCAGGTGATGGTTAGCATTTTTTGGCAATAAAGTACTTTTTAAATTAAAATATGTACTTTTTTTTAGACATTATGCTATTGCACTCTTAATAGACTATAGTGTAAACATAACATTTATATGCACTGTGAAACCAAAAAATTTATGTGACTCACGTTATTGCGATATTTGCTTTATTGTGGTGGTCTGGACATAAACCTGCAATGTCTCTGAGGTCTACCTGTAGTTGATTTAGAGTTTACAGCATACATCTTTACCATCACATTCTACCTTCAGAAGGTATACTACTTTACCCATAGTGTAAGAACCTTACAAACGTACTTCCAGTTCTCCCCATCCCAGCTTTTGTGCTACTCTTGTCATGTATTCGACTTCTATATCATACCTCACAATGCATTTCTTTTTTTGCTTTAAGCGGTCAATTATCTTTTAAAGATATTTAAATAATAATAGTTATGGATTGCCACCTCTTACTAGAGTTTCGTTTCAGGGAATTTTTAGCTATTCTGTAGCTCTTTCTCTATGCTACTCTTAGTTTTTCTTTACTGCTTCGCCCCAAGGCTAGATACAAAATCTTCCATTAATTCCTTCAAAGAACATTCAGGACAGTAAGGGTATGTGTGTGTTGCAGGGGGAGGGACGGTGTCAGGATGGGGGAAGAACATGTGTGAGGCTAACAAAAGTAAAGGAAAAATTAAAACTGGATATCAGATATACCTATTCCTAGGGTCCATCAACTGTGCCCTCCATTTTGGTCATCCTTGGCCACCTCTGCTTCTCACTCTAGAACTACTTCTAGAACTACTGCCATGTTCTGGGCCAACTTACCTCCACAGATGGGAGGCCCCTTTGACCACATCCTTCTCCATGGACTTCAAGCCCTGGAAAGACAGTGAGATCCTCATTTCCCCTAATCCGAGGCCCACTTCATTTCCTTCCCAGGGGATTGACAGTGAGAACCTCCAACTCTTACAGACTAGATAGATACCCTCCCTCCATTCCCAAGGCAAGGAAGGACCCTATGGCCTGGCAGTCAGTCACAGGGTCACCAGTATATTTCCCAAAGACTATGTAAATCCCCTCTACTTCCATGTCCCCTCTACTTCCACATCCAATGCGGGATGAAAAGAACATCAATCTTGTACATCCCTCCTTATTGAATATAGGCTCATGATCTCAATAGCATATATTTGAAAAAAATACACACACATCTCCCAAGAAATGAGTGAAGACATTGTTGGGTAGTCCTTTAAATGTTTACTTTTAGAAAAATAGTCTCTCCACAAAGTCCTGGTCCCACTAAAGATATAGCTGATCCACAATATTGAATGGAACACTCAACATCTCAGCGTACATTTGGACCATGGAACCAGTTGAACAGTGGGCATATCTACCGCCCTTGCATCTGCAATACAGTGTGGTGGTTAAGAGTATAGACTGAAAGGCCTCCCCTTAATGGCTCTTCTCAGAATGAAAGGAAGGTCTTCTCGAAAAAAAAATTCCTGTTTCCCTCTAGAAGCAGACACTTTTCATGACTTCCAAGTGAAAGTTTCCCAGCCCTACCAATTTTAAAATCTAAAACTAACTCTAGGTAAACTTTCTGCTAGCAACCTTAACCTAATATCTCCACTCTGTGGAGGTTTGAGACAGAACACTATTAAAATCTCTAATCATCATTGCCACTAAATGTACACAGGAACTAGAACATGACATTACTTGCCTTACCCAGAGTGCATTTGAGAAAGTCTGCTCAACCTCAAAAGGGTTGTCTCATGTTCTGCATATTCCTGCCTTTCCTTTTCCACAGCATGTATTTGGACCAGGTCTGGACACTTGTCCCAAGGCCAGTCATGGGCCAATGAAACCATATTACTCCAGAATTTAAATAAGAATCAGCACTTGGTAGGTAATGATGGGAATTTGAGTTCAAATATACAGTTGAGGATAGAGTAGGTTCCATATGCAATACCTCACGCACTCTGAAGTTATAGGGAGCAGAAGTCACAAAGGCAGCAGAGGGAACAGGCTAGTAGGAGAGGATAACAAAGCAAGAACCATGTTTTCCCTGGAAAGGAGACGAGGAGAGAGATGCTGCCTCCATTCCTAATATCACTGACCCCACTTGCAGGCCCAGCTGTTGCTTTTGCCCTGGATCCTGTGACATCTCTCCATGTGATGTGATTTTTCCATCCAAACCTCACTCTCCCACTCTTAGTTTTATTCCATGTAGTGTGAACAACAAAAAGAGGGCATCTCCCACCTCCCTAACAGTAAGAATAGCCTTAGCCTAAGTCCTGGCCAAAGAAACTTAAGTGGAAATTGTTGGGTTGAACTTCCTGAAAAGCTCTTAAAAAGGGCTTAAATGCAGCTAGAATGTACTTTTTGCCCTTCCCACACTCCTTCTAACTGCCACCTGGAATGCAGAGTTGATGGCTAAAGCCCTAGTTTAAGGGTGGACTTCTTAGCTAAGAATGGAGGAGCAGATTTTCATCTCTGATGACAATCAGGCTGCTATACTAGCCTGAGATTTCCTGCCTCTCAATTTCTTTTAATGAGAGAAAAACAAATTTTTCATGCCAACTTTGCTCCACTGAGAGCTAGAGGCAGTCAGCAATACAGGTCCCTCACAGAGCCAGAACTCCCTCAGCAAATGGTCCGTGCTAAGCGTATGTTGGTGGCCTATGAGCTGAGACATGGGCCCTCCCTCACTGTGGTCACTGCCTTCCAAGACCCCATGTCCACCGAAGAGGTGAAAGAGCAGATGCTGACCACCTAGAACAGAAACAGAGCTACTTTGTGGAGTGGCATCAAGGTGGCTGTGTGGGGCACCCTCTTCGAGGGCTCCAGAGGGTCACATGAGGAATTCCTTCTTGGGGCCTCAAGTTGGCATCCATGCTATGGACAACAACACCACTATTCATAAGTTTTAAAAACTCATCTGGGAATGGTTTTCTGTAATGGTCATGTCAAGCCTTCCTTCACTAGTTTATAGGAAAAGGGATGGATGGGGTGGAATTCACAAAAGTTGAAACTGACATGATGATCTGGTGTTGTAATACCAGCAGTATGAAGAAGCTATAGCTAATGACAGAGAAGAAACTTTTATAGATGGTGAGAACACCATCAATGAATAAAGGAGACTTCCTGCCTCTAATTCTAAAAAAAACATGGTATTTCTTTAACTCTTTATAACCCTTTGAAGACTTGAGCATCTTCAAACTTAATGGCCACTGAGTCTAATGACTCACATGTTTCTAAATAAGTTTATATAGGACCCTCAAAGACATGGGAAAATTGAAATAGCGGCCATCTGGAATATAGGAAGTACACTAAAATAGCAAGAGATTGGCAACCCCACCAAACTGATCAGATGATGAGGACCTTCTAGTACAGGACTTGAAAGATCTGGTGGGCCATAAAAGGCTAAATAAATAAGCCTTATTTTCCATTAAGCCATGTCTGAGATTTAGCATGGAGTGTAGTTAAAATAATTAGTACTATTTTATCCCTTTTGATGAAACCCTGAAGTTGTACAGGAATATCATGTCTTGAATATGCAATGCTAAACTCTGAAACAATCTTTTCATAATAAAATACTAAAAATTATAAAAAACAGTTTGCTAAAAAAAAATTAATTGGTATTATCTAGTAGGATTGAAAGTATGCGAATCCAAATGATGCAACCAGCAAGGGCTTAATTTCCAAAATATACGAACAGCTCATACAGCTCAATAACAAAAAGAAACAGGATGAATTGGGATATTGGGATTGACATATACACACTACTATGTTTAAAATAGACAACTAATGAGAACCTACTGTATAGCACAGGAAACTACTCAATGCTCTGTGGTGACCTAAATGGGAAGGAAATCCAAAACAGAGGGAATGTATGTATATGTATAGCTGATTCACTTTGCTGTACAGCAGAAACTAACACAACATTGTAAAGCAACTATACTCCAATAAAAACTAAAAAAAACAAAAACAAAACCCAATCAAAAAATGGGCAGAAGACCTAAAGTGACATCTCTCCAAAGAAGACATACAGATGGTCAACAGACACATGAAAAGATGCTCAACATCACTAATTATTAGAAAAATACAGATCAAAACTACAGTGAGGTCCCACCTCTCACCAATCAGAATGGCCATCATTAAAAAGTCTACAAATAACAAATGCTGGAGAGGGTGTGGAGAAAAGGGAACCCTCCTACACTGTTGGTGAGAATGTAAATTGGTGCAGCCATTATGGAAAACAGTATGGAGTTTCCTTAAAAAACTAAAAATAGAGTTGCCATGTAATCCAGTAATCCCACTCCTGGACATATATCTGGACAAAACTATAATTCAAAAAGTTACATGCACCCCTATGTTGATAGCAGCACTATTCATAATAGCCAAGACTTGGAAACAACCTAAATGTCCATTGACAGATGAATGGATAAAGAAGATGTGGTATATATATATACATATACAAGGGAATACTACTCAGCCATAAAAAAGAATGAAATAATGCCATTTATAGCAACATGAATGCAACTAGAGATTATCATACTAAGGGAAGTAAGTCAGAAAGAGAAAGACAAATACCATATGATATCACTTATATGTGGAATCTAAAATATGACACAAATGAACTTATCCATGAAACAGACTCATAGACATAGAGAACAGACTTGTGGTTGCCAAGGGAGAAGAAGGGGTGAGGGAGGGATGGATTGGGAGTTTGGGATTAGCAGATGCAAATTATTATATACAGAATGGATAAACAACAAGGTCCTACTGTATAACACAGGGAACTATATTCAATATCCCATGGTAAACCATTATGGAAAAGAATATGAAAAAGAATGTGTATATATGTATAACTGAATCACTTTGCTGTACAGCAGAAATGAACACAACATGGTAAATCAACTATGCTTCAATAAAATAAATTTTTTAAAAAAGTATGCAAACCCCATAATCATACAATTCCCTCATAAGCATATGCCCTAGAGCAGGGGTTAGCAAACTTTTTCTGAAAAGGGCAAGATAGTGCACATTGTCAGTTTTACAGGCCATGTAGTCTCTGTTGCAACTTTCAACTCTGCATTCATAGCATAAAAACAACCATAGACAATATGTAAACAAATGGGCATGGCTACATTCCAATAACGCTTCACAAAACTAATGCTGGGCCAGATTTAGACCAAGGGTTATAGTTTGTCAACTCCTACTATAAAAACTCATGCAGATGTGTACCAAAATATGGGGACAAGATTATTATTGCAGTATCATTTGTAATAGCCCCGAACTGGAAACAACCCAAACCCAAATATCCATCAACAGGAAACTCAATAAATAAATCATGGTATATGTATCAATAGAATATCAAACAGCAAATCAAATGACCTCTCTGTACATATAACAACATTTTTTTTTTTAAGATTCATGAGTGAATCTTAAATGTTGAGCAGAAGTAGCCAGACACAAAGGAATACGTGCTGTATTATGTTTGCTTTGGTGAAACTAAACTATTGTCTAGGAATGCTGTCACATAAAGCAAACTGGCAGCTATGATGAAAGTCGGAAGGCAAAAACAGGCTCAGAGCGGAGCTTTGGGTGCTCTCACCATCCTATTTCTTGACTTACCTGATGGTTACATAGATAGTCACTATTCAATGTTTTATAGAAGTTGTACATATATTGTTTTGTATGTGTGTAAATTCCATAAGAAAAATGTGAGTTTTTTAGTTCTTTCCATCTATAAAATACTACAGGGCTTCCCTGGTGGCGCAGTGGTTGAGAGTCCGCCTGCCGATGCAGGGGACACGGGTTCGTGCCCTAGTCCGGGAGGATCCCACATGCCGCAGAGCGGCTGGGCCCGTGAGCCATGGCCGCTGGGCCTGCGCGTCTGGAACCTGTGCTCCGCAACGGGAGAGGCCACAACAGTGAGAGGCCCGCGTACTGCAAAAAAAAAAAAAAAGAAAAAAAACTACAGACATGACAAGTGTTAATGATATGATGTCTGAGTCTCTCTTGAATAAAAGAGGTACTCACGGTTTTCATTTTCTGGGTAAGAGCAGGCTCCTGTCTTGTCCTATATGCTGTGAGCTGAGGTCGACCAGCAGTACGAACCAATCAGAAGCGTATTAGCCAGGGCTCTGTATCTGTGTCCTTTCACGTGCATGAAATGTAATTTCTTAGTAGTTCATATACCTTTTTTTAATTAAAAAAATTTTTTTATTGGAGTATAGTTGCTTTACAATGTTGTGTTAGTGTCTACTGTACAGCAAAGTGAATCAGCTGTACGTATACATATATCCCCTCTGTTTTGGATTTCCTTCCCATTTAGGTCACCACAGAGCACTGAGTAGAGTTCCCTGTGCTATACAGTAGGTTCTCATTAGTTATCTATTTTACACATAGTATCAATAGTGTATATATGTCAATCCCAATCTCCCAATTCATCCCACCTGATATGCCTTTTATTTTGTAATCTGCAAAATACTAATGTGCAAACTCTTGAGAAAACGTCTGCATCATTTCTGTAAGTGAAATCAGACACTGACTACATGGTATTCTGGAGTAGTTGGGGTCTGTAGTTGTCTTCCCTATTTCACTCTGAAAAATATTATGAAATTGAGAAGTGCTATCTTTGATAGTGTCTCCTGGGAGCAAAGCACGTGATGAACAGGCTTCCACCGTGGAAGAGATGGGTGAGGAGGTTAAGTAAATTTCTTTGTGTAGTTTCCATTAAACTTCAATCAGAGTTACCGAAAGAAATTTCCTCCGGGTGGCTGCGAATACAGGTATTGGTTTCACTTTAATAAAAGTCATAACTGATCTCTCTGAGGTCTCTCGTGGAATGAGCTCAGCAGAATTCAGACAGGTCCTTCAGAGGGAAAGCGCCCACTTAAACATCGCATTATCCTAATAATCCCATTCCAGAGCTGCCGTCCCATTATTTTAAAGGTCTTCATTTGCAAATTGTGGTATTTGAAAGTTTTCTTTTTATATTATTGCAGAAAGCGGGGACGGATCTTTCTGAGGGCCCCTTACCTATTTACACACTTCCTCTGCTTCCAGACCTGCATAAGACAGCATTGTGGGTCATCCAGGCTGCCCGGAACCTTTGCGTCATCACTTTGATTAAACCACCCGTTTAAAGTGACACCTACTTCAGAGGTAAGACTGATTTTTAATGAGATTTGTTAAGAAAGGGAAAAAAAAAAAACTCTCTCATTTCTAAGAATAGCCCTGGTCAGAATGGAGATCAAGAATAACATTGTCATAGGTATGAAATAGCATCCATTTGGTAGTTATCCAACTAATCTTTCCAGGGCACGTACTGTGTGTTAGGTGCTATTCTAGGGACTAGAATAAGCAGCTATCAAGGTAGACAAGGTTTTTCACAATCTAGTAAGGAAGATATGCTCTTACTAACGTGAAGAGTTAGTAAGCTAATTTCAGATATAAGAAGATATAAAGAAAGTAAGATTGGATAACAGGCTAGGGGATTGGGGCACAATGTAGATAGGGCGGCCCCATTTAGAAGGTAGCATGTGAGTTGACAACTAACTCATGACGAGGAGCCATCCATACAAATATTCCAGGGAAATGGGTTTCCAAGGAGAGAGTATAGCAAGTGTCAAATACTTAAGGGAAAACAGGAAGAAATTTGGAGCTGCCAGGGTGTCCTGAATGGGGAAAGAGGGCTGACATGGGTCTGGAAAAGTGGTCAGGGCCAGTCCTGCAGAGACCTGTAGGCTGTGATAAGGTGTTAGATTTTATGTACCTGCAAAATGTCTTTGCTCTTTGAATATGTAAATAATGTCTTAGGATAAAGGCTGGCTTTCTTTCTGGGATGCAACGATACTGGGTGGATGTGAGGGGAAATGCAAAGTGGCTCTGAATCCTGGCTTTGCCATTGGACTTCTGCACCACCTTGCGTAAGGGTCTCCAGCCTCTCCCAGCCCCATCTGTAAAATGGGGATGGCCGCCCCCACTTTACAGTCATCAGGAGTATTAAATGTTTGTGAAAATGCCCCACCCAGTGTCTGTACTCAGTAGGCACTAGATAATTTTCAGTAGAATCTTAATCTGAATAACTTTGGGGCCTGCTGAGCCCCTGGGGAAACCTTGTTTTCAGTAAAACTCATTGTTTAAAATGAGGTCAAGCCAGTAATAATGCATAAAAAAAAAATCTGAAGATATTAACTGATCCTGGGCAGACAGCCTTGGTAGAGTGGGCGAGGCACCAGGTTCTAGTCCTAGCTCTGGTACTCACTAACCAAATGATCTCAGCAAACTGGAACTCAGTTTCCAAATCTGGAAACAGGAATAATCGCCATTAAAATTCTGGCCTTGGCCACCTCACAGAGTCATGAGGGTTTCCGACGCAATGATGGATATAAGCCACGAGGGCTTTGCACAGGTGAAGTTAGCTTTCTGGACGACTTTGCTAACGCTCCTCTCTCCATCCCAGGAGATGGGAGCAAACTTATGACCTCTGAGTAAGACTGAACCATTGTTGGGAGCTGAAGGAGGGAACAGACCATCCCCTTCAGGACTTCCCTCAGTCTTATCCTCTACTGGAATGAAAGGAATTCATTTATGAATTGAATTTTCTTGGGATGGTCGGTCATTTATGCTTTTTATCAGATTTAGAATGACTTTAGTCTAATTCCTTTGTCAAAGGTCCCCTCTCTTTGAGAGGGTCCTAACGCAGAAGCTTCCTGCCCACCCTCTCCTTTCTCCCCTCCCTCTTCCCTCTCCTCTCTCCTTTTGCTGAAGCAACGCCAATTGCCTGACTTTCACCCTGGGCAACCCAGGAGTCTCATCAAGAGGACTTAACAGCCCTGGTCAGCACAGTTGACAAAGCAAGCCCGACAACGTTGCAGGGATTCAGCCTCTCTGATTAGAAGGGGTCCGCTAGGTTCAGGACTGCAACAGAAGCTCTAGCTTCCCTTCTGCCATTAACCTTAAGCAAAGGGTCTCAGATGAGAAAGGGACCAGGTGGGAACGAAGGGCTGCTGGGAGTAGGCAAGCCCGCTCATCTTCAGACAGAAAGAGCGGAAAGGCAAAGCTGAAAACTGGAGAAAATCATAACAGCTCCAGCTTGACATCAACAGACAAATGGGTTTCTGCGCCTAAACTGAGATGGGGACCCAAAGGGACAAACACAGTCGTGGGCACTTTGGTACGATGCGGAAGGAGAGGAGAGATGTAAATACAGAATCAGCTGGGTTTGAGTTTTGTTTTGGTTGTTTTCAACTCTTGCTGGCTGGGGCAAGTCTGTTTCTAGTTCTAGAAATGATAATGGGGGGTGGGAGAGAGGCAGGGTTGTGGAGGGAGATCGGGATCTTTCTTCCAGGGAAGCCTGATGACACACATTCTCCTATCTGATAGGTCAGTTCTGTGAAGTAGGATAGGATAGATTGTTACTCCCGTTTACAGGTGAGTAAACTGTGTCCAAAGGGATAAAGGACTCGTCTTTTGGGAGACAGCTTGTGAAAGGCAGGACTCTTACAAGGGGCCTCTCACCCACCCTCAACTCCAACCCCACCTCTTTCACCACCTTCGCCCTGCACACAGGAGGGAAGAGTGAGAGTCCAGATCTCGAGAAAGGATGCTGACTGCTCATTACCTGGACCCACAGCTCTCTCCTGCTTTAAGGAACAATTTGTACTGATGAGGAAGGGCATTTGTTCAAGTTGGCAAATCCTTTTAAGAACTAGAATTCACTTCTATGCTGAAAAGGCCTGTGCTCAGAGCTTCTAACTGATGATAATTACTAGTCAATGACTCTTTTGTGAAGCCCTTGAGCCCAGCAGAGCACCTTGAGGGGGGTGGTGCCCGCAGGCCCACCTCTGCCCTGCCGGGCTCCTCCAGCATCTTTCATTAGGAACCGGAAACCAAGCTGCTGGGCTCCAAAAGAAGCCAGCAATATGCCCCAGTCTGGTCTACCGCCCATATTTTTTGCCATATAAAACGCAGGTGTGCCAGTTGGGACCTACTTAGCTAAAAAATTATATGTTGTTTATCTGAAATTAAAATTAAATTAAAATTTAACTGGGCCTCCTGTATTTTTATTTGCTGAACGTGGCAGCCTTACAAGCCACCCACCCCTTTCGCATGAGCCCTGCCACCTGCCACCTTCAAATCATGGATGATCACTTGGGTAAAAATGCCTTTTCTCCTCTGGACCCCCCACCGTTTGGGCTCCCCAGAATCTGTCGGGGTCGGGGGCACAAATACAGAATAATGCCTACTACGTTCCAGACTCCCTTGGATACCACACACACACTAGCCCCCCTTATCCGTGGTTTCTCTTTCCGTGGTTTCCGTTACACACAGTCCACTGTGGCCTGAACATATTAAATGGAAAATTCCAGAAATAAACAATTCATAAGTTTTCAATTGCACGCTGCTCTGAGTAGCATGATGAAATCTCTTGCTGTCCCGTTCTGTCCAGCGTTTCCCACTCGTTAGTCACTCAGTAGCCGCCTTGGTTATCAGATGGCCTGTCGTGGTATCAGTGCTCAAGTCACCCTTATTTACCTAACGATGGCCCCAGAGCATAAGAGTAGTGATGCTGGCAATTCAGATATGCCACAGAGAAGCCCTAAAGTGCTTCCTTTAACTGAAAAGGTGAAAGTTCTCGACTTACTAAGAGAAGAAAAAAATTGTATGCTGAGGTCACTAAGAACAAATCTATCCGTGAGATTGTAAAGAAGCCAAAAGAAATTCGTGCTAGTTTTATTGTTGTGTCTCTAACTGCAAAAGTTACAGCCGCAGTACGTGATAGTGCTTAGCTAAGATGGAAGAGGCATTAAATCGGCAAGGTATTTTGAAAGAGAGAGCCCATACTCATCTAACTTTGATTACAGTATATTGTTATAATTGCTCTATTTTATTACTAGTCATTGTTGTTAATCTCTTACTGTGCCTAATTTACGTTAGACTGTAACATAGGTATGTATGTACAGGAAAAATATAGTATATACAGAGCTTGGTACTACCAGCAGTTTCAGGCATCCACTGGGGGTCTTGAAACATATCCCCCCGATAAGAGGGGACTGCTGTATTCTAACTCATTTTAATCCCCATTACAACCCTCTGAGGTGTGTATTCTTAGCCAGTTTCACAGTTGAGGAAGTTGGGCATCAAAGATTTTTCTTAACTTACTTCCTTTGTAAGGGATCAGAGCCACATTGGAGTCATGTCTATGGATTCCGGGGAGAGAATGGGTGGTGCTGTGATGTTACCTCTCTAAGCCTCCGTTTCCTCTGTACAACGGGAGATGGTCGTGATGACGCATGCCTCGCACCGAGGGTTAGTTGAGATGCTGTGCTGACACCCGAGGGCCTGGCATGTGTTTAGGGCTTGGTACTTGTGAATGGCTTTGGGACTCATTTCCACTTTCTACCTGGGTAGATCCCAGGCAGTGCAGTTCCCACAGCAAGGCAGAGTGGCCTGTAAGATTCATTTGGGAGAAGCAACAACTTTAGGGCTGTGCCTGAAGCCCAGGAGGACTTTCAGCTCTGTCCTGGCTCTGTGGGGTCCCAGATGTTTCATCTCTAAGCCCCTGCTTTGTGGTGTATAAAGTGGAGGGTCATTATGCTCAAAGCCTCAGTGTGTGGAGTGATGAGTTAATGGTTCAAAGGGACCTTTGAAATCTCAAACCCATGGGCAGTCCAAGGCCGTCACCACCCGAGCCTCTCCCAACCTGTGCCCTGAGTGCCAAGGATGACCTCATTGGAAGTTCTGGGCAATCAGACCTTGTCCTTAGGGAAGGGCGATGCCTACCTGAATGGAGTCCTGCCTCCATCTCTGCTATGGTCTGTTGCCTGACTGAACTCCCTTTCAGAACCTGCACGTGGCTCTTCCAGGTAAGTCATGGCCTCTCTCCAGTGGATGGGTCAACTTCTAGGTCTCAAGAGCCCTTGTGAGTGCATCAGCCTGGGTCATGCTCATCGGGGTCCCAAGATGACACAGGTGAGCAGTCAGAAAGAGTTCCAGGAACTGGCATTCTCAAATGTCTTCCGCAGCCTTCAGGAGACACCCACAGAAGGCATGGTTTGTGAAGAGGGTTGAAAAATTCTGTGCCTAAGATGCATACCTCAGAGGGCTTCCAATTCTTCTGGTTACTACATTACCTAGATATCTGATTGCTGAAGATATGACAGGGGCAGGAGAGGTAAAGCAAAGGGTCTCCCATGTCTTGCCTGAATGATTAGCAGGTTAAACTCCAAATGGTGTGGCACTAGGTATACAGGTAGGTAGGTAGATAGGTGTTTCTTAGCACAACTGTCCAGAACAGGCTTAAGATCTGAGAGGGCCATGATCATGGCTGCCTTGGTCGCTATTGTATCTCTCGTACCTAGATCGGTGTCTTGCACATGGTAGGTTCTCAGTAAATATTTGATGATGGATGGATGGATGGATGGGTAGCATCCAACATTCAGGTAGAAGACAACAGTTTAGCAAAAAAAAAAAAAAAAAAACCAGGATGACATTCTAGAAGGAGGTCAAGAGTAGCAGTTCTGGGGCAGAAGAGGGCAGCTCATCAGGGTCACCCTGTGTAGATGTGGTAGGGAAGGGTGTAGACCTGGAATAGGAGCCATAAAATAGAGACCCTAAGTTGGTGCTTCCAAGCTCTCAGATCACATCTAAATCCACGCTCCATTCTCTTGCATTTTGCAAAGCCAAAAACCTTGATACATTCTTGACTCCTTTCTCCTCTCATACCCTCTATCCAATGTATCATCAGATCCTGCTGTCTCTATTTTTTTTTTTTTTTTTTTATTTCGGAACGTGGGCCTCTCACTGTTGTGGCCTCTCCCGTTGCGGAGCACAGGCTCCAGACGCGCAGGCTCAGCGGCCATGGCTCATGGGCCCAGCCGCCCCGCGGCATGTGGGATCTTCCCGGACCGGGGCACGAACCCGTGTCCCCTGCATCGGCAGGTGGACTCTCAACCACTGCGCCACCAGGGAAGCCCTGCTGTCTCTATTTTAAAAGTACATCTTGTATCACTTATATGTTGGATCTAAAATATGACACAAATGAACCTATCTACGAAGCAGAAAGAGACTCACTGACATAGAGAACAGACTTGTGGTTGCCAAGGGGGAGGGGTTGGGGGAGGGATGGACTGGGAGTTCGGGGTTAGCAAACGCAAACTATTACATATAGAATGTATGGACAACAAGGTCCTACTGTATAGCACAGGGAAATGTATTCAATGTCCTGGGATAAACCATGATGGAAAAGAACATGAAAAAAATGTATATACATGTATAACTGAGTCACTTTGCTGCGCAGCAGAAATTAACATAACATTGTACACCAACTATACTTCAGTTTTTAAGAAGTACATCCTGAATGCCATTACTTCTCCATCATTACGGTTTCCGTCTGGATTCAAGCCCTAGTATCTCTCATCTCTCATGTCCACAGCTGCTAACCTGCTCTGCTCTTGCCCTGACACATGCTCCCCACACAGCAGCCACGGCGATTCCTTTCAAAAGTCAGGTCAGATCATGTCACTCCTCTGCTCAGAATCCTTCAGTGCTTGCCAGCCCTGACTCATTCCGAGTAAAAAGAATGAGTGGCTGACGAGGACCCACAGCCCTGGGCCCCACTGTCTTGCTGCCCAGTGTCCTCCTCACTCACTGCTTTCCTGCAGCTCTGGCTGGCTAGAGCCTGCTCACAATTCCTCCGGCGGCTGCTGCGAAGCCTCAGGGCTTCTGCACTAGCTCTTCCTTCTGCCTGGGCATTTCTAGAAGGTTCTGGCCTAGCTCTGAGATCAGCTGGAGATGAGCGTTATACTTGAAGCTTCTGCTTTGCCATCATGAAATTTCTGTTTCTAGCTAACTGGTCTCTTGGACCCCAAGCTGGCTCTTTTCCTGACCAGGCCTGCCTATAGCTTATTCAGGTCTTCCCAGGAGAAAAAGCCAGTAACAGTCAGGGACTCAGCCCCTGTAGTAAGGAATTTGAGAATGCATCGTTGTGTAGGTTGTACACTGCACAAGGGCATGAGTCAAGGTGGCCACTAGGGGCTGGAATGCAGCCTAAGCACTGCTTGCCAAACTTTCCAAGTACACCCCCAGGCAGGGTTGCATCCTCCCAAAGGAAGCAATGACCTGCTTAGGAAGCTGACCCAGCTACCAGGGCTGGCTGGATGGGAGGCATCTGACATTCAAGCGAGAGGCCCGGAAGGCAGGTGCTGCAGCCTGAGTCGTGAGCCTGGAAATGGTGCTGAGAAGGCCTAGCAGTGGGAAACCAGGAAGAGGCAGATGCTAGGCAGCTAGGTAGATGGTGGGAAAGCCCTCAACTCTCTCTGCCTCTCCAGCTATTATACATAATTTGGATTCCAACTTGGCCAGGGATAGAGGCAGCCTCCAACTTGCTCAGAATTAATGAAAGCTGCAGACCCTTCTACACACACACACACACACACACACACACACACACACACACACTAAATTTTGCAAACAGTTTCTGGGGACCTACACCACCCATCTACTCTACCTCCTATTGGTGGCTATTAAGTCAAGTACCCCTGGTAATCCAGGGTGTTTCTAAGAGTCGTCCCAGCTCAGATGCAGAATCTAAGCAGCATCTAAACACTCCAAGGAAGCACCTGCTCATGGCAGCTGCCTCCCCAGCCATGGCAGCTGTGCTGGGGGGTTGGGGCTACAGCGCAAGACAGAGGTTTTGGAAAAATGTAAGGGAGGGTGACCCCATGGTGCTGGACCTTGCTTGACCCAAATGACCAGGAACCTCAGAAGAAACTTTTTCTTCCCCTCCCTACCTCCCAACGCCAGAAACCCTGTTCTGTTCCTTTTCCTTCCAGAGCCCTGGCCTCCTCCTCAACAGACAGCCCCATCACCAAAGGGCCCAGACGATTAATTACCCACCGTCATGGCGCCATTTAGCTTTCCATTTTCCTGACGACCACACGGATTAACTCAATCTGCGAGACTTCACCGGGCCATTTAAGGGAGCGTCATAACTCTTTCTGTTCCCCAGAAATTGTAACCCGGCCTCGGTTTTGTAATGCTAATTGCCTTATCTTCATAAATTCTACAGTCTTACATAATTTACCCGCATTGTAGCAGGATTTCCCAAGAATAAAAAAGCAGGTGCCGTCAATGGTAATTTGAATAAGAAAAGACATGTTAAGTGGTTCTTCTCTCACTAGTAATAGAAATTAATTAGCTTTGAGCGGCTTTGGAGGTTTTTGCATTTTTTGCTCTAACCTGTTATGTTTTCTAATTGTATGGAAAGAAGGTTTGATTTGATCACATTATTTGGTGACGGAGAGGCCTCTGTTTGGAGTCAAAGGTACAGGAAGGGTGGCAGCCAGAAGTATGGGAAGCCTCCGGAGGCGTGCGGAGAATGTGGGCTTTGCAGTCAGATAAACATGGGTTCTGAGCCAGGGTAAGCCACTCGCTGGCTCTGTGACCCTGGACAAATCACTTCCCCTATTTACACTTCAGCTTTCTCATCTGTAATGACAAGGGTCACCAACTCCAGCTGGAAGGGAGGGGGTGTCGAGCCGAGCGGTTGGAGCATTAGATCCAGAGCTGGACATGTTCAGCTTTGAACCCCGGGTCTGCATCTTACTTGTTCTGTGACTTTTCCAGTTAGGTGTCTTTAACTTCAAGAAACATCAAATGCCATTGAAACTGGTTTAAACGATACGAACATGTATTTGATTGATGGACCAATATCATCAAAGATCCAGGTCTATTTTCTCTCTTCACTCTGCTTAACCTAAAGCTGGTCCTTCCCTCCCCTGTCAAGGAATTTAAGTTCCCTGGTTCTCATCTAACAGAAGAGGGAGTGGGCCTCTCTCCCTAACATGGGATACAAATTTTTCCCTTCAGTGTGACTGAGCTGATTAGTTTACTGGTCCACCCCTGGAGCAATAATTGACTCCAGGGGAAGGCCACCCATGGGTGGGTTGTTAGACTAATGAGGATCTATGTCCGTAGAGCTGGGATGGGGTCTGCTTCCCTTAAATCACACGTCCACTCCCTGGTGTAGACACACTGCACTGTAGTGCTAACTACAGTGACTTTGGCAAGTTACATATCCCCTCTAAGCTCGGTTTCCTTGTTTGTAAAATGGGAACAATAAAAGCACCACCTCCTAAGGTTATTGTAAGATTTCATAATACAGATCTATAAAGCATGGCAGCCCCCCTACAACATTCTAGTTTCTTCCTCCTGCTTTCTTTTCTCTTTCCTGGAAATCCTTTCCTTAAAAGAAATCCTCCAGTAGGTTATTCAAAGCAGTTCTCTGGGCTTTGGAAGAACTAAAAGCAAAAGAAGAGAGAGAGGAGAAATCATTGAATTATATGAATAATTGAATCTATTCTCCAAAGAGTATATTCTTTGAGAATATATTCTTGAATATATTCTCCAAAGTAGCCTTTTTTCAACCACAAGAAAATTATAGTTAAGGGAACGTGCTGCCCAAGATAAAATTAAGGGAATAGGGCTTCCCTGGTGGCGCAGTGGTTGAGAGTCCGCCTGCCGATGCAGGGGACACGGGTTCGTGCCCCGGTCCAGGAAGATCCCACATGCCGCGGAGCAGCTGCGCCCGTGAGCTATGGCCGCTGAGCCTGCGCGTCCGGAGCCTGTGCTCCGCAACGGGAGAGGCCACAACAGTGAGAGGCCCGAGTACAGCAAAAAAAAAAAAAAAAAAAAAAAAAATTAAGGGAATATGACATGATGAGAAGAAATATTATGAAAACAGGACATGAGACGTGCAGAAGATCGTCAAAGGTTGATCTGTTCTTTTACACACTTGTACCAATCAACACCACAAACCTCACCCCAGAACCCTCCCGTTGGATGGTTCCACCTTGAGTCCTGGCTTCAAATCATGGCAAGCTAGGCCACAAGCAAGTTCCTTATCTAAGGAAGAGCCTTGGGGTATCTTACCCCATTGATCAAAGCCACAGAGGCAGGAGCCGAAAGGCAACTCTCCAATCAGCTGGTTGAAGCCCCTCATTGTAGAGCTTTAAAAGACCTGAAGTCCAGTGATTATCAAAGTGGATAGAAATGCGAAATCCAAATATTTTCTGTCCACACACACACACAAAATGCATTTTAAATGTAAAGAGCCAGGGCTTCCCCGGTGGCACAGTGGTTGAGAGTCCGCCTGCCAATGCAGCGGACACGGGTTCGTGCCCCGGTCCGCGAAGAGCCCACATGCCGCGGAGCGGCTGGGCCCGTGAGCCATGGCCGCTGAGCCTGCGCGTCCGGAGCCTGTGCTCCGCAACGGGAGAGGACACAACAGTGAGAGGCCCGCGTACCGCAAACAAACAAACAAAAAACAACAACAAAAAATGTAAAGAGCCAGATAGGTTGAAAGGAAAACGATGGAGAAAGATAGAACTGGCTCTTTTTTATGCAAACGGTGAGCATAAGAAAGCTGTTGTGAGTGTGTTAGTATCAGACAAATTAGACTTCATGATAAGGAGTATTATCAGCGATAAAGAGGGATATTTCATAATGATAAAAGGGCTCATTCATTAGAAAGACGTGAGTATCCTGAATGTGCATAATCTATTCATGGATCCTCAGAAGAAATGAAACAAACGTTGGCTAGAATAGTTTCTCTCTCAATAATTAATAGAACGACTAGACAAAAAATTCTGTAAGGCTATAGAAAATTTGAACAACACTATCAACCAGCTTTACCTAATACACATTTCTGGAACACTCTACCCAACACCTGCAGAATATACATTCTTTTCAAGTGCACATGGAATGTTCACCAAGATAAGCCATGTACTGGACCATAAAATATGTTCCAATAAATTACAGAAGATTGAAAACTTAGAGGGTGTGTTCTCTGATCACCGTAGACCTAAGTTAAATATCAATACCTTTTCAACCTCATATGTAAAGACAACATTTTTTTTAAGTTGTTAAAACTCACGGTGCCATCAGAAGTACATGGTTTCCCTTTCATCCACCCCTCACTGCCCATCCCACAGAAGAATCTTTCCAATGGTTTGTTTTCATTTTATTTTCTTCTCTCTATCCATTACTGGATTGGACATGTTCCTCCTCTTCATGCGTTTTACTCAAAACAATGTGGTGTGTTTCCTTTGGTTCTTATTGTCTGCAGAATCCTTGACCCAGGCTCACAGTGATAAACTGGAGAGCTGGATTCTAGGATGGTGATACCTCTTCATCTTTCTTGCAGCCTGAGAGTACCGCCAAGGGTATCTGCCAATGAGCTTTCCGTAAAGAGTGCACATCTCTAGGGAGGGTGGGAGGGAGGGAGACGCAAGAGGGAAGAGATATGGGAACATATGTATGTGTATAACTGATTCACTTTGTTATAAAGCAGAAACTAACACACTACTGTAAAGCAATTATACCCCAATAAAGATGTTTAAAAAAAAAGAGTGCACATCTCTGTGTGACTCATTTTCTCTGCCTTTAGTATATTTCCATTAAAAACAGACTCTTTTCATCCACATCTACCTAAATTCTGCCCCAGTGACACAGGCTCCTTTCACACCACTGCACCTGTTTCTTGCTGCAGCTATAACCAAATACACCACAAATTTAGTGGCTCCAAGCACTGCTTGTTTATGATCTTACATTTCTGTAGGTCAGAAGTCTGACACAGGTCTTCCTGGGCAAAAAAATCAATGTCTTGGCAGGTGTGCTCCTTTCTGGAGGCCTGAGGAGAGACTCTGATTCCAAGCTCATTCTGGTTGTTGGCAGAATTCAGTTTCTTGCCCTTTTAGGACTGCGACCCCAATTCCTGGCTGGCTGGTTGTTGAGGGCTGTCCTCAGCTTGTAGAGGCTGCCCCCCCCCTTCCTTGTCAAGTGGCTCCTTCTTCTCCTGAAAGCCAGTGATGGTGTCTTGGTTCCTGTTCATGTCAGGTCTGAAAGACCTCTGTGACTAGGTTAAAAATCAATAACGTTAAGATCTGGAAAAGCTCTAAATAATTGGCAATTAGACAATACACTTCTAAATAACCAATGAATCAAAGAAGAAATTATAAAGGAAATTGTAAAATATTTTGAACTGAATGACAATAAAAATCAACATGTAAAAACCTGTGGGATATAGTCAAAGCAGTGCTCAGAAGGAAATTTATGTGTGTATTCATGTGTACTTAAATGCTTACTTTGTAAAAGAAGAGAGATTTTTCAATAAATAATCTAAGTTTCTGCCTTAAGAAACTAGAAAAAGGAAAAAAAATAAATGAAAGAGAGGAAAGGAAGGAAATAGTAAAGAGTGGAAAGAAATGTAATAGAAAAAAAGCAAAAAAGAGAGAAAATTAACAAAGTCAAATTTCTCTCTTTGGAAAGATTAGTAAAATTCAAAAATTCCTGGACTTCCCTGGTGGTCCAGTGGTTGAGACTCCACGCTTCCACTGCAGGGAGCACAGGTTCAATCCCCGGTCAGGGAACTAAGATCCCACGTGCCGCACACTGCGTTTAAAAAAAAATTTACTAGCAAGACTGATCAAAAACAGAAAGAAAGAGAAATTGAGAGAGTGAGAGCTAGAGGGGGAGAGAGAGAGAGAGAGAGAGGACATAATATCAGGAATAAAAGCATCACAGATAATGAAAGCATCATAGGTACTATAGATAGTAAAAGAAAACTAGACAATATTTTGCCAATAAATCTACAACTTAGATTAAATGGACAAATTCCTTAAAAATACACATACAAACACAACTTACCAAAATTGACGTAAGGAGAAATAGATGATTGGAATAGGTCTTTTTTATTGAATAATTTGAATGCATAATTTTAAAAAACTTCCCATAAAGAAAATTCTAGACCCAGATGATTTCCCTGGTGAGTTCAATTAAACATTTAAGGAATAAATAACCTCAGTTTTACACAAATTCTTTAGAAAAATAGAGGATGAAACAGTTCTCAGCTCATTCAAAAAGCCAACATAACCCTGATACCACAACTAGACAATGATATTATAAGAAAGCCATATGACAACATTTTTCATGAACATGGGTGTAAAAATCCTGAATAAAAAAATTAATAAAGTGAATCTAGAAATACAGAAAAGGGAGGCTATATGATAGCCCAGGAATGAAAGGCTAATTTAACATTTGAAAG
Source organism: Tursiops truncatus (assembly GCF_011762595.2). Lineage (NCBI taxonomy): Eukaryota > Metazoa > Chordata > Mammalia > Artiodactyla > Delphinidae > Tursiops > Tursiops truncatus. Next base: position 153,092,515 of record NC_047034.1, read on the forward strand.
TTAATATAATTCACCACATTACAAAAATAAAAGGAGAAAAATAATCTTAATAGATGCAGAAAAATCATTTGAGAAATTCAGCACCCATTAAGCTCACAGAAAACTCCCTCATGGAAAAAACATGACAAAAATATACCTCCACCATATACAAAAATTAATTAGAAGGGATAATAGATCTAAATGTAATCGCTAAAACACTAAGGTGTTTAGAAGACAATCTCTGTCATGTTAGGGTAGGCAAATATTTTTTTAGCATATAAAAAGTAATAATCATAAAATAATTGGTACCTGAGACATCATCAAAATTTCAACACTGCTCTGCCATTACCAAAATAAAAAATAAACCATAGACTGGGAGAAAATATTCTCTATACGTAAGTCTCTGTAGCTCTATAAAGAAGTCCTAGAAGTCAATAAAAAAAAAGACAAACCATCCAATAAAAATGGGCAAAAAAGTTGAACATGCAACTCACCAAACAATATATATGAATGCGTATAAGAACATGAAAAGTTGCTCAATATCTTAGTCACTGGGAAAATGGTCTAAAGTTGCACACACTAAATGGCTAGAATTAAAAAGATAGAAAATACTAAGTGTTGACCAGGATGTGGAGACGCTGGAATTGCTAGTCAGAGTATGAAATGGAGAACTGTTTGGTAGTAGTTAAATGTACACTTACCATATGATCCAGATATTACACTCATCGGTAGTTACCCTGGAGAAATGAAGACGTGTATCTTCTAAAAGACCTGTATGTGAATGTCCGTAGCAGCATTATTCATAATAGCCCCCAAACTAGAAATAACCCAAATATCCATTAACATGTAAATTGATAAATAAATTATGGTACAGTTCCACAATTGAATAATACCCAACAATGAACAAGATTGAACTACTGATACATATTACAGCATGGATGAATCTCAAAAACACATTGAGCAAAAGAATCCTGATAAATTAATCTCTGGTAATAGAAATCAGAGCAATGGTTGACTGTGGTGGATAGAGATAGACCAGATGGGAAAAATGTGGGAACTTTTTAGTGATGGATATGTCCTATATCTTTACTGGCGTGGTGGTTACATGGGTATATACCTTTGTCAAAACTCATCAAATTATCCATTTAGAATCTGTGCAGTTCACTGTAGGTAAATTTTAGCTTAAAAAATTGTTATGGAGAATGGATTTGAGGAAGTGTGAAATTCTGGGGGAACAGTCAGGGGGCTATTCTGTAGACAAGGTTGGAGATGATGGCCCTTGGAATACAGCAGTGGCAGAGGAGTTGAAAAGAAGTGAGCAATGTCATGTGATATTGAGGAGGTAATATAGATGGGCCTTGGTGATTAGAGGAAGAAGGTGTGTCTTGGATTACTCTCAGCTTTGGGCTTCATTCATTGAGATGAAGAACCCAAAGGAACACCCAATTTGTAAGGTAAGATCACAATGTGCAAGAGTCAACTTTCTAGGATGAAGCTCTGACCATGTCCCTTCCCTGCTTACTCTCCTTTAGCAGGTGACATCTGACTCCAAATACGGTCCAAGCCTCTTGGACACATGAGGCCCTATATGATCTGGACCCTGTGACTTCTCCAACCTCAGGTTCCCTAACTCTCCTACCCTCCTTCCCTTCAATCCTGTGCTACGTTCATTTCCAGGGGTGTTGTGTCTTTTCATGCCCTTACTCATGTGCATTTGCTGAACTTTCTGCTTGGAAAATTCCTCAACTTGAGTGATGTATCAATCCGTTCTTTTCAAATCCCAGACTATTCAATGCATGCCTCTGGTGTAGGAATCTTTTGCTGCAATTTTTGCTTTACACATCTGTCTTTCTCAATAGATTGTGAATGCCTTGAGGGTAAGGCTATTTCTCATTTAATTCTGGAACCCCTATGCCTAGTGTCAATAATACTGAAAGAATGAGTAGATGGTGAAGGGTCAAGATGTCTATCTTTGTACTTACCATTCATTCTGCAAGATCTTGTTAAGGTTCAAGTAAGTTCTCTGCAGAAGAGGAGAAAAAACTAAATCCTTTAGGTGGTGACAGATGATCTGGTAAATGACATTTAACCAGAAAGACTCTATGGAAGTAATTTCACTGCAGCCATTCTCTGAGGCTCTGTAAAATGAAAAGAGTCATAGCTGTCCCCAAGAAAGCAAGACTACCATGCAGTGTGCTTAGGTAAGAAAGGACACCCCAAAATACAGAATCTGTTTATAGCAATATCATTAATAAGGTGATACTGAAACCAAGTTAATGAGTCAGTTTCGTTAGAGTTTTGGACATAAGGGAAGTGTCAGTTCGAATATTTCCTTTCTTAAAGATCTTGAAGAGCAGGAGTAATGTTATCTTACTGGATGTTCTGCCTCCAAATCACAAATCCACTCTATCTTCTCTGCTTGTCCCTTGGTTCCAGCTCGTATCATCTCCTGCCTGAACTGCAATAGCCTTCCAGGTCTCCCTGTCTCCTAGGCTCCAGTGTCTCGAATCCATCCTAGCCTCTGGCCACCAGAGTGATCTTTTCCTAATGCAGATCTGACTTTGTCACCCTCTCTTAAAACTCCACCTATATCCTACAGGAGAAAAGCCAAACTTCTCAACGTGATCCCAAAGGCCCCTCATGTTGATGGCCTTGTCTCCTTTCTGCAGCTAATTTTCTGCATTGCTATCGGTGCCCACTGTTTCTGATGGAAAGGGTGCCACGTGAGCACAAAGATTGAAAACTATCCACCCTGCTTTTCCTACCATTCTTTTTACATGTTGCATTTATTTTTATTGGTCAGTAACAAATTACCACAATGTTAGCAGCTTAAAATAACCTACACGTATTATCTCACAGTTTCTACAGGTCAAGAGTCCAGGCATGGTTTAGCCAGGTTTTCTGCTTCCAAATATGACCAGGTTGCAACCAAGGTGTTGTTGTGTTCTCATCTTGAAGTTTGGCAGGGGAAGGGTCCACTTTGAGGCTCACTAAGGTTGTCGGCAGACTTCAGTTCCTTGAAACTGAAGGGCTGTGGCCCTCAGCTCCAGCAAGCCCCCTGCAGCTCTTTGCCACGTGGGTCCCTCCACAGGCAGTTCACAGCATGGGTGCTTCCTTCTTCAAAGCCAGCAGAAGAGAGAGAGCAAGACAGCTAGACATATGGGGTCTTATAAATGTAATCACAAGAATGGCATCCTATCACCTTTGTCCTAATCTATTGGTTGAAAGTCGCAGCTCTCAACCACACTCAGAGCATGAACACCCTTAGAAGGCAGAGATTATAGAGATCATCTTAGGGTCTGTCTGCCAGATGCCTTGGACTTTCAAGCTTCTGAGCCTTTGTCCATGCTGTTCCCTTTCTCTGATACGTCCTTCCCCTGATCTCTTGCCACTGGTGTAGAGGAACAAACATTGCACTTGAGTTACCCAAAGCAGCTTCCAGATCCACCTCTGTTAAGATGTAAACTAGACAGACAGCCTCTGAGAAGACAGATGGAAAAGCTTCGGTTCAAGTCTGCCTCTGTCACTTAACCTGTTTAACTTTTGAAGAGATACTGATCTTCTCCAAGTGTCAGTGGTCTCATTGGTACAATGGAAAAAAAAAATGTAATCCACTCCCAAGAATGTTTGTGAGGATTAGATGAGTTAATACATGTAAAGTGCCTACGGAGTGCCTGGCACACAGGAAGCCCTCAGTAAGGGTTTTGTCCTATCGAAGATGATTCCTGGGTTCAGCTGCTCTGAGGCATGTCCTAGTGAGTCCTGGATGCCATGGGAACTTGGATGGGGACATTTTCTCTGGGTGGGGGCTCCCCCTCCTCTCTGCAGATCCTACCCTTTTGTGGCTTACAGAAATGACTTTTTCCAGACAGCATCCTCCTCCTGCAAGCCCTCTCCACCAGGGCCTGCCCCTCCCGAGCCTCAGAAGTGGTCAGCATTGCGGACAGCAGTCAAGCTCTCAGGGGACTGGGGTGTCTGCTCTTTAGGGGAAGAGAGAGCAGCCAGCATAGCCCCAAGACAAGTACAGCTCCTGCCACAGCTCTCACAGCCTGGTTCCCTGGGGGCAGGAGGGGGGCCACCATCCACCTTTTCCAGGGCTGCCTCTGAGTACTTTGAATTTCATTAGGGCAATTATTTCAAATGGAATTAAAAGGGTTTAAAATTAGACCCTAAACTCTTAACAATTAGTGACGCAGCAACCTGCCAACCACAGAGCCACAATAGACCTGTGTCGATTGGTACACGAGCACAATGCCAGTCTCCAGATCTGCATGCACTATTACAATAAACGCTTTTAATAAAATGAATATTCTTAATTACCACCGCATTAATAAGCTGCAAATTAGTCATCATTAAAGGCCCCACGGTCCCTCTCCACCTCTCTGAGAATCACCGGTGGGCTTCACCAGCTCAACTGCTTCTGCAAACTCTCCAATTTTCCTGTGGCCTCTTAGGAGGTGCCCAGTTTGGGGATAAACCCCAGACTAGCCTCAGGCCAGAGGTTTGAATGCTGAGTTAGGTCTCTGGGATCCTTCTTGCTGCCCTGGCCTGAGGCTTCCAGTGTTTTCTAGGCCTGGGAAGCACTATGCCAGCTTAGGAACCTCAAACACCTTGACCACATTATTTATTCACTCCATTTTCCATTCATTTATTTGCTAGACATTATGTTAGGGATACTCACTGAGAAGGAACCCAGTATCTGAGTGAACCTCTTCAGGAGCTGGGGGCAGCCCTGCTAAAGCAGGGCTGAGACATGCCTGAACTTGAATTCTGGGGCACTGGGTTCCACCCACCCGCATGCCCAAGGAAGTTCTTTTGGGTAAGAGCACTAAACTTGTAAGTCTGGAGTCTGCCCGCAAGCCCCTGGGGGAGCTTGGGCAAGTCACCTGCCCTCCTGGCCTCTGGTCCCCCATCTGCATGGTAGAGGCATTGATCTAGGCAAAGAGCCAGCACGTTTTTTTTTTCTGTAAAGGACCAGATAGTAAGTTTTTTAAGCTTTGTTGCCATGTGGTCTTTGTCATAAAGTGAGAGACACAACTCAGAAACTGGCAGGGACCAAATTTGGTCCCTGGGCTGTAGTTAGCTGACCCTGGCCCAAGTGAATCATAAAAGCCCTGGTAGCTCTTATATTCTATGAATCTATAAGAGGGTTATTCTTCTACTAGGAAGTTTGGGAAAACTGAGCAAGCTTTCATGAAATTCATTTAGACCAAATTATTAGGATGTTTTGTTTGGAAGGTGACTGGTATCAATGGGATAGAGGATGTGCTTTTCTTTCCTGTTTCATATTACACTCACCAACATACACACACACACACACACACACACACACACAGAGACATAAACACTGCAGTGGGATACATCATGGCCCCATGACATAGCAGATCCTAATTTCTGGAACCTGTGAATGTTACCTGTATGGTAAAGTTTTGCAACTGTGGTTAAGGACCTTGAGATGAGGGAATTATGCTGGATTAACCAGATGGGCCCTAAATGCCCTCACAGGTGTCCTTATAAGAGAAAGGAAGAGGAAAAGTAGACAGAAGAGGAGAAGACAATGGGAAGATGGAAGCAGAGACTGGAGTGATACAACCACAGCACAAGGATTGCCAGTGGTCACCAGAAGCTAGAAGAGGCAAAGCACAGATTCTCCCCTAGAACCTCCAGAGCAAGTGCAGCCCTGCCAACACCTTGATTTCAGCCCAGGGGAACTGATTTCAGACTTCGGGCCTCCAGAACTGTGAGAGAATAAATTTTTGTTGCTTTACATCACCAAGTTGAAGTCATTTGTTACAGCAGCCATAGGAAACTAATACACACATCTTTTCTCCTATAGGAACCATTGACATTCTTCATGCCTCTGTAGCTATATTCTGGCTAAAAGGAGAAATAATAGTAATGATGAACCTTTCCATGGACTCCTGAACTCCACCAAGCACATTCTGTGGTTTATATTGGTAAAACACTTCTATATGCACACAGTAGCCCTATGAGGAAGATGTTAAAGTCTCTATTCCATACAGGAAGAACTAGACTCCAAAATGTGAGGGGCTTTGCCCAAGGTCACTCTATTAGTAGGTGTCAGAGCCATAACTTGAACACAAATCTTCTGATTTCAAGTCTACACTGCAGTCCACGTATGCTAAACACACCAGCTGCAGGGAAACAAGCAGGATGGGAAGATTGGAATCAAATTGTAGTTTAGGAAAGCAGTCCCCTGGGAATGGAATGATACTGCATGTGTCCCCAGGTAATGCCCGACTCAACTTCAGGCTCTGATGAGGATCTATTGTGTATTCAGTGCCCAAGTAGCTGGCAGACCTCATCTGAGGGGAGCTCCTGGCTAGGAATCAGTACATCTACTGGGGGTTTGGACCCACCCAGGAGCCAGGACTGTTGTGTGCCCTGAAGACAACTCACTGATTTAGGCCTTTTCAAGCCATTTGGAAAAGTCGCAAGCAACACTGTGGTGATTGCCAGAGAGGGACCCTCTGCAGCCAACTACTCCAGTATTCATTCCACCATATCACTGCTGGAAAAACCAGTCAACAGATGTGCTGATGCCTTTGGATGTGCTAGTGTGAGGTGGAACAAACCCAGCCAAAAATCCACCTTGCTAAAAAGCAATGTCCTGTAAGGGAGACTGGTTATCTAGTTTGCAACCAGAGTCATGACTATTATAGCAGGAGACATCACCAGCCTGGATCTTTATTTATTGCTAAATCCAAATGAGTACTTTAACTCAGCATTCTCAGAAGACCACATTATTGACAGAATAACTGAACAAGCCACACTAGGAAAGCATAATGTATACAATTTATTATACATTTAATTCAAGTACATTTATTTCTAGCAATCACAAATGATATATAGCCTGGCATTCTAAAGTTGGAGGACTTATACTACCTGATTTCAAGACTTATTATAAAGCTATAGTGATCAAGGCAATGTGTTATTCACATAAACGTATATAGATAAGTCAATGGGACAGAATAAAATCAAGAAATAGATCTATACATATATATTCAGTTGATTTTTAACAAAAATGTCAAGATGATTCAATGGGGAAAAGGGTAGTCTTTCAACAAATGGTTATGGAACAACTAGGTATCCTTATGGAAAAAAAAATGAAATAACTTTGACCCCTCCCTCACACCATACCAAAGAAATTAGTTTGAATGGATTATAGGCCTAAACATAAAACTATAAAACAGAACACAAAAAGTACTTTGTCCTTTGCTTTATATATAGTATTAATTAGCGTTCTCCAGAGAAACAGAACCAATAAGATATATATATATAAATATATAAGAGGAGATTTATTATAGGAATTGGCTCAAACAAGTATGGAGGCCAAGAAGTTCCACAGTCTGCCATCTGCAAGCTGGACAATCAGGTAAACCAGTGGTAAAATTCAGCTCAAATCCAAAGGTCTGAAAACCAGGGGGCTGCTGGCTCATGTCTCACAGTCCAAAGGCCCAAGAATCCGGAGCTCTAACGCCTGAGACCAGGAGAAGGTAGAGTCCCAGCTCAAGAAGAGAAAGTGTTCACCCTTCTTTCACCTTTTTATTCCATTTGCTCCCCACCTCCGCAATGGATTGAATTATACCCACGCACATTGATGAGAGCAGATCTCTTTACTCAGTCTACTGACTCAGATACTAATCTCTTCCAGAAACACCCTCACAGACACACCCAGAAATAATGTTTACCAGCTATCTGGGCACCCCTTAGGCCAGTCAATTTAACAAATAAAATTAACCACCATATATATAATATTTTTAAATAAGTAAAATATTTTATTAGACATTTTGCAAAAGAAGATATACATATGGCCAATAAACACATGAAAAGGTGCTCAGCATCATTAATCACCAAGGAAATGCACATTAAAACGTCAAAGAAGTACTGCTTCAGACTCACTACAATGGCTAAAACGAAAAGACCGACAATACTAAATGTTAATGAATATATAGGTCCACCAGAACCCTCATACGTTTCTGATGGAGGGTGAAAAATTGTACAACCCCTTTAGAAAACAGTTCTGCAGTTTCTTAAAAATTTAAGTGTGTACTTACTTAATGACACAGCAATGCCTTGATATTTACCCCAAAAAAATGCATGGCCACAGAAAGACTTGTACACAAATACAGCTTAAAACTGGAAACAACCCAAATGTCCATCAACAGGTAGATGGGTAAACTGTGGCACATTCTTTCAATGGAATGCTATTTGGCAATGAAAAAAATAAGAACTACTGTTACATACTACAACATGGATGAATCAGACGCCAGAGAAAACACACTGTGTGAATCCATGTATATGATGTTCTAGAACAGACAAGATTAATCCATAATGATGGAGATCACATCAGCAGTTGCCTGGGGAAGAGAAATTTTGGAGGATTGACAAGGGCACTTTTGGGGGAGATAGAAGTGTTCTATATATTGATGGGTGTGGTGGTTATACAGTGTATTTATTTGTCAAAACTCAAGTGGGTTTATTTATTGTGTATAATTAATTTTCTCAATAAAATTTATTTTGAAGAAACGTATATATATACATGTTGTGGGGTTGGGATAATTAATTTCCATATCCTACACCCAAAAGGAGCTGGTGAAAACTCACACTCAGATTTAGACACGAAACCAAATTCAGCCCAGATTTTTCTTTTTCTTGTGTTGTTCACATATAAGGATCCTCTAGTATAGGTTCTCCACAGTCCCCAACTCCCACTGACCTGCATTGACACGCTATGCTCTTGTATGAGGGCCTTTATCTAATTCTGAACATTCCCAGCCTCTGCTTAGGACAGCTGTTGGGTTTGGGAGAGTGAGAATCACTATCTGCTCTGGGTATAGAATCAACTGAGAAGGAGATATTGGAATCAGACAGACAGAACTTTGCTAAGGTTGATAAAGGTTGAGATCAGCAGTCAGCTGAGGCTCCTAATACTTCTCCCTCTGTCCAGTCACAGGCCAACTAGATAGTCTAGGCCTCTTCCACAAGTGCACACTTGCCCCTTAAGTTGACCCCGTGGAGGAGGTGAGAACCCCAGCTCCTAAGCAGAGCTGCTCCAAAAGAGAGAGGACCTGGAGGGGGCTGAGCTGTACTCAGTCTTCGAAACAAAGTACCCAGATTCAGCTAAATCCTGAGGAATAGCAGGAGGAATGGGGAGAGGCCAAGAGCGGAAGTTCCGCCATCTATAAAATATAAGGAGTTGTGGTTGGGGGAGCAGTACTCATCTCTGTGGTGACCTCAAGTTCTATTCTTTCAGGGACAATCTAAGTTTAAGTCTGCTGTCATGTAATAATTACAGATGGAGTCCTTTAAACACCCTTAAAATTGCACCTGTCCGGACAATTAACGATATGGTCATGCCACCTACCAATCATTTGGAAAGGGGTGTGCTTTCTTCCAATGCTGATCGCAAATGTCCCTGCTTCTCACTGATTACTTTCTTATTTTTGAGGCCCAGCAACTCTTTCTCTCTGGGCACTCAATCTACTGCCTCTAGGTCCTGCAAACACTGCAGGGTCAGGAAGGTTTTGTAAGTCTTATTTTAACCAGTCATATAAGATCCTTTGACAAATTGGATGCAAGCTGAAAATTAGTGGCCTACTGGGCAAATTCACAACAGCCTTGATCTTTCTTTTTTTTAATTGAAATATAGTTGAGGTACAATATTTTGTTAGTTTCAGGTGTGCTACGTAATGATTTGACATTTGTGTACGTTTTGAAATGATCGTCGTGAGAAGTCTCCTGATCTTTCTTGAGCATTACCATGAAATGCTTCTCTGCTCAGAGTTTTGCTCTTTTCATTTCTTCCTTCTGCTGTGGGGGTGGGGGGACTACACTGGAAGAGCCACAGGGACTTATGTGACAGGGTTTTGTCCTTGCAGAGCTTCTAATCTGGACTACTGTGGCCACTGGGTAGCTCACACGTGGTGGGCAACTCAGCAGAGGGCCTTGGAGCTCAGAGAAGGAGGAAGATATTCTAACAGTGGATATGGACAAGCAGCATGAGAACACAGTACCTGCGCAGGGCCTGAGAGGTGAGAAGAACAAAGACCAGGGAGAGGCCTCTTTTATGCATGCAATATGATGGCAGCCCATTGGGTCTTCACTGTTACCCCTCTCCTTGTCCAGGACTTCAGCCTCTCTCACAGGATATACTCCAACAGTCTAAAGTACCATCGTCTTGTCCATTCTCTGCCCTGATGCCAGAGCTATCTCCCTAAAACACAACTCTGGACATTCTACTCCCCAACGCAAGAACTTGCAATGGCGCCCCTTGCCTACAACATCGAAAAATGCACTCTCCTCTCCAGGAGTTTGCATCTCCAATTAAAGTCCTCACTCCCCAAGAACTAGCTCAAATGCCCCCAGGCTGCAGGAGCCTCAAGCTTTCCCTTGTTGTATTTAGTCATATTTACGTTTGGAACTTTCATCAGTCTGCTTTGTCCTGTAAATCGTTGGGGTGGTATGCCTCCCACCTCCACCCCAGACTGCAAGACTCAGTAGGGCAGGTACTGCATCCTTCATCTCTTCATCTCCACGGTCCCGCCCAAGGCAGGGCTCAGAGCAGGCAATTAGGAATTTCTGCTTCATCCTGTGGAAAGGACTCCATGGGACAGAAGCCTACCACTGCCTCCTTGACCTGTGCCCTGTCCAGGCCCAAGGCCCCACGACGTGCCGTCAATGACCAGCCAGGCCTTTCTTTGGGGGAGTTTGCAGGAGAGCCACCTGGCCCTCCAGTCATCATTTTGTCCTTTGGGTGGAACTAGAGGGGGGGAACAAAATGAAGTATATGAGTTTACAGCTTGATCTTTGCTCCCGTTAAGCAGAGCCAAACCTAACGTGAATATTGATGACTTTACAAAGCGCAGTGTTTGGTATTCACTGAAAACCATTGTGTATTCCCTAAATAGTTCGTTTTGTTTTCAGAAGTTCTAAAAAACTCACTGTATTGAAATGCATGTTGTTGCATCGATTTTGCTAATATATACCTTGTTATCTTTTCTTTGGTAATTGGTGACTGGTAATGACTTTGGCAATTTAACATGTTCTCGGCAGACACTTTTTCCATTCCCCTTGATAACTGAAGTCAGGAGCGAGGGCCTGTCTGTCAATCTCTGACGCCTGTCAGCCGGCATGATTGACGGCTTTTGGTCCCACAATAGAGACCATTTTTGCAGCCCCCGTTCTGTTATTTTCCCCTCCTTTAATACTTGTGGGGGATGGTGTTTGCCTTATAATCTGCGTTTAAAATCCAACTTGGAATGAGGCCAGCTGCAGAGAAATTATCACAGTGTCTTGTTAGCTTTGCATCAGGAAAATTCTCCAGAGGGTTCTTTAAGCTATGATTCCACCTTCTGAAATTACCTCTGCTCAAAAATCTAAGCTTCAGCCTTTATCCTGATCCCTTCAAATTCCTGGAGAAAGGCCGAGGGGTCTGCCCAGCCGTGTTCTAATAGAGGGCACGACCAGGGGAAGCGTGAGCAGCTGGGGCGGAGTCGGGCCAGCTCTCTCTCCCGGGGCCTCTGTGTATAAGCCTGCACATAATGAATGTGGGTCTGAGCGCCAGAGCTCAGCAGAATGGAGAAAGCTCTGGGCCTGCTGGGCTATTAGATTCCTCAAAACCCAGAACAAGCAGGAGCCTCTCCCAACTAAGAAGAAGCCGCGTTTAGTTCAGCTTGACACCACCAGGTCATAGGATTGTCTGAACCTTTTGGAGAAGCAACTAAAAAGCAAGATCAATGAGGGTCAAGGATTTAAGTGATGACGTGTCTCTCCGTGGTTGTGAGTACTTTGGGGTTCACAGATCCATCTTAGAATCTGATGAAAACTACGGCCCCTGTCCCTAGAAAAATGCACATCCCTTCATGCTCAAATCCTGCCAACAATTTCAGAAGAAGCCACGCCTTGTCCAGGGTCCATTGCCAACTCCAGTTAGATCTCTTGCTCTATGTGAAGGTAGCTGGTGGTCTTAATAGAGAATGTCATGACTCTGTCATGTTGGACGCTAATCGGGAGGTTGACTCCCAGAACACAGTCTGTGTGAGGCCAGCTCTTGGAACCAGTGCCCTTGGTGGGAGCTGCCTGTGTGTGGGTGTGGCTGGCGGGGTGTGGGTGGGCGGCGGGGAAGCCCAGACCTGTAAACGTCCACTGCCAGGTGATTAGAGACTTGGGCAGATAGGAGAGGATAGGAGAGCACCAACCAGATTCTATGCGGCAGAGAAGAAGACTGAGAACCAAACCACTGCTGGGGAACCAGAGAAGGAAGAGGCTGGGTAGTTCAGAGGATGGCCAGTTTCTGTGTCACTTATAGAAAGAACTTCAAGAACTAGCTCAGCAAACATCTTCTGAGTCTAAGCCTCCCTCTTCCATGTAGCCTGGGACGTCTTGGGAAGAGATGGCTAGTCGTTCTTAAAGGGACTGATCCTCATTGTAAAAAAAAAAAAAAAGAAAAGAAAAGTCCAAACTTTAGTATCTTTCCTTCCCCGCTTTCCTTCTCAGCCAAACTACTGTCTACATGTTGTTCCAGGGCTTAAAACCTGGGAGATTTTTAAGGGAGATAATCTCCATTTACTCCCCGGACCTCCCAGGATGCGGCTCAAGCCTCTTGATGTGGACTCAGAGCTCTTTATAAGAATAATAAGGTGGGCCCTAGCTAGCAGGTACCCTGTGCCAGGCATTTAATCTTCATAACAGGAAGCAGGTGGGTGTGGTAGGCAGAATAATGACCCCGCAAAGATGTCCAAATTCCATCCGCAAAATTTGCAAAAGTATTACTTTACATGACAGAAAGGACTTCGCAGATGCCATTGAGTTAAGGATCATGAGATGCAGAGATTATCCTCATTGTCTGGGTGGGCCCAATGTCATCTCGGCCCTTATAAGAGGGAGGCAGAAGGGTCAGAGTTGGAGAAGGAGATGGGATATGATGGAAGCAGAGGTCAAGGTGATGTGGCCGTGAGCCACGTCATGTGGACCCCTGAAAAAGGTAAGGAAGGAATTCTTCCCTAGGGCTTCCAGAATAAAAGCTCTGTTGACACCTTGATTTGAGCCTCGTGAGACCAATTTTGGACTTCTGAACTGTATGAGAATAAATTCATTCTGTGTTAAGCCACTATGTTTGTGGTTTGGGGTTATAGCAGTAATAGGAACCTATACAATTTGATAACATCCCTCATCTGCCCCTCCTGTTTTTTCCCCAGTTGCAGAGACCAGGTCTCAGTGAGGTTATGTGACTTGGCCCAGAGTTATGGTTCTTCTAAGTATCCAAGTCTATATTCAATTCTAAGTCTTCCTGGTTCTAAAACCTATGGCCTTAACCATCTACCATGCTGCCTCCGTGGGCTCTGAGCTCATTGTCAGTGGCGTCTCCCACCACCTCCTCCCCTACCCTCTGTACTCCCGCCAAGTTCATGTCTTTCCTCCCTCCATCCTCTCTGCTTGGACATACTTCCCCACTCACCTTTACAGTGTTGACATCTCTGGGCCAGACTATGACCACCCATCAGAAGAGTGGGTGGCCATAGTCTGGCCCCTTCTCTCCCCTTTCCAGTGAAGCACACACTTCTCTCCCACATCTAATTCATCAGAGCCCAGGTTAGGTCAATGCCAGATCAAGGGGTGCCTGTGGACCACCTACCTCCAAATCAAAATTCCTCAGGGTGTGGCGTTTTTATGCACTAGCAGGTATATTTAAGAACCAATAGGTGGTTATTTCCCTCCCGGTGGCTCCCGGTTAGAACATGAATTTCCCAAGGGCTGGGTCTTTCCTCTGCATTGGCCCAATTTTACATGTGAACTTGGCTGGACCACAGCGCCCAGATGTTTATTTGGTCAAACACATTGTGGATATTTCCATGAAAGTGTTTTTGGGATGAGATTAAATTTAAGTCAGAGGACTTTGAGGAAAGCAGATTACACTCCACAATGTGTGGACCTCATCCAATCAGTTGAAGACCTTAATAGAACAAAGACTGACCTCCCCTGAGTAAGAAGGAAATCTGCCAGCAGACAGCCTTTGGACTCAAACTGCAACTCCCTTGTCTGATGACCCACCCTGCTGGTTTTGGACTTGTGACACCTCCACAACCGTGTGAGCCAATTCCTTAAAATAAATCTCTCTATATAGATCTCTTCATATACAGGTCTATAAATCTATAGTTACAGATATATAGATGAATATATATACATACATATATACATACATACACACACTTATACACATCCTGTTGGTTCTGACACCTATTAATGTTTGTTGGACGAGTTCAGGGTGGGGTGCGTAGATGGCCTTTGTAGAAAAGCTTCAGTAAAATTTTCTTTTAGACCCAAAAGACTAGCAAGAATTATTTCACAGAAAGTCTAGGAACCCAGAGTAGATGGGCACTTTCCCCTGAATCAGGATTCCTGAGAAAATATGTTTCTTTCACTGACAAGAGGTGTCTATAAACCAGGGCAAAGCTAGAGGTAGATTCTTGGGGATGAGAGTCCCTCTAGGAAGGCTCAAAAGTGAGGAGGTTATGTGTATGTGACCTGGTACCAGAGTCCACTGGGGCAGCTAAGGGGCCGTGGAGACTGGGGTCGGGGACACACAGACTGATGAAGCCCAGGGAACCCTGACCACAAAACCATTCTGAGAATATATTTCAGAGCTTCTAATGATGCTTTCTGAGTGGCTGCTCAAAAACTAGAGCTGCGGGGGCCCTGAGAGGCCATCTCTGGTTCTGTCATACCTCGGAGCACTTCATTCATCGCTTCAATGAAACGTTTATGTGCCTCTTATAAGGCAGGCACTAGGAATACAGAGGTGAACCAGACAGAAAATGACTCTTCCACCACAGGTCTTATTTTCTAGTGGGGTGGAAGTTGGGGAGAAAGGATAATAAACAAGTCAAAACTACATAATTAAGGCAATTTCAGGTACTGTAAGTCTCACAGATACTAGACAGTACAGCAGGTAGTATTTTCCAAAGATGGCCACACCAATATCTCTGGTCCATGTGTCCTTCTAGAACCTTGCCACACCCCCATGAAGAATTGGGGTTGAAGTCTCCTCCCCTTGAATCTGGGGAGCCTTGTGTCTCAACAGTAACCAAGAGAACGAGGCAGAGGGAAGCTGTATGACTTCCAAGGCTAGCCAGAAAGGTGATGCTGCTTCCACCTTGTGTGATAAAGCGTCTGCCCTGGAGCCCTGAGTGTCATGAAAGCAGACCATCTACCCTGAGGCTGCCATGTTGTGGGAAGCGCAAATCAGCCTCCCTCGAGAAACCACAGGAAGAGGCCCCCAGATTACATAAACAGAGAGAGAGAGAGGGATGCCCGGCCAGCCTCCAGTTGCTTCTGTCCTCCACTATTCCAGCTGCAGCACCATTACTGCAACTGCATGAGGGATCCTGAGCCAGACTGCCCAGTCTAGTACCTCCCAATTCCTGACCCACAGAAGCCCTAAGAGATAATGAAATGAGTGTTGTTGTTTCAAGCCACTAAATGGTGGGTTTATTTGTTGCACAGCAATAGATAACCAGAATGGAGACTGACTGGAGGAAAGGGACTACCTTATACTAGGAGGTCAGGAAAGCCTCTCTTGGGAGATGACGTGTGAGCTTAGACCTGAACGACAAGCAGTCGTGTGAAGATACGGGGGAAAAGTATTCCAGACAGAGCGTGCAAAGGTCTTGGAGTAACAATATGCTGGGAATTCCGCAAAGGAGCAAGAAGGCCAGCAGGGCTGGGGCACCGTAATGAGGGGAGAGTGGATGGGGGGAGGTTCATAGAGGTAGGGAGAGGCAGATCACAAGGACCCGTTAGGCAGGGTGGCCTTATGTCCTAGTTTGCCTGCGATAGTCCTGGTTGAAGCTTGTAGCTCTAGCATAATTATATGGCCAGCCAGCTTGCAGCCCTCAGTAAAGAGCTTGGACACTTAATATTATGTGTTTTCTCATTCTCCCCAGTCTCTGGACTGATCCCTTCCTCCCATACCCCAGCCCTCACACACTCCTCCCTGAACCTAAGACACAGTTCTTTCCCCCTCCCAACCTTGCTATTATTCCTCTTCCTTCTTATCCATGTTGGAAACAGCCAAGTCTGTTTTTTCCATGGTCCCAGACTGTGCCTTAGACTTAAGGGAGATGTGAAGTGACCAGATGGAGGGGCCATTTAGAGTCCAAGATCTGGGTTCAAGTTCTGGACCTGCTGTGTCTGGTCTGTGTGACCTTAGATGGCTTGCTCTACCTTCCTGGGCCTTGAGATTCTTATCAAGTGGAAATTTTAAATGTCTGCTCCACAGGCTTGCTGCCAAAAGAACAGGTGACTCTCATGAGTTGGTTTCCAGTCTGAGGAAGCCTGACAAGCAAAAGGGATTTTAAATCAAACAAACAAAAAAGGTTGTGATTAGACACAAAGAGGAAATGCCTGCTGTTTGGGGAAGGGGATAAAATCACTGAAGTGATAAAAGGTGGGGTCAGGGGACTTCCCTGGTGGCGCAGTGGCTAAGAATCCTCCTGCCAATGCAGGGGACACAGGTTTGAGCCCTGGTCCGGGAAGATCCCACACGCCGCGGAGCAACTAAGCCCGTGTGCCACAACTACTGAGCCCGTGCGCCACAACTACTGAAGCCCATGTGCCTAGAGCCCGTGCTCCACAACAAGAGAAGCCACCTCAGTGAGAAGCACGGGCACCGCAACAAAGAGTAGGCCCCGCGCGCCGCAACTAGAGAAAGCCCGCACGCAGCAACGAAGACCTTATGCAGCCAAAAATAAATAAATTAAATAAATTAATTAAAAAAAAAAAAGGTGGGTTCAATGTGGAGATGTTTAAGATGAAAATAGCTGGCTGCCTCCCTGGAGGGCAGTTTATACTCCTGATCTAGAGGCTGGAGTCTGGAGCAGATGATCTCAAGACCGCTACTGTTGATGAATAAGTTCACGTATTCATTCAAACACGTCTGGATTCAAGTCCCAGTTCTCGTACTTGCTGGCTTTGTCAGTTTGGGCAAAGCGATGCCTCAGTTTCCTCATCTGTAAAATGGGGAAATCATAGTACCTATTCTTGGGAGGTATTGGGAGCTTTAACAAGGATAAAATGAAAACGCAAATCCCTGTGTGTTATAACTTTGCTAGCTTGCTTTTTCCTGCTGAAAATGAACCAGGCCCTGGGTTATACCCTGGGCAGGGGTAGGGGAGGGAGGTACAAATATGAAAGTATTTCCAGTCATGGAGAGGAGGCAAGTACCGTACGTCAGTTGCCATCACAGATTTAAATCAATGACAGGGTCGCGGCAGGAAGGCAGGTACCCACTGGGAGATGGAGAGTCACTCTCAACCCCTCATGACTTCCCAGGACCCAGTGTCAAGTCCCATGAGGTCTGGCAGAGTTTGGTTTCTCTGAGACCTCCATGTCCTTACAATAGCCACCATCTCGCCCCCTTCTTTGAGCTGGATTTCTGCTCCCTTGTAACCAATAATCCGTGAAGAATTCAAAAATGTTAGAAGGTCATCAACATTTTGTAGGGAGCCCCAGGGAAGGTGAAATTGTTTAGTTCCTATCCGTGCTGAGGGAGATTGGGGACTAGAAGCTTAAAGCTTAGGTAGGCATTGGACTCACATCGTTTGGGGGTGAGACTTCTATGGAGTAAAGAGCATGGTCAAAAGGATGGAAGCTGGAAAATGCAAGGCATGTTCAAACACTGAGAAGTGGTACAATCCTTCAGGAATCTGGTATGTGTGAAAGGGAGTGGAGAGCCCCGGGTCTATCGAGGTAAGCAAGAGCCAGGTCCTGCGGGTTCTAGAGGACAGAGTAAAGAGATAGGACTGTATTCATACAATGCAGGGCATCACCACGGATGACTTCGAAGCATGGAAATGGCAGAGTCAGGGATGATGAGTAGCTGCTGATGCTAGATGAGCATTGCCCAGCCCTGGACGCAGACACAGCAGAGAGAAGGCTGTGGCAGTGACCTGGGCAGAGATGACGAGCCTGGGGCTAGTGCAGGGACGGTGGACATGGACAGCGGAAACTGATGGGGTTATCGTCAAGGCCGGCAGGAAGGGGTGCTCTGATAGGACACGTGGTCTTGTGACTCCCTCCCATCCAGTGCCAGGGGATGGTGGAGCATAAAGGCAGACCCCCAGGATCACATGGAGTGAGGGGGGAGTTCCCCAAAGGAACCAGAAGGAAGACAATGGAACCATGTACTGGACGAAAACCAGCTCATCAGAAGTTTTGCTAGAACAGCAAAACTTGGGGCAGGTGGAAAAGAAAGAAAAGGCATAAAAACTCAGCATCACAGAGGTGTTCATGGCAGCATTGTTTTTAGTAGTAAAAACTGGAAGGCACTGGAATGCCCAGTAGCATGGGACAGGTTAAACAAATCATGGACCATCCATTCCATGGAGCTGTCCCTTATTTAAAAGGAAAGGGTAGATTTGAATGCACAGGCATGAAAATGCATCCATGAGATAGCAGAGTGTGAAAAAAAAAAATGGCTACTGAATAATGCTTCTAACAGGATCCTATTTATGCCATAGAGAGATGTAGCCATTTTTTTCCTTAAAAATTCCAGGAGGGCTGAGTTTGACAATAAATGCAGTCACAGAAGAGCGGCACTTGCTGAGAGCTATACTTGGGGTGAGGGCCGCACGTTGATAGGGTTCAGGAGGGCACAGCCCAGAGAAAGAAGGGATGAGTGGGAGGAAGTGAGAAGAGACTTTTCACAGCAGCTGGGAGTAAGACACTTGGGGGGAGAAGGAGAGATGTCTAAAGCTGACTTTTTCAAAGCTGTAAAAAGCACCACCTTTTTAAGGAAACCAACAGTAAGGATTCACATAATTCTTCAGGCTTCTGGAGTCCGATTTGGGTTATTTTAGATGCACTGTTGGGCCAAGACTGGCCTTAAAGGCTTCTTAGGTATATCTGGGTCACATTCATATATATTTATATAAGCATTAAAAAAAGTCTGAAAGGATATACACCAAACTGTCAACAGTGGTTATCTCTGAAGGATGAAATATCAAGGGACTGTTATTTCCTCTGTGTTGTTTATGTGAAAAACATATTTTTACTTGATCATGCATTATGAGAATAAAGAAAACAGATACAAAGGAACGAGAAGGGAGAAAAACTCTACTAAAATCAGACAAAATGCATCGTAAATAAATACATCTTAGCTACAAGCATGCTCAGTAAACAGTAATTAAGTGACAAATTAAATAAAGCTAGGAACAGAGACTAAAATGATGAAAACCCAAAAGACAATGGCAGAGCTCCCTCCCCACACCCCAGCAGTGCCAGGCAGGGTCTCTGTGGCTGGGGACAGAGGCCCGGTCTCCACTTTCAGAAGGAGCCTTAGGGTGAAAAGTCTTTAGCCCACAGGCTATGACCTGTTCCAGGAAAGGCTGCTGGGAGAGGAGCCCCAGGGCAGATTCCCCAGATGCATTGGATGTTTATGCTGGTACCTGGGTTTCTCTCCTCTTCCCTCCCCTCCCCTGCCCTCCTCCCTCTCCATCAATCTCAGTTTGGTTCAGTAAACATTATGGGAGTCAACTCTACATGAGACCCCACGGCTCTTAGGGTGAGTCGCAGTCATGGAGTGAGGTGGGGTCCCAGGGAAACTAGGAGAAGCACATTTGTCTTCAAGGAGCCCCCAATCCAAAGGAAAGAGGCCCCACAAAGGCCCCAGGCAACCAGATCTATGGGACAAGGAAGGTGCCCACAGAGTGGTCTGAGAGTACGGTGTAAGTAAATATCTCTCCCTGGAGGCCAAGGGGACACTGGAGAAAAGAGGGAGAATTCGGGCAAGTACACAGCAGACAGAGAGCGTGGCTGGCACAGGGGCTGTCAGGCATGTAGGATGATGCGTGACAAGAAACAGCAGGATCCAGACCCCAAGGTGAAGGGCCTTGAATGCCATATGAAAGAGCTGAGACCTTATCTTCTAGGCCTGGGGGAGTCCACGACAGATTCAAATGGAGGAGTGACAGGGTCAGGTATGCTTTTGAGAACAGTGTCTGGAGATGATGTGGAGGACGGGTTCGAGAGGAATGGGTTGAAGCCAGCAGAGAGTACCAGGGCTGCAGAACAGACTGGGCATGATGCCATGAGGTCCCAAGCAAAGGCAACAGCAGTGGGGATGAGAAGACACTGGGAGAACCAGGCCCACCCTGTGCAGGGCCACCTGTGGTCTGGGGCAGAGACCAGAGCACTCTGTGTCATCTAGTTCACAGAGAGAAGTCCTTATTGTGCATCATTCATTCATCCTGTGGTGTATCATTCATTCATCTGAGAGACATGATTGATGCTTTCTCTACGCCCAGCCCAGGCCAGTCACCACCAGAGAGACATGAATGGGACATAATCCCTGCCGTCTAGGAGCTCAGAGTACAGCAGAGAAGGCAAATGCAATAGACTGAGTGTAAAAATGGCCCCAATGGTTCCTCTCCATATAAATATATATTCCTTTGCACAGTTACATGAGTTCCTCTCATATAAGCTGGAGTCTATTTCCTATGCCATGAACCTGGGCTGTCATGTGATTTGCCATGGACAAGACCACGTGGCAGTTCCAAGCCGAGGCCTAGAGGAGCCTTAGGGGTCCTGCTGCTCAGTCTCTTGGACCCTCGTCATGAAAGCCCACTTGGAACAGGGCCAAGTCTGCTCAGCATCCTAGCTGGGGTGAAGGAAGTCTAAGACAGCACAGCCAAGATCAGCCCAGCCCAGGCCAAACCAGCGCAACCTCCCAGATGATGCCGATTCATCAGCAATAATAAGTCATTTTAAGCACCAAGTTTTGGGTGGTATGTTACATGGCCATAGCTAACTGATAGAGCATATCATAAAAGAATTCTTTTCAAAAGCAGAGTATAAAAGCTCATAGTCCAGATGTCATGAAGGCATTGCAAACAGCTTCTGGTCTCATCCCACACCCATCTTGAAACAGGGATCACCACTACATCTTACTCTGGGGAGACAATTCTCCATGGGTCCCTTGCATTTCTGCACATTTTGCAAGCCAGGGTACTGACTGCCTGTGTTTGGGACTATCCTTTAGTGTATGTCTGTGTAGCAAACAGCCCTGGAAACTGGAGACAGTCTCTTTCCAGAGTCGAGAGAAGGTTTGTTTGTTGCCCAATGTAAAGATATATCTCTCTCCAGGGAAATTTCCAGCTGGGCTTACTGCTCCTAAAAGACTTAGGTTCTCTAAGCCAGGGGTTCCTTTCTTATGACAAAACCCCCTGCATGTGCTACAGGTGCTGGCTGACTCCTTGGTGTCACCCTGCAGGAATCAGAGCTTGGGAAACCAGCACGAACGTGACACCCTGGCTACTGCTATTGTCGCGAGTCACAATGTCTTCTGTGTCTTATTCCAGGGTCTCCCGTGTTCTGCCAGCATCTATGACACGGCGGCAACCTCACTTGTCAGCTCGCAAGCAGGGTGAATCTCAGACCCTTCACAGTGCTTGGTACTTACCCTTCCAGAAACAATTTAATCCAATTCCACAAAGCCTTAGTGAGTCAGGTTTTCCTGAAAATGTCATGGGAAGACATCAGAGAGGTTTATAGCCCACCACACACGAAACTTAACACAAACCTCCCATGACACGTGTATTTCCTCCACATAGCTCCCCAAACTTCTTCTTCAGCCATCAGGTGCCTCTTCTCCCTCTAGGCCTTTCCCCATCGCCCCCTGCCCCTAGTCAGCCCCCCAGATCCATACCTCCACCCCCAAGTCTTTCTACTGCCCCTCCTTTGCTTAAGCAGAGAAATTAGACACAGCACCCTCCAGTTTGGCAGTTCAGCCTTCCCATAACCATCAAAGTTATGGGGCTCACCACAACAAAGGGCCCAGCCTTCTTGGAAGGTAGCTAAATGGCATAAATAATAAATAAATTTTTTTCACAGACTCTTTTTTTCTAACAAAGGTGTAAGAAATGTGTCAATCTCCCTCCCTGGTGGCCAAGCGAACACCTGAGCAAAGAGGGAGAATTAGGGCAAGTACATGGCAGACAGAGAGTGCAGCTAGGACCAAAGTTCAGGAAACAGGATGGGTGGCAAGGAACAGCAGGATCTATATCCCAAGGTTAAAGGCCTTGAATGCCACACTACAGGTACAAAGGAGGGAAATAATATTTCTGACTGGAACACTTAGTAAGGATTTGAAAAAGGTGACATTGATCCCTGCAGGATGAGTAAGAGAGGCTGCCAGTGGGAATGGCGTGTGAGAGATGATGACAGAGAGACAGAGAGAGGACCCTCAGAGACTAGCGGTTAAAGACTAGCTTGGGGTATAATCCCAGACATTTGCTGGAGTTTGCGGAACAGAATGGTGCGTTGAAACCACCGTGAAATGTAGCCTGTCGCCAGGAGCTGGGCACGTGTGTGAGGTTCTTTATATTCACACATGAAATATCAAAGCACAAGGACTTGTAACCAAAGGAAACACCCACTAATCATAGTTTTCGCCAGGAACACCCTAACTGACATTTTAATTAACAAGCTGTTCTCCACACCCACCCCCCGACTCCGTTTTTAATATAAGGACTTCTTGTTGCTTTAAATCTAAAATTAATTAAGTGAGAGTTCTTCTCTGGATTAGTCCATGGCTCATGCTAAGCGGTCGGGAGTGATAAGGTAAGATCTACGGCTGGGAGGGGGAGGGCACGGAAGAACTCTTGGCCTCCGCAGCTGAGGCAAACGCAGCCGCTTACTCCCTGAGGACCCGGGGATCCAGGACTTTTTCCAAGAAGTAGCCCATTTGAATCTGCAGCCCAGCTAAGACCTGGGATTATAGAAGAGCTTAAAACGTGGTTACAATGCCCTCCGTGACCTGGCCCCTGCCTGTCTCTCTGACCTTATTCTCACCACATCCCTGCCTTGTTCACAGGCCCAGCCACCCTGGCCTTGCTATTCTCTGAACACAGCAAGCTTATTCGCTCCTCAAGGCCTTTGTGCCTGTTCTTTCCTATGCTTGGGACACGCTTTCGCCCAACAGCCATGGCTGGTCTCAGGTGAGAGGTCACCTCTCTCTCCATACCTTTTCTAAGCGCCCTCTCTAAAATTCTCATCAATCCCTCTCCCCACTCTGTTACCCTGATTTATAATGAATAAATTCATGGCACTCATCACTAACTGAAATCGTGGACCATTTATGTGTTCACTCTCTGTTTCCCTCCACTAGAATGGCAGTCCCAAGAAAGCAGGAATTTGTGCCTTGTTCACCCAGGACACAGCTGATGCTCGGTCACTATTGAATCAATGGAGGGAGGGATGCTATCCCTTCTGCTTACCTGCCTCCTTCCTCCTCTCCCCTTTCCCCAGCTTTGCCTGGCTCACCCTTCTGGTTTCAGATTAAGTATTTCTTAACCCCTCTAGATTAGACCAGGCCCCTCTCTGATACTCTCCTTTATAGCTTTCATCATAACTCATATTAAAAATGATTATAATTGGTTATTTCATGTCTATCTAGAATATAAGCTTCATGAGGGCAAGGGGTTGATGAAACACTACATATTGAGTAGCTGTTATTTTATTTTTATCATCATCATCATGACAGGATTTTTCTGATCAAGGCCAACAAAAGGAAGATCTTCCAAGAGAGCCTCAGACACAGCCCTGCTCTCACTGGGACATGTGAAGGTATTTGGGGACAGGAGGGGAGGGACCTGTGTGATCGGAGTTGAGGTCTATAGTACAAGGGACCTAGGCAAGTGTACAGCTGAGGCCCCTTCTTGCTACTGAAATTTGTTCCTCCAGGCAATGAGTCAGCTGTAGAGGATCTCATCCTTTTGAATATAGCATATTTTATTGATCTATTCTTCTCTTGATGGACACTTTTAGGCTGTTTCTAATTTTTTGCTGTGACAAATAATTCAGTCATTAGCTCTTCACTCTCCTGCACCATCAGATCGCTTCTTCTCTACTGGATTGTTCCCACCAGCCAACAAGCACATTGTCATTTCTCTTATCTTAAAAAAAAAAAAAAAGTAATTAAAAAAAAAAACCCTTTGTCCCTCTACATCCTGTTCCAGCCACCACCTCAGTTCTCTGACCCTCTTTAGAGCCAAACTCTCCAAAAATTGGCTTTCACTCAGTGCCTCCACATTTTCTCCTTCTTCCTCTCCCTTGAGCCCACTGCCATCAGGTCCTCACCCACCACTTCACCAAAACAGCACCTGGCAAGGTCACTAGTGACCTCCGTGTGGCTGCATCTGAGCTCGCTCATCCTCCTTAATTGCCAGTACCCTGTGGCATCCTTACCTCTTCCTTGAAAACTCTGTGCACTACCTTTTTATCTTGGTCCTTTTTCTAAGAAGGGCTATTTCTTCTCAGTCTCCTTTTCCGATTTATCCTTTGTGCTCCAAACAATGGCAGGTCCCAGGACTCACTCCTGAGACTTCTCTTCCCAGCCTCCTGGTTCCCTGGGTGATTCCTCTGCCCCCGCAGCTCTACATACGAGCTACACGCTGCTGACCCCCAAGTTTCTACCACCCACCTGATCTCTCACCCCAACTCCAGCCTTGTAAGTGCAGCTGCCTGCTTGACGCCATCCCTTGAATGTCTAATAGGCTTGTTACTGGTAATGCTCACACACACACACACACACACACACACACACACACACTCACACCCCTCCAAGTCCCGTTACCTGTGCGGTCTCCCCCACCTTCGCAAATGTCAGTTCCACTCTTGCAAGTGCTCAGACCAAAAGTCACGGGGTCAGCCTGGACCCTTGGTTTCCTCTCACACCCCAAGTTCCATCCTCCAGCCAGTCCTGTCACCTCCAATATGTACCCAGCATTGATTCTGGATACATCTGCACGACGAGCCGCCTCATCTCTCTCCTGAATTATTGTCACAGCCCCTCAGCTTGCCCTCTCCCTAATCTAATTTCCAACACAGCCGCAGCAGCTGGAGTGATCTTTACAAAATGAAACTCCCCAAGGGCTCCCCATCTCACTCAGAGTCAAAGCCAAAATCCTTACAGTGCCTGTCAGGGCTCTACATGAGCTGGGCCTTGGTTACACTCCTCCCACACCTCCCGCTTCATCTCTTACCACCCTTGCCCCACTCTCCCAGCTCCAGCCACCCTGACCTACTTGGTGCTCCTCAAACTCCCCACGCCCGCTCCCACCTCAGGGCCTTTGCACTGGCTGGTCCCTCTGCTCAGACACTCCCCCTCCCCACGCAGCCTTATCCCCATGCCTCACTCTGTCCAGATGTCGCCTCATCAGAGTGCTCTTCCTTAACTGCCCGACGCAGAATGACAGCCCCTTCCCCCAGGACTCCCTTCCCACCTTACCTGGCCTCACGTTCCCCCATAGCCCTTACCAGCATCTGACATACTCTTGATTTATTCATTGACTGATTACCACCAGTCTCTCCCCAAGTAGAACATACGCTGCATGAAGGAAGGGTCTCCCATTTATTTTGTTTACTGCTCTGTCCCCAGTACGTAGACCCCATAGCTGGTGTGCACGAATGAATGATGGTCTGCATGTGCATCATTATGCATAGCCCGCTTTCTCCAGGTCAGATGCAGGAACAGGACAGCTCACTGATGGAGGGCGTGCATTTTCAACTTTCCTGGATACTGTCCAAGGTGCCCGGTAGTGAACTTGCCTTTTTCCCAGATCCTCTCCAGCACTTAGAATGTTTGCCAAGCTGATGGATAAAAGTGGTAATATGATGTTTTAATGTGTGTACTCCTGGTTATTAGTGAAGTTGAGTGCCTTTTCTTGTTTCCTATGACCTGCCTTTCATCTTCTTGCCTCATTTTTTTCCATCGGGTTGGCCTCTCTAGGCCTCAGCGCCCTCTGACAACCGAGAAGTTCTGTTCAGATGCTCCCCGAGGTCCAGGCCGGCTGTGTTCTCTGATGTAATTCCGTTGGCAATTATTTACCAAGCAGCCCCGTGGGTCAGGCCCTTGTCTAGGCCCTGAGGCTATTCTGTGAACAACAGAGACCAAGTCTTACTCACATGAAGCTTGTGTTCTCGGAAGGCGAGGCAGACAGTGAGCAGGGACACAAGTAAATGATATCAATTCAGCCCACACTCAGTGGCAGGTGGGAGGGGCTGTTGCAGAAAGACTACCTGAGGAGAGGCTATTTGAGCTGGCCCCTGGACAGTGACATGGAACCAGCAGTGGAAAGACCTAGGGAAACGCAATTCCGGCAGAAGGAACAGGAAGCTCAGAGGCCCCAGGATAAGCTTGGCAATTTTGAGGGAAAGGAAGAAGCCTGGGGAGCCTGCATGAAGGAGCTGGACATGCAAAAATCTGGGGAAGAACATTCTAGTCGAAGGAACAGTAGATGCACAGGCTATCAGGAGGCAGGAGCCAGTAAGGCTGGTAGGAGGGACCGAAAGGGACCATTGATGCTGGAGCAGAGGGAAGAGGAGGAAGGAGCATGTGCAGGGCGGGGGAGGGAGGAGGGCCAGAACTACAGAGCCTTGTGTGGCATTGAAAGGGTTCTGGACTTTATCCTAAAAACAATGGGCAGACGATGAAGGCTTATATGCCGGGGAGCCATGTCTTCATATTTACTTCTTTAAGGGAAGCCACATAAAACATGAATTGGGGAACAAAAACAGGCTGAAGTAGACAGGTTAGGAGGCTGGAGTAGACACTGGCTATTTCTGTGAACCTCTGAAAGCCCTTCTTGGATTTGGGAGCCCACCATCCTGAGCCCTGTGGGGACGCAGGGCCAGTTCTGCACGCCAGAAGCTAAAACGACAGGGGCAGGGAACTTACAGGGGATGAGCTGGGGGAGCCTGGGGTCTGGGTCTGGAGCCAGTGCCACGGAAGGGCCAGGGCCATTCAGAAGTCCTTCCACTGTGGAGGTGGTAGCATATGGTGGCATTCACCATGACCATCAGAAGAGGTGCTCTTCAGTTCTAATGCAGGCACGGGCTGGAGGACACGGGGTGTACGGGAAAGCAAGGCCCCATCTAAAGGGACAACCGCTGCTCAGCCTTAGCAACTGGGGCCAGGCTCGAAATCAAGCCCAGTGTGGCCAGATCTTTCCATTTTCAAGAAGAAGCTGGAAAGCCAAAATTTTATGTAACTCTCCCAGTTTTTATGCTGATTACAAATTTAAAAATATATTTTTAAGTAACATACCTTTTTTTTTTTTTTTTTTAAATTAAAAATTTTAAAGCCCTGCAGGTTAGAGCAGAAAGGTCAGAGAGAACTTGCCGGGGACCAGTTGATAACCTCTCCTAACGTTTTATCCTTTTGAGATCAGGAAGTCCTTCCATCTAACAAGGTGAGAAGGAAAGCATTTTAGCGAAGGGCTGAGGAACGGGCAGCTGGAGATAGAAGTTTCTTGGTTAAAAGGAAGCAGCTAAACTTCCGCTGCTCTCTAAAATACAGAAATCCAAGGGCAGAGACTGAGCTGAATCCAGAGAAAAGTAAATTGTGACAGCTCTAGATTAAAGGAGCGTAGCTGTAGAAGGCCAAGAGGGGGAAGGAGAGCAAATCGCCAGGGAGACAGCACTCATCTGTGGGTGGCCCCGCCCAGCAGCTTCGCGGTTCCTCTGGAGAGAAAAAGGCAGCACCAGGCAGGAGGAGGCAAGAGCCTGCAACCTGGGCTTTGCCACCAGTGTATCCGATGACCCTGGGCCTGTTGCCAGCATCCCTGGGCCTCAGGCTGTCCCTCTGCCCCATGAGGGGGTAGGGTAGGTGAGCCCTAAAAGCATGCCCAGCCCTGCCATCCTATGCTGCTGGGATTCTCCCCACACCCCAACAGTTGTAGGATGAGCAGCCTCTCCGGAGATGTCCTTTGCGGGGGTGGGGGGGGGCAGCAGAAGCATGCTGAGGACTGCCCCCCCTACCACGCACTGAGCAATCATTTCTGGAATAACTTCAGATTCAAGCAGCTTTTGTAAACTGCCCCGTTTAAATTAAAACAAATCAATATGCTTTCTAAAATTTAGTCTCAGCTAAACAGCTGTGACAGTTCATAGCAACCTGAACTTGAAATGAACCCACCCTATGTATAAATAAAGCCTTTGATGTCTTCATTAGTTTCTCACATGTCATTTTTTCACAGTCTATCAGGCTAAGTGCTTTGCAACTTATATATATTTTTGCAGGAGGAGTATTTAACCTTCTGATTAGTCACCGCAAGCAGCACAATGACAGAAACCCTGATTTTGCACACAATGAATTTATTGATAGATTTAGCCCATTAGCTGTATTTACCTGTCAGTTCTATGGACACTAATGAGTTGTTTTTCAAGGACTAATGAGAACTGTAATGGCTAATGGATGTTTACAGCTTCACCGCGCCACACCATGTGATGCCGTGAGCACCCGCTCCCATCCCTCCAGTCTTTAATTGGCACCATCAGAGGACTCTTTAATTACATTTGAACAGACAATAAAGATCCCAGCCAAATCAATGGGAGGAAGGCAGCGGGATTCCTCACGAGACTGGTCACTCCGTTGGGCAACAGCCCAGCGCTCCAGCCAGCACTGTGACTTCCCCTGTAACAACCTTCGGCGAGCAGATGCGTTGCACATGGTCCAAGCAGGATGTGTCTCTACAGATCTGTCTCCCAACTCAGCTCACGGTCCTGCCAGGGGAGTATTGTCCACAAAGTGGTGACCCCTCTGGGCTTGAGGAAATAGTGCATTCTTGGATATAGTGAAACTTTTTTATTTATCAAGGACACGTCTTCATAAGTGATACACCCAAATATCAGCCCTGACTGAGGTTAATATTCACCAGATAATCTTAGCATTAGCAAAGGAGAATTGGCTAATGATAAGCTGACAAAGAAAAACCTGATATTTGCAGTAGTTATTCACTCATTCATGTATTTATCCATTTATTCAACATTTCGCGAGTACCCACTGAAGATAAAATGCACCAAAAAAGATAAAAGTACAATGACATTTCACCAAGTAGGTGAATAAAGAGAATTAGTACCTAAATGTACACGGTGCTTTTAAAGAAGTATATTGTATGACTTTCCATTGCATAAAAACGCATTGCAAAGATAATATTTCTAGACCGAGGTCCCGTACTTGCTGGACCTACTTGCTACATGTTTCTGATCAGAGTCAATATGCCAGATGGCCAAGAGCCTCTTGTTCTTTTTAGTAAATAGAGCTGCTGTTGACCAGTTCACCACAGAAAAGGCAGGGACCAGCTTGGCTGATCAATCCAATCTTCCATCAGATGAGGCTGGTGAGAATAGGAGGATCCCGTGGTTTGTTTCATAACAGGAGCAGGTTATGGGGGTGTTAAGGAACTGAGGCTGTCAAACCTACAGAAAAGTGAACTGTTGGGATGGGCAGGTTGGAGGGTGTCATGGAGAAAGGCCGTCTATTTGTTGACCCAATGGTGTCACACAAAGATCACTGGGTATGAGGCATAAGGGGGCAGCTAATTTGAAGACCAACCTACCTGCAGGTGAATCTACTGCTGGATGTGTTCTCCTATCAGTCTTGACTTTGCCCAGTGCCCTAGCCTATCCTGGGAGGGAGGCCTCACCTTTCTCAGTGCTTCCTATGGGCCATGAACACATTCAATTTGGTGATGAGGATGCTGCTGGAGAAATTAGAAGAGCAGTTTCCATAGAGAAGTGGGGGTGGAAGCCAGATTGCACAAGGATGAAGGAAAGAGTGGGTGGTGAGGAAGTGGCAGCAGTGACAAGTTGAATGATGGAGAGAGATAGAGCAGTCACTCAAGAGGGTCAGGAGGACCTGAGCACGTTTATAAGTTTCTAGGAAGATGTCAACTGAAAGAGAACAATTGGAAATGCAAGAAAGGGGAGGTGACTGATGGAGGAAGTTCTCAGAGGTACCAGGAGTGAGGTGAGAACAGAATAACAGAAAGAGGAAGAAGGATT
Organism: Tursiops truncatus; assembly: GCF_011762595.2. Lineage (NCBI taxonomy): Eukaryota > Metazoa > Chordata > Mammalia > Artiodactyla > Delphinidae > Tursiops > Tursiops truncatus. The sequence goes on from NC_047034.1 coordinate 153,122,356, forward strand.
GTCTTCAGAATAAGAGAGGGACCCTACAGCCAATAGCAAAGGGAAAGCAAATGAAGATGCCCAGCATTTCTGAAGTGGAAAAAGAGAGAAATGCAGGACATGTCAGTCTCTCCTCCTTTTGTTATCTGAGAAGACCAGGAGATCTCACTCATTTTGGCCTGGAGGAGAGTGGAGAAGGTTTGAGCAGCCATCTAGGCTCTCAACCAGAAGTCACTTGAAATAAACAGATTGGTCCTCCCAATAACCGTCTCCAGGAGACTCAATCAACAAGGCTGCCTGGTTCTGCCCAGGAAGGAAAAGAACCAGCAGAATGGTTTTCCCAGAGTTCAGGATTAGCAAGGAGCCATGGGCAGTCAAGGGCACATTGGATGCTTGGAGGTTGTGAGATCCTTGATGGAAAAGCTGGCCACGGGGTCAAGGTTGGAAGTCTAGAGGAGAAGGATGGATGAAAAGAATCAAGAAAAATAGGGAAGGAGTGAAGTGTCTGTTGAGGATGAAGAGAAGTTTCTGAAGGAATGAATGAGGATAGGGGTAAGCCAAGGGAATTTGGGGTTCAGTAGAATTTCAGGACTGACTCCACTAATTCGGGCCCCTTCTCCAGAACTGGGTTGCTCTAAGTCCCTGAGGCCATCTTGACTGGGGAAGGGAGGCCATAAGCAGCCTTCTCCTTTCCTGTAGCAGACAGGTGTCAGAGTTAGTGTGCTGACTTACTAGACCCAATATCTGGTATTCTTGGGGTGAATTTCTGGCTCCCTTGTGCCCACTCCTAAGTCACAGCCTTCCTCCAAGTTACAGCAGGGTTCCCACCTCAGTTTTCATGAGCAACATCCTGAGTCCTTGTGAGAACAGAAGCATCCTCAGATCCCAGCCTGTAGAAATAGACTCACCTTGACCCTTTCTTTGCCTGGATCTCGTGGGTCCTTCCCTTAGGAAGATGGGGTCTTATGCTGGATCCTCTCAGGCTGACACCAGAGAGACACAAGACCATTGACCAAGTCTAGGGAGCTGTGCTGGAGAGAACCTTTCCACAGTGATGTCCTCAGCTGCACCAAGCCACAGTTCACATCCCTCTGGCTCTGAGAAGTCCCTGAAGGGATGACAAAACCATGATGGGCCACGTTGGACGCATTGCGGAGGAAGCCTGAGCTGGGAGTTGTGGTCACTGAGGAAACAGGACGATGGTGGGCATGAGAAGAAGGGGGCTTGGGATGGGTTCCCCCACCCCCATGCAGCACTTCACTCACTCAACAAGCATTTACTGAGCAAATACTACTGGACAGCAGGTTCTAATGCTTAGCAGGGGAATGGGATACCTAGACAAGTGAGTCACAGCTCTGAAGAAAAGAACAAACCATGCGACGTGGGTGCTATGGTGATGAATGAAAAGGGTGCTACGGGGGGAGAGAGGGGACCACGGACCCAGCCCAGTGAGGTCAGGGAAGACTTTCGGAAGAGGGGGAAAACAAGTGGAAGGGGAATCTCCGGAAGAAAAGTCAAGATGGTATTTATTTATTTATTCACTGGCTGTCTCTGTGAGGCCCTGTTCTAGGATCCAGAGGTACAACAGTGAACAACAAAGATCCCCAAATCCCTGTCTGCATTGAGCTTACACTCTAGGGTAAGGTCAACCATGTGTGTTCAGGGGACTGAAAGCTTTTAAACACAATGAGAACCAAAGGTCTAAAAGGGTGAGTAACAAGAGACAAGGGTGAGGAGGTGTGAGGGCTGGAATTGGAGGAGCCTTGTATTCCCTGATAGGGAGTTTGGGGCTTATCCTGAATGCAGGAGCAGGCTCACTGAACAACCTCACACAGCGAAGATCTGCATTTGAATTAGGCAGTAATTGGAAAGGTTGAAGGTAGAGTAAGACTTGACATTGGAGACTAGTTAAGAGGCAGCTGGACTCTGAGAAATGAGAGGGGCTGTGGTGGGAAGGGAGAGAAGTAGATGAACTTGAGGGATTTTTAAGAGGCAGAGTCAATAGAAGTGGGTGATCTGTTGGAGGAGAAAAGAAAGAGGAATTTGGGATGACACCCAGGTTTCTTACGTGGGTATCTGGAGGGATGCTGGTATTGAGCAGAATTTAGAAAGAGGTGGAGATTCAAGGGGAAAATAATAAGTTTTCAGACTTATTGAGTTTAAGCTGCTGAGTGTCACTGATGTGCCATGCTGGTCTGAAGCTCAGGAACGAAACCTGGGTTTTGCTGAGTCATCAGAGGACCAATGGGGGCTGAGGCCCTCGGGGGAGGGGGATGAGAGGGCTCACGGAGAGGGGGCGTAATGCAAAGAGAGGAGAGCTGAGGGCAATGCCTTGAGGATCCCCAATGTTGAAGGGGTAAAAAGGGCCGAGGCAGAGGAGCCTGGGAAGGACGGGTCTTTACAAGAGGGGGGCCAAGGACATTGGACATGAGGCAGGAGAGGGTGGCCAGGTGTCGGGTAGCTCAGAGAGGCACTGGAAAGGCTGAAAATAGCCATTCGACTCAGATGAAACATGAAGGCCTTCACGAGGTGGGTTTCCGTGGGAGTGAGGCTGAGCCTGGTGGGGAGAGCAGTGAGAGGGAGGCCAGGAGGTGGAGACGGGCTGCCCCTCCAAGAATCTGGCTCTGCAAAGGAGAGAAAAAAGGCAACGGGGATAAATAATCATTGGGCTGAAGGAGGGAGGATTTTATTTTTAGATGAAAAAATGCTCAGTTTATTCATAATCTGAGAAGAAATATCCAGGGGAGAGGGAGGGGAAGTGTGAGGTTGGCGCCATGAGGCAGCAAGGAGGTGACTGGCTGAGCAGGTTGGGCGGGGCCTGGGCAGGGGCTGGATGCAGGGCCCACGTCCAGGTTTGGCCCAGACGGGAGAGTCAGAAGGACAGCTCTGCCCCCTGGATGGGAGGAAGGGAGCCGGACATGGAAGGGGAGGGGAGGGGAGACATGGAAGCAGGTCTCCAGCCACAACATGGTGAGTGTAGGACCCCAGCGGCCAACCTCTGGTTGTGGAGGGAGCCCTAGAAGGCCTTACCTTGTGGCTGGGATTTCGGTAGCAGCTGTAGTGATGCCTCGGGAGGGGTTGCACAGATGGCCTCTGCGAAGCAGGGTGCAGGGCAGGGGATTGAAGCGGGCAGGGTTGTACGGTGAGTACTCTTGACTCCCTACTCTTCAGTTGCCTGTGGTTCCTCCTACCTTCTCTCCCCTCTGGCTTTGAAACCTTCTGCAGCACCACAGAATCCCACCAGCTGGCAGGAAGCACAAAGTTGCCCCTGGCATGGGAAAGAACGTGAACCAAGAAACCAAAGCTGCCATCTCCAGAGGGAAGCATCCTGTGCCCCATCGGCCTAGAGGACAATAGAAGATTTTGGTTGGATGGAGGAGTAGAGGGGAGGAGAGAGGGAGGGATGAGAGAGGAGACAGCGAGAGAGGAAGGAAAGAAACATCTATCTCATTTATATTTATTGTGGGCAACGCCACGTTGGGTGCTTTGGGCATAGTCACTTGTTCAATACTCCAACAAAGAGTTTGTGTGAAGTGGTGCTATCTCTACTGTAGTGATGAGAAATCCAAGGCTCTAGGTGGTTTCTCAAGAGTCTCCGCAGAGAGGTGGTGAAGAGCTGGACTTTCAATCCAGGCCCTTCTTCCCTCCACGGCAGGTGCCCGTCCCATGGCACACACTGCTTCCTCCAGATTGTCTCTGCCACCGCTCTTAGACCCCCTACCACCTTCATCCTAACTGCAGCCACGCCACAGTCCCTGCACCACAGTCGCTCAGAGGAAGACCCCTGCCTGCGTGGCCTGGAAGGGAACAGCAATGCAGTCACATGCTGCTAAACGTAAAAATGAAAACTGAAAGAGAAAAGCATTTGTCTTGCAGCTGTAGACACGGGTGAGCTCAGTTCCCGGCTCTAAGACCCACCAGCTGCGACCTTGGAGGTGTCATTTCACCCTATAAGCCTCTGCAGAACAAGAATCCCTACCCCATCTGGTTGTCTGAAGGGTCAAATACAATTAGGGTGTGCTGGTAAAAGGCTAACAACCAGCTCTCCAAAAAAAAGAAGAAAGAAAACAAGAAAGCCAGATGTGTGCTGTTGGCTGATTTCCCTGGTACAGGTACTCCCAGCACAACCGGTGTGGAGCACAAACGTGACATTGCTGAACACGGAGTTGGAAAGAGACATGGGGTAACCCACCATTGGGAAGTACTTCCTCCAGACAGATCCAGTAGACGGAAAGAGCCTCTGGGGTAGTATTTCTAGGAGAGAGATGATAATAAAAGAATTAGAAAATGATGTCATTTTTAGAGTTGATTGCCTTTGTTTTAAACATAATTTATTTAACTGTAACTTTATATAATCTAATCTTTAACAACTGGCTGGGTTTAACAACTGGTTCACAAAATCCCTAAAATGAAACTAGCAGCTCTCGTGGGCCAGCTCCCTCATGCCGCTGATCATAGGGGCTGTACTGGTGCTGCGTTAAGGGGTGGAATTGGGATTCAAACCCTGGTCGGGCTGACTCCAGAGTCCCCACGGCCACCAGCTTCCTGCCTGCACTGCAAGGTGTGGCTCTGGCTGCCTAGAATTGCTTGTCAACCCCCCCTGTCAGGGAGGAGGGAGGGGGCCGCTGCTCCACAGGCACCACAACAGAGAAACTTGGCAGTGTCTCCCTCCTGCTGCTATACCAGGTTTGGGGTCACTTCGGGGAGCAGTCTCCTTCCCTGCTTCTGTCAATCAAAGCCAGGAGCAGCCTTTGTAATAATACTGTCATAAAGTCTGTTTCTGGGACCCTGTACTTTCTGTTCTTCCCAAGAGTCAGACCACCAAGTCCCTCCATCCACCTTTAACATCTCAGAGCCTCAGTTTCCTATCAAAAGGAGCAGGTTGGACCAGCTAACCTTAAAAGTCCCTTCCAGATCTTAAGTCCTCGGACCTGACTCCAGACCTAAGTGATGCTGGAGATTCTGACAGCTTCAGAGTCAGGGGTGACAAGATCATGGCAGCAGCCCAAGGATGTGCTGAAGAGGGTTGGATGGGAGGCAGAGACCATATAGGAAGCAACTGTTCTTGTTTCCTTGAGAAGTTTCCAAGAGGTAGCTGAAAGGGCGACAAGAGACTGCATCTTTGCACAGTGGAATGACGCCTGCCCAAGAGTGAGTAGACTCCTATAGTCCAGCTCCCCATGTGATGTTCATGATGACAGTCACTGCCTTCTCTGACGTGCACCTCCCTCTTCTCATCTATAAAGTGAGGAGGTTGAGCTCTATGGCATCCGTACCATAGGATAAAGGCCCAATCGTGGATAAGGAGATGGAGAAGAGGGGAAGGACGTGGGACGTGTGACCACCAACCTAGACAGGAGAAGAGGAGGGCCCAGTGGCTCAGTACTCTCGCTCTCAAGAGTGGAAAGAGGGTGAGAGGAATGGTTGGGGGATGGGGTCAGTTTAGCTTTGGAAGCCAGCGTGCATGGGGCTGGCAGTACCTCTACTATCTGAATAGCGCCCCAGCCCTGCGGTCGTCCCGGGGCCTGGGCACAAGGGTGAGTGCTGCTTGGGGATGCTAGAAGGATGCTGGGATGATCTTCGTGGTGTTGCCATGGAGCCCCAGGAGAACTTCAGGCTGGAAAGTGACTGCTGAGTGCAGCTCCATCTCTAAGGAGCCCACATCATGCCTTCGGCAGAATATCGGGTGGGAGTCTCGGTACACAATGAGCTATTGTTCTTGGAGACTTTACACGAAATCTGTTTCCAAGGTTTTATGAATCATTTTGCTGCCGATCTTAAAAAAAATAATAATATACAAGTCACAGTGGAGGAAGCCTTCAGCTTCTTTCCTCCAAGAGAGGGACATGAAGTTGAGGAGAATTTTTTGCCGCGTCTTGCCTGCACAGACACTTGATCTTCCCCACAACTGTCAGAAAAGCCTCTTTGAAGACTGTGATGCTGCCTGTGGCACAGGCCACCTCGGCATTGAGCCTCTCAGTCTGGGAAGCAAAGCCTGGATCCTGAGGGGGGAGCAAAAGGTACGCACACTTGGGGACTGCCGAGAGAAATTGATGAAACTACTCAAGCTAAGGCCAAGCAGCTGCTGTGTGACTCGGGCAGTTGCCACACAGACCTGAGTCCTCAGGAAGTCCAGCTCAGCACGGACAGCCTCTCAGGAGAGCAGTTTAGGCCTCCCAGGGGTAGGAACTTTTGCCTTAAAGTAATAAAGTTCTCCCTGTGTTTGCCAAGAACTCGCTTCCCAAAAATGCACACGCAACTCATGGTCAGACAGTTTTCTGCTTTATTCTTCACTCGTCTGCCTCCTTGCCCACTGTCCTGTCTGCTGAGGTTTCTCTTTGAAAGCCAGACTACAGAAGATCATGTGGGAACAGCCTTGGATGCCAGATACCCATGGTTCATTGGCCGTGCCACTTAAGGGGTCCTCAGCTCCCAAGCAGAAGCTAGAGCATTGGGTCCCTTTCAACCCACGTATTCCTGCCCCACTCCCGCCTTACAGCAGATTTTAGCAACTTGATGAACCAACTACCAAGAGATGGAATCCACACCAGACCATGGTGCATGGGGGGTGCTCACTCATATGATGGTCCCTCTTGGTTTTATTTCTCCAAATGGAAAATAAGGGTAAGGGCTTGTCTAGAGTTCATCTGGCTCTGCCGCTATCATCAGTGTGGACCCAGGTTTCCAACAGCTGTTCTCCAGCAAAGGCTGCATCCTTTCACCTGGTCTGATTCTTGACCTAGACATGCACCAGCTTTTGAATGCCCCCTCCCCATCTGGACTTGAGCCCTGCCTCAGTCTCTCCTCTTTCCTCCAGAGCCCCAGCCCCAGCCCCAGCTGATGCTCTCCTCGCCTTCCAGTCCTCCTACTCTCTGGCTCCTCCTTACAGATGGTTCCAGCGCTGGTTATTATTTAAGCGAGCTGCTTCTGGCTCACATGTTAATTAAAACCCGCTGTCCAAAATCTCTTGGTACAATTTGCAGTGTAATCTGTAGCCTCTAGTGCATCATTGTATCTCTATTAAAAGGGATTCTCTGTAATGATGCGGGGATTTAATTAGTTTCTTTGCCAATGTTGTAAAACACAGTGATAAACGAGCCAACAGGTCCACGGATCATTATTCTCCTCAGGATGAGCTTATTAGCTGATTATGAATCATTAACAAAGTCTACACGGGATTTTCTTATCTAATTCAACACGATTTTTAACATTCAGCGCTCAGCACCCATTTCCCTCCACCAGCAACATTGGGTGGTGATTGCAATCTGTATGTATGGCTTCCTATTCTGGGCTTGGGTTTTCCCTCTCTTGGTATTTAATTTTAGATATATCAAGAAGGAGAACTCTATATAGGGTTTCCAAATTTAGATATACATTGGACACCATATTGTGATGAATTCAGGGACCCACTTTATGGAGAGAAACAGCCACTATGAACTGGGAATGCGTGTTTGTCTGTGCACACTTGTGTATGTGTGTCTATCTATAGTAGAGGGACTGCCTGGGGCTGTCCAAGTTCCTATGTGTATGGCCATGTGTGCTCTGTGTAGTCACATGTGTGTGTCCACAGGCCTGTGGACGGTGCTTGCTTGTTTAGTATGCATCTTGTGTATCTGTGGGTGCATGTACATGCAGACATGTGAGCACACTACTATGTGCACATAGAGGAGAGCTTAAGGAAAGAGAAAATTCTGGATAAGCTTTCAGAATGATGCTATTCAACCACTCCATGAGATACCAATATCCCCAAAAAGTTTCAGATGAACCCCTCTTATCTTCCCAGACTGGGGTCATTCTCCTTCCGGTCAGCACACGTATGGGTCTCTGACATGAAGAGAAGAAAACCAAGCATTATCACTTCAAATCTGTAATGACCAAGAGACTCGACGTGGGGGACGATACACACGTAAGCTTAACTGCCACAGCTTGGGTGGCTTGGAGGCCCACCAAGTTCAGACTTCAAATACATAGGCCAGAGGGAGATGAGGAAAGATAAATTCAAGCATGATGGGTGTTACGGAAAGACTTGTGTCTCCCTGAAGCTCATATGTTGAAGTCCTAACCCTATTACTTCAAAATGTGACTGTATTTGCAGATAGGGTCTTTAAAGAAGTAATTCAGTTAAAAATGAAGGCATTCTGGTAGGTCCAAATCCAATATGATTGGTGTCCTTATAAGAAGAGGAAATTTGGACACAGACACATACTGAGAAAGGACCATGTGGGGACATAGGGAGAAGATGGGCATCTACAAGCTGAGGAGAAAGGCCTCGGAAGAAACCAACCCTGCCAGCACCTTGATCTCAGACTTCTAGCCTCCAGAATTGTGAGAAGATTAATTTTTGTTGTTGAAACCACCCAATTTATGGTACTTTGTTACGGCAACTCCGCCATACTAATCCAGGGAACAAACCCTTACAGAGGAGAATTCCTCATCCAGCAATCTATGCCATGCCCAAAGGAAAGCAATAGACAGGCGCTTACTTCAAGTTAGTGTCCACTGGTGACCAAACATGTCCAATGTGACCAGGTTGGTGAAGCAATGTACAGCTAGGCGATAAGAAATGCTCTAGATGAGGTATAGTGATTCCAAGTGATCCATCCATTCGAAGACAAAAACCATCAAGTGGGGGTGCTGAAAAGAACTTAGCAGGGATAAGGGCCCAGCCAAGCCAGTGTGGCATTAGAGCAGCTCATATCCCAGTAGGGATATGAAGTTCTGGACAAGGACACAGAGGTAGAACCTTGGTCATGCCAACAGAACCAGGACAGTGGTGGGTAGGAAAAGGCTTTGCAGAGCTTTCCACAAGCCCACAGGAGCAAAGCACATGCCCCACAAAGGTTTGTTGAGTGATTCAGCATAAGTTAGCTACCGTTTCTATGTTAGTTAGCTCTTGCTGTGTAACAGAGCGTACGAAAACTTGGTAGGTTAAGACAACCATTTATTATTACTCATAAGTTTGTAGGGCAGCTAGCCTTTCTATTGATTTGACTCTACTTTCTGCCAGTCTGGGCCAGGCTTCTCTGATCTTGGCTGCACTTACTCACGCATCTGCTGTGAATTAGCAGTGGACCTGGGGCTGAAAGTTCTAGGATGGCCTCATCTAGAACAACACAGGTCTCCTCCATGTGTCTCCCACTCCCCTCCACTAGGGTAGCCCAACTATCTTCCCAAGTTAGCTGTAGGAATCAAGACAAGAGAGACAAGAAATACCAAGACAAGAGAGACAAGAAATACCAAGACAAGAGAGAGCTAGTCTTGGACAGTTGTCCAAGAGAAAGCTAGTCTGCTCGTCATGGGGAAGGTAGGGGTACAAGAGAGGACATTGAAACATGCAAAAACTTTTCCAGCCTCTGCCTGTATCACATTTGCAAACATCACATTGGCCACAGGACGTCATGTGGCCAAGTCCAGCGTCTGAATAGGAGGGGACTGCAAAGTTATAGGGCAAAGGCTTTGGATATAGGGAAGCCATTAATTGGAGCCATTGGTGTCATTAGTCTACCACAGTAGTGAGTTAACAAATGTTTGAAGTAGAAGTCAAAGAGAGTAAAACGAAAACCAGACTCACTTGCTGGTGGGGTGAGGCCACTTACTCCTCCTGTCCTTGGTCAGGATTGATTCAAAGGAAGTAAGAGCTGAGTCTGACCCTCTGTAGCTCTGCAGGGAGAGGCTGCAAATATTCTCTTTGGATGATCCCTGAGGCTACACCTGGCCCCAACTGTATACAATTAAAGTGCCACTAGATTTTGTGTGGGAATTTGTAAATAATAGGGTCTTCAGAGTGTTGCCCTGGGCACTATTCTCACTCTGTACCTTCCGCCTGGATAATCATGTTCCCTCTCACCATTTCAACCGCTTTTCTCCTGCCCAGACACAGCTGAGGAGCCATCAGCAGTAGTGGCTCTACAGGACAATACCTTTTAATTGGGAACTGGGGGAGAAAGGGAGAAAAATATCTCCTGAGGTACATTGAAGTAGATATCAAACTCTGAGATGCGCTGTCATAATTTAGAAGATTCTCCCAAGAAGTTCTGATAAATATTGCACCACCATCAACATTAAGAATTACAGATCTATATAAGTAGATGGTTTATAAACCTAAATCTCCAACCCAGATTGTTCTCTTGAGCAGCAAAAACCCATAAACCCAGCTTTCTGTGCATATCTTCACTTGGACGTCCCGCAGGTGACCAGAACAAAAGTGAAGTAATGCTCGTCAAAATCTGATTCTCCTCCTACATTCCTTATCTTGATGAACGGCCCCACCACCCATCCAGTCACCCAAACCTGAAGTCTGGAAGTCACCCTCAACTCCTGCTTCTCCCTCATTAATTCAACCCCACCCCATATTGCCACAATTAGCAAGTTTTTGTCATTTCAACCATCTATAGCAGGCTGAAGGATATTTCAGAAAATAAAACCTATTCAGTGGTTTCCCATTGCCCAAATATCTTCACACCATTCAAAGCCCCTTACAGAACCTGACGCCCTTTCCAGCCTCTACTCTCTCCACTCTTCTGAGTGGATTTTTTCCCATCCATCTCTTTCGGTTCTTTAAATGGCACCTCGACTTCATCCTGAGGGTTTTGCATGCATTATTTCTTCTGCTTGAAATACTCGCCAGCAGAGTGATATAAATAATACTTTGTTTATTATTTATAATAATAAATAATCACCCCATGTTACCAAATTGCTCCCTGTGCTTCAAATCTCAACCCAGATGTCCCTTTCTGAGAGAAGACATCCTTTACCCCCATAGTTTGGTTCATGTCCTTTCCCATGGTATCCACTTTACAGGATTTGCCACATTGTGTTTTATGCCTCTTTGCATCTCTGTGTCTCCCACTAGACTATAAGCTCCTTGGAGGTAGAAACCATGTCATGATCCCCAGTTTAGTTCCTGCACGTGGTAGAGTAATTAACACAAAGTGAACATATAATAAATTATTGTTTAATAAATGAATGAAATCCAGATGAGTCACATGGGATTAATTTACATACCTGAGGGAAATTTCCAAGCTACTTACATAAAATCTCTTTGTAGGACGCCAGCAGTCACCTCTCAGTTAAGGTTTTTAAATCTCTGGCTTGCTTTAAACAAGGAACTCTTAATACGCATGGAAGCAATCACCTGGGAAATTCATTCTCTGCTCTCTGCTTATATAAGAATCCTACTCCACGTTAGTGTATTGAAAGAGGTTACTACACTGTGAATGGTAGCATTCATTGTGATCTACTTACATTTACCATGACCTTTAGTTGTGATTTTTAACCTAAAGAAAAAGAGAAAAAGTGAAGCTGTCATCTCTGTCTTCAAATATCTCAAAAGATTTTTGGAGGCAGACTTGAATGTTTGCTTCATAGGACAGATCAGGACTGGGGGGAATATTTTAGCTCAGTAGAACATCTTTCTCATGGACAAAAGCAGCATAATGGGATAAACTCTAAAATGGACACACTCAAAGAGAGAATTAATGGAAGATGATACTTGAGAATTTCTCAAGAACATAGAACAAATAGGTTTGAAATTGTAAAGCAGCAGTTTAGAGACATGTAGGATAAATTGAGAAGCTGATATTAGTCTAATGGAGCTTCAGAATATCAAAATGGACAATTTTTCAGAATTAAAGGAAATAGAATTCATTATGTCAAAAATATATTAAGGGCTTCCCTGGTGGCACAGTGGTTGAGAGTCCGCCTGCCGATGCAGGGCACATGGGTTCGTGCCCCGGTCCGGGAAGATCCCACATGCCGCGGAGCGTCTGGGCCTGTGAGCCATGGCCGCTGAGCCTGCGCGTCCAGAGCCTGTGCTCCACAACGGGAGAGGCCATAACAGCGAGAGGCCCGTGTACCGCAAAAAAAAAAAATATATATATATATATATATTAAATGGGGCTTCCCTGGTGGTGCAGTGGTTGAGAGGCCGCCTGCCGATGCAGGAGACATGGGTTCGTGCCCCGGTCCGGGAGGATCCCACGTGCTACGGAGCGGCTGGGCCCGTGAGCCATGGCCGCTGAGTCTACGCAACCGGAGCCTGTGCTCCGCAACGGGAGACGCCACAACAGTGAGAGGCCCACATACACCAAAAAAAAAAAAAAAAAAAAAAGTAAATGAAGATAATTCTACACCTAGAGACATATAGAAAGCCTGTAAAATATCAAGGAGAAACATTAAATCTTAAAAACTGCCAGAAAAAAAGACATATAATTTAGACAAGTGCTAAAGGAGAATAACTGGCAATCTTGAATTTTTTTTTTTTTTTTTTTTTTTCAGTACGCGGGCCTCTCACTGTTGTGGCCTCTCCCGTTGCGGAGCACAGGCTCCGGACGCGCAGGCTCAGCGGCCATGGCTCACGGGCCCAGCCGCTCCGCGGCACATGGGATCTTCCCGGACCGGGACATGAACCCGTGTCCCCTGCATCGGCAGACAGACTCAACCACTGTGCCACCAGGGAAGCCCAATCTTGAATTTTATACCCAGATAAAGTATCATTCAAAGTGAGGGGAAAAAAGACTTTTTAAAACATAAAAAGGCTATAAGTTTCCCAATTCATTAAAAGAACTATTAGAGACTAGAGTTAGAGTTGCATCTCCAACATCTAAAGTTGGAACTCCCATCCCTACAAAAAAAAAAAAAAAAAGCTGAAAAACTGAAAATCAATGACTTTTCTCGTACCCATTAGAGAAATAAGATCAAAGGACAAACTATGCTGAAATCTGGAGAGACAGGTGAATGCAAAGAATCACAGCCAAGATCAACTCACCTGGAGCAAAAGTTGCTAGAGCCATAAACTGGTAAGAACACTTCAACAGTAATTTTGTTGAATTTATGGATACGGAATGTAAAATAGTGTCAGTGAGAAACTCTTCAGAGCTGCATTCATACGGGACCTTGCACTTTCATGAGTTTTACCTCCAGGAACCCCACAAAGTTGTCTTGGTGAAGAGTAAAGCTAAAACTCCTATGTTTCTGGTAGGGAGGAGGGAATAGTAACCATTCTGAAATAATGCCCAGAGCACTCTCCTTAACAAAGATCTATTCATTGATGGAAAGATTTTAAAAGAGCTTTATCTGAAGGGAGAGAGGGAACTTATCAAATTCCAGCCCCCTCTCGCCTTCCTGTCTCATCTAAGTGGGGAAAAAATGTGAGATACATTTGTGAAGGTTACAGCTCAGGGACAAGGGCTCACTAAAGACTGAGGCTTAATCATAGGATTATAGAACTTTCCCCTTCCCCCACAACAGACCGCCCATCCATAGGGCTGCGGTATAACAGTGGGTCACAGCTGAAACAGCTGCAAGACTCAGACTCTCTTCAAGAAGATTTTATGAAAACCAAAAGATAACAGGTGAGGCATAAAACAAGGATACTAGAGGACACTAAAGCCTTTAACACTTACAGCTACAGCCAATGTTAAACCAGCCTAACTCCTAGCCACATTAACATAAAACCTCATACTAAAGGCCTATTTACCTCAGTTCCTGTTACCTGATACATCACGTTCTACTCAATAGCATAAATAAATAAATAAGTAAATAAGTAACCCAGTTAAAAAAAAAATGGGCAAAGGACCTGAACAGACAATTTTCCAGAGAAGATATACAAATAGCCAACAGATATATGAAAAGATGTTCAACATCAGTAATCATCAGGGAAATGGAAACCAAAATTTAGATATCATCTTACACCTATTAGGATGGCTATTACCAAAATGCCAAAAGATAACAAGTGTTCACAAGGATGTGGAGAAAAGGGAACACTTGTATGCTGTTGGTGGAAATGTAAATTGGTACAGCCATTATGGAAAACGGTTTTTAGGTTCCTCAAAATTTTAAAATATAACTACCATGTGATTCAGTAATACCACTTCTGGGGTATATATCCAAAGGAAATAAAATCACTGTCTCAAAGAGATATCTGTACTCTTATGTTCATTGAACCATTATTTGCAATAGCCAAGGTTTAAAACAACGTAATTGACCATCGACAGATGAATAGATAAAGAAAAAATACACACACACACACACACACCATGGAATATTATTTAGTCTTAAAAAAGAAGGAAATTCTGCCATTTGTGACAAATGGATGAATTTGAAGGACATTATGCTGAGTGAAATAAGCCAGACACAGAAAGACAAATACTGCACGATCTCACTTATATGTGGAATCTTAAGTGTCAAACTCATAGTAACAGAGAATAAAATAATGATTACCAGAGGTTGGGGAAGGGGGAGAAGGGGAATTATTGATCAAAGTTTACAAACTTTCTAAGATGAGTAAGTTCTGGAAACCTAGTGTACAGCATGATGACTATAGTTAATAATGTACTATATAGTTGAAAACACTAAGAGAGTAGATCACAAGTGTTATCACAAAAATAAAATGGTAACTATGTGAGGTGATGAATATGTTAATTAACTTCATTGTGGTAATCATTTCATGACATATACATATATCAAAGCATCACCTTAGGGCTTCCCTGGTGGCGCAGTTGTTGAGAGTCCGCCTGCAGATGCAGGGGACATGGGTTTGTACCCCGGTCCGGGAGGATCTCACATGCCGCGGAGCGGCTGGGCCCGTGAGCCATGGCCGCTAAGTCTGCGCGTCCAGAGCCTGTGCTCCGCAATGGGAGAGGCCACAACAGTGAGAGGCCTGCGTACTGCAACAACAACAACAAAAAAATTTACCTTAAATATATACAATTTTTATTTGTCAGGCATACCTCAATAAATCTGGGGAAAAAAATTTAACCTAAAAGCTTAGTGTTCTCAGAAAAATTGAAATACAAATGGCTTATAAATATATTAATGTATTTTCACATATCATTAATAAATACAAACTGAAATAATAATGAAAACAAAAAAAGTTGTTTGATAAAGCTCTAGCCCAGCTAACCAAGAAAAAAGAGAGAAGACCCAAAATACCAATAATAGAAATGAAAGAAGAGTTATCCCTACTGATCTCATGGACATCAAAGGAATAACAAAGCAATATTATGAAAAACTATACCTGCAAATTTGATACCTTAGATGAAATAGACAAATTCTTTGAAAGACATGAACTACCAAAGCTCACGAAATGAGAAATAGATAATATGAACAAGCCTATATCTATCAAAGAAATTGAATTAACAGTTAATATCCTTCAAAAAAAGAAAGCGCTAGGCTCAGGTGGTTTTGTTGCTAAATTCTACCAAACATTTATGAAAGAAATAATATCAATTCCTTATAGTCTCTTCCAGAATATAAAAGCTTAATTGACACTTCCCAATTCATTCTATGAGGCCAGCATCACCCTAATACCAAAACTGAATAAATATATTACAAGAAAGAAAAGCTATAGGCCAATATCTTTCATGAACATGGATGCAAAAATTCCCAACAAAATATTAGCAAATTGAATCCAACAATGCATAAAAAGAATTGTACACCACAACCAAGTAGGATTTATTCCAGCTATGCAAGGCTGATTCAACATTTAAAAATCAATTGATATAATGCACCCCTTCAACAGGCTAAAGAAAATCATATCAAACAATGCAGAAAAAACATTGACAATGTCCAACATCCACTGATGACTGAAAAAACTCAACAAATCAAGAATAGAGAGGCGCTTCCTCAACTTTTTTTTAACTACCAAAAAACCAAAACCAAAACCAAAACAACCCTGTGGCTAACATCATACTTAATGGTGGAATATTGAGTATTTCCCCTGAATATTGTGAAGAAGGCAACTATGTTCCCTCTCCCCACTTGTACTAGAAGCCCTAGCTAATACAATAAGACAGAAAAGGGGGTGGGGGTGGTGTACAAATCAGGGAGGAAGAAAGAAAACTATCTGTTTTTGCAGGTGATATGTTTGTCTGTGTAGAAAATTTTGAAGAATCAACCAAAAAACTCCTGGAACTAATAAGTGATTATGATAAGTTTATGGGATATAAGGCAAATATACAAAAGTCAATGGCTTCTTTATATACCAACAATGAATAATTAAAAATTGAAATTTAAAACACAATATCATTTACAATAGTACAAAAAATGAAGTACTTATATGTAAAGCTAACATAATATTTACAGAATTTCTATAAGAAAAAACTACAAAATTCTGTTCAAATAAATTAAAGAAGATGTAAATAAACAGAGAGGTATTCCAGGTTCACAGATAGTGAGGCCCCAAACTGTTAAGATGTCAGTTCCTTCCAACTTGATCTACAGGTTCAACACAATCTCAATTAAAATCAAAAGAGCTAGTTTGTGGATGTTGAAAAACTGAGTCTAAGATTTATATGGAAAGACAAAAAACCCAGAATAGCCAACACATGAAGAAGAACAAAGTTGTGGGACTGACACTACTGAATTTCGAGACTTACTATAAATCTACACCAACCAGGACAGTGTAGCATTAAAGAAAGAATAGACACATAGATTGATGGAACAGATAGAGAGTCCGGAAATAAACACACACAAATACAGTCAACTAATCTTTGACAAAGGAGCAAAGGCAATTCGATGGAGAAAGAATAGTATTTTCAATAAATGATGATGAAAAAATTGGATTTCCAGATTTTCAAAAAAATAATAACCCAGATTTAGATCTTACACTTTTCAGAAAAAGTAACTCAAAATGAATCATAGACATAAATATAAAATGCAATTCTATAAAACTTCTAAAAGAAAACATAGATCTATATGACAAACGAAATCTATGTGACACTGGGTTTGGCAATGAGATTTTAGATACCACACCAAAAGCATGATCCATGAAGGAAAAAATTGATCTATTAAACTTTATTAAAACCTCAAAATTCTGTTATTTGAAAGATACTGTTAAGGGAATCAAAACAGAAGCCACAGACTGGGAGAAAATACTTGCAAAACATATACCTGTATATACAAAGTACTCCAAAAACTTAACAATAAGAACACAAATAACTTAATTAAAAATGGGCAAAAGATCTGAAGAGACACCTCACTGAAGAAGATATACAAATGACAAATAATGCATACCAAAATATGCTGAACATCATTTGTCATCAGAGAATTGCAAATTAAAACAATGAGATACCACTATACACTTATTAGAATGACATTTTTTTAAAATTTAACATGAAATATCAAATGCTGATGAGGATGTGGAGCAACAGAAACTCTCATCCTGTGATAGTGGGAATGCCAAAGGGTACAATCACTTTGGAAGACAGTTTGGCAGTCTCTTACAAAGCTAAACATTGCCTGACTAAAGAATCCAGCAATCACACTCCTGGTTATTTACTGAATTGATTTGAAAATTTATGTTTACACAAAAACCTGCACATGAAGGTTTATAGCAGTTTTTCATAATCTCCAAAAGCTGGAAGCAACGAAGATATCCTTCAATTGGTGAATGGTTAAACAAACTGCGGTACATCCATACAGTGAAATATTATTTAGCAATAAAAAAGAAATAAGCTATTAAGCCACAAAATGACTTGGAGGAACCTTGAATACACGTTGCTAAATGAAAGAAGACAGTATGAAAAGGCTACATATTTGTGATTCTAATTATATGACATTCTGGAAAAGGCAAAATTATAGAGATGGTAAAATGATCAATGGTTGTCAGGGGCTTGGGGATAGGGGAGGGAGAGCCATGAATAAACGAAGCACAGTGGATATTTTAGAGTAGTGAAACCATATTATATGATACTGTAATGGTGGATAGAGGACAATATGCATTTGTCAAATCTATAAAACTTTACAGCATGAGTGAATCTTAATGTATGCAGTTTTTTAAAAAAGTCAATTAGGAGGAAGTCAGGGATCTCAGGAAGGAATGAAAACTATGACAAGAGACTCTAACAGTAGTACAAATGTATGAAACAACGTCACTGGAAGAGGGGGGGGGACAAGGTGTTGACCTAAGTAACTTTGGAAATCAGTAGATGCTATAAGACTAAAGGCAAAAGTAACTTCATTTAAGCACTCTACTTGATAAAGTTGCTGTTTCCCATGGGAGTATGGGTTAAAAATTCTAATATCACTATACATATATATTGGAATTGAACAATTCCATATCTGTTCCATCAATCTATGTGTCTCTTCTTTCATTAATGCTATCCTGTCTTGATTAAATACATTTATAGTAAGTCTTAAAATTGGGTAGTGCCAGTCCTGCAACTGTTCTTCTTCATGTGTTGGTTATTCTTTCCATATAAAGTTTAGACTCAGGTTGTCAATATCCACAAAATAGCTCTTTGGATTTTGATTAGTATTATGTTGAATCTATAGATCAAGTTGGAAAGAATTGACATCTTAACAATTTGGGGTCTTGCTATCCATGAACATGGAATACCTCTCCATTTATGTAGATCTTCTTTGATTTCCTTCAAATCAAATCAAATGGATGGTGTATGTTGGGAGCCAGGTTTCTCACTATTGGGGTGGACAATTACAGATGAGAGAAAGAGGCCAGAATAATACGAGGATTTGTGTTGGCAACATCAGTACGGACTCAGGGTTAGCTTTATATTAATAAAGGTACAAATATTTACAGAAATATTTGTAGATATGTGTATATACACGGGTTAGAATAAACACATAATTCTTGCTCTATCAGCTGAGAGGGCCTGAAAGAAATGACACCTCAGTAGCAACAAGCATAGCTAAAGACCAGATCTTGGTTTCTGATACCATTCTTCAATAAAAGGAAGCAGGGATCCTTGAAGAAACAACTGATTCTAGGACTGAGGCAGGAAATATATAAGATGATCCTGGAGCTTCTTGTAGTGCCACAAAGTAAGAAAGTATTGGGAAAAAAACACATATTGATGGAGATGTTTCAAAGGAGCACCAAAGCCAATCAAAAGCTCCCAGTGGCACCGATGCTGGAATAATTTGAGCAAGAAAATAAAGTAGTTTTGGCTTATAACCCAAAGTATAAAGTTAATATCCATGACTTTATACTTATATAAATAAATGACTGAATTAGTTAATAAATGATTGAGAAGAGAGAAATCTTCCACACAGAAAAATCCCAAATAATTTATATAGATACTCTGCCTTCAAGGAAAGGGAGCATAATGCCCCACTCCTTATATGTAGGCTGCCCATGGTGACTTCCTTCCAAAGAGTAGGATATAAAAGGGGCACAGTGGCAGGGAGAGTAAACTTTACAGTGGAAAAACCTGACAAACACTCTCAGTCAGGTGACCAAGGCCGACTTCAACAGTAATAAATCATGTTGATAGTACATTATGTACCCTTGATATGTTGCAATGAAAATGACACTTTACCTCTATGATCTTCTTTCAGTAAGCCATAACACCAGTCTTATCATAGAAAAATATCAGATAAATTCCTAGAGTGGAGCATGCTACAAAATACTAAACCAGTACTCCTCAAAACTATCCCAAGCATCAAAAATAAGAAAACTCTGAGAAAATGCTGAAGCTAAGAGGATCCTAAGGAGACGTGATGACTAAATGACTAAATGTAACATAGTGTCACAGATGGATAGAAAGTCCAGAAAAAAGCACATTAGGTAAAAACCAAGGAAATCTGAACAAAGCACAAATTTATCAAGTAAGAGGGCTTCCCTGGTGGCACAGTGGTTGAGAGTCCGCCTGCCGATGCAGGGGACGCGAGTTCGTGCCCCCGTCCAGGAAGATCCCACATGCCGCCGAGCGGCTGGGCCCGTGAGACATGTACACTGAGCCTGTGCATCCGGAGCCTGTGCTCCGCAACGGGAGAGGCCACAGCAGTGAGAGGCCCGTGTACCGCAAAAAAAAAAAAGAAAAAAGAAAAAAAAATGTATCATACTAATGTGAAATGTTGATAATAGGGGAAACTTACAAGGTATACGAGAAATCTCTAAACTAGCTTTTCAATTTTTTCTGTAAACCTAAACTCCTAAAAAGATAAGATCTGTTAAACAAATAAACAAACAAAAAAAAGAACAGTTAAAGGATATACTTCAGCAAGAAGACAAGTGAGTTTAGAGGGAAGCTAATGAACTAGGAAATAAAGTATGTCAGTAAATTTAATTCACTATTAACTGAAAAAGAGACAATTATTTTGTTAATAATAGGTAAAACTATAATTAGAAAAAATAACCAAATGAAAGGGGTGTTCAGTTAGCAGTTAAAGCGGGTTAAAGTCTGTGCCATGTTTTGGAAGAGCGTAGAGATATTGAATGACTTTTAAATCTGTTAGAAAAATGTGTACTTAAGTATACTCATGTAATTATGTACAAATTCAGGGGTAACCATTGTAAAAATACAGTCTATTTTCCAAACTGCCAAACAGGAGGAAACGGTATGGAGGTGGGGAGAAATAAAGAAAAACTTTTCTGTTCAACAGAAGGCAGGAAAAGGAGGGGAAAAATGAAACAAAAACCAGAAAACAGAAAACTCTCAATAAGGTGGTAAAAAAAATAAGCACAAATGTATAAGTGGCCAAAATGGACCTTGTATGAGATGCATCTTGTGCACATCCTCAAATTTTCTTGGCCTCACCTGTCTCCCAGACACTCAGCTTCTTGCTTTGCTGCAACTACTGCCAAGTGACAGTCAGCTCTGTGTGGCCGTGTGGCCAGAAGCTACTGCCCATTGTCCGCCTTCCCCAACACAGCTGACATTTTATGCCACAGTGCACGGACTAGGTAACTCAACTGGAAGTTCAGGTGAGCTAGATCCCTAAGGAGTAAACTTTGATGAATTAGAGACAGGAGATAGGAAGGAACCAGCAGATAAATTCCTTCTACTTTCTTCTCCTCAGTTTACTGTCTATCTATGTCTATCTATCATGTGTGAAAATGTACCAAGAGGCCAAGCAAGTGTACCTGTCAAGCATTAGCATTGCTTCATGACTTGTTGTGAACCCCTTACATCTGCTTTCCATTCTCCCTGCCCTGTCCCCCTTTTCTCTCTCCCTTAATGACTCAGAATTGCTTTAGGCACTGTTATTAAAACAAACATGAAAAAAAACAAAGTCTACTTAATAAAATAGGTTATAAGACTACATTTAGATCCAGCAAAATGCCTACAAGAGACATACCAGAAATGAAATTAGTTAGAAATATCAAAATGAAGGCATAGGAAAGGTACACCACGTAATTACCAACAGCAACAACAAAAAAATGGTGCAGCAAAACTAATATCAAAATAAAAGTTAAGGTACGATGTATTGTATAATTTATATTTTGTATATATCATATATATAATTATGATTATATATCATTTAGAGAAAACAATCCACCAAGGAAATAAAATATAGAAAACAATATAATATATATTTTATACATTAAGTAGAAATATAATATATTTTAATATATAATCATAATTGTATATTATATTATTTAAAGAAACTAATATATAATTATATATTACCTATTGTTTAAATGAAACAATCCACCAAGGAAACAAAGCAATAATGAATTTATAGGCACCTAACAAAATTACCTCAAAATATACAACATAGAAACAGAATTACAAAGAAAAAAATGAGCAATATAGAAACATAGAGATTTTAACAAGCTTCAATTAAAAACTGTATATCAAGCAGACAAAATATTATTAACATATGAAAGTTTTTGAACAACTAAATCAACACGTTTTCTAATAAATGTAGACAGAGCCTTCAACCAGTAAATAGAGAAAATGCATTCTTTCCTAGTACATATAAATCATTTACAAAAAGTGACCATATATAACAGTAGGACACAGAGGAAATCTCGACAAATACCAAAGAATCAATATCATATAGACCATTTTCTCTTGTGACAATAAAACTAAATTAGAAAGCAACCATAAAAGTTAATTCGAAAAAAACCAAACTTGTTGGAAACGTTAAAATACATTTCTAAATAACTCATTTTGAAGAGGAAGTAATAGAAATTACAGAATATTTATAATATGCATCTAAAGGTTGCATATTAAAATATGTAGCTAGAAGGGTACTTAGAAGGGACTTTGTAACTGCAGATGTACTACTTAAATAAGAGAAAGAAAATAAATGAGCATTGCTCCACTCAAGAACCGATACAAAGGTCAGAAACAGAAATGAGGTACAAAAAAGGAAATATTAAAATTGAGTAGCAATTAACAAAATAAAAGATAGAAAACAATTTTTAAAAAAGATCTGGACTTCCTTGGTGGCACAGTTGTTAAGAATCCGCCTGCCAATACAGGGAACATGGGTTTGAGCCCTGGTCCGGGAAGATCCCACATGCTGCAGAGCAACTAAGCCCATGTGCCACAACTACTGAGTCTGTGCTCTAGAGCCCACTAGCCACAACTACTGAGCCCATGTGCCACAACTACTGAAGCCTGCGCGCCTAGAGCCTGTGCTCCGCAACAAGAGAAGCCACTGCAAAGAGAAGCCCACGCACCGCAACAAAGAGTAGCCCCCCACTCACAACTAGAGAAAGTTCGCGTGCAGCAACAAAGACCCAGTGCAGCCAAAAATACATAAGTAAATAAATTTTTTTTTAAAAAAAGATCAACAAGAACAAAAGCTATTGCTCTTAAAAAAATTTTTTTAAACTAATAAAATAGACTTCCAGCAAAACTGAACAAGACAACAGAGAAAAGGCATAAATATCCAAAATTAGGAATAGAGGATATAATCAAATTAGAGACTTAAATATCAGAGTATAATGTGATCAGCTTTATATTTTTAAATTTGAAAGCCTAAAGAAATTTCCTATTTCTAGAAAGTATAAATTATCAAAATTAGCTCAAGAAGATAGGAAACCTGAATAAATGAAGCCACTAAAAAAATAAAATAATCAACAAAAGTAAACTCTTCTCAATAAAAAGATCCACTCTTAAATGGAAACTTGTTATATGACAAAGGTGATGTCACAAGTCAATAGGAAAATGATGAATTCTTCAATAAATGGCACTGAGACAACTAGCTATCCTTAGATGCCTACATTTTCATCAAACACAGAAACTATTTCCAGGTAGATTAAAAACCTAAACAGAAAAGACAAGCCTTTAAACCATCCAGGGGAAAAAAAATTAGAGAAATGTCTTCAGGGTAGAAAAGGATTTCTTAAAGCACTGTAAGAAAAGATAAATATTGATAAATTTGACTGTTTTGTAATTAAAAACTTTGTTCAACAATAGCTACCATAAGCAAAATGAAAGACAAGTTCCAACAGCCACTTTGGAAAATAGTTTGGCACTCTAATAAAGCTAAAGATATGCACACCTGACGACTGAGAAATTCCTCTCTTAGATATGGTCTCTGGAGAACCTCTTATATGTATGCACCAAAAGATGTGTACAAGAACATTCATAGTGATATTGTTTGAAATATTCAAAAACTGGAGGGAAAAAACCAACTGTAAGATGGATAAATTGTGGAATGTTCATTTGATAAAATACCATCAGCAGAGAAAACGAGGAACTACAGCCAACTATACATCACAAGGATTAATCTTACAAACACATGTTGAGTCAAAGAAACAAGACAGAAAAGAAGGGCTTCCCTGGTGGCGCAGTGGTTGAGAGTCCGCCTGCCGATGCAGGGGACATGGGTTCGTGCCCCGGTCCGGGAAGATCCCACATGCCGCGGAGCGGCTGCGCCCGTGAGCCATGGCCGCTGGGCCTGCGCGTCCAGAGCCTGTGCTCCGCAGCGGGAGAGGCCACAACAGTGAGAGGCCCGCGTACCGAAAAAAAAAAAAGACATAAAAGAAAAACTACAAAATGATTTCACTTACATAAAGTTCATAGCGAACAGCACTAATTTATAGTGTTTTGGGATGCCTATATAAGTAGCTAAACTATATAAAGAAGGAAGAATGTGATATATAAAAATCGACAGTGGTTACATCCAGGAGAGGGATAGTAAACGTTATTAGGAAGGGATGAGAGGGATTTCTGGAGCTGGCAACTTTCTACTTCTTAAATCGAGTGGTAATTTCCATGAGTGTTCACTTTGTGATTATAGTGGCTATTCATGCCTTAAGCTCAAGCCACAAACGAGGAGAATATCTTTGTAACGCATGTGACCGATAAACGATTAGCATTCAGAATAAACACACACTTTTTTTTTTTTTTTTTGCGGTACGCGGGCCTCCCACTGTTGTGGCCTCTCCCGTTGCGGAGCACAGGCTCCGGACGCGCAGGCTCAGCGGCCATGGCTCACGGGCCCAGCCGCTCCACGGCATGTGGGATCTTCCCGGACCGGGGCACGAACCCGTGTCCCCTGCATCAGCAGGCGGACTCTCAACCACTGCGCCACCAGGGAAGCCCAACACACACATATTTTTTAAAATTTAATTTAATTAATTTATTTTTTTATACAGCAGGTTCTTATTAGTTATCTATTTTATACATATTAGAAACACATGTATTTTTAAACCTTTAAATCAATAAGAAAAAGGGCAAAAGATATGAACATATGAACAACTTGTGGTGGTAGACAGAGAGAGGCAGAGAGGTATAGATAGATTAGACAGATGGATAGATAGATAATAGATATTCGATAGACATTCGATAGTCTGTATATACACATATATATTATATATGCATATATGATTCTCAACATCAGTAATAAATTGGGGAAACTCAAATTAATTAAAACAATGATGAAATGTCATTTCACAGCCATTAGACCAGCAAACATATTAAAAGCCTGACAACACCAAGTATTGGAGAGTATATGGGAAAACAGAGCCACTTATACTTCTGGGAGTGTGTTTGGGGAAGCAATTTGTCCAACACTGAAGAAGGTCGCATCCTATGGCCCAACAAGGCAGCTTTGCATTGTGCAGAACAAGTCCTTTTTAAGAATATCTATCTGTGCCATTGTTTGCAATAGCTAAAAATCAGAAACAACTTTAGCGTTCTGAAACAAAAGAAGGAATAAATTGTAGTATAGTAACACAAGGCAATATCACATAGCAACTTGATGAACTAGAGCTTCAAGTATCAAAATGGAAAAGCCAATTGTAGGATATTCATAGTAAGACACATTTTATATAAACTTTGAAAACATGCAAAACAACACCACATATTGTTTATGATACATACATATGTAGCGATCATATGAAAATATGCATGAGAATGATAAACACTGTATTTAGGGTGGTATTTGCCTCGGGGGAGGGAGGCAAAAAATGAGATCCATGCGGGACACACAGAGCTTCAATTATATCTGAAATATTTTACTCGTTTTAAAAAGAACCGAAGCAAAAAGAAAGTCTATCATTTTAATTCACCAGATTCACAAATTAAAGTAGAAAAAACACATGATCATGTCAATAGATTTAGAAAAAGCTTTTGATAAAATTCAACAATGCTAATTCATGATTTTTTAAAAACCTCTTAACAAGCTAGGAAGGAAACCTTAAGCTGATAAGAGTTATCTACCAAAACCAATAACAAATATCGTACATCATGGTGAAATGTTGGAAGTATTAAAAGATTAAAGTCAAGAAGAGACAAAGATGTCTGCAGGGCCTAGTAAGTGTTATGTGGGAACTCAGGGAGGGAGAGAGAAAGAAAAGTAAATGTAACGCTGAGATAACTTTCCATGCTTGGCAGATGGGCAAAAATCAAAATGGTTGATAAAACCACATATTTTGGAGGATGGAGGAAGAAGGAACTCTCACTGTTGGTGAGGCTCTAAATGGGCAGATCACGTTGAAGAGGAAATTGTTCATATCTGATAAAGTTGAAGATGTACACATAACATGATCCAGCAATTCCACCTTTAGATATTTCGATAGAGAAAAATTAGGAAGCAACTTAAATGTACATGAAGAGAGAATAAATAAACCAAGTGCAGTTCATTCATACAGTGAACTGTTATATAGCTGCTGAAATGAATGCGCTGAATTTTCATGCATCGACATGGTTAAGTCTCAAAAACATAACATTCAATGAAAAACATCAGTTGCAAAAGAGCACAGTCAGTATGATACAATTGGGGTTAATTGTAAGACCACAAAAAACAATGCTACGTGTTGTTTATGGTTACATATATATGCATTAAGTGTATGAAAACTGGTATGGAGTGATTTTTTCAAAAAGTCACCTTTAGGCTAATGGTTACCTCTGTGGAGGAAAGAGAAGGTGGAGACTAGATGCATCTGTGATTTTTCTTCCTTAGGAAAAGAAGAGAGGACTAAAACAAATACAGCAAAATATTAACCTCTTAATTCTGAATGGTGAGCTATGAGTGTCACAAATTATTTTCATCTTCAAATCTGCATGTTTGAAATATTTTGTTAAAATGATTGTTTTTTTTTAAATGATGAAATATCATGGCACAACAGAATCTCAGAATCAAAAGCAAACTCAGAAGTAAATTAATCTAGCTGTACCATTTCGCAAGAGTCCTCCAGTCTCGATTTACATGCCCCCACTGATGGGGAGCTCACTATCTCCAGGTAGCCCACTTCAGTTCTGGACAGGTTTGCCTATTAAATTGTATTCTCCATGTCAAGTTAAAATCTGCCTCCTTTCACTTCCCCTGACTCCAGCACCTGAATAATAGCTTTGCCCTCACATACTCAACCCTTGCACCCTGGCCTAGTTCTGTCATCACCTCCTGGGTAGGACTTCCCAGGCTCTCGCTATCATCTCTCCATCTATCAATTGTATGATTTGAATGGTCACTCTAGGCTCTGAAATCTAAGAATTCTGTAAGATAAATGTAATTCCAAAACTTTGGCTCAGCAGAAACTCTGGTAAGACATAACTATTGTAGTTAATAAAATTCACGTCTTTAAAAAGCGTGCATAGTTTCTTAAAACAAGGTTTAACCTTCTGTCCTAGAACTTGCCTTGCAAGACTGCTCCATTCAGCAAAACTGGAAACGCAGTGCACAAACAGGCAAAGAAAAACCCTGGCCCAGGCAGCAGAGTGGAGTTACTCCAGACCAAAAGCCAACTTCCCTGTGGCTCACGGTTTCCCAACAGCCATGTGCATCCCAGGGCCCACTGCGGTTCCGTGGAGAGGCACTTCCCAGCCTTCCTTCGGGTGAGCCTCAAAGCTGGCCTCCTAGGGAAAGCTGTGGAAGGAACACCTTCAACCTGTTCCTTCTCCACCTCTGGAAGTCCCTCATATCACTCAAGACCCAAACAGGTGCCCCCACCTCTCTGAGGCGGCCCCCACCTCTCTGAGGCTGGCCCCCATGTTCTGCAATGAACTTCTCTCTCCACAGACCTTATATTTCTGATATTACACTGCACATTTTTGCTTAACAAACTCTCACATCTTGCTTACTAGATGCCAGGCACACTTCTAAGCACTTTACATATGCTGACTTATTTCAGTGGGTGCTATTATGAATCCCCATTTTACGGATGAGAAAACTAAAGCACAGAGAGGTGGAGGCACTTATCCAAGCTCACGTAGCTAGTTTTGGTTTTTGTTTGTTTGTTTTGTGGTACGCGGGCCGCTCACTGTTGTGGCCTCTCCCGTTGCGGAGCACAGGCTCCGGACGCGCAGGCTCAGCGGCCATGGCTCACGGGCCCAGCCGCTCCGCGGCATGTGGGATCTTCCCGGACCGGGGCACGAACCCGCGTCCGCTGCATCGGCAGGCGGACTCTCAACCACTGCGCCACCAGGGAAGCCCCACATAGCTAGTTTTTATCAGAGCTGGGGTTTGAATCCAGCCCACCTGGTTCTGGAGTCTGTGCTTGCTTTCTCCTATGGTACTAGGCTGATTGGAGTCTTTCTGAGCCCTCATGTTTGAGTTTATGTACATGGCTTATTGCCTCCAGTACTTCATCTGTTTTGGGCCTACCTTTTCTCGTGTAACACTTTATCACGTACATCTTTCCATGCTATTAAATATTACAGGCGTATACCTCATTTTATTGTACTTTGCTTTATTGCGCTTCGCAGATATTGCGTTTTTTTACAAATTGAAGTTGTGTGTCAACCCTGTGTTCAGCAAGACTATTGGCACCATTTTCCCAATAGCATTTGCTCACTTTGTGTCTCTGTATCATATGTTGCTAATTCTCACAATATTTCAAACTTTTTCTTTATTATTATATTTGTTATGGTGATCTGTGATCAGTGATCTTTGACGTTACTATTGCAAAAAGATTACAATGCACTGAAGGCTCAGATAGCATTTTTTAGCAATAAAGTGTTTTTAAATTAAGGTATGTACATTGTTTTTTAGATGTAATGCTATTGCACACTTATTAGACTATATTATAGATAAATATAACTTTTATGTGCACTGAGAGATGGAAAAAAGGTCACGTGACATGTTTTATTGCTATATTCACTTTACTGCGTTGGTCTGGAATGGAACCAACAATATCTCTGAGGTCTGCCTGTATCATTTTTAATGACTACCTAGCAATCCATTGTGATGTGTAACCAGCCTGATAGTTAGATACAAATAGCTTTCACTTTTTCAGTACCATCAACAATGTTTTGGTAAATACACTTCTAATTAAATCTCTGTGTACATTCTTGACTGTTTCTTTAGGATCTGTTCCAGAAGGGACCACTGGATCAAAGCACCCACAAATTTTTAAGGCTTCTGACTCATATTGCCAAATTACCCCTGGAAAGACTCACCAGCAGTGAATGAGAGAAACTGTTCTTTGGGGCTTCGCCAACCCAGGCTACAATCACACGCTAGGAAAATAAGCAGTCTGCTTTTGTTACAGGGGAAAAAGGCATATTATTGTCTTAACTTATATTTCTTTGTTTATAAGTAAAGTAAAACTTTTATTTCCTTATCGATTGTTTGTATTTCATCTCTGTTAACATACTTTGACTATTATTTAAATCATTTTGCTCTTTTCCTTACTGGTTTGCAAGAAAAGAGAGAAAGACAAAGAGAGAGAGAAAGGCAAACACTTAGAAGATAAAATCCCACACTTTGTCCCTACCCTGTGGGCAGACACAGGACCTAATAAAAATGTAACATACATCTGCATGCTTTTATCAGGAGCTTTAGCAAAAATAAACACTAACAAATCCCTGCCCCTCCCAATTTCCAGGGTCTGGGTTGTAAGGACGTTCCAGGCAGCCACCTTACCCTGTGGTGGGTGTGCGCCCAGATAGGGGCATCAAACTACTACCCAGGTCCAAATCCCAGCCCTACTACTCATGACCATGGGACCTTGAGCAAGTTATTTAACTGCTGTCTTCCTCTATTTCTCCATCTTTAGAATGTGAATCATAATAATAATACTTTATTTGGCTGTTGTAAGGTTCAAGGAAACACACACTTGGTCCTTATTACATGCCAAGTGGTTTAAGTGGTCCTTAAGCCACTTGGCATGTAATAAGGACCAAGTAAATACCAGCTATTACGATTATTACTATTGTTTATTATTATTATAGTTATTGTTATTTTGTTCAGGGTTTTCTCTGGATATAGCTACCCTGCTCCCCACTCTTCTGAAATTCACATTGAAGGAGGATTTTCTTTGGGTGTTATAGGTTTTTCCTCTGTAGAGAAAAACAATCATTTGAACCTTCTCATTCATTTACTCAGTGTGTTTGAGCCCAAATATGGATCAAGACCTATGCTGGATATTGGGGATAAAATACAGTTCTTGTCTTCAAAGACTCCCCAGATTTCACAAAACGATATGTACGTAAAAACTGTCCTAGCAGGTAGGCTGAAAGAAGGGTCGTGTGCTGGACACTTCTCAAGTGCCACTTCACAACGTCTCGGCAGTCCTGTCAGGCCAGCCAGCTCTGAGTGACCAGTGTGCACAGGCTCTGACCAGCTTCCCGCAGGTGTAATCTGACAGAGCCAGGTGTGAGGCCGCGACCCTTGCCTCTCACTTCCTGCCCTGACCTTCTCTGACGTCACAGGGAGACGTAAAGGAGGGAACCTGCTCAGGACACACCTGTGCCACCCGGCAGGGGAAGTAGTTAATACCTGTGGGGCTTCCTTTCGTTCCCCCCAGACAGACAACCCTAAGACTAACTCCTTAAGGCCTGGAATGGTGGCCGATTCAGCAACCCGTCCCTGTATGGTTCTCCTCATTCCGCATTTCACTGCCCTGAACCCTCGCACCTGCTCTCTGGCACCACTTTCCAAATAAACACACCCAAGACTGTTCTTCAGGCTCTGCTTTCAGGAACACCCAGGCTAAGAGAGGTCCTAAGTGGCTGTGGGATTTCAGAGAACAATCCAGGTAGGCTCCCTGGAAAAGGTGGCATTTGGGTGGAAATTTGAAGATTGGCCATGCATTGATGGAAGGAAAACCACAGATGCAAAAATGCCCGGGGCACAAATGGGAGAAGAGGAGCTTAGATTCTCTGAAACATTGTGTGGATAGAGACTCAGAGGAGATAAGGTGGGAGAGAGAAGCAGAAGTCATACCTTGAAGGGTCTTGAATGTTAGGTATGGAGTGTGGTTTCCGCTGAAGGCAACGGGTGGCCAAGAGGTCAGTTCTGGGTCTTAGAAGAACCATATGGCTGTGATGTAGGGCAGTGGTCCCCAACCTTTTTGGCATCAGGGACAGGTTTCATGGAAGACAATTTTTTCCACGGATGGGGGTGGGGTGGGGGGATGGTTCAGGCGGCGATGCGAAGCTCGAGCGATGGAGAGCGGCAGATGAAGCTTCGCTCACTCACCCGCCGCTCACCTCCTGCTGTGTGGCCCGGTTCCTAACAGTCCACGGACCGGTACCGGCAGTTGGGGACCCCTGATGTAGGGGATGGTAAACTCCTCTTCTCTGAATGTGGAGAGGAGAAGACCAGTCCAGAGGCTTTTGGGTGGTTCTGTTGAGAGGTGAGAGGGACTAACCCATGGCTGGGCAGTGGAGAGAGAGGACAAATGGGAAAGCCAGAGGTGGAATCTACAGGACTTAATGGGACATCGGTGGAGAGAGAGAGTAACGCTTACCCTATCTAATGTGCTATATCAAAGGCTACTCTAGGGCTTCCCTGGTGGCGCAGTGGTTGAGAGTCCACCTGCCAATGCAGGGGACACGGGTTCATGCCCCGGTTCGGGAAGATCCCACATGCCGCAGAGCGGCTGGGCCCGTGAGACATGGCCGCTGAGCTGAGCCTGCGCGTCCGGAGTCTGTACTCCGCAACGGGAGATGCCGCAACAGTGAGAGGCCCGCGTACCGCCAAAAAAAACCCCAAACAAACAAAACAAAAACAAAGACTACTATTGGTCTTCTTTAATTAAGATGCCTTGTATTGAATAACGTCATTTCTGTCCATGAGCAAAGATTCTTTATGTTGTCCAATAGTACACATCTCAGTCCATTTAGTCTAGCAAATTGATGCTTTTCATGATGATGTGGACTGATTCCCAAACTCCTCTCCACAGCCAGACTGTGGATTCCCAGGAACTGCTGGGCCTGGGGGTGGGGTGGGGGGGCTGTGCAGACATGGTATGAGGCTGTGTGGCCAGGAAACTCTAGTTTTAACAAATAACATGTTGAAGCCAAGACGTGGAAGCAACCTAAATGTCCATTGACAGATGACTGGATAAAGAAGATGTGGTATATATACAATGGAATATTACTCAGCCATAAAAAAAGAATGAAATAATGCCATTTGCAGCAACATGGATGGCCCTAGAGATTATCATACTAAGTCAGTCAGAAACAGAAAGACAAATATTATATGATATCGCTTACATGTGGAACCTAAAGAAAATGATACAAATGAACTTATATACAAAACAAATAGGCCCACAGACATAGAAAACAAGCTTATGGTTACTAAAGGGGAAAGGGGGGGAAGGGATAAATTAGGAGTTTGGGGTTAACATATACACACTACTATGTATAAAATAGATAACCAACAAGGACCTACTGTATAGCACAGGGAACTCTAGTCAATATTTTGTAATAACTTATAAGGGAAAATAATATAAAAAAGAATGGACATATACACATATATGTATAAGTGAATCACTTTGCTGTACACCTGAAACTAACAAAACATTGTATATCAACTATACTTCAATTAAAAAATAAAATTAAATTTAAATTAAATAAAAAAAAATACGTGTTGAGGCAAAGCATTAAATTAGTCAACTAATGCTAACTGCTAAAATAAGCATCCCCAAAATATCAGTGTCTTAACCCAGAAAGAGCTTATGTCACATTCATGCGAAGTCCAATGCAAACATTCCCTTTGGTCATCTCTCCTGGGGGGCTCAGGAATTCAGGGTGCGTCTGTCTAGTGCCTCCTCAGAGCCCTTCACTAGATCCTTTGCAGCTGGTGGAAGAATGAGGGAAGAGAGAGGGTGTAAAGGATTGGGTGCCCCCTGCTTAACCACTTTTGTTCAGAAGGGACACATATCACTTCCACTCACGTCCCACTGCCAAAGGTAGTTACACGGATGGAAGGTTGGGATGTGCGGCCCCTATCCAGGCAGCTGCTTCCCCAAAGAAGCTCTACGCTATGGAAGGGGAGCACGAGTCTTTGGCGTCTGGCAGTGAACAGACACCATTGCCGCCCTCCAAGAGCTTACGTCCCAGTGGGGAACATAGACAAGGGGCTACGAGCAAGAATGTGCTAGATAAACTGCATTAGGGCGGGCGGGTCTGGGAGCAGCGCACTCAGGGAAGGCTTTTTGGAAGAAGGGGCACCTGAGCTGAGACCTAAAGGGTATATGGAATCAACTAGGAAGAGGTAGAGGAGAGGGTTCCCAGCAGAGGAGGCGGGATGTACAAAGGTCGGAGAAAACAAAGCATGCTATATTTTAGGAACTAAAAGAAATTCAGAGAAGAGTATAGGGAGAAGAAAGCAAGAGATGGCACTGGAGAGGTAGGCAGGGGCCAGACCATTCACTCCCTCTACCAGCAAATATTTACTGAGTGTCTGGTCTATGCCAGACATAGCTCTAGGCAACGGGGACAAAGCAGTGGACCAAGGTCATGAGGGCTTTTTGAGTCGGGGAAAGGAGGCTGGACTTGGGCCTAAGGGCAAGGAGATCCCCTGAAGGGATACAGATTTGGGGCCCTCCTGCCAAGGCCTTCGGTGCAGAGATGGGGTGAGCTCGCATCCTGCTGCCCGCTGCATCCTGCAGAGGCGTGATGGAGCAATCAGGGCCACGGTCTGGAATTGGCAGCTGTGTGTGGATCCAATTTCCGGCATTTGGGCAGGTGCCCTTTGCTGTGAATGGATTGTTGACTCTGCCATTTGTTGTAATCATGTCTGATCTTTTGCTTATTGTGTCAAAGATAAACACCGCTTGGCTGGTCCCCCGGGAGCAAGACGCCTGTTCCACGGGGCTTTGTGAGCCGTCACTTCGCACTCGAAACAACCTGTTATTTCCTCTCTTGAAAGAGACTCATAAAATGATAGATGAATCTCCAGTAACTATAATACCTTCCTAATGGTTAGAGAAACTGGAGTCATATAGCAGGAGCACAGTCTGAAAGAAACATAGGAGAGTTAGAAAGACAAGCTTTAAAATATAATGTTGTTGTAATGAGCAAAATGAAACACGTGGAGGCTATTAGAATTCTGCCCGATGCAGCTTGAGCACGTGCTAGCTGGAGAGCAGCTCTCTCTGCCAAGAGTCCCTGTTTTCCCCAGGGTGGATCCCAGAAGAGCATTTGTTGAATGACTGAACAATGACAGTGTTTGCTGAATGACAAAATCCACAAGTACTGTTTACCGTGTTAGTGATAGATCTGTTTCTAAACAAAGTATGGGCCCCTGAAGGCCCTGGAGAAATGCACGCTGATTAAACAGATGATTCTAAATGCTCAACCCATAGGGAACTCAAAATCATGGGTATTTACCAGGCTTCAGGCCTTGTGTTGAGTGCTCTATGACGAATACTTCATTGACCTCCAAAGCCACACAGCTAGTGGCTGATACACGTGGTCATTATGACAGATAAACATGAAGATTAAAGGCACTGATCCCCAAAACATGTAAATGTGCAAAATAATGTTCCAAGGAAAACAAGAGAAAAAACACTGTTCTCCCCTGACTGCAACCCACTTTGACATGTCCTGTAAGAGTGATTGCAAAGTGTCCCTTTGAATTCTATTTAGCTCAGTCGTGGCCAGTTGCATTTTCTAAAAAGATGGCCACAAGAATGTTCCACCTCCCACATGTTCTTCTCCAGGGTGACCTTGTCACTGCCCCATCACAAGGGTGTGGAGTCTAATTCCCCTCCCCTTGCATCCAGGTGGGCTTGTGACTGCATCGACCAATAGAATAAAAGGGAAGTGATGCTGTAGGACCCTAAGGCTGGATCCTAAAACGTGATGCAGTTCCACCTTTTCACTTTTCACTGAGAGAACATTTGCTCTCAGGACCATGAGCTACCAGGTAAGAAGCCCAACTCCCCAAAGGCCACCATGCTGACAGGAAGCCCAGGTACATGGAAAAGTCATTCCAGTCCCAATCCCAGGCTGTGGCATCCCAGACCCCAGGTTAGACCGGTGATTGAATGAGCCTTCAGAGGATTCTGGCCTCCAGCCTTTGAGTTGTCCTAACTGAGGCCCCAGATATCATGCAGCAGAGATAAGTCAGACCTGCATGTCCTGCCCAACATCCTAACCCACAGAATCTATGAGAATAATAAAATTGCTGTTTTAAGCTGTTAAGTTTGGACGTAATTTTGTTACACAGTGTTATAGGCTGAGTTGTGTCCCCAGAAATTCATATGTTGAAGTCCTAACCCCCAGTACCTCAGAATGTGACTATATATTTGGAGATAGGGTCTTTAAAGAGGAGATTAAGGTAGAATTAGATCATTAACCTGTGTCCTAATCCAACATGACCGGTGTCCCATAAGAAGAGGAAATTAGGGGGCTTCCCTGGTGGCGCAGTGGTTGAGAGTCCGCCTGCCAATGCAGGGGACGCGGGTTCGTGCCCTGGTCCAGAGAGATCCCACATGCCGCGGGGCGGCTGGGCCCGTGAGCCATGGCCGCTGAGCCTGCGCATCCGAAGCCTGTGCTCCACAACGGGAGAGGCCACAGCAGTGAGAGGCCCGCGTACCGCAAAAAAAAAAAAATGAAGAGGAGATTAGGACACAGTCATGAACAGAGGGAAGATCATGTGAAGACATGGGGAGAAGGCGGCCATCTATGAGTCAGAGAGAGAAGCCTCAGACATCTGGACTCAGACTTCCAGCCTCCCGAACTGCAAGACAAGAAATTTCTGTTACTGAAGGCTCCCAGTCTGTGGTACTTTGTTATGACAGATGAATACACACGAGCATAGTAAGCAGAACAACAGTTCACACTTACTGGTCCCTACTCCCGGCCGAGCCCTAGACTGGATTCTGGGGTGCTTCCTCACCTGAAGGAGCCCTCAGTGGGAAGGGGAAAGAGACATATAAGCATTTAAAGTGCATGAGGTGAGGGGCGGGCCGAATGCCAGGTCTTGTCTAGTTGCCAAGAGAAGGGAATGACAAATCAGTCTGGAGGGGAAGGGGATGCTTCAGGAAGAGGTGATGTTTGAGCTGGGCCCTAAAGGAACACGGAGATTCACCAAGCAGAGAGAGGGGAAAGGAAATCCCAGGCCGGGGGCCACGCTGAGCAAAAGCACAGTTGTGCGAGAGGGTCTGGAGGTGAGGACAAAGGAAGGATGCTCCATGTGGTTCCCATGGAGACGCTAAGGGTGGAGCCCAGGGAACTCACAAAGGGCCTTGAATGCTGTGCCCAGGAGTTTTCTGGGTATGTTTGCCGGGTCCCCAGAGCTGAAGGGCGCAGAGAAAGCTAACAGGAGTGTTGTGAATGGAAACTAGGCCTTGAAATCTATGAAGGCGGGAGATGAGCCTCCACCAGCACCTGTTCCCAGTAAGAGGCGGGCAGTGGAAGAACCATGTCCCCTAGCCTCCAAACCTCCTCCAGGGCTGCCCAGGCCGGTCGGCGGCCTGGCGGGGAGCCAGGGGTGGGGCGGTGGGCAGGCTGGAGCCCCCATGAATATACATGATCCCGCCCTGGAAGCCCGGTTTCCCACAGCGCGTTTACCAAGCTTTATCTTGACAAGGTGATGTCCTTCAGCAGAGGACATTATATGGCTCTTAGTTCAGCACTTCTGTCAAGTGCAAGGCAGGCGTTTGATTTCCGCCTCATACATATGCTTAGGTGCTCAGAAAAGGCAGCAAGGAGAGGAGCTGAGAGGCCAGGGAAGGAGGTCAACCCCAAGGAGGACGGCTGGGGCTCTCCTCGGGCTGCGTCCGGCTCTGACTTACAGCTGATTTTGGTCACACCGGCCGTGGGCTGCCTCTTAACAGCCCTGACACTCTGCACAGTGACTTGGGCCAGGTGCTAACCAGGAAGACTCATTCAGCTCTGCCTCTGGCCTGCTGGGTGACTATAGAGAAGTCTCTTTCCCTCTCTGGGTCGCAGATCCTTCCTCTGACAATTGGAGGAATTGCATCAGCTGTCAGGAGGTTTGTTTATTTTTGAGCAGCCAGACCCTGATTTCAGCCACAATTCAAACAAATCGTAGTAACACTTCCCTCATTGAAACAGAGGATGAGCAGAGTTACCCTTCCCCTCACCTCTCCGTGGTTTCTGAGGCCCCTACAGAATCCCCAGGCTTCACGGAGCTCAGAGAGAGAACTCCTGCCTTAAGCAGCTTCTATATGCCCCAGGCCAACATCTGGAGAGGTGAGAACCCCTTGTTAATTTCAAGACGTCCCACTGATCCCACCAAGAGGGGTAATTGTACTTTCACCAGCCCCTCTCCCCATCAAGAACACTAATGTTGTACAAAAAACGCCTGTGGGTTTTCGGCAACAATTCAAGTAAATTTATATTTTGTTTATTATGAATGTTTAAATAGCAGTTCATGGAAGTTAAAGATGTATTCAGTCCACCACAGCACTTCCCAAAGCGCGTTTCTCAGAACATTAGTCCTTCTAGGGGAATGGTTCTAAAAGCTTAGTGGGCTCTAGAATCATCTGCTGCTGGAGAAACTGGCGGATCTCAAGCGCCCCATCGAGGAGCTGCTGACACAGGAGCTGAGAGTTGAGGTGGAGGCCAAAGCCTGCATTTTTAAGAAGCTCCTCAGGTGGTTCTGATGCAGGTGGTTTGGGAAGCCACTCTTTGAGAAAATCTGAACTTAGATGATTTAAAAAAGAAAAAAGAAAACAAGAAGCATTCTTTGGTTAAATACGAGTAGAAAACTGCATCCTCTCTACCCCTCATGGAGCATCCCAGTGACACAACAAAAGGGATCTGAGGAGTCCTGCAGTTTCTAAACTCATCTGACCACAGAAGTCTTTTTCTCCCAAGTAACACCATTTAGTTCTGGAATACGCTTTGAGAAGTGCTGGCTTATTAACAAGGTTTGATGATATGCATGTGAATTTGGGGTCCTTTGCAATAATTTCTCGGTCTAATCAATACATGTTAATTCTGTCTTCACTGTTAGCTTTTGTTTATGGCTCCAAACCAAGACAGTTCATGGGGAAGGGAGAAGGCCACTGGCCAACATGCCTCCTTTCTTTCTCCAGCAAGAGGATCAGGGCCCTTCCTTAGACATATGCGGCATTCACGATTCTTCCATGTCCCTCATCAGACGGATACCCTATGAGCCAGGCACATTCAAAAGTTTCACTCTCGTTGTTTTTGTATGTTTGTTTGTTGTTTTGTTTTTTAACAGAGATTGATGTAGTGTATTTGTCTTTCGTTACCTCACATCTCCCAAGTAGTGATTTTTTTAAATATTTTTTTATTGTGGTAAAAGTCACATAATATAAAACATACTATTTTAACCATATTTAACTGTACAGTTCGGTGGCACTAAGTACATTCACACTGTTGTGCAACTCTCACCACCATCCACCTCCCGAATTTTTCACCTTCCTAAACTGAAACTCTGTCCCCATGAAACACTAACTCCCCTTTCCCACTCCCCACCCCCCCACCCCACCCCCGCCCCTGGCATCTCCCAATGTACTTTCTGACTCTGTGAAGTTGACTATTCTAGGTACCTCGTGTAAGTGGAATCAAACAGTATTTGTCTGCTCCCCATGTATATTGGGGTGCATAGTATAGTTGATTTACAGTATCATGTTAGTTTCAGGTGTACAGCACAGTGATTCAGTTATACATATATATTCTTTCTCAGATTCTTTTCCCTTATAGATTATTATAAAAGATTGAGTATAGTTCCCTGTACTATACGGTAGGTCCTTGTTGATTATCTACTTTGTATATAGTAGTGTGTATATGTTAATCTCAACCTCCTAATTGATCCCTCCCCACCCCTTCCTCTTTGGTAACCATAAGTTTGTTTTCTATGTCTATGATTACAATAGCCAAGACATGGAAGCAACCTAGATGTCCATCAACAGATGACTGGATAAAGAAAACGTGGTATATATACGATGGAATACTACTTGGCCATAAAATAGAATGAAATAATGCCATTTGCAGCAACATGGGTGGACCTAGAGATTATCATACTAAATGAAGTAAGCCAGACAAAGACAAACATCATATTATATCACATATGCAGAATCTAAAAAAAAGATACAAATGAATTTACTCTACCTGGTTTTACAGTGAGCCTGGCAATATATCAGTGATGGGTCAGGACGACTTTGGAGTCCAGTGGATTCTGTTTCAAATCCACTTAATACCACCTGTGTGACAGTGGGTAGACACTATACCTCTGAGACCTTTCATTTCCTTGTCTGTAAAACAAGGATAATACTTAGCGCATAATTTTGTTAAGAAGATCAAATGAGAGAACAGAAGCAAAGCATTCAGCACAGTGTCTGGAACACAGTAAGCACTTGGTAACAAGGGTGAGGTGATTATTCCTTATAGCATCGCCAATAATATGAGTGCATATATATGGGTGGATGAGAATGGGAGCTGGTGGAGGTGAACCAAACCAGCTGGAAGTGCCTGGATCAAGGCAGTGGGTAATGAAACCCCTGTTACGGTTTTGTGCTTTCTACCTAGGCTGGTCATTCTCAAACTAGACTGCATGTTAGAGTCACCTGCAGCTCACATCAATGAAATCAGAATCTCTGGAGTGGAACCCAAACAAGCATGAGGATTTTTAAAATTTTCAGCCCTGACTTTTCTTCTTGAGTTCAAGGCCTATATCTCTGTCTATTTCCCATCTCCCTTGGACAGCTTATCCTCAATATATCCGAGACTATCCTGGGCTTCACTCCAAACATGGACCCCTTCCAGGGTTCCTGCTCCCAATGACGGTGCGAGCCAGCCAGTTCCAAAAGCGAGACTCATAAGAGTCCTGCTTGATCCCTCTCTTCCAATCGCCAGCTCATGCTGAGGGTTGAATGTTTCAACATGTCTTGTCCTCACCACTATCTATCATCCAGTCCAAGCTCCCAGCATCTCTCACCTGGACCACTGCAATAGCTTCCTACGAGTTTATACATACCCATTTTGGTCCCCCTCCAACTCATTCTACCTGCAGCCAGTATGACCTTCTCTAAACACAAACCCAATAATGCTACGCACACACACACACACACACACACACACACACACAAACACATACATTCTCATTTCCCACTGCTTATAGGAAAAGGACCAGATTCCTGATCTCAACGCTCCTTGTTGCTCCCTGTCATACAATACTGGCCTTTAGTCCGTCCTACTCGGCATGCTCCTCCTTCACCAGAGACTTTGTAGGTGCTGTTCCCTCTCCTCAAAGCACCTTCTCATCCCTCTTTCCCTGGAGAGTTCCTACTTAAACTTCAGAACTCAGTTCAAGGAGCCACTTTGACCCCCACGACCAAGTTGAATTCACCTACTCTGGGGTCTTCCCAGCACCCACCTGCCCTTCGTTGCACCTGTCAGAGTTGCAGAGTAACTTTTGTTAGGGAGACTATTTGATTCATCTCCACATCAGCCCAGACTGTATGTTCCTTAAAGGCAAGGCCTATTTCTGTCTTGCTTGACATGGTTTTAAGTACATAGTAGGCACTGAATCAATGTTTGAGTCCTTCCTGCAATTCCATTACAAACCGCTTTCCCTTTCTGGGGAATTTTCCCATCTGCATTCTTACTGGTAAGCTTTATAATGAGGATTCCCAAAGAATGTGGAGTCATAGGTATGAGTTTTAATTAACTCCAATAGGCATTTAATGTAGATTTAATAAGACAGTTATTGTATGTTAATTAAATGTCAACTGATTGCTAAAAGGTTTTGCAATTATTGAAGTTTACTAATTATCTAATAGATAAATCAGTTTCCCATGTAAATAACTAGCATCTACATAAGCAATAAATATGCCATTAGGTTCCACACATTAACATATTGAAATTAGAGGTTAGCCCCTAGGGGAATTCTAGAAACCAGTGTCCAATTCAGAGAAGGATAGTACCACTCATATAATAGTCGTTATGCCCCATCCGTTGGGACACAGAAATCTGGTTGCAAAGATGAGCCTGCTTGGAGCTGGAACCAGTTTTAGGGGTGCTTTCTTCCCATGCTTTCTGAAAGCAGAAAACTGGTAGCAGTTTTGGCCTACCCTAGAAAGGTTCCTTCATGCTCTTGAGGGTCTATCTTGTCTACTGTAAAATGGGGGTCTGGGGTCTGCAAGGCTCTCTACCCCCAGGTGTCTGTGAGCCCTGATGGCCAATATATGAGCCCCGAGCACAGAGTGAGCGTACAGTGGATGGCAGCGTCCCTCTGTTCCGGTCTTCACGACTCCTGGCCCAGCCCTAGCTCTTCCGCCAGGCTTATTGTGTGATCTTGGGGAGACGACTTCCCTCCCCAAGCCTCAGTTTCCCAATCTGTAAAAGCTACCTCACTTGGTTGCACAGATGAGTGAGGAGGAGAGAGAGAAGGAAGGGGCGACAATTGAAAGCAACGGGGATGTTTCAGAAGAAAACCTGGAAAGCTGTCAGCTCTCTACCAGGTGCTGGGTATTGCGTCAGGCACTGTCAGTTATTTTCTTCTTTAATTTGTAACCACTGTCCAGCTTGAGGTAGTTTAAATCATCCCCATTTTAGAGATGAGGGAAGAGACACAGAGAGGCTAAGGAATTTGCAAAAGGTTACACAGCAAGAGAGTGGCAGAGCCCGTAGCTCAACTACAATCACCGGGACCCTCCTGACCTCCCCCCCACCACCCTTGCCCCGCCACCTAAGGTCACTGAATCCCGCTAAACACAGTGCTTCTGAATCAGAAGTAAGAGCTAAATGCAAGTTAGCATTTGTTCTGTTCCAGGCAGTATTTCTAAGCACTTCACATGTACAATCTTTCTTAATTCTTGCAATAACGCTCTGAGGTAAGTGCTGTTCTTTTACAGATGGAAAAAACAGAGGGATTTAGTAACTTACTCAAGGTC
This sequence comes from Tursiops truncatus, assembly GCF_011762595.2. NCBI lineage: Eukaryota > Metazoa > Chordata > Mammalia > Artiodactyla > Delphinidae > Tursiops > Tursiops truncatus. Next base: position 153,163,544 of record NC_047034.1, read on the forward strand.
ACATAGCTAGTAAGAGCCGAACCCAGAATCTGAACCCAGGCGGGCTGGCTGGCTCTTAGACACTGAGCCAGGCCACCTCTAACATTCTCAGGGCCCCCAGCAAGGACACAAACGGAGGCTCACATACCATGTGCCCCGATATTCAAAACGTATACCGATGTTGAACGACACACCTTGACAAATGAACATTCACGAGGACCTGGGAGGCCAGATCTGCATTTAGATTCTCGGACTCAGCAGAGTGCCACGCGTGCGGCAGCCCGGCCGCCTCCACTGTCGAGACACAGCATCCAACAGCCCCTCGCAGTGTGGTCTGCCCTGGGGTGATGGACCCAGGGAAGGGGTCCACACAGGCCCTGGGAGTGGGTGTGGCGCCCTGTGCGAGGGAGCTCTGGGGTCCCAGATACCTGGAACGTGATCTTCTTCTGAAAGAGGAGGAGGGGTCCAGGTGGGCACTTCCCCATGGATTCCTCACCCCAGAGGAGGGCCAGAGCAGTATCCTTAAAGGCATGGGGCTCTGGGTAACAGCATCTTTTTCTCAAGTCTGGGGAGCGGGGGAGTTCCACTGCCCTTCAGCCCTGCCGCACCACCCGTGCTAAGTGGCAGAGCTGGGATCTGAATCCAGGCAATCTGACTCTAGAGCCTAGGTGCTTAGCAGCTACACTTGAAGTCCCTGAGAGATGGCCCTGCCTGCACCTGGGGTCCTCTCTTGTCTGAGGGATGGGCCAGCGGTGGGAGGAATCAGGGCATCCTGCAGCACGGGAGCACTCTGCCTTTGAAGTCGGACACAGGAGTGCTCAAGCCGGCAAACACCCAGGTACTGAGCAACTCACTTCAACCATCTGAGCATCAGCTTCCTCATTTATAAAGTGGGGATAACCTCAGCTACTTGGTTTTGAAGAGTTGTTGTGGCAGAAAATGACATAATATTTGTAAAACACGGAGTATGGTACCGGGCACATAGTAAACTCTCAATAAATGTCAGAGAGAGAAACACACATCTCTCTCTGTCCCAGGTAAGATCATCAAGGGCTTTTCTTTCCGCAGCTGTGAATTCTCGAGCTCAGAATGCTGAGATGCTCTGTCTTTACATCTCCATCCAGCCTCCCCAGCCAGCACCTTCTCCCCTACACACACCAACCCATTCCAGCAAGCGGAGCTCCCACAGCTACTGCACAGCCAGGCGTGCCAGCCCCGTGGGCACCTCCCCAGCCCATCGGGGGTCCTAACTGGAGCCCTGGATATAAGGAGTCCCATTTGCGGGAATTCTCTTCCATCCCAAGAAAGGGGCTTCTTTGGGAAATCCTCTTCCTTTCACTGGCCAGGAGAAGAGAGGGGCTTTCAGCCAATGAAAACTCACAGAGTAAATAAAGGGGGGCAAACCCCCCAAAGGGTTCCCAGGACCCCTGGGGTCAGAAGCTAGGCTCTGCATTTATGTGCAAATGGAGTCGGATTAGGGATTAAGGATTAGCGGAATGCCGAATTACATGCAGCTGCCAGATCTCTTTGTCCAGAGGGATCAGGGAGATTTCTTGGTTTCCCCCTCCCCTCCCCTCCCCTCCCCTCCCCCCCTCCCCTCCCCTCCCCCCTCCCCTCCCCTCCCCCCTCCCCTCCCCTCCCCCCCTCCCCTCCCCTCCCCTCCCCCCCTCCCCTCCCCTCCCCTCCCCTGAGGCAGAAGGCAAGAGGGATTCAGGCTGCCTGGAGGGGGAGGGCTGAGGAAGGGGTGGGGAGAGGCAGGCCTCTAATCGATGGGCAGCCCACGTGGCCCAGCTGCCGATGGGATCAATGCACCTTCCTGCTGATTCCTGCACATCCCTCGGGGCTGGGTCAGCAGCAATCTCAGCACCTTGCCCGAGCTCTGGCCTTTTCCCTCGCAGCACCTGGCCCTGAGAAGGGAGCCGTTCCCGACATCCATCCTCAGGTGTAGCAGTCCATATGAGATCTTTCCTTGTCCTGACCAATTACAGCAGCTTGAGCCGGGGCCCTGCCCTAGGTGACTCAGCTCCAGGGGCAGGAATGAGAACGCGGATCTTCTGATTACCAGACCGGGTTTGGTTCTCCACTGGGATGTTTGCACTTTGCAGCCAGTGGAAAGCAGGCCAGAAATTCAGATCTCGTGCATTTTTTTTTTTTTTTTGGCATTTATCTCTACTAAATGCTAATACACAGCCAGAAATTTTTTATATTAAACACTTGACCCTCACAGGTAGTTATCGTTATCCCCATTTTAAACCTGCGGAAGCTGAGGCTCAGAGGAATTTGGGAGTTTGCCCAAGGTCACCTAGGAAGATGACAGCATCAGGACTGCAGCCCTTGGACTGTTCCCTACTGCTCGGGCCCCCAAGGGTTCTGCAATCAGGCTTACAATGCTGAAGCCTGTGGAGAAGTCGGAACAGCCCAGGCTGCAAGCTGTCTGCACCCTGGGGTCACTGGTCCCCAGAACAATTCCCTGGAAGGAGCCGCCGTGGTGAGGCATCCCGAGGTGTCCCTGCCCAGGGAACGAAAGGGGGCAACTGGGGCCAAAGAGCTTTTGCAAAGCAGCCATAGACTCTCTCTGAGGGGGCTGACTGCCTTCCTGCCCTTCGGGGGGTTGAGAGACAGACCCTACTGAGGCCTATTCGGAGGCGGCACCAGGCTGTTAGCTCGGAATGCTTACACTTGGGGAAAATTCACCTACAAAGATCACAAAGAGCAGAGTAGTGTAAACCAGGGGTCAGGAAAATTTTGCTGCAAAGTAGAACTTTTGTCGGATAGTAAAGATTTTAGGTTTTGTGGGCCACATAGTCTCTGTCACATACTCTTCGTTGTTTTTCTTTATAACCCTTTAAAAAGGTAAAAGCTGTTCTTAGCTCATGGGCCAGGCAAAGGCTGGAATGGACCCTCAAGCCCACAGTTTACGAGCCCTGGTCTAACCTGTCCCCATCACTGGGGCTGAGGCAGGGGTCTGGGCTTCTGTCGCAGCAATTGTTGCTTCTATCTCCTTGTCCTGAACAGTTTCACGTGGCTGCTCTGAATGAAAGGGTGTGTAGGGAAGTATTTTTAACTGAGCATGTGACTGCCCCGAGCCAAAGACTAGGGTAGGTGCCAGGGCAGCGGCTGGGAATAGGCCGGGGCAGGAGCCAGAGCACGGCCCAAGGGGCCAAGGCTGGGGCTGGGAGCAGGCTGGGCCGGGGCTGAGTGCAGCTGGAACGGAGCCAGACCGAAGCCCGACACTCTCGCCTCAACACGAATCAATAACTATTTGAATTTCTTTCATCTGAGCAGGGATCGCAACACAGGCAAACACGGAAAGGGAAAAGGCATTGATCCTTCCCAGCTGCTGCCAACCCCTCCCCAGTGTTCTCACCACTCCCCGCATCTTGCCATCTGGCCTCCCCTCCCCCAGGCCCCTCCGCTTGACATAAGCTCATGGTCCCACACTCAAACGTCCACAGGACCTCCAAGGCAGCCAGTAACGCGAGGGTGCTTTGGTCCTCACAACAACCTGGACCCTCCAGGGGATGTACGTAGGAGGACTCCACCTCTCAGCCTGCCCCAAGACGGGACAAGCCTGGGCTTCCCTGGGTGAACCCCCTCTCAGGGCAGCCTGGCCCTTATTCCCTGTGCCAACTCTCCCACCCTGCTAGCTCAGGAATCCATTTTCATATTCATGAATCAGAGAGACAAAGCAGGAATCTCATGATCGGTTTCTCTCGCAGAGTGTGATTTCAGATTCAGCCAACATCAGAGTGGTTCCCTGAGGTGTTCGATAATAGATTTCGTGGGGAGAGACTGGAGGCAGGGAGCGTGGTTAGGGGAATGAGGCAGAGGGACCGATGGGAGATGGTAGAGGCCTGAAAATAAGGTACTAAAGACAAGAGGGGATGGGTTGCAACATATCTGTGACACAAAATTACTAGGATGTCATGATAGGATAAGGGAGAGGGAGGGCTCCTAGAGAAACCTAGGATCCTCAGGTTTCTGGTTTGGGTGAGTGGGTGGCAGGTCATTCATCAAGAGAGGCAACAGGAGGGGAGGTGGGTTTGCAGGGAAAGATGAAGAGCCTGGCCTCAGATATGTTGAGCAGGAAATGCCAAGGTATCAGGAAACTCAAAAGTCTTGAGTGCAGTTACACGAACCTAAATCTCACAGGGCAGCCTGCACTACAAATATGAAGTTGGGCATCCTTATCTCTCACTCATCTTCTTACAAACCCTTCACTCCTTTGAGACCCATGCCATTGGGCTATACTGCCCTCTCTCCTGTTCCAATTCTCTCCTGACTACTCTTCCTCATTCAAGGCAGACTTCAGACCCTGGATCCCAGTCTTTTTTCTACCCAACTCATTCTTGACTGTCCAGAAGGGGAATCCCTCCTGCACGCTGCCTTGATAGTTCTTGATTTCCTCATCTCCACTTTCTTCTCCTCCATACTTGCCACTCTTTACGCCTTGTCACCACCAGGAACTGCACCACCTCTAAAATCACTAATTAAAAATACTCCCAACCAAAATGTATTACCATCCTAGTTTCTTTCCACAGGTATCCTTCATTGAGCTTATTGAGACCTCAAGCCATTGGTCCTTTCACTTTCTTCCTATCCTTAAGCTCCCTATGTAACTTAGAAATTGTCTTTAGCTGCATGTAATGGAAATCCAACTGAAGTGGCTGAACCAAATAGGAATCTATTTTTCCTTTCCTAGCAAGATCTGGCTCCTTCAGGAAGTCATCCATCTCCTTTTGGCTTTCTGGTCTACCATATTTTGAGGGTAGCTTTCATCTCCACTGTAGTAGATTGCATTATTGACCCCAATGCTTTGCCCCTCTCTGTAGTCATGCCCTTTTTCATGTGACTTTGCAGTTCTTCCCACCAAAGGAGAGAAATATGTCCCCACCTCTTGGCTTTGGGTTCCATGTTTTGGCCAATAAGATGAAGCAGAAAGTTACTCTGTGCCAGTTCTAAGCCTAGGCATTAGGAGACTTTGTGCATTTCGAATTGCTCTCCTAGGCTTCTTAGATTCCATAGTTTGTCATTATAGTCCTTCTTTTCAAATGTCTTCAACTCCCTTGCCCATCCTTCCAGACATTACATTCACACGATAAGAGTCCAACCTTGAATGAACCCAACTATCCCTATTCTTTACAACTTGAGCCAAGAGGCTGAACGCATTGAATAAATCACACAGCTAGACAGACTGGAGTCACCATGAATCAATGACCACCTATCTCAAAAAGTAATGCCTGGAAATCTTACTACTTTTAAGCTCACCTCTACATTCCCCCACATTCTTTATATCTTTGTCTCTCTCTTCAAACCTTAAATCTCCCTTTCACTCCCTCAATCTCAGTGGATAAACTTTCCTTATAGTTTATAGAGAGGCAGAAACCATCAGATTGGAAATGTCCTCAACTTCCCACCTCCAGATCTTCTAATCTGCAGGTACTTGCACTTGACTTATCAACATTTTGTTGTAGCTCCTTTATGGTTAAGCCTAAATGTCTCTTTTCTGAGGGCTTCTGAGGACTCCCAATCCAAAATAGATTCTATTTCCTGAATTTCCATGCTTATAGCACCCTATATTTCCCCATTATAGCAGTCATCATTGTTATAATTATATAAATATTTGTGTCCTTTTGCTTATTGTCTCTTTATCCCATTTATGCACTCATTCACCAAATATGTGTTGAGTATCTGGCATTGTGTTAGATGCTGGAGAGGCAACAATGATCATGAAGCTTACATTCTAATCTATGAGCTCCAAGAGAGCAAGGACCATGCTTGTCTTTCTCACCTATGTTTCCCAGTGCCTGACACCTACTGGGAACCCTGTAAACTATTGTTGGATCACATGGTAAAGAGGTAGTTAAAACCAAGAGGTCAGAAGATCAAGTCGTGAGTCCATGCCATAATCCTAGAGAGCACTAATATTTAGGGATAAGGAGAAAGAAATAATAGTCTACCAACGACAGGGAAAAGAAACAATCAGACAGACAAGGGGAGAACCAGTCATATGCATTGTCTCAGAAGCCAAGAAGAGAAACAGTTCATGAGAGAAGGTGTAATCAACTGCAGCAAAGGCAACTGCTCTGTCTCCAGTGATGTAAGGACTGAAGCTGGACTTGTCTTAAGAAGAATTGATTGCATTTACTAGAGAAAAATGATGGCAGTTAAAGTGTTGTCAAGTGGGGAGTGCATGGGTGCTCAGGAAGTGGACTCAATAGGTGTGAAACAACAGCTCTCTTAAGAAGCTTGTCCAGTTTGTTGAGAGATAAGTTGGAGAGAAGATCTCACTCAGACTCACAGTGTCATAGAGCTAGACGAAGTTGGCCAGCAAACACTTAATGAGCAACTACTATATAGTAGACACTGATCTAGTCTAGGGTGCATGATGTAGACAGAATCCCTGTCCTTAGTGGGAAGAAATAGAAAATAAACACTTACATAAGAAAAATGAAAATTTTAGGCACCAATAAGTTCTATGAAGAAGATAAGACAGAAAGAATGAGCTAGAGGATGACTGGCAGACCTATATAAGCTCAGAGGGTTGGAGAAGTCCTCCATGATGGGGTTGGCATTTGAGGTAAAAATTGAACAATTCAAAGGGAGCAGAAAGTCGGTGTAAAGGTCCCAAGGTGGGAATATGTTCAACATATCTGAGAAATGGCAAGAAGGCTACTATGCAGTAAGTGAAGGGAATGAAGTCAGAGAAGAGGGCAACCCTATAGGTTAGATGTCTGAGTCTTTTCTAACTGGAATAGAAGTATAACTTCAGCTGTTCTGTGGAGGAGGGATCATGGGGGACAAGAATGGAGGCAGAGATATCAGTGAGGAGATAGTGACTGTATCCAGGCAAGAGAACTTACAGAAGACATGGTAAAAAGTGCACAGATTCTGGATATATTTTTGAAGTTTAATCACAAAGATTGATAGATTAGATGCAGTTATGGACAAAGGAAAAAGAGAGGAATCAAAAATGATTTCTATTATTCAACATTGTACTGGAGATCATAGCCAGTGCAGTAAGGTAAGACAAGTAAAAAGCATATAGATAGAAAAGAAGAAATAAGCCTGTGTCTTCTTGCTTGTCTACATAGAAAATTCCAAAGAATCTACACAAAAGTTACTAGAACACATACATGAGTTTAGCAAGTTCAAAATATACAAAGTCAATATACAAAAAATCAGTTGTATATAAACCATATACCAACATGAACAATTGAAAATTGAAAGGAACCCTTATAATAGCACCAAATACTTAAAATACTGTTATAAACATAGCAAAATACGTGCAGTATCTGTATGCTAAAAACTACAAAAACTGAGGAATGAATTCAAACAACCTAAATAAATGGAGAGATATACTGTGTTCAGGGATTGGAAGAATATTAAGATACAAATTCTCCCCAAATTTGTCCGTAGATTCAGCAAAATCCTTATAGAAATCCCAGAAATTTTTTTTTGTAGAAATCAAAGCCTGATTCTAAACATTACATGGAAAAACAAAGGAACTAGAATAACCAAGACAATTTTGAAAAAGGACAAAGTTGGAGAAATCACACCACCTGATCAGGTCTTACTCTAACGCTAGAGTAATCAAGACATTTGGTACTGGTGAAAGGATAGACACAGAGATCAACAGAGCAGAACAGTGGTGAGCAATAGACTTCCATATATATTTGATTTTTGACAAAGGTACAATGGTAATTCAATGGAAAAACAATAACACAACAAATAGTGTTAGAACAATTTGCACATCCATATGGAAGGAAAGAAGGCAGGAAGGAAGGGAGGAAGGGAAGAAAATTGATCTATACCTTGTATTATATATAAAAATGAACACAAAATGGATCATAGCCCTCATAAAATTTATAGAAAAAAACAAAGGAGGAGATCTTGGGGTTAGGAAAAGATTTCACAGATGTGACACCAAAATCATGATCCATAAAAGAAAAAATAATTAATTGTACTTTAACAAAATGTAAACCTTCTGCTTTTTGAAAGACACTGTTAAGAAATAGAAAAGTAAGACATAGACTGGGAGAAAAAGATTTACAAAGCACATGTCTGATAAAGAACTAAAGAAAAAGAACTAAAGAAAGAATTCTTAAAACTCAGAAATAAGAAAACAAATAACCCAATTTTAAAATGGACAAGAGTTATAAATAGACACTTCACCAAAGAAGATATATGGATGGAAACACACACACACACACACACACACACACACACACACACACACACACCACCACCACCACCACCACCACCATTATTAATCATTAGGAAAATGTAAATTTAAACTACAATGAGATTCCATCACACACCTGTTGGAATGGCTAAAGATTATTTTAAATCAGTCAATACCAAGTGCTGACAAGAATGCAAAGCAAATGGAGCTCTCATACATTGCTGATGGGAACACAAAATGGAAAACATCTGGGCACTTTCTTACGGAATTAAATATAGCTTGCCATATGAACCAGCAGTCTCACTCCTAAGTATTCACCCTTAAGAAATGAAAACTTATGTTTGCTCAAAAATCTGTATGCAAATGTTTACAGCAGCTTTATACATCATTGCTAAAAATTGGAAACCATTCAGATGTCCTTCAAAGAGTGAACAGATAAGCAAATTGTGGTATATCCATACAAAGGAATACTACTCTGTAATAAAAATAAACGTACGACTGATACATCTACCCACAAGGAAGAATCTCCTGAGTTAAAGAAGCCAGACTCAAAAGGCTACATACTATTTGATTCCGTTTATACCACATTCTAGAATAGGCAACACTATAAGGAAAGAAAATAGATTAGTAGCTATCAAGGGGCTGTGGATAAGGGGAATGGCTGACTACAAAGGAACTTGAAAGCTTTGGGGCAAATAAGATGATGGCAGTGTTCTATATCTTGATTATGTCAATGGCTACACAATTATATACAAATGCCATCCTTACATCCAAACTACATCCTTAATAGGGTGTATTTTACTGCGTGTAGATTATACCTTAATAAATTTGACTTTTAAAAAATGATTTCTAGGTTTTGAGATCATTTCAACCAAATTCTAGCATCCAACAGAAGTTGGTTTCATGAAGATGGGAGAAAGGTAAGGAAGGAAGAAGATGGATAAATACATGGAAGGATTGATTGATTGATGAATGGTGGCTGGCCGACTAGCTGACCAGCCTCCTGGACAGACAGATGGACCATCATCAGAGTGGAGAGATGGATTGGGCTGGATGGGACAGCAGGCTGCAGAGGACAAGCAGCTGGGGCAATGGCAAGAACACTAACTGGATTCAGACCACTTGGGCTCTAGCCCCAGCTGTGTGACCTGGGCAAATCCCTATTTCCTATCATGTGAATGGGAATAATAATCATCCCATCCCAGTTAACCATAGTTATTCACTTAAAAAGCTTTTATTTAGCACAGCTCTGGGCCGGGCAATATCCTCCAAGTACTTCCCCTATATTAGTTCATGTCATTCACACAACACTTTCTTTTTTTTTTATTTGAAGTATAGTTGATTTACAATTTCATGTTAGTTTCCGGTGTACAGCAAATAATTCAGTTACATATATATGTGTGCATATATCTATATATATATTCTTTTTCAGATTCTTTTTTTTTTTTTTTTTGTGGTACGCGGGCCTCTCACTGTTGTGGCCTCTCCCGCTGCAGAGCACAGGCTCTGGACGCACAGGCTCAGCGGCCATGGCTCACGGGCCCAGCCGCTCCGCGGCATGTGGGATCCTCCCGCACCGGGGCACGAACCCATGTCCCCTGCATCGGCAGGCGGACTCTCAACCACTGCGCCACCAGGGGAGCCCCAGATTCTTTTTGATTATACTTTATTATAAAGATATTGAGGGTCTCCCTGGTGATGCACTGGTTAAGAGTCTGCCTGCCAATGCAGGGAACACGGGTTCGAGCCCTGGTCCGGGAAGATCCCACGTGCCGTGGAGCTACTAAGCCCATGCACCACAACTACTGAGCCTGCACTCTAGAGCCCGTGAGCCACAACTACTGAGCCCACACTCCTAGAACCCGTGCTCCGCGACAAGAAAAGCCACCACAACGAGAAGCCCGCACACCGCAACGAAGAGTAGCCCCTGCTCACCGCAACTAAAGAAAGCCCGCATGCAGCAAGGAAGACCCAACGCAGCCAAAAATAAATAAATAAAATTAATTAATTAATTTAAAAAAAAAGACATTGAAAAGAGTTCCCTGTGCTATACAGTAGGATCTTGTTGCTTACCTATTTTATATATAGTAATTTGTATCTGCTAATCCCAAACTCCTAATTTATCCTTCCCCACCCCTCCTTTCCCGTTTGGTAACCATAAGTTTGCTTTCTGTGTCCACACAACACTTGTATATTCCTGTTTCACAGAGAAGGAATGGGGGTACAGGTAAGTTGAGCGACTTGCCCAAGGTTACCCAGGGAGCAAGTGGTGGAACCCTCAGCACTATCCCATAGCCCCACCCTAACATGGGGGTCATCACACCCACTGATATTAGGTTAAACCAGATGAAATTGCTGATTTTTAGCCACTTCTGACTTATATTCTGATAAAAATGGCATTCCTCTCTGGTTCAACACTGTTTATTGAGCGCTTCCCATGGGCCAGCTGTGCCCCTGGCATTTTTCATGCATTATCTCATTTAAGGCTGTAAAAAACACTCTTAGGTGTGAATGTTCCCATCTTACATATGAGGAAACTGAGGCTTAGAGAGGCAAGCATCTTGTACATATTCAAACTGATAGAAGTAAGATTGAGCTCTGTCTGTGACCTCAGAGCATAGAGCACCTCTGTTTGCTGCTGGGAAAAGCCAGGTGCTGAGTCTCTCGTCTCCCATTCAGCCCATTTCAGCTCCTGGAAGTCCCTGAATCTACCCTTAGTCCTTCCAAGCTGCCTCCACTGTGTCCACTCCCCACAAGGCTCAACAGATAAAGGAGAGACAGGCCAGCAGGGAGAAGCTGTTGGGCTTCATTGTTTTAGAAGTTTAGGAGTTTCTGAATTCTTTGCCCCATCCATATTTCAGGGCCTGATAGGTCCGGGACAGCTGCCTCATTCCACCCGCCATCCCCTTCCCTACAGGCCTCTCCACCACTTCCTCCAGGGCTCTGTAGCCCCTGCAAGGCCAACCTCCTATGCCAGCCTGGTTATGAAAGGTTTCCGCATCCAGGCAGCCCGGCTTCAACAGCTGGGTCCTCGAGCCCTGGCCCCAGCCCCAGGCCCTGGCTGCCACCAGCCCAGCTTTGGCTGATGACAGGAAGGTACCCTCAGTGACTGCCAACTTCTTGTTCCACTGCTGGTGCATTGCTGGGGTCTCAGTGTGGGGACACAGACATCCCACACACGAGGCTGACCTCTGCTCCCGCCTTCACAGGGCCTGAGCCCAGGCCCAGCTGAGCTGCTGCCCCAGCTCAGAGCTGGAGGAAATAGCTGCTGCTGCTATGGCAACAAGGCTTTGTACTGTCTGCCCAGAACAAAGAGTGTTTTCTTGTCCCTCTTTGAGTCCCAGGATGGGAGAGCTGCTGCTTTAGGGCAGAGGCTGGGAGGATGCTCCGTCCCCCTTAGCCTAGCATACTGTGAGGACCAAACAGCTAAGAAAAGCTCACTCCATGCCAGCCACTTTGGACACTCAGAAGCTAGGAACCACAAATCCCCAGCCCTCTGCTGTCTCCCATGGCAGACCTCTGAGCAGCATTTTCCATCCAGGGCCTAGGGGTGTCTCTTCTTCTTAAGGCAGATGTGTGAAAGAGAGTGCAGAGACTATAGAATGCAGCCCCTTTCTCTAGTCCAGAGAATCAAAGATGTGTGCGCTTGAAAGTACCCAAATCCATCCCACTTGACATTCAGAGAGGGGCAGGAATTCTCCTTAGGCCACACAGCCGACTTTTATCAGGCTTGAACTGGCCACCATTTCTGCTAACTCTCAGTCCAGTTCTCAGCCCAAATATCCCACCCTCTCTCACCAGGCACTGAAGTCTGTGAGTCAGCCTCAGTGTCCTTCCTTTCATTGTCACAGCAACAAACTGGCTTCTGGGCACTCATCCTCACACCTAAGATCCCTGAGAGGCTCACGGTGCTAGATATGTAGCCAAATAATGACCTCCGAGCATCCAGCACAGGCCCAGCTTTGGAAGGTCATCAATGACAGGCAGCAGTGATCCCTGAGCCAACAAGGCCTTGGGTATGAAAGAGCCACTGAGGCCAAAGGACCAAAGAGACAGATGACGCTTAAAACTGAAGAGTGATGGAGGGACAAGATCCAGAAATGGAGGACAAGGCCAGGCCTGGCAGACACCAGCTTAAGCTGAGAGCATCTGGGTCTGAGGCACCTGCTGTCTCCTCTAGACCTTACCTGGTTGTACTCGCCACCCCCTAGCTGCTGAAGGGCGATGTTGCTTCCTTTGGGCACCAATGGAGAAAACTCTGCAGGGAAGCCCTGTAAATGTCTAATTTTGAATGCACGGTCAGGAATTGATCCTCTTCTATGATGTGTTTCTGTTGTTTCTAAGTAAACGGCACAGTGAGAAGTTTTCCTGAGCTCTCATGAAAATAGCAGACTGCTGTGAGACAGGAGAGCGTGTGGCCTGCAGCGTCCTGTGTCCCCTTCAGTCCCGGCAGCTCTTCCACGCACTTGCTTCGTGACCTTGGACAAGCCAGTTCTTCCCTGGGCCTCGTTCTCTTCATCTGTTAAATGCAAGTGTTAAGCCAGGAGGTCTCTTAGCTCCCTCTCAACTCTGTCCCAACTCAGAAATTCTATGGGGCCAAGATTCCAATTGGTTTAGTTGCTGTTAAAACTTAAATGATTTGGGCTTCCCTGGTGGGAAAGTGGTTAAGAATCCGCCTGCCGATGCAGGGGACACAGGTTCGAGCCCTGGCCCAGGAAGATCCCACAGGCCGCGGAGCAACGAAGCCCATGAGCCAAACTACTGAGCCTGCTCTCTAGAGCTCACAAGCCACAACTACTGAGCCTGTGCGCCACAACTGCTGAAGCCCACGGGCCTAGAGCCCGTGCTCCACAACAAGAGAAGCCACCGCAATGAGAAGCCTGAGCACCTCAAGGAAGAGTAGCCCCCGCTCGCCGCAACTAGGGGAAAGCCCACACGCAGCAACGAAGAAAGACCCGACACAGCCAAAAATAAAATAAATAAATTTATTTTTTTTTAAATTTAATGATTTGGGTTAGAGAACAGATTTGTGGTTGCCAAGAGGGAAGAGGGGTGGGGAAGAAATGGAGTGGGATTTTGGGATTAGCAGTTGTAAGCTATATTATATAGAATGGATAAAAAACAAGGTCCTACTGTATAGCACAGGGAACTGTGTTTAATATCCTGTGATAAACCATAATAGAAAAGGATACGAAAAAGAATGTATACATGTATAACTGAATCACTTTGCTGTACAGCAGAAATTAACACAACATTGTAAATCAACTATACTTCAATACAATAAATTTTCTTTTTAAATTTAAATGTTTGGGTTTGTTTGGGGACCAGTGTGTTAGTATTTAGCTAGGCTGTCTCAAATATTTGCATAGGCCTGGGCTTTAGGAAAGGAAAAATACACACACATGCACATGCACATACACACACACACACACACACATACCTCTTCTCTCAGACTCAACAGCCCACTGTCTCTGAAGTCTGAGTTCAGATCCTGACTCCACTTCTCTCTGGATGCATGACCTTGGGCAAATCACTTTCTGACTTCTCTGGACCTCAGTTTCCTAATAACAGTACCTCTATCACTGGGTGATTGTGTTTTCAATGTAGTAGAGTATATAAAGTTCTCAGCACAAGGTTTGCAGATAGTAAGCACTCACTAAATTAGCCCATGTTTAATAAATATGTGAGCAAATGAGGAAACTGCGGGGGGCAGGGGGCATTGTTTCTAGAGCCCAGCACCCGCAGCTTGGCTCAGGTAGGTATGACTCTGGGGGCGGAACTTCCACTCCAGAGCTCCCCTGCGGGGTCAGACTGAAGCCACCCTCAGCGGATTCTGCCTGAAGTCACACCCCCGGGTGGCTCCCTCCCCTTCCTTGCCCCACTTCTCCCTTCCCTGACTGAAGTATTCAGATCGGCTTCTGAATTCTCTGACCCAAGACTCTTGGCTCAAGGGGCGTCCTCCAGCTGCAATCCCAGAGCCTTGCATGGAGGGAGGACCACGGAAGACCCAGCAGGAGGAGGACATGGGCTGATGGGTGGGCAGGATGTGTGGGGTCACAGAAATCCAAGTAGGAAAAAGGAAATCCTTTTCTCATCGCCCTGTGAGTGGGCCATACCCGATGACCCTAGGGACGTTCACGTGACCCAAGCGTGGCCAACCTGTTCTCTCTCCTGAGAGTTGGGACTTGGGAGTGAGGGCCAGCTAGCTAGGGTCTTTGCATATCAGGAACTGTCCGGTGGGTAAATGAACATCAGACAGGGGTCCAGCAGGATGGTCAGCAGGGGTTCTGGACACAGCAGCACAACATGGATGCAGGTCAGGGCCTTGACATGTGGACAGGGCATCAAGGGCAGGAACCAGAGACTGGGAAGGAGAAACGGGCAGCATAGGGGGAGGCCAGTGGGGACTAGCAACAAGGCAGAATCTCCATGATAGAACTGGGGGAAAATGCCTGCCTCGTTCGAGAGTCCAGGGACTCGGGCTGGGACACAGGGAGAGCTTGGGAGGACCCAGTGCGTGAGGGCTGGTGCCCAACCTCTGGACCTCTAGACCACTATGGACCCTGTCCTGGGGCAGAGCCCAGAGCAGAGCTGAGTCTGTGAGTGGGGGCAGAGCAGCCTCTGGGGCAGAGAGACGGCTCCAGATCAGGCAGGGAGATTGAGGGCCACCCTGTCCAGACACAAAGGAGACTTCCTGGCCGCCTGGCCAGGGCTGCCTCCTCGGCCCTCTGGGGTCCTCAGCCCAACAGCCTCAAATTATCCTGCCATTAGTGATGATCCATCCCGTCTGAGCGCTGTGCCATTTCATCACACCGTCTCAGCATCCAACATTAGGAGATAACTGTGCTCACAACATATGTCATTACTCATTAAGGGACTTTTTCTGGATTATGGCTGGGGCTTAATGACTTGTTAAAGATGTTTAACACTTACAATTTTGTTTTTAATTTAGGAAGCAGCATGATCAAACTGCGCCCTGAGACTCTCCTCGATTTGGGGAAATCTGGAGATGGGCCGGCTCCAAGGCTGTCTGTGTAGGGGAGGTGATCTTAAATTGAATTGCAGCCCTCCAAGGGGTGTTTGCCCCGTCAGCGGCTGCCAGGATCTGACATGTTAATGGGGCTGAGGAAACAATGGGTTTCAGAGGTAATTGCTGAAGCAACGACTTCCAGGCAACATCTGACTTAAAAAAGAAGTGTTGCTGCTGCTGGGAGGGGCCGGGGGCGGGGGCTCTACCGTAGGCCTGTCTTCAGATTCCAGCCAGGTTTCCTTACCTGCAGGGCTCTGGTGGGCCCGCCCTCCACGCAGCCAATGGTGCTTACAGCTCCTTTTCTCAAGGGCCCCCTTTTTTCTGTCCATTGTCTGCAGCAGCATTTGTTCCTCTGGGGGCTGCCAAGCAGAGGAATTGGAAGATAGGGTTCCTTTTAAGCGTGCCGTAAGAAGATGTGCATGGAGTGAAAAGAAGCTGAGTCCACGCTCGTCCCCACCATGCAAGAGCTGTCTCCAGGCTTTGTGGTAAGTTTCCTTCTCTCAAGAACTCAGTGGACTCACCTGTGTGACTCTATAGAGCTCTGGTAAGGATTCAGTTAGGTGCCCCAGTCATGTGCTTAGCTCTAGACCTGGGCCATCGTAAGCAGCAAATGATAGGAATGGCCAGTATTTGTTGCTGAATCCGGCCTCTGTACCCCAACACCGAATTAAATCTCGGAGACAGAGTTTTGGGTGTCATAGAAAAGAATGGCTTTATTGCTTTGCCAGGCAAAGGGGGCCACAGCAGGCTAACGCCCTGTGTGTCCCGCCCTGGAGGGGGTAGTGAGGAGTTTTATCCTAATGGTTCAAAGACGAGGGGCTGATCAGCTTGTGGACGTTCTTCTGATTGGTTGGGGGTGAGGTAAGTGGGAGTCAGCGTCATCAGCCTTCGAGTTCCAGTGGGTCTGGGGTCTCCGTGCTTGTGGGCAGCATACAGTTAACTTCTCCCGCCTGGTGAGGGTGTTCAATTTCTGCAGAACAGCTCAAAGATATTGTTGTGTGTATCCCTTGAAGGGGAGCCAGGAGCCTGCCCCAAGGCTGCACTCTTGTTTCTTGACTCTTCCTCGTCTCCGCATCCTTTCCCCTCCCTGATTAGACCCCACAGGGTCCTGCTCGGTTTCACACTGAGCGAGCACTGTCTAATTCCCAAAGTCATCGAATCCACCCAACAACCCTCACGGGTAAGATCTATGATGTCCATTTTACAGCTGAGGAGACTGAGGCTCCAAAGGCTGAAGTATTGGAGTCAGAATCCAAACAGGCCACTGACTCCCACGGTCTCAGACAGCACATTAAGGCTATTGCTGTCCAGTCGCTGCTTCCTGGCTGAGTGGCTCTAGGCGAGCCACTTTGTTTGTCTACACTTTGAGACAATGATTATACCACAAGCTGGTCCTCCTCGCTGTCTGGGTTTTTCAGAGGGTTCTGGGCCTCCAGGAACACCGGACCCTCTTTATGGAAGAGCGGTCTGAGGTCCCTCAAGCCTCTTTGCTCTAAAAAAAAAAAAACCTGGGGAATCACATAAGAAATTTTAGCAAATGCGCAGCTGCTGCAGTAGGAAATAGGTCAGAGGTGTATTCTGGCGTGAGTGACTTTAGCCTTAGACAAGGAGGTGGGAAAGACGAAGGGATCCTAAGTCTGGCTCCTTGGAAAGGACATGCCAGGCTCAAATTCAGAGACGCGACGGACTGGGTTGAGATTGAAGCCCTGAATAGAAACTGAGGCTCATCGAAGAGACCGGAGGAGAGTTTCATCAAATCACCCATGTATGCACGCATGTCTTTAACAAATATTCACCCAAGCACCTACGAAGCATGTGGTTCTGTATCGGGCAATGGTGGAAAGACAGAGATCCCTGCACGCCTGGAGCCCCCAGCTGCCATCAACCAGTGCTTAGTAAGTGCTGAACTCCAGCACAGCCTTCTCCCGACCCTTTATCCTGAGCCTGCCAGAGGCCTCAGATCTTGTTGCAACGGCTGTGGATTTCGCTGATCTTAGGTCCCCTCACTGCCCAGAAAAGCAGGAAGTCACCATTCCTTTACTACAGCAGCAACTTCCCACAGCTCAGGGCCAGGCCGGGGCAGAAGGGAGGTCTCCCACTCAGGGCCCTCTTTCACTTTTGTTTGTTTGTTTTGTTTTGTTTTGCGGTACGCGGGCCTCTCACTGTTGTGGCCTCTCCCGTTGTGGAGCACAGGCTCCGGACGCGCAGGCTCAGCGGCCATGGCCCACAGGCCCAGCCGCTCCGCGGCACGTGGGATCTTCCCGGACCAGGGCACGAACCCGTGTCCCCTGCATCGGCAGGCGGACTCTCAACCACTGCGCCAGCAGGGAAGCCCCCTCTTTCACTTTTGTTGCCACTACAGAGAAGCCTCCAAGAGCATCGAGGCTGGGACAGGGTTCCAAAGGCCTCTGGGTACACTTCTCCTCTGCCCTGAGCTGTTCCAGGGGGAAGGAGACCCAGGAGGTGGGCAAGTCCTCACTCACCGAGGATCAGGGTCCCTAAGCTGGGCCAGCTCCGCCACTGTGGGAGCTGCCAGCCCAGGGATGGTCCAGCCCGTTCCTGGTTAATCCGGTAGAATTCTGCCAGGTCTCAGGAGACACCACTAAATGAAACTTTCTGTGACGAGAGTCATGGGTGGTGTCTTCATGTGGCCTGAAAGCCCTAAGCACGTAGCATGGGTGCACAGCAGCCCCGAGGGAGGGAAATCCAGAGGTGGGGAGAGTCCAGCCACCCCCTCATCTGGTGCAAGGACAGAAAAGGTCCTAAGGCCATGGCCAGGGCCCTTTAATTCCGATACCAAGGCCTCCAAGGAGGAGTGTCCCCTCCGTTGATGAGCTCATTTCAGCGATGGGGAAACAACTATGGGGAACCGAGACAGAGCAAAGCTTCCTAAAGCAAAGGAGAAGGCTGTCCCCATCAGTATTCCTACTTTTTTAGACCAGCACACACATACACACACACACACAACCAAATGCACAAGCTTAACCTCCACACCTTGGTCCCTGCTTTGCTTTCTCACTAGAAATCTTCGCCACGCCCTCCCAATCACTCATCCCTCCAGCCACAGCTCAATGTCACCTCTTTTGTGAAGCCTTCCCACCCCTCCCTCCTCTGGGTTTTCACAGAACTTTGCACAAACATCTATCATAAGATGTGACTGTTGGTTCCCAAGCAGGCCCCTCCTACAGGACTAAAGCTCTTTGAGATCAAAGCTCTTATCTTGTTCATCTTTGTATCCCAAGCATCAGGCAGACAGTAGGGCATCCCAAGTGTTCAAACATATTTGAAGGAGAGGGAGGGAGGAAGGATGGATGGAAGCGGGGGGAGGGAAGGAGGAAGAAAAAGGGAGGGAGAGGGAGAGGAGGGGAGAGGAATGGGAGGGAGAGGAAGGGAAGAGGAAGGATGGGATAGATGGGATGGGATGGGATGGGATGGGATGCAAGACAAGGAAATGTAAGTAGCCAACTGTAGCCGTCTCCTGATATGCACATCTACATGCCATTAGCTCAGGATATAGTAATAACCTGACTACATTCTCTTTTTTCTGGAGATGGAAGGAAGAGCCAGGCACACTTCTCACTATCCATGGTTCCAGTTCTAGTTCATTGTGACTCCTGTTCAGCCACTCAAGATTTTGCATAGTTTTTCTTTGTTTTTACTTTCTACCTTGATGGAAAAAGAATAACGTTTATAGTGTCACTGAGCAAATAGAACTATGACATCTGTTTCACTGGGTTTTTGTGTGTGTTGCAGTTTAGAGGGGAAAAGTGTATTGAAACTTGCCACATTACACTAACAATGCACCCTCAAAGAAGAAAACAGCACCTTCATTATGCACACCTTCGTTAAAATCATCCGTTTCACTATTTATGAAGCAAATGTCTTCTTTCATTCTATGGCTTTCCCACAAACGCAGGGTTTTTCCTCCAGGAACCTGCAGGGCAAGCATGGACCTGTGCTTCCCCACACCCCAGACTAATGTTATGTTTATGGCCAGAGGGACCCAGAAAACAAATGCTCCTGGGGGAATCTTCTCACTGGACCTCTGATGGGCAAGGGCCAGGTCCGAGAGGAGGGGGTTGGAGGTCCCAGACACTGTTTTCCCTCCCAACAGCACCCTCTCTCTCCCCAGGGAGCCAAAGGCAGCATCTGAAATGAGGCAGAGGCTTCGGGAAGAAACCAGAATGTTCACTAGAGAAAAAGAGTGGATATGGTGCCAACACTACTGTGGGGTGTTTAATTACATTAATTAATCCCCCAAATAACCCACTTCTATAGATGAAGAAGCCAAGTCTCATGGAGGTTAAGAAATGCTAATCATCCTATCACTGATATGTGGAATCTAAAAAAAAAAAAATGATACAAATGAACTTATTTACCAAACAGAAACAGACTCACAGACTTAGAGGACAAATTTATGATTGCCAGAGGGGAAGGGCGGGGGGAGGGATAGTTAGAGAGGTTGGGATTAACATATACACACTACTATATTTAAAATGCATACCCAACAAGGACCTACTGTACAGCACAGGGAACTCTGCTCAATATTATGTAACAACCTAAATGGGAAAGGAATTTGAAAAAGAATAGATATATGTTTAACTGAATCATTTTGCTGTACACCTAAAACTAACACAACATTGTTAATCAACTCTACTCCAATATAAAATTAAAAGTTTCTTAAAAAAAGAATTTTCCTGGCCATTTAGGCAGGCATGCTTACTTTTGATATCCCCTGTGTGGTTCTCTCTTTCCAGAGAGCTTAGCTCTCCATCCAGATTGTAAATGCCTTGAGGTAGGGACTGCTCTGAATACCTCTCGTATCCCAGCAGAGAGGCTAGTCTGTAATATTGTTCAGCAAATACTTGCTAATAAAGGTAATTTGCTTTCCACAAAAAAAAAAATGAAATGCTAATCGTTCAATGAATACATTTTGATGTCCATGGCACTGTTCCCGCAGAGCAGACGTTCTAGCTGGAGGGGAGGGATGATAAAACAATAAATATAATCAATACATGAAAGGGAGAGTCAGCTAGAAGGGGATCAGTGCTGAGAGCGTGCACACACGCACAGGATAAGGGGATGGGGAATACCTGTCATGAGATGGGCGTGGGGGGATTTAAAATAGGATGGCCAGGGGAGACCTCACCAAAAAGGTGACATGACAGAGATAAGCGTGTGAGCCCTGTGGATACTTGGGGAAGCGTGTTCTAAGCAATGGGGCATTAGGTGCAAAGGCCTGTGGCTGGAGTGATGAGTGAGGGGGACAGTCTCTAGAGAGGTGGTCAGGGAGGTCAGGTGGATACCGATCATGGGGGTCTTCAAGGCCATTGTAAACTTTGGCTTTTGCTCTCAGCGAAACAGGGAAGCCACTGCAAGGTTCTGAGCACAGGAGAATTATGATATGAGTTGTATTAAAAGGCTCTCTCTGGTTGCTGGGTTGATTTACACCTTAAAGAGCTAGGGTAGAAGAAGCACAATCAGTTAAGAAGGCTGTTGCAATAATTCAGGTGAGACAGGACGGTGGCTTGGACCAAGTGCACCCATGGGTATCTCCGGGCTGGAGAAGAGTAGTGTTCCAGGCAATAGATGTGGTGAGAAGTAGTCAGATCCTGGATGTGTTTGCAAAGGAGGAGGCAGCTTGTTTTCCCTATTGATCAGTTGTGGCAGGTGAGAGAAAGAGGCGTGTCAGGGAGTCTACAAACCTTCTCAGCCTGAGCAGCTGGCAGCACATGTTCGTTTGAGATGCTCTTAGACACCCAAGAGGAGATCTGGGGGACAGTTAGGTACATGAGTCTGGGGTTAGGGAAGAGTTCCCAGATGGAGGTATACATTTGGAAGTCATGAGCCGAGATGGTACTTAAAACCATGACACTGGATGAGATCCCAGGGAAGTGCGGACAAACAGAGACACGGGAGGAGCCAGGACTGTGGCGCTCCACGGTTCAGAGGCTGGAGAGAAGAGGATGAGTCAGCCAAGAAGACCCAGGAAGGGCGGCCAGTGAGGTATAAGAGAAAAGCCGGGAAACTGTGACATCCAGGAAGCCAAGAGGAAGAAAGGGTTTCAAGGAAGAGGAGGAAGTGGTCAACTCTGTCCAACGCTGGGAGCACGACCCACTGAGACTGAACTAGGAAATGACTGTAGACTTGAACCAGGGGCTCAGGGTCACCCAGCCAGTGAGGGACGGAGCTGGGATTCAAAGCCAGGTCTCACCCACAGTCAGGCTGCAGGGCTTTCCAGAAGAGAACCGTTTGGAGAACACTTCATTTTCACTTCCTAGATGCCCTCACTTATAGCTGGATGGGGGTCTTGACATTTTAGCCGGACACCCGGGCGGCGGTTGAAGGTAAAGAGCAGACTTTGGGATCAGACGTGCTCTGTTCAGGACCCTACTACTCACTGTGATGGGACCACAGGCAGGTCGCTTCACCTCTCTGGGCCTTGGTGTCTTCTTCGGGAAGCAGGGATGCTCATACCCACCTTCTAGGAGCAGGCGAGCATGGCGTCCAGGCACAGCGTAATCGAGAATGCTGACGCAGGCATGAGCATCCCCCATCATCAGTAGGCCTGGGTGGTCCCCCCTCCCCTCTCCCGCCCTCCCTTTGTGGAACCAGTAGCTCTCTTACTTCGTGGTAATAGCACGAGTCCCTCGTGGAGAGCGTGTTGGCCATGAGGTATTTCCTGAGGGCCTGTTCCAAGCAAGGCATACGTCGCTGGGGCCTGGGGGCAGCAGCAGGCCCGGCGCAGAGGACGTGTGGAGTGATGTCTGGACCATGCACAGGCCCTGCAGAGACTTCTGTTCAAACCAGGCCTGGACTATGACTTTATGAAGGTGGCAATGAGAGACATTAGTGTGCATTTCCTGGAAGGGACAGAGGTAGAGAGGGTTTGGGCCCCCGCCCCTCCCCTCCTCAAAGCCTGGTATGCTGAGGTTGACCCCCAGGACTATCTTGGGCTGTGGGATGGTGGTCTGTGCTTCCAGGAAACAACAGCAAGATTATTTCCAGCCCGAGTGCTGTATGTCAGCGTGGGTGAAGATGTACGTGTGAGTGAGTGTTCATGAATGTGCATTTTTACATATACACAAGTGTGGGCTATACACAGAGTGTGTGCTGTGACTCTTCGTGGGCACTCACGCGTGTGCACCCGCCTTCAAGTGAGCCCCCGTGTGTGCTGTGTGCACTATCGTGGCTATTCCTTGAACAAGCTGGTGTCTGAAAGAAGTGATGGGCAAAGGCCAGCAGTCTGATGACAGTGCCCCAGCCCAAGCAGTCTGGATCTGTTGGGAGAAGTAAAGTCCCCAGGGACTCTGCTGGCTGGGCTGTCTGCACAGCACACACAGCAAGGTGCCTGCCGCCTCCCCTGGCCTGAGCACCCCTGACCCACCAGGACAGCAGAGAGTCAACAAAAGGTTCCCACCTTGGTTTCCGTGGCCAAGTCCCAGGAAACCTTTCTCTGTCCACACCTGATGACGGCCTCACAGTCTTCACACTGAGGACACAGAGTTCAGAGGAATGGCTAATACTGGGCCACACCCCAGTGCCAACCAAGGCCACAAAGGCGGGGACTCCATCTCTCCCGACAAGCCTGGAGCTCTGTGCTTCCCTCTGCAATAAACCAGAGACACAGCTGCCCAGCTTCTGCCCTTGGAAATGAATCACTGAAGATTCCTCTTTCATCCTGGAACCTCTCAAACAGCCTCACGAGCTGTGCGCATGTCTCCCCAGGTAGAATTCAAGGCAGCTGCAAAATGCCTCGATATTTTCAGAGGCCTTATTGTGCTTGACCTCGTTAGAGAGGCCATGGAGTTAATTAGTCTATAGATTTTTCCATAGAAAGCTAATTTTCAGGGTGATTTGCAGCCACTGGGTCTGTAACAGACTGCAATCTATTTTCTTCTCAATTTTTTTTCGCAAAGAAAAGCCCAAATTCAAGTGGCCAGACGACTTCCATACCTCGCTCCCAGCCCACCTCCTCAGGGGCCCGGAGCCCCCAAAACCAGGCTGCTTCCCCACAGTCCTGTCCAACTTAGCAGCCCTCAGCCAGTCACTTTCATTTCCGTAGATGCCAGCCCTGGCAGCTGAACCAGCTTTGAGAAAAGGGTACAGAGAAAGTGGGCTGAGGGTTCTTGCAATGGAGCACAGTGCAACGGTTAAGTCCATGAACCTGGGGTCAGATAGACCTGGGGACAGCCCAGGCTCTGACCTTCTGGTAAGTTATTTCACCTCTCTGTACTTCACCTCCCACATCAGTAAAATCAAGAGAGCGATCATGATTTCATAAAGAGTATGATAAGGATCATTGTTAACACTGATTTGATTTTTTTTTTTTTTTTTTGGCGGTACGCGGGCCTCTCACTGTTGTGGCCTCTCCCGTTGTGGAGCACAGGCTCCGGACGCGCAGGCTCAGCGGCCATGCCTCACGGGCCCAGCCGCTCCGCGGCATGTGGGATCCTCCCGGACCGGGGCATGAACCCGCGTCCCCTGCATCGGCAGGCGGCCTCTCAACCACTGCGCCACCAGGGAAGCCCAACACTGATTTTTTTAAGGCAACACTTATTGGTGCTTCCAGTGTTCTAAGCACTTGCTATAAGTACTTTATATCATCTCATTAAATTCTTATTACCTCCTTATTTCATGGGAGAAAACGGAGGCTCAGAGAGATTAAGTAACTTGCTCAAGGTCACACAGCTAGTCAGTGACACAACAGGTCTTTGAATGCAGGTCTACCTGATTCCAGAGATAAAAATAGGTGAGATAACTCATGGAAAGTGGTAGTTGCTATGATGACGATGAAGAAGAAGAATACAGCTACTTCTATTCCTTTTTTCCCAGGATTCTGAGCCCTCTCTTACACTTCACAGCAATGAGATTCTGCTGTCCCGTGCTCCTAATGGCAGAGAAGAGAATCACAGAGGCTTGGAGCTGGAAAGTCCCTTAGAGATTGTGGAATCATTCCTCCCCCACTGGACAGGTGGGAAGGTTGAGGCCTGGAGAGGTTTATAGATCCACCAAATGCACCCACAGGGAGCACAAGACCACTGTCTGCCCCTGACCCTCTTCATCTACACAGAACCTGCTGCTCTCCCGTATTAGGACTCCGAGCTCCTCGAAGGGCCCCTCAAGATGCAAAGCCAGGAGATGAGCTGACACCTGACAGCCTGGGGATGGTTTAGATTGTTTCTGAGCCTTCTGCTGAGTGAATGCAATATTAGTCATCAGAGATCTGCGGCGCCTGGGAATCCTTGTCAGAAAATGTGATGACTTAGTGGACTGAAAATGTATTTCCCTGCCTTATCACACATCTGGAGTTCCAGCAGAGCAGCCCAGCCTCAAGAATTTGCACAGATATTGGTGTTTATCAGAAGAAGTCCAAATGGAGGCTGAGCCGGGAGGGTGACGGGGAGTAATAGCTTGAGAACATGCCAAGGGCGATAAGGAAACAGTATCTTCTCGTTACCCCAGAGACCTCTCCCACCACCTCAGCTCTGCAGCCCTGTCTGCCCCCGGCTGTAGGAGGCGATTCCATTTGCTCTTCTGACCAGTGGTGAAGGGAGGGAAAATATTGGTTTCTTTGGGGAGAAGCCAGCAGCTTTCCCAGAACTGGGCTTCCATCCCATTGAAATACCATATAGCAAGCATTGACTGAGCACCCCGAGAGCCAGGCCCTGTGCTGGGTGAGCTCCCACGGTGTGCCAGGTCCCATGAATGCCTCCTTGACGCCACTGCCTTGGGACGAGGGATTGCACATACACGGGGACCCATGCTAGGTAGGCGCCTACCGTGTGCCAGACCCCAGAATGGCTGGGCTTCCATGCAACCCCAGGTCCCGTGTTGTGTGGGCACCTCTAGCAAGTGCTGCTGGTGCCGGTTGCTAGGGCATAAAACCCAGTGAGGGGGCTTCCCTGGTGGCGCAGTGGTGGAGAGTCCGCCTGCCGATGCAGGGGACGCGGGTTTGTGCCCCGGTCTGGGAAGATCCCACATGCCGCGGAGCGGCTGGGCCCGTGAGCCATGGCCGCTGAGCCTGCGCGTCCGGAGCCTGTGCTCCGCAACGGGAGAGGCCACAACAGTGAGAGGTGTGCGTACCGCAAAAAAAAAAAAAAAAAAAAAAACAGTGAGGAATAGTCCCTGCCCATAAGGCATTTGTACTTTGTCCGGGAAGAAAGGCACATGACCCAGTAGTTAAACTACCCTCTGAACCATATTTTACCCATCGGCTTACAAAGTCCTGTAGGGACCTAGCAGGGTGAGAGACTCATTCTGCATGAGGCCCTCAGGGAAGACTTCCTGAAAAGCACACCTTTGATGTGGGCCTTGAAGGATGAGTTGGAGTTTGCCAGACAGACAACAAGGCCAGAGCATTCCAGGAAGAGAGAACAGCTTGAAGAAAGGCAGGGAAGAGTGACAATGTGTGGCACAATTGGGGGACTGGCTAGTTGGCCAGTGTTAGGGAGAGAGGGGATGTGGGTGAGGAGACAGCAGGAGATGAAGCTTCAAGGGGAGACTAGGGCCATCTCATGAGGGGTCATCCATACTCTGAGAAGTCTTATGGGCTGCAGAGGAGGCTTAGACGGGGTAGGTTCCAGAGATCCCAACCACACTTCAACCAGATGAACGCCATCTTTCTTTATTTCATTTATTGGGCATCTGTGTAAGAGTACACTTGAAAACAGGATTTGGCAGCTAAAAAGAAAGGAAGGAAGGAAGGGATGGAAGGGGGAGGGTAGAAGGCAAAGATAAACAGTGTTAAGTTCAAATTCCATAAGATGTAGATATGAGGAATCCGAGGTCCTAAGTGGTTAATTGACCCAGAGTCACACAGGGAATTCAGGGCCAAGTTGGGAGTAGAACCCAGATCTGCCTGCATCCTTTCTTTTTTTTTTTAGGTTACTTTATTTCATTTCATTTCATTTCATTTTTTGTCTGCATTGGGTCTTCGTTACTGCATGCGGGCTCTCTCTAGTTGCGGGGAGCAGAAGCTACCCTTCGTTGCAGTGTGAGGGCTTCTCATTGCGGTGGCTTCTCTTGTTGCAGAGCATGGGCTCTAGGCACGCGGGCTTCAGGAGTTGCAGCACTTGGGCTCAGTAGTTGCAGTGCCCGGGCTCTAGGGCACGGGGGCTTCAGTAATTGTGGCATGCGGGCTCAGTAGTTGTGGCTCATGGGCTCTAGAGCACAGGCTCAGTAGTTATAGTGCACGGGCTTTGTTGCTCCATGGCATGTGGGATCTTCCCAGACCAGGGATCGAACCCCTGTCCCCTGCATTGGCAGGTGTATTCTTAACCACTGAGCCACCAGGGAAGTCCCCTGTTACTGTTTCAGCATTGGTCTTGAACCTGTCCATGAGTGGAGTCCAAGATAAACTTCTGCTGACCATGGATGCCCCACAGCCTGCTAGGATGCAACAATGGGCCCCTCACCCAAGTCTCAGAAAGCAATAAATCAATGGACAGAATGATTCGTATTTACAGTATTTCTGCCGTGGAAGCCTCTTACACCTTTGTCTGGGCACGCCTCTGCTCTCAGGCAGGCCTGATGGAGATGGCAGGCTGAGTTTTCCAGGTGTCTGCCGTAGTAACTTCCAGCTACTCTGTCATTTTCAAATGAGGAATCTGAGACCCAGAGAGAAGAGACATCCTATCCAAGGTCCCTTGGAGGGCAGTGCAGAACCAAGGCTAGATGCCAGGTCTGTGAACCTGACCCCAGGCTTCCCCAATGTATCTGCCTTTCCCAAGCCCTGGGAAGCACTGAAGAAGCCTACTGAGTGCTAGTGATCATGACAGTGAGTATGTCTTACCCTTGTTCCTCAGCATGACTCTGGTGAACCCTTGTGTGAACACATATTTGATACAAATCAGGCCTGAACCATACATATGAGCACTCTGGGAAGTTAAGATTTGACCCCCTTCAATCTGATAGACTTGAAGGATTTTTATTTATTTATTTATTTTGCGGTACGTGGGCCTCTCACTGTTGTGGCCTCTCCCGTTGCGGAGCACAGGCTCCAGACGCGCAGGCTCAGCGGCCATGGCTCACGGGCCCAGCCGCTCCGCGGCATGTGGGATCTTCCCGGACCGGGGCACGAACCCGTGTCCCCTGCATCGGCAGGCGGACTCTCAACCACTGCGCCACCGGGGAAGCCCTTGAAGGACTTTTTAGCAGTTATTTGGGGGAGAAATCGAAGGTAAACAAGGCAGATGCTTGGCCTCTTCTACTTTGTGCCATCTACTTCACAGTCCCAGAAATTCCACTCCACCCCACACTTGCATACCTCCACTTAACACAGCAACAGCCCTGCAGTCAACTGAACCACTCTCCTTAGAAGGCAGTTTAGAAGTCATCTATTTTTCCTTTGGTCTGGGGGTGCAAGTGGGGATGTGTGCAAGGAGACATCCCCACCCCAAGCAGCTTCTGTTCAGCCACACCCAGTGTCCTTCCCTGAGACAAGTTCTGGCAAACATAATTGTCCCCATCTTATTACATCTCCAGAGTTTTTGGTGGCCCAGCCTTGGCCAATAGGAACTACCACAGCAAGGTGGATTAAGCCCTCACCTCAGGAATGAACATTTATTAAGCACCTTCTATGTGCCAGGCACTGACCAGTAGCTTTCACATCAGCTCTCTCTCCAAACTTTCACAATGGCCCCAAGATACAGGTATGGTCACCCTCGTTTCACAGATGAAGAAACTAAGGCTCAGAGAGATGTTGTCACTTGCCTGAGGTCTCACAGCTCAGGACCCGGGTTTATTCCCAGTCCTGCCATTTTCTTAACCTGCCCTGCCCCAGGAGGGGGTGCATTCCTTTCTCCCTCTGTACAGAGGTCCCACTTCCTGGGTAATCCAAACGGGCTCTGCAGGTATAGACTTGCCTTTGAATCCCTTTGGACCTGGTTACTTAGAAAACCCATCCCTTCTTCCAAAGTCACTCAAAAACCCTGGGATGAGGGTGCAGCCCTCACAATCACAAGTTAGGCGGGATTTCTGGAAGCCTCTGCCCTACAAGCCCCAGCTCTCCGTATAGTCCCTCCATTCCAGACACTGGCTCTCTCACTCCCTCACTGCTATTTAGTACCAGTTTTCCCAAGGGTTAAAAATGGGAACCAAATAATTTATTTCAAGATCTTCAAAAACAAATTCAAATTTTTTTTAATTATGTCAAATTAAGGCCATTAAAAGTTAAGCTGTGTACCGAGAGCATTTTCCTGGGAAAGGTGCTGTAACATCATTATTTCTCCCCAAAACGCACTTACTGTACATTTCTCAAAGCCATCAGCCTTGATTGAAGGCTAATGAAAAAGCTGTCCTGCGTCAGTTTATTCCTTGTATCCATTAAGAATAATTACGGCTGAACAATTTTTGATGCCTGTAACCTTCGAAAGCGTTGCTAATGGCATTATAAATTGCTCCTTGTCCAATGACTACGGCGAGATACTTAATTCAAAGGCGCTCTGTCAACAGGACTGATTTGTGTGGCTAATGAGTGCGTTTAAAACAACAGCCTGGGCTCATGCATCCGAATGTCAATAAGAGGACGAGGTTCAATAAGGAGGCTTGTCCGTAACAATTAGCAGGGACAAGCGCTCCGGATCAGGCCCATTTTGTGGCTTTCACGGTCCTCTTCTCAAGACACCACCAGCAGCCCCAGGGCCCAGACACTACGCTTCACTCCTGGGTTGGGGTTGGGACCAGGGCAGAGGAGGAGGTATTGCCTAGAAAGAATGTTCAAGGCAGTGATAACTAGAAGGCTAGCTACCATGTATCACACACTTATCAATTCTGTACGCATCCGTTGAGCATCTTCTGTGTGCAGGTTCTGGGGGATACAGGGGTAAGTAGCAGACTTAGCAGACCCTGGCCTCCCTGAGTTTACCAGCTGGTGGGGCTGGCCGACAATGAACTAAGCCGTAACCAGTGAGGCTGGTAAGTGTTGTAGCGGGGTGGGGGGCGTGCAGACGGCAGAGGATGCGGTGAGAACAGGGTGCCAGGGGGCAATGTTTAAGGATGAAGGATCATTAGGAGTTAGCCAGGCAAGGAGGGGGAGCGTCCTGCCATCAGAGGAAACAACCCCTCAGGAGGAAAATTCATGATGAGAAAACTATAGGAAGCCCCACCTGCTGGAGTGGAGGGAGGTAAAACAGCACGTGTTGGCAGAGGCCCAGAGAGGGAGGGGTGGGGAACATGGAGTGTGGGCTGTGGGGGTGGGCCAGAGGGATGGAAGCATTTTAATGTGCAGGTCTCTCCCCAGTCTCAGAATGCCCTCTCCTTGCCTGGTCCTTAAAAGCCTCAGTGCCAATGCCACCTCCCCCAGGAAGTCGGCCCTGATTTTTCCTTGATTTCTTGTCAACCTACAACCCTCAGCTAGCATCAAGGTTGAACTTGTTAGCATCTCCTTGTTTCCTGCATGTCACATAGACACTTATCTCCTTAAGAATAGAGACAGAGGGCTTCCCCGGTGGCGCAGTGGTTGAGAGTCCGCCTGCTGATGCAGGGGACACGAGTTCATGCCCCGGTCCGGGAAGATCCCACATGCCGCAGAGCGGCTGGGCCCTTGAGCCATGGCCACTGAGCTTGCGCGTCCGGAGCCTGTGCTCCGCAACGGGAGAGGCCCCAACAGTGAGAGGCCTGCGTACCACAAAAAAAACAACAGATCCTCATTTTACCAAATGAGGAAACAAAAATGCCAAAAGGTGAAACAACTGGCACCCTTCGCTAGGATGATGTGTGAGAGCTTGGATCCCAAATCAGCTCAGTTTCTTCTACCCTCCGTTGCCTCCCCAGCATGGTGGCAGTGGTATGCAGCAGGCAGGGGCGTGCATCGGTGCGCGTGCGCGTGTACACGTGTGTGCGAGTGTGTGTGTTTGCAGGTGGCAGGGTGCAGCCACACACCATATGGCTGTCGGGTGTGGGGCTTTGTCCCAGGACAGCCCTGGGCCTGCCGAGAGGGTTCCAGGTGTTTGCCTGCAGGAGCCGAGGGAAGCAGACACCGTGGGGGCCACAGCCCGCCCACCGGAGCCCGGAGCCTCCAGGGGTTCTGCAGGTGCAGAGGCAGCGGGCAGGTTTCAGAGGACAGGCTGTCATGATCTGTCTCCCCACTTCTGATGACAAGCCTCTGATTTCTATCTCAGTAGAGAGGTGCTAGAAAAATCCCAGGAGGAAATGATAAAGAGAGTGTTTGTTCCAACCCATCTCCAAAGAGATATTTTGTTCAGAAAGCCCTTCACTTCGACTACTGCCAAGAGACAGCGAGAAAGCCAGTGCCATGTTGAGATCCGTGCTTGTCTTCCATTTGCTCCAGGACGGAGGCTCCATTCTCTGCCTCGGTGAACGGAGGACAGTTTTGAGCCCTTATCTTAGTGGACCTCTGCAGCGTCTGACTCTTTTCACCTTAAAATGTCCTCTTCTTCCACTTCTGTGACAACTCTTCTGAGTTTCCTCCAAGATCTCTAACCAATCTCTCTTGGTTTCCCAGACTGGGATTTTTTTCCTCTGCCTTATTCTTCCTTTCTACGTTCCTCTCACTTCCATCCTGTGTTGTCTTCTCTCTCCATGCCTCCTCCTTGGGTAAGTTCACCTATCCCCAGTTTCACGTGTCACCTGAAGGCTACTGGTCCTATAATGTCTCACTCCAGTCTGTGCTCCTCTGACCTAGATGAACCAACTACCCTTTGAACATCTCTGTTTGGATGACTTACAGGGAACATGGGGTCGGCATGTCCGAAGCAAGTGTCACTATCGTCCTCCCCAGCCAGCTCTCTTCCTGTGTCTTCCATCTCACTAAACGGTACCATCATCCATCCAGTTGGCCGAGTCAAAACTCGGGATGTAGGAAAGTCTGGCTTTAGATCTAGGCTCTACCACTCACCAGCTGTGTGACTTTAGCAAGTTACTTAACTTCTCTGAACCTCAGCTTCCTCAGCTGCAAAATGGGGATAATAATGGTTCCCACCTGATGAGCTTTTGTAAACCATGAATGAGTTAATATATGTAAAGTTAGGAGAATAACCTCTGTATCCAATCAGTCACTACTTGGATCAGTTCTACCCCCTAAATGTTTCCTAATCCTTCTTCTCTCCCACCATATTGTCAATACTTAGACCTTTAGGACTTACTTCAAACACCACCTGGCAATCCTGCCTCCCACGCGTCTTTCCCCTTCGTTGTCCAACCAGAGCGGGTCTACGGGATGAATGACATCATAACCCCTCTGTGGCTCCTGTTGCCATTGTCACAAAGTTCAAGTTTCTGACCCTGGTTTTGTCTAATGAGGCCCTTTGGGGTTTTGCCCCCTGCTTACTTACCCAGGCTCCTCATTGACCGCCCGCTCCGAGCCCTGGGCTTGAGCCAGGTTACTTGCTCTTTTCCAAAAGAGAAGGGCCTCTGGGCCTCGCCATTCCCACTCCCCCGCCCACCGCATCTGCTGCTCATCCTTCAAGTCTGGGCACAGGCATCAGCCCTCTGGGAGACCTCCTATGGGGGATGCTGGGACGAACCACCCAGAACCCCTCTCAGGACCGAGGTACTCATTCCCCAATTACCGAGAGCAGGGGCGCTAGCTGCACCTCTGGTTATACCCCTCCCTGGGGAGCCCACAGCCAGTGGCTGAGCTATAAAGGCCCAGCTCCCTTGCCTAACTCTGGACAACGCTGGCCTTCCCAGCCCCAGGGCTCCCTGTGGGATCGGCGGAGGCCTCTCCCCCAGCCAGGTCTGCTTCCCTCCCTTCCTCATATGTGCGGTTCCCAAGACCACTCCCCTGGAAACTTGCCCCACACAAGCCTCCATCCCAGAGTCCGTCCCCAGAGACCTTGACCTAAGCCACCTCCCAGAATGTCCCTGCACCCTAGGCTGGGTTACATTCCCTTTCTTGGAGCCCCCAAAGCCCCTTTGCTCCACTCTGCCAAAGCTCCTATGACGTGGGATGAAATTACGTGTCTTTGACCATCCCCCACTAAGTGGAAGCTGCTTGAGAAGGACCACACTTACTCATCTCTGTCTGTACAGCACTGGGTTTGGTGCCTGTAATGGCGCCCTGATACTTAGACTCAGAGGTTTTTATGTAGCCATTTCAAGCAGGGATTTTTGATGTGCCTTACACAATAGATCACTGAACATTCCACCCTGTGTTATTACCAAATAATGGATAAGATAAACATGCCAGAGCTTGATTCCATCCCTGATGCTGAAGGATGGGGGGCGGGGGCTTGGGGATAAGAGATGGGAAGAGACTTGAGAAGAGAAGGGAGAGACCAGAGATAGTGTAGGGATGAGCGAGGAGAAGGGGTCTAGTGGGCAATGACCGCTAGCCGCGTGAATCAAAACAGCGCCTTTCACACTTTGATGCAAGCACTTCGGTGGCAAAACAGGCATATCAAATACACCTGTGCTTTAGCCCGGCCTTTGCTGGGTGCTCCCTAAAAGTCAATGGCTCCTAGTTGCCCCCAGGATAAAGCCTAGACTTCTTAGCAAGTCCCATCGTGGGCCTCCCTCAGCTGACCCTTGCCTACTTTTCCCAGCCATATTTCCTGCCATGCTTCCCTCATATATATCTTCTGCTCTGGTCCCCTCCTCCAACACCCCCCGCAGCTATTCATATCCTCCTGCCTACACACGGGGCAGCTCCTTCCTGGGATGCCCTTCCCCACCTCTGCCGCCAGGGAATTCCTATTCAACTCAAGCCATGCTCCCACCCCAGATTCCTCCAGGAGATTTCCTTTCCTCCTCTGATATTTTTGGTACCACTTTGCACTGGGATCATCTGTTGTCTTGTCCGTGTCCCTAGCAGACTGTGAGCTCCATGCACATTCATCTCTATCCCCAGCATAGCACTTGACCTAACCCAGAGCAGAAGCTCAGACCCTATTGGCTGAGGAGGTGAAAGACATGTCTCTGCATGTGAGCCGGCTCAGGGCATGCCTGTGGGTATGATCTTCAGCTCCCTGGGATGTGGGTTGAAAGCTTACAGCATTCTGGTAGCTCTGGAAAACATGGAGTTAGGGGCCTGGCCGAAGTCTCCAGAGATGAAGATGGAAAAAGGTACCATGGCCTGGGTGGTCAGAGCAACACGTTTCCATGTAGACCCCACTTGGGGGAGGTCACATGCATGGTATCCATAGGGCACCTGCCCCAGCATCATCACGATCGGTAGTATTTCTACTTCACAGCAAGCCTGAAGCCAGTGTGATTAGCAGCCCTATTTTACAGGTGGGGAATGAGGCCCAGAGGCCTCCTAAGTTCCTTCCAGCTCCAACATTCCTTGATTTAATGACTCTTCCTGCACGTGATACTTGGAGACCATCCGTGGCTCTGGCCAGGGAGACCATGATCTCAGTGCTGGCCCTGGCTCTGGAGTCTTCGGCTGGGAGCCCAAGTCCTCTACAAGAAGAGGCAACGGAACTGAGGGACCAAGGAGACATCTCTTCCCTTTAGTAGGGCTCACCCTGACCCTCCAAAACTGGTTTGCTCCCGGAGACCTGGGCCGGTTTGCTGAAGCCTGGCTTAAGAGCCATACTTGGCCCCATAAACCTCCCAGGAGCCCTAAGACCAACCTCGAGATGTTTTTTACAGGACAACTGATGTAACATGCATGACTGGGCTTCTCAAACTGCAGAGTGTCACAAATATGGAAGTTATTATCATTATTGCTATTGTATTCTTATGTGTTTTTTATTTTTAAGGAGGGTTCCTGGCATTCCCTTTGTTCGCAGAAATAGATTCAAGAGTCAGCCTGAACATGGAGATTTCAAACAAGCCACTGAATAGAATCTCTGATTACTTTTTTAAGTATTAGTTTTTATTCTAGAAAAATCTCAGACTTGCCAGAGATTAAAGGAGAAAGATAAACGATCAGGATGATTTTGAGGTTTGGGGTTTTAATTAGCGAGTGTATATATTTTAATTCATAAAGGCTGTGTGGGTGCCAGAGGAGTAATGTGGGTGTGTACACATGTGTGGGTGCGACACGCCTTGGCCGTAATGCCCAGATTTTGAGTTCCCCAAGGGCAGGGACCGTGTCTTCTTCCTTGTCCCCTGCACAGAGGCTGGCACATGACTGACGCTCAATAATTACTTGTTGAGTGAAAGAAGGTGAAGACAGTCAGTCAATAAGAAAGAGCTGATGTAGCAACCTTCCCCTGGGCAGCGTCTTGATGGGCCGTGACCTTCTGTCAGTTACCAGCAGTGGGGTTGGGGCAGGGGAAAGAAAGGGGCTGAATTGCTAATGCTATGACTCTGCAAAGTACCAGGAACTGTTTCCCAGTGTTGTTGCTGCTGGTCCCCACCCTATAAGAGGTTGGCATCTTCTCAATCCCCCATCCTCACCACACGAGCACACACACACTCTCATGCACACGCGCACACACACGCGCGTGCACAGCCACTCCTCTGAGGGCCTGAACTGCTTCTGTCCTTCCTGACACCATCATCTACAGGCTCTGTGTCACTCCTCCTCACTCTCTGAAGACCTTAGCACCTGGATCTCGGTGTGGGAGATCCAGGTGCTAAGGTGCAAAGGAACTCAGTGTGGGAACTAATGATCTGTCCAACCCTAGGACTCTCAGGGCATTAACTGTGCTAGGTTGGAAAATGGTCGCACTTCTTTCCAGCTCCTCCCATCAAGAGGAGGAGTCCATTTCTCTACTCCTTGATTTGGGGGCAAACCTTATGACTCACTCTGGCCACTAGGATGCAGAAGAGATGATGCTGCACTTGTTCTCAATCTGGGCCTGAGCTGGGGGATGAGAGATACAATATCTGGCCACCCCAATAACTTGGCCAACAGTCAGCCAAACCCCAGACCTGTGAGTGAAGCCATGTCAGACCAGCCAGCACCCCCCAGCACCCACCAGCATTCCGCTGACCTCAGACACGTGAGGGAGCCCAGCCAAGACCAGCCAAGCCCGGCCAGTATCAGCAGAACCTCCAGCTGACTCTACACGGTTGATGTTTTAAGCCCCCAGGTCTGTGAGTGGTTCTTTATACTTCAGTGACCCCTGCACTGCACCTCAGCCCCCGCTCCACAGCCCTTGCTCTGTGCCACCACCCAGGACCACACGCCTCTGACGCGGGGAGCCTCTGTCCACCCACTCTCTGGCCTGAGCCCCCTCACCCTCTTACTGCCACCACACCTGTTCTTCAGTTTCATCAAAACCACCAACAATTTCTTCCCCTCTAATTTTTCCCCATCTGCCCTTCCTGCCTTCCTTTCCTTCCCAATCCCACCGAGATCCCATGATCTATTACATCATCCACTCTTTTGCCAAAGCCTACAGTGCCTTCAACCCTTGTCCTTCCATCACACTCTCAGAGAAATCCCCTTTCTGAGTCAATCCAACTGTCCACCTTCTAGGCTTCGACACCTATGCTGTCAAACACTGCTGCAGGAAACTGTCCAGCCTCATGGGCAGCCTTCCCGCCAGTTCGTGGTTATCACCTGAGGCCCCACTGTTGCCCAGTGGGTAACACAGTGCCCAGTGTTTGCCTGATTGGCTTCCTGTCATATGAACCTCTGAGATTTACCCTTCCCTCTCTCCTTAATGCCCCACTTACTCCACAGCCAGTGACCTCAGCTACTCCACCAAGAAACAGGGCCGCCAGCATCCTGCCCATGCCTGTAAACTTGCCTGCCTCCTGTGCCTGTCTTCCTCTGACTTTGCACAATCAGAAAGTCCTCCTTCCTACCTGACATCACTCCAGGACAGTCAGTGTGACAAGTGTCAAGTGTGTGGAGCACAGATTCCAGTGTCAGATGATCTGAGTGGGTAGAAAGTCCCCTGCATACATGGCCTGGCCCAGCAACAGACAAGTGGTCAGAAGGGCTAAGAGCTGAAGGGCCATTCCTCTTGCAACAGAGCATCTCCTTCTGTCTTTCCCTCTCTGCCCGTCTCTGTTTCTCTAGGTTAATATGTCTGTTCCTCAAGTTCTCATTCTGTGTGTGTGTGTGTGTGTGTGTGTGTGTGTGTGTGTCTTGTTTGTGTGTGTGTGTGTGTGTGTCTTGTTTGTATATGTGTGTGTTTCTCTTTCTCTCTCTCTCTCCACACACACACACACACACACACACACACACACACACACAGTCAAGTGGAGGCCTGGGGTGTGAAGAGAGATGAGTCTGGAAGGGTGAACAAGGAGCCGATCAGGACCTAACATGTCTCAACAAGGAATCTGGGATTAATCCTGAAGACAGTGGGAGCCTTGAAGGATTTTAAGCCTGGGAAGGACACAGTTCAATTTGCATTTTAGAGAAATCCCTGTGAGAGCAGAGTAGAGAATGGGGCAAGACTGGAGACAAAGGAACAAGCCTGAGGCCGTTACACGGATCCCAGCAAGAGGTGGTGGAGCTCAAGGAGAGTGGGGCAGGTGGGCAGAGAGAGTAGATGGATTGGGGAGATATTGGGGGAGGAGAGAGAGAGAACAGAGATGGAGAGACAGGGGCAAGATACGTAAGAAGGGACAGAAAGGAGAGAGGCAAAGGTACAGAAAACGAGAGAGAGTCCATAGGAGACAAAGAGAACAGAGGGAAAAGCGAAAACAGGTAAATGGAGAGAGGAAGAGAAAGACAGAAATCCATCCATGGGAGAAACCGGACAGGAAATGTCGGGGGCAGGGCTGCAGGATGGCTGCCAGACCTCAGGTGCAGAGCCTAAGGGATGGAGGCGGGCAGGGGATGGAGAATAGAGGCGTGGAGGGGAGGGAGGGGTGGGCGGGAGGGAGGGGTGAGGGAGGGCCAGGAAGCCCAGTGGCCACAGCCTCAGCTCAGCTCCTTCACCGGCTCGCACCTGCCGTTCCAGCCTTTACATGTTGGGAGACAGATTCAGAACCTGGAGCATGTTTGAGTTTATCCAGCAGGGGAGCAAGCCAGAGCTGGATAGTTCTCATTTGGGTGGTCCCCAGAGACCCGAGTCTCCATTAGTGAAGTGGAGAAATTATCGGGGATTTATTTCTGCTCCTTTCCTGGTAGAGGGGTGGGAGAAAAAGCTGAAGGAGAGAGACGCTCGCCTCGGAAAACAGCACAAAAATTCAGCTGGAACCGGGCTGCCCAGTTCTAGTGACGAGGCCATCAGTCCATCTGGGACCAATGACAAGGCCCCCTCCCTCCACTCCCACAAGCCCTCCCCAGCATGGCCTTGCCTCCCACTCAAGAGAGGAGGAAGACCACAGTCCCGGCTCTCACAGATTCTCTGCTTTTCGGAGACGTCACAGATGCCAGGCCCTCGTGCAGGCCAGGTCTGCAAGCTCGCTGTGCTTCCCACTCACCACGTGACGGCAGGCAAGTCCCTCGGTCCCCCTGAGTTAAGAGAAGGGCGAAACCTCACGATTGGCCCTGGAGGTACCACATGCCAAACGCCTCTGCCAAAGTCACTTTGTGGAAAAGCCCTCTGTAACTGAAGGGTGCAGGCCACATGTGATCTGTCCGGGAAACTGAGGCCAAAACAGGGCCCCTCCTCCAGCAGCGGGTATCGGACCTCACCCTGGCCCCTGGCTCTCAACCCCACTTGTTCCCTGTGTGCGTGTCTTGTCTTTCTGCACAGCTAGATAGATGGAGGCTCAAGGCTCAGGAAGAAAGCTCAGAGGCTGGGGAGAAAACGTACATTCAAGCTGCCTCTCGAGGAGCATCTCAAGGCATCTCAGAACTCAAGGGGTCTTCTGCCAGGCCAATGCCAGGGCTGGGGTCTGGGCAGTCTTGGAGGGAACAGACAGGAGACTCCCTGGAAGAAACCAAGTGACACACACCTGCCTGGGGAGAGCCTGAACCATTGCACAAAAGAGAACAAGCCTTGAGACCATCTGCTAGGAGTAGCATTTAACTGAGGACCTCTGGATGCAGGCCCGAGGAGGGGCCCTCGCTCAGCTGGGAGGGCAGCCTACTCTCCCAGTGCCGCACCCACCTCACCAGATTCTGGACAACAAAAGGAACCCACCGGCCACGTCTGGGCTGGTGGGGTGGGGGCGGGAGGGCTGAGACAAGTGTGAGGAGGAGCGCAGGACTCTGTCCATAAACATCTCAATAGCGTGATTAACTGAGCATCGCAAATTGTAACCCTTTCCTTTAATGCACTTTCCCTGAATTACCGCGAGGAGCCGGCCGAGGAGCCCGTACAAATTGCTGGAATGGGCAGTTAAGCGGAGAGGTCGGAGGTTAAATGAACACGGTCGTTTATGAAGACACAGCCCGAATCCATTTGCATTTTAATATTCTCTCAGTGAGACGGAAAGCCACTTTTGAGGACAGCTTGTTTGGAAATCCCATTAACGGGTTATTTATGGGGCTCGTGGCTGCATGACCCTTGCCCTTGTTTTGTTAAACATGAACCAGACATGAATCAGACGGGCAGCGGGCTAGCCGCTATTGTTTCCCGTAGCACGAAATGTCATCCGATTCAATTATTCTGAGGCTGACACTTTCTGAATTATCACCCTCATAATGCTCAATTTTCCCTTTTTTCCCCTTTGGTCAACCTGATTATTTCTGTCTTTGTAGAAAGCTGACTCTCAGAGCAGCCGTTTCCCTGCCATCAGCTGTCGGCGGGGCCGGGGAGGCCTCAGACTGGGGCTGGACAAGGCCCCGCAAGGCTGCCGGCCTGGGGGTTGGATGGCTCAGGTGGCACTGAGGAGGAACCCACACCGTGGACAGCCAGCGGCCTCTGCTCCCCTTGCAGGTCTAGGGACCAGCTCTGGTGCACTGCATTTCCTTGAGAACTGAATTCTTGGGCTCTGTCACCCAGGTCTCTGAAAAAGCCTTTTGATCAACATTAAAATTGATTTATCTGAAAAAAATGAGCTGGAAAGTTATCGTAAAAGGTACGGAGGGGGAAGCATTATTCTGGCACTTGGGGTTTCTTTGTGAAAAGTTCAGTGGATTACAAAGTCTTGTAGAGCCTAAAGGCAGAGTCTTCTTTGAATTTAAATGATATGATGGGGGCAGAGAATACTCAGAGAAGTAGGGGAACGCCCGGTGCAAGGTCACGCTCCAGTGTTTGTCACACGGAAACGAATTCATCAGTTCTCTGATGGATTTGCCTTAAATGGATGTAATTTTAAAAATAAAAAGGGGGGCTTCCCTGGTGGCGCAGTGGTTGAGAGTCCGCCTGCCGATGCAGGGGACACGGGTTCGTGCCCCCGTCCGGGAAGATCCCACATGCCGCGGAGCGGCTGGGCCCGTGAGCCATGGCCGTTGAGCCTGCGCGTCCGGAGCCTGTGCTCCGCAACGGGAGAGGCCGCAGCAGTGAGAGGCCCGCGAACCACAAAAAATAAATAAATAAATAAATAAAAATAAAAAGGGATCCTTGTGTCCTGATTCCCAAGATTAGGCCCATGGCCTGGAGCTATCTCTCCCCGGCACTTTTTAGTGCCCACACGGAGCACTCACAGAACCAGCAGGACTATTTTATGGGCCTGGTACCGGTGAAGAGAGTAAGGTTTCTCTCTGGTTCAGGAAATCGGGAGCCTGTCCATCTGGCCAGAGCTCCACTTTCAGCCCCAGGTAGTGCAGTCCAGCTCTGTGCCAGAGCCGGGTGCTGGGAGAGGTGAGGGAATGGGTGCCCATCACCTCTCCACATCCCTCCCCCACCCCAGCCATCTAAGCCATCATTTCAGAGCAAGGAAGGACTCCAAAAGAGTATCCTGAAACACAGGGGAACACTGGGACCCAGAGATAGGGACAGAAGGAGCTCACGTTTACGGTTTGCTAGGGAAAGAGCTGAGACAAAAACACAGAGTTTATCTCCTTGGTGTGACCCTGGGATCACATAGATAGCCGGCATGGCATCTGTTTTTCTGGAATAAAATAAATGCTAGAACCCAAGGAAGAGCCCTGGGGTGGGCTTAGAATAACAATGCCAGTAGCAGGGCAGCAGGGACCTGTGCCCCTTTACCTTGTCTCTCCATGATGCACTGAACTTTCCTTGCCCAGGGGCTCTCTCTGGCCCCTGGAGCTCACTCTGATGCTTTCAAGGTAGAGGCCAGAAACACCAAGAAATTAAAACCACCTTGAGCAGCCTTGGAGGGATGGCTTTGGGGATTTGGTGTGTACATACCCCAGCTCCCTCACCCTTCGTGCAGGCTAACTCTGGTGCATTTTCTACTCTGCTCCCAGAGCTGCCCCCAGAGGTAGCTGCCTTGCGGTTGTGCCTTAGAGGATGCCTTTCCTTCGGCATCTCACGTCCCCCCTCCTCTACCTTCACCGTGTATTCAAGTGCTTGTCTCAGGGTCCTCTTCTGGGGGATCCCAAACTAAGACAGTTACCCTAACGAGGGCTTCCTGCATGCCAGAATCTTTACCTGCATCTCCTCTCAAATGATCCATGAAATAGATGCTAGTATTACTCTGTTTGCAGATGACAAGACTGAGGATGGAAAGTCAAATTCTTGTTCAGGGTCACAGAGCTGTTTGGGGGCAGGGCTGGGATTCTAATCCAAGCAGCAAGTCCCTAAAACCTGTGCACCTAATCGTCGCATCAGACAGTAAATATAAGGTCCACACACTTGAAGGGGGTGGGCCCCATTGTCTGAGGGTATCTGACCTCAGCAGTTAGACCACTCAAGGATGTACACACAGTGGGTCAACTCAAGGTGGGCAGGAGCAGGCCCGCCCCCCAGGACCAGGTGCAGGGAAGGCTGTCAGAGCACCTGCATTTCCTGGGGAACTCTCTTTCCACCACTTTCTGCAAAAGCCTTTTGACCAAGTTTAAAACAGCTTTCTCCTTACGAATTGGCCGTCTGAGGAATTCTTCTCCAGTGGTTAATTCGATCTTAATAGAAGCTGATTTTTTTTTCTCCCAGAAGAAAAGGGAACAATACATCTTTAGAACGGGTTTATAAGTGTCATGATTTTTCTACTAATTTACCCTGCATTCTCTGCTTTAAAATGTGAAATTACCTCATTGTGTCTCTGAATATCCTCTGTGCTTGGGCCTGAAATTAAGCTCGCCGTAGAGAAGCCTAAATGACCACAATTTGCTATGTGAAATGCCCTGATTGCAAGCGCAATCCCCAGCGATCCCAGCCCCAGCGTGGCCAGACTCCTCTCACTCACTGATTGGCCTTCCCCATCAGCTTTGCCAGACACACCTGGTACTACCTGCCGCGTGGGGGGAGGGCAGCAGGGGCCAGGAGAAATGGCTGCCCCCACCCCGCACCCCCTACCCCTGGCCACCTCCCAGGAACCAAAGATTATACGCTCCCTGATCAGCCACCCAAACTTGTGTTGGGTAAACAGGGTGGGCAAACAGCCCCCAGATCCCCAGGGGTACCTCTCACCAAATCTTACAGCCAGCACAAGTTTTTCAAACCCTCAATAACATCATGACTGTCCATTCTTTCTGGGTTGCTCTGTGGTCCCCAGCTCCTGGCCTCTCGTGAGAAGACTCACTGTCACTAGATGCCAGACCGCTGAGGTACCAGGCCTCGGATGCTGTGGGATCTGGAATCAGTCTCTCCAAGTTCAAACCCAAGCAGTACCCCTTGCTGTCTGTGTGACTTTGGCTAAGTCACTTCACTTCTCCGTGTCTCAGTTTTCCTCATCTGTAAAATGGGGACAGTAATACTACATACAGAATTGTCAATAGGATTCATACGTGCAGTTAACAAAACGGCTCTGCTGGGCACTCAGTAAATATTCATGGGTCTTATTTCAGGCCACATATTCAGGTGTGCAAAAATTTTAACTCTATTTTTCTATAATGCACACTAATATCTACCTCAAGTGGCTCAGTTCCCATGTAATTTTTTAAAGTTCTCCTTTGGGGGAAGAAAACTCATTGACCTGGAAGAGTCAAGAGGTGGAGGTTGACCCAACTCATCTACTTTGTCTCATCTGTCCAGAAGCAGACACCCCTGCTCCCTGCTTCAGGTGTCCAGGTGCATGTTCCAGGCCCCTCATCCCAAGACACAGATGTCCCTAAACTCAGCACCAGACCTCTGCCTGGGCTTGGAAAGCAGCCCCTCCTCCACCCAACTATCCCCAAAGGACCAGCAGTTCCCTCTGGGCTCCTGGGCCTTTTTGACCATTTTAGTTTCAGGAACAAAAACAGCCTGTGGCTTCAGCTCCAAGATCCTGAAGCAGCAAAGAGCAGCTTTTATCCCTCCCCCCACTGCAGGTGCCCCGTCCCAGCTGGTACCCAAGGCTGCATCCTGGAATCGCAGAGCGGGAGTGGCTTTAGCTGGCGGGTTAGATTCCTAGAGATGCTGTAACAAGGTACCGCGGACTAAGTGGCTTAAACAACAGAAACTTGTTGTCACAGTTATGGAGGCTGGAAGTCCAAGATCAAGGTGCCACCATGGTTGGTTCCTTTTGAGGGCCGTCGAGGAAGGATGTGTCCCAGGCCTCTCTCCTAGCTTCTGGTAGATTGCCGGAAGTATTTGGTGCCCCTTGACGTGTAGACGCAGCACCCCATCTCTGGCTTCATCTTTACATGGTGTCCTCCCTGTATGCATGTCTGTGTCTCAACTCCCCCTTGTTATCAGGCACC
Organism: Tursiops truncatus; assembly: GCF_011762595.2. Taxonomy (NCBI): domain Eukaryota; kingdom Metazoa; phylum Chordata; class Mammalia; order Artiodactyla; family Delphinidae; genus Tursiops; species Tursiops truncatus. The sequence goes on from NC_047034.1 coordinate 153,206,195, forward strand.
AATCATAATGGATGAGGACCCACTCTGATGGCCTCATTTTAACTTGATTACGTCGGTAAAAGTCCTATTTCCAAATAAGGTCACATTCTGAGATATTTTGGGGTCTAGGACTTCAACATACAAATTTGGGGGCAACACAGTGCAACCCATAACGGCTGGCCATCCCTCTTATTTCATAGATGAGGATGCTGATGGCCAAGGGGAGAAGGGTTTGCCAAGTGCAATCAACTAGCTGGTTCCGGACTCTCATATGTGTTTTATCTCTGACCTTTTGACAGCATTGGCCCGGGGGAGGTTTGAGAGGCCTAAAGGAATAGATCTGGCCATGACCCAATAGGGCTGACGGCAACCACATCTCTGACGGGTCCCATCCGGGCCCAGAAGCTGGGCCCACGCATCCCAGCTCCAAGCTGAGTGCTCATAATGGTCAATCAGGCTGCACCAAAGAGCTTTTTAACAAACATCATTCATCTTATTGCGATGCCAGCGATTGGACCGGCTCACATGCAGGGAACACAAACCCTGAATGAAGCATTAAAGTGATTTTAATGCTCACCATCGAGTGCCAGAGCCGGGGTCTCCCGTCTCCACCGCAGCCCATCTTGACGTGGGAGTTGGGCTCCTGAAAGGCAATTTTGTTGATGCTACTGGGAGGGGCATGCAGGTCCGGAAACTCATCCATCATCCTAACGGGCTTCGGGATGGACTGGGAAGATAAAGCTTTCATCTTCTCTACCAGGCAGAGCCTCTTCAATTAGGCGCTGCGGGATGAAGGGGAGGGTGGAAGCAGGGACAGCCTCCCGAGGGGTGGAGGGAAGGGAAGGAAGGAGATGGAAATTCCTCCTGTGCAGAAGAGCCTGGGTATTAGGAGGACACCGCCTCCATCCTGTACAATGAGCACAGTGTGGAAAATGAGGTGTTAGGGGAGACACAGGGTCTGAGTTTCAGAGCAGCTCCTGGGAGAGTGAGCGGAGGGCACAGGAAATGGTAACAGTGGGGGAAATTGTCTTCAAAACACCCAGAGTTTATTTGGGTTCCTTCCCCCCCCACACAGGAAACTGATGGTATGGAGAGGGTTCTGCCTTAGGACACCACTAGCCCAGTCCTCCCCCTCCTAGATGTCTCTAGCCCCAGGGAGGAGTCCAAGTCTGCTCAGCAGCAGGGCTGGGAGCAGGGAACAGCTCAGAGTCCCTCAGCTGAAGGGGGTACCCGGCTGCCTGGAGGCAGAGGAGGGTACCCTAGGCTACCGGGGTCCAGATGGAGAGGCGATGGATGACAGCAACGGGGCTCAGTGGCATTTTCGCTTTCCCCTTCCCCTCTGTCGTTCTTCCCTCCGCTCACAGACCTGCAGGAGCAGCCCCTGTCCTCACGAAGTTCATAACTGCCTGTCTAGGCACCCAGGACATCGGTCCCAACTCCTCAGGCCATCCCACCCAAGCATCTCACCCCTAGGGAGTCCCCAGGACTCCCACAGAAAGAGATGAGCAGAAGCCTTCTCTCCCCACAGCAACACGTGTTCCTCTTGGTGACACCCCCTCTCCAGGAAGTGGACGACAGGAGGACACGGCTATGCCATGAAAAGAAGCCACCAAATTCCGAGGCTCCCAGGGTCAGGCTACAGGTGGGCTTGGAGGGAGCCAGGAGGACTTCCTCAGAGGAGGGGCTACGTAAAAAGCAAAGTTTACCTGAACTTGGACTTGGGGTAAGGTGTTCACACTGTTACTTATGTCTTTATCCTGACACGCTGTCACCTGCCATGACTAGACTATCCCAGAGTCAATTGATTATTGATCAAGTTGCCAATAAGCAGCTAGGGATTTACTGAGCAATATCCACTAGGTGCTTAATGGGCCAGTTAGCCAAGAAGCATTTATTGAAACTACCCAGTAGTAATAATAACAACAGTAATAATGGTGGCTGCTACTTACTGAGAACTTACTGTGTATTCTAAGTGCTTTACATGTTTAATTCATTGCCGTTCTTGCCTGCTCCATCTCCCATCATGCCCTGCCTCCTGTTTTAAGCTCCAGTAATACCCATCTTCCTACCCCACTGTTTCATATTTCACACTCATGCTGCTTCCCTGCTCAGAATGCCTTGCCCATCTTTCTTCAGCTGACCACCCCCTACTCATTCTACAGATGTCTGCTCAGGGTCACCTCCCCAGGAGGCTCACCTGACCCCAGCTTGAGACCAGAGTCCCTCCTACAAGTTCCCAACTGCACCCAGAGAGAAGAAAAATGGAGTCTTGACATTCCTGTGGCTTTACCCATGGCAGACATTACTAATGGATCACAGTACTTTCTGAGAACTTTTCGTGGCTCGGGGGGAAATGCCTGCCCTGAGTGCACACAGTGGTGATTAAATGAGACAATGCCTGTGCAGAGCTTAGCATAAGACCTGGCTCACGGTAGCACATTCAGCACTGTTGCATTCTCATGTCCCAACCCTGCCTGCCCTAACCCCACCATGGTCCCCTTCTGTCACTTCCTTAGCATGGGTGAGAAAGAAGGACCCAATAGAAAAGAACAGAACAATAAGAAAGGGCCGTTTCTAGAGAAGAATGTGAACTAATAAAGCAGGGGAACAATGGCCTATATCCTCTGCCAGCAACCAGGGCCAGCAATCTACCTGTTTCTGGGTCAGAACAAGAGAAGGGCTCTCTGGGAAGGATGGGAGAGGAGGCCAGGATGGGGCAAGCGCTTGAGTTTTCCTGTTTCCTAAACCTCAGTAATATAACGACCACTTCGGGATCCTATATCCTCTACCCAGCACAGGACAGAGTGCCTCACACGCACATACTCACTCAATGGAGTTGATATGATCCCCATTTCACCAGCAGGGAAACTGAGGCCCTGAAGGAGTCTTTTGTCAGACATGGCCCTGGGATTCAAATATGGGGTTCTTGACTCCAAAGCCCCTCATCTTCCCCACAGCACACTCTGCCTTTCTGCATTCACCAAGATCGCTGGTCTTTGAAATAGAAGCCGGGTGGTGTTGAGGCTGGGGGCGGGGCCAGGGTAACTAACAGTGGGGGGTTGGGCGGAGTGGGAAAACAGCCCTAAAAATTTCACAGAGGCATATGTAGATAAGAAATAAAATTGTTCTAAAAAACGAACCAATAAATAAATGCAGACAACGAACTAGCATCTGCCTGCCCGACACTTGGCTTCTTTTTGTTCAACCTGATTTCATCCTCCCCCACCCACACTCCTGGCCAGAGGGCCCATTTAGAGTCACCTAGAAAGAGAGAGGAAGGGCAGGAGGCTCCCTAATCTCAGAATCCACCCTGTCGAGGTGACCGGGAGTCTCCTTTCTGAACACAGAAGCTGCTCCCTGGCGTTCTATGTAAATGAACTGTTTGGAAATGTGCATGCGTAATAGAGAGCTGTCAGGTCGGGCTGGGGATTGGCTGGGACGGAGGAGGACAATAGATTTCACGCTCCGGGGTCAGGCCTGGGGGGAGGGGGCTGGGGTGCTCAGGAGGTGGAGGGAGAAGGAGTCGGGTGCTGGGTTACCCTGGGCTGGGTCCCAGAGAGGAGGTGCTAGGGCGCAAGCCAGAGCCTCGCTGAGACCTGGAGCCTGGGGCACAGAGGTGACAAGGAGCAGGGAGCCGGTGGTGACAGCTGGGGTCGGGGGAGTGCCATGTGCCAGGGTGAGGGGGAGCGGCCTGGGGCTCTGGGGAAGCTGGACCCCCCCGCTGGGTGCCAGGAACAGGCCTGGGGGCAGCCTCAGCGCAGCTGCATTGGAAACAGGCAGGGAAGACTCTCCTACATCAAGGGCGGCGCGTGCGCTCACCGCGGCATCGTGTGAGACCCAGTATCCCGGCATGGCCCATGCCAGCAGGGAGGGGCCTGCCCAGGTCCCACAAAGCAGGATAAGGTTCAGCCCAGCTCCTGATACATCTAGAAATGCTCATAAATGGTAGGGCTGATATTAAAGACTTTCATTGCAGATAAAATTCAAGCGACTCCAGTGAAGCAGAAAGGAGGAATTTATTATAGCGTCCTGGGGTATCTCCTGGGCCCCAAAGGGGGACTAGAGCCAGCTCAGGCCTCTCTCCATTCTCTGCAGGGCCCCCTAAGTCTCCTCTCTCTGCAGACCTTCTCCTCCCGCTTCTTTGGCACTTGGTGGAAGATGCACCCCACAGACCCTGAATTCACAGGGCTGTGTTTTCTGCCCCTTGCAGACCCTCGCAAGCTCTCAAGCTGAGTTCCAAATTATCTGGAGAGAAAAGCTGACTGGTCCAGCCTAGATCTGGGGTTCTTCCTGGTTTATCAGTCACAGCTGGGGGAATGGACATCATGTAATTGTCATTCATTTACTTAATCATTCATTCATGCAACAGAAAATTCATAGAGAACCTACTATGTGCCAGGCTCTGTGATAGGTGCCGGGGGTAACAGAAAAAGGGCTGCCCACATGGAGCTTACATTCTAGCTCAGGGAAGACAGACGAGAAAGAGCCAATTAAATGTGTAAGATGCCAGGACAACACGGCAGAGTAGAAGGAAAGAGAGTGCTGGGGAGGGGGCAGGGAATAAAATGCCCTTTTATAAGGTGGCCAGGGAAGGCCTCATGACCTCGGGAGACCTGAAGGGAATTAAGGAGACAGGCAGACAGGTATGTGAGAGAGCATTTCAAGCAGAGAAAGGCAGGTCCCAAGGAGGGAGGGCATGGTGGGTTTGAGGAAAGGCAGGGAGCTCGGACGCTGCTGGAGCAGGTAAGCCACGAGGGCAGTGGAAGGAGCAGGGGTCCCACAGGGGAGTGTCTGTGGCCCACTGAGGGGTGCGGAGCCGCCTGGGGAGCTGAGCCTAGGAATGGCATCTTTCTGTTTCCCAGGGTGTCGCAGAACCTCCCGTGTGACCTCAAATCGTCTTGGCCTCGCCGGCTCTAGTGTCCTTGACTTCTTGTTTTGCCCCAGCTGTCACACTGACCGACTCTTCAGGGGGGCCAGGCTCAAGCACAGCTTCAGGAACCCGGCAATCCTGCAGCCCGAGACCTCCTCCAGGGCCCTGATGCCACAAAGAGTGACAAGACTGGGCGCAGCTCCAATATATACAGTGATGCCCCATAAATGGTAGGGGGCCAGGAATCCTCCGGATCCTCCCTCCACTTCTGTGCCCAGAGAAAACCAGCACACCGGAAGGCGTGGCTTCTGATTGCTTCCGGGTCACCAAAGGGGTGGCTGACACAACCCAGAAGTGCAGGAGAATTGACATCCCGGGGGCAAACTTGAGGTGGAGATGAGAGGAAGCCTGAGGATAAATTCCCTGTCTACCCTCCCCCATCACTAGATATTCACTGGTCTGTTCCGTTGGCACGTAGGGTCCTGTACCCAAGAAGTTTCACGTGAGAGCAGCCGTCAGCTGCCCTCATTACACAACTGTGCTTTGTGAAGCTCAGTGTTGCACTTCCTGCTGTCTGCTCCCCTCTCCCCTCTCCCTGTCTCCCTCTCCACCTCCCTCCCTCCGGCGGCCCTGGGACTGCACTCTCCATTTGTGTGATCGTATGAGGTTTGTCTCAGGCCCTATTTTCCAGGAACCCGGGCTATGGCAGTTGGTACTAGGCATGGTCCTAGGGAGCGGACCTTCAAGATGGGATTTAGTTGGATTGCTCCTTCTGAAGATAGGAGGAACCCCATCGCTGGTGGAGGGTGGAGTGGTGATAACCTCTGGTACGCAGGGCTTCACGAATAGTGATAAACTGGAACCTGTGGTTAAACGAGACAAGGTACAGGAGGAAGGTGAGGGCTGGGGAGGGATGTGGAGTGTGTGTAGGGCTTGATCAGTCTGGAGGAAATTATAAGGATTGTGGTAAGAGCTGGCTGCTTCTGACAGCCTTGAAAGCCTTGTAGAAATAAAATGGTGGGCCCAGGAAAGCCAACTGACAACTTAAGGCATGCTTTGAAAACCAGGGGTCCCATGACATCTTTAAAGGAGATTCATCTCCTGCTGCCACAGGGCTGAGAACTGGACCCAGGATTTGATTTCATAATTTGATCATTACGGGGGAGATCTGCAAAGGAAATGAATGCACAGTCTTACAGTTGTCCTTAACGTCTGTGACAGGTAAAGAGTGGGACCTTGACATATGGGATGAGGACATTTGGGGAGACAAGCTTGAAAATCTTGAGCCTCAAATTCCCTTCTGAGCCTTCTGCGCCAGAGGAAGCAGCCTCTGCCCCCACCCCTTGCCAGTGGAAAGCAGCCTCCTTTCACCTGGAGACCACACACTCGCCGAAGCAGAGTGAGCTGCAAAGACGGTGTTCAGAGAGTAGGATGCTTGTGATTTTGGAAGGGAGACCGTTACTGTTAAAGGTGAGCGCTAATGTAGGACCTGGGAATGAAAGGTAGAGACACAATGGAAGAAAGAAGGTCAGGGGTGTGAGAAGCAAGCCTGTTGGAAGGATCATCTCTATGTACATTGAAATCACCAAGAATCGCGATGGGCACTGTTGGAGAAACAGTGGACAAGAATTTTTAAATCTTCAGGGAATGGGAGTGGGGGTGACTAGAGGTCGATAGATGGTGCAACAGGAGGAGTATCAGAGGCATAAGTTTTGATGGCATGACTTCAAGGCAGCAGTTTTGGGGGGACACACGAGAAGGAAGGATCTGAGAGTAGTGATGAAGAGTAGGGTGAACCCTACCCTAGAACCCTACCAGACTGAGGGTTCAAGGGCTGTGGTGTCAAGAAAGCCACCCCTTGGGAGCGTTGCAGGGAAAGCAGTGTCCCCAGCAGGGAGCATGGTTTCCACTAGAGTGAGAAGGTGAAAGGGGTCGTCCGGGTACAAGGGTGAGGATGCAGGATGTCTTGCTAATGACTAACCACAGAAAGCACAGCAGAAGTTTTTCTTGAGTAGGAAGGAGAGTCAGAGTCATACGGATGGACGTTCAGAGCCAAATGAAGATTAGAGGCCAGGGGCTGAGGGTGAACTGGGAGCTGGCGATTTTTGTGGTGATTAATATAAAAAAGGATACAGGGCATGATGAGAGTCGTCTGGATAGGCTCCGATGAGATTGATGTGGTGAGGCTGTGAGTGTTGGGAAAGGAAAGGAAGGGGGCCTTCAGGAAATGGGGCTCTGGGATCCCTTCTTGACTCTTACCAAATACATACAAATCTGGCTACTGGGGCCCAACTGGAGGATCAGGGCGAAGACGGGGCAGATCGTAGAGAAAGAGCAAGTAGTTAGGGTCTGGTGGGACCTGGGTTCAAATTCTCACTCCGCCTTCACTGGGTGATTTGGGACAAGTCCCTGAACCTCTCTGAGCCTGTTTATTCACCTATAAAATGGAGAGTTCGTACCTACCTACCTCGTGGGATTCTAGGATTTACGAGGATTCGATGAGATGGGACATGATGCGAAGGCAGCACAGAGCTCAGCTCATGCCAAGACCTGAGCTGTTTTGTGAAATGGACTGAACACTCGAAGAATCCAGACTGGTCCAGAGCCTCGACTACAGATCTCAGAAGGTCCCCCGGTTCCAACTCCTCTTTCCTCTGCAATGTCTGATGGAGTGTTTTGGACCTCAAATATTTATTTTAAAAATGGATAAGCTGAGAATACATGAAACCCACATTATGGAATGAACTACATACCATTTTCTACAATGTTAATTTCCACATACAGACATGGCACGCTCCAAATGCTCTATAGAATGGGTCTGAAGTCTATACCTGGCTCACTGAGGTCTTAGTATACCCCCAAGATAGACGTGACTCGGGCCACTAGAATCTCAGGTTGCTCCCTAATACTCAGTATGAATTCATTCTGGACCGGTCACTTCCTTATGTCAAGATTTGTTCATTCATTCAGTAAATATTTATTCACTACCCACCGTGTGCCAGGACTTGTATCAGACAGTTCAGTCAGGAAAACAGAAACCACTGTAGGAATTCCAAGGAAGGGGTTGCTTTCAAAATCTTGGAAGGGCTGGAAGGACACACATTAATGATGAAACCTGTTGCTGTATCATAATAAGTTACATGAAACAAGGAAATGGCCAAAACAGTTGCAGCTACCCCAGGACCAAGGTGTATGCTTTGCAAGAAAACATGCAGAGGTCACCACAAACATCTCACATTTACCAAAGCCCAGGCATCAGCCCATCGCTGCTGGAGAAACAATGATATTGATTCTGCCTCTCTTCCATCTTCCAAATCTTGTAAATATGCCATTGGCAGAATCAACCCTGGAATCCTGATAGGAGGGGTTCTGGAAAATGTAGTACTCAAACTTCTAGCCTTTATGATACAAGAGTGTGCAAAGAGGGGAAACGGTGCTGAGCTGCCACTGACAATCCAACATAGCTCTGTTCTTGGTGCTATGCTAGAAAACAAAGTTCCTGCCTTCAGGGAGCTTATATTCTAGTGGGGAAGGCAGGTGTTAAAATAAATTTAGTATATATAATGGCATTAGTTAATGTAGTGAAGACACAGTTAGGTTAGAGGAGAGAGATTAACTGGGATGTTCTTTTAGTTAGGGTGGTAAGAAACTTGAATTAAGTGAGGAAGCCATGTGGATATCCAGGGGCATAACGTTCCATGCAGAGAGGACATCAGGTGCAAAAGCACTGAGTCAGGGGGAAGCTTAACTTGTTCAAGAAACAGCACGACCATTGTGAGCAGAGCAGAGGAAGTGAGGGTCCCGGGGCTGGATGGCACAGAGCCTTGTAAGCCATGGTAAGTGTTTTTCTCAAACCATGATATGATGACATTTGAGCAAAAGAGTGATATGATGTGACTTATGTTGTAACAGCGCCACTCTAGCTGTTGTGTGGGAGTCAAGGTTGACCCCGAGATTTTTGACCTGAGTAACCAGATGACTGGTGGTACCATTTACTGAGGTGAGAGGCAATGGGGGGCAGACGGAAATAAAATGTCTGGTCCTGACATGTTCAGTTTTACATATGTAAGTGGAGACGTGGGGTAGAAACTTGAACATACAGGTGTGGAATTCAAGAGATAATTCAGAGCCAAGGACAGACATTTAGGAGTCATCAGCCAACAGGTGACGTTTAAAACCACAAGACAGGATGAAATCACCCAGGGAGTGAAAATTGACAGAAGAGATAAGAGGTGGAGGACTGAGCCCCGAAACTTATATCAATGGCAGAGTATTCTCAGTCTCTCTAACTGAATTGCTCCAAATTCATACCTAAAGCCAGAGCCGCATCAGCTCTTCCTCATCTTAGCTCACAGCCCTGTGGAAGACTGAACAAGCCCTAGGGTTCCTACTCTTCCAGGAGTAGAACTCTGCCAGTCAACTACTGGGTTGCTCTCGATCCATCCCTACCTTTCTCTGATCTGCTCAGTATCTCAGGAAACTACATTTCCCAAGCTCCCTCACCCTCTAGCTTTCTGGTTTGTTCTGCCAATGAAAGGCACATGTAGAAGATTGGAGGGTGGGTGGAGGTAGGGTATTTCTCCCCCCCTTTCATTCTGGCAGTGGCAGCGGTTGTGCTGCTCCCCCCGCTTCCCCCCCAAACTCCAACTCCTGCAAGGTAGCCCCCACCTGACAGCCCCCACTGAAACTCCAGCTCCCCATGGATGGCCTCAACTTCTGGGCTTTGGTTACACCATCTCCTCCCACTGTCCCTACATCCCTGAGGGTAGTAGCAGCTTCTAGCTCTTGACAGTCTCTAGCATCTGCCTCACAGTCCCCTGTCTGGCTCCTCAGATCTTCTGTCACCAATTCCCTGCATTCAATTCCCTCTGTTCAAAAGACCTAGAGTGGTTTCTGTCTTCCTGGCTGGATGCTGACTGACACTGGGCCTTTTGGCAAGACATTGGCAGCAGGCATCTGTGATCTATGAGTGGCTCCTCCTCTCTCTGCCTTTGCTTTTTCATGCAGCAGAACAGAGACACTCTGGACTACCCAGACTGTGGTGGAGAATGACTCCCAAGTCACGGGCAACTGAAAAGAGTCTCCCCTATCATGCATAAGTCACTGACTCTATGTTATTTCCCATGTCACACTATCCCCTCCCTGCCTACCTTTTAACCATCATATGTCTCCTAGAATTGGGGTCATGCAGTGTAGAGGAAAGGGGCTGAGAAATCTGGCCTCCAAGATTCACTGGGCATGTCACTTAACCTCTCTGATCCCCAGTGTCTTTACCTCTATAAAGTGGCCCCAAGATCTCTTTGTGATAGAGCTATGGGATTTGATGTGATAATAGATATGAGAACTCCCAGTGGCTGACAAATAGTGGACTCAAACATTATTCCTTCTTGACGGTTATCCCCACACTGCTCAGTGTTCATTCCCCCAGTCCTTGAGTCATCCATCCCCCATTCATTCATTAAGTTTACAAGCACTTAGTGTACATCTATTATGCACTAAACAATACTGAGGGGAGAGATACACTAATGAATAAGACACAGTCCTGCCTCCAGGGAGTTCAGAGTCTCCCAGGAGAAGTTGGACAGGTCCATCAATGACTGTACCATAGGCAGAATGAGGCACAAGAAAAAACCAACTGAACCAATAGGAATTGAGAGCAAGAGAAAACTTTATGAAGGATCAGCAAAGACTCCATGCAAGATTTCTTAACTTTTTTTTTATGCCATGGGTCCCCCAGGAAAGCCTATGCATCCTTCTCATAAGGAGAAAGTAAAATCCATATGATTACCAGGAGAACCAATTTCTCTTTTTGCAGTGCCACACAGCTTGCAGGATTTTATTTCCCCAACCAGGGATCAGATCCAGGGTCCCAGCAGTGAGAGCGCTGAGCCTTAACCACTGGACCACCAGGAATTCCCAGAGAACCAATTGTTTTGAAATATAGACATCAAAATATTAAAAATTGTATCTGTGAAATAGAAATATAAAAGCTTCTTTATTAATATATTAAATAGTAAGATCTAGTGGTATTCTTAAAGCAACTATAATTTCTAGGTGGTTTAAATGATATTTCAAGATATTTGTTACAACTGCAATGTCTGTAATTTCCATTGGTGACCAAGTTCTGGCACTACTAATTCTACTGTGGTTTGTTGCCTACATTCATCGTAAAAGGAGATGCTGCATTTCAGTTAGAGGTTGGTGAAAATAATGATTTAATTGTTTTTCCCCATTCCCATTTACAAACCCCATGGATTTATCCATGGACTCCAGTTTAATGAGCCCTGTAGATGGAGTGGAATATTATACAACTAATTGTCAAAAACCTAAACTTTGGACTCAGACAGGCTGGCTTCCAATCTAAGGCTCTGGCACCTGTTTCGTGACCTTTCTTACCTTTCGTGACAGTCTCCTCACATGGAAAATGGGAAGATAACCCAAAACTCCTCAGTAGTCCTGCGGATTAAAGAAGTACTGTTTGTAGACTCCTTAGCACTGTCCCTGGAACCTAGTATATGCTCAATGGGCAGCTGTTACATTAAAACAGAAATGAGTAATATTGAGGCAGTCCGTGCTGCAAACTAGGTTCCAGGCAGACAAGTGTCACCACCTCTCTGAGTGAGGGTTTCTCAGCTACTTCATGACTCAGAAAGATGACTTTCTAATTCTGAATTCTGAAGGCTGGACAAGGACCCAGCCTCCATGGCCAGAGACAGAGAGCAGAAGGGAAAAGCCTGTCCCGAGGGAGGAGGGTCCCTCAGCAACACACTGGTCAATGGATGGGGCTATATGAAGAGTAGCAAGGGAAGGGTCTAGTCAGCTCCAAAAGGTGCTCCCAGGGGCTGACACAGGACACTTACATAAGTGGACACCGGAAGGGCTCATGGAGAAGTAGAGATAGTTGATAAGGTCGGATGTTAGGATTACAAGTATGTTTTCCTCCTTTTGGAATACTTTTCCAACAATCCTTAATGCCCCCCACCCCATCCTGTGCAGAATGAAGTCTGTTCTCTTAGAGTGAAGTTTAAGGCCCTTTTTGATCTAGCCCCTGTCTACCTCTCAAGCTCCCTCACAATTTTCCCCAGCACACACTCTGTACTTCTGGGAAAGGAAATTGGTAGGATGTCTCAACACACCCTCACTATGGCCCCCTCTGGGACTTTACTCCTATTGGTCTCTCAGCCTGAGTACCCTCTCCCCTCCACAATCCACAACCTTCTCAGCCCATCCAGATGACACTTCCGGGAATCACCCTGCCCTCAGCTGTACCTCTCCATGGTCCTGATCCCATTCTGCATTATCCTCATCTACAACCAAGCCTTACGTCCCCGCTCAAGTGAACACCCTTTGGGAGCAGGGCCCAAGAGTACCTCAGATCTCCCCCAGCAGCCTCTCACATAGTGAGGAGCTGCTCAGGAAAGGGTGACTGAAGGGACCGCTAAGCCTGAGACCTCTCCAAAGGGCCCTAAAACACTGGGCACCTGGCTGGCCCTGCCCATCCAATGGCCCTGCATCCACTTACTCATTCATTCAACAAATGATTACTGCATGCTTAGTGGGTGCCAGGAATTGTTCTCGAGAATACAGCGTAATATCCTGCTGTTATTGGAACTCACATTCTAATGAGGGGAGGAAATCAATTCTATTCTAAATCTATTCTAAATCAATAGAATATGGTAAGTCAGCCAGCTATCACGTTCTCTGGAGGCAGGAAAATGGAGAAGGGGGAGAGGGAGTCCCAGGGTTCCCTCCTAAACAGGGTAGTTAGGGAAAGCCTCATTGAGAAGGTGACAAATATTTAAGCAAAGTCCTAAAGGAGGTAAGGGAGGCAACCATTCGGCCACCTGGGGGAGAAGTGTTTCAGACAGAAGGAACAATGTATTCGTTTCCCATTGCTACTGTTAAAAAAAAAAAAAGAAACCACAAATTTAGTGGCTTAAAACAACAGAAATTAATTTCTTATAGTTCTGGAGACCATAAGTTTGGAATGAGTCTTCTGGAACTAAAATCAAGGTGTCAACAGCTGCTTTCTTCTGGAGGCTCCCGTGGAAAATTCACCCCCTTTCCCTTCCAGTTGCTGGTGATGCCAGCACTCTTGGCATTCCTTGGCTCGTGGTCTCATCATTGCAATTTCTGCTTCCATCACCACGTTGCCTTCTCCTCTTCTGTAGTCAAATCTCTCTCTGGCTCCCTCTTATAAGAACACGTGTGATTACTTTGGGCCTACCCAGATAATCCAGGGTAGTCTCTCAATGTCAACAGCCTTAACTTCGTCACATCTGCAAAGTCCCTTCTGCCATATAAGGTGACATTCACAGGATCTAGGAATTAGGACATGAATATCTTGGGGTGAGGGGTAATTATTCAGCCTACCACAAACAGCAAGTGTAAAGGCCCTGAGGCAGGAGCATACCTGGGGTCAAGTGTGTCTAGAGCGGACAGAATTCAGGAGAGGGCAGTGAGAGATGAGGTGAGAGGTGTGGCAGAGGCCAGAATAAACAAAGCCTTCATATCAGATGGGGTCAACACTCGCTGCTGTGTTACTAACTCCTCTGAAATTTCAGAGGCATAACAGGGTAAAGCTGTGTCTCTGCTAACATCCCCGCCTGACATGGGCTCCACTCATCTTTCTAGTGACTTCTGGATCCTATAGACCTCAGAGTGCTGGTTGGGGTCCTCCACATCCAGCTGGCAATGGAAGGAAAGAACCAGTGCAAATCTTTCTAGACATTTTAGCTCCCAGGCCTGGAAGAAGTGGACATCACTTCCGTTCACTCTCTAGTGATCAGAGCTAGTCACTCGGCCCCACCTAGATGTAAGGACAAGAAGAAACTTGGACTTCATTTGTACAGGAGGAAAATGAAATTGTTTGGTAAACATGTAGCTTTTCATTTGCCACAGCAAACCCATTGTGACTTAACTTAGTCACATCTGCAAAGTCAAAAAAGTATTTTGACTTTTTACAATAGCCAAGATACGGAAGCAGCCTAAGTGTCCATTGACAGGGGAATGGATAAAGAAGATGTGGTTTATATATATATAATGGAATATTACTCAGCCATGAAAAATGATATTTGCAGCAACATGGATGGACCTAGAGATTATCATACTAAGTGAAGTAAGTTACACAGAGAAAAACAGATATCAAATGATATCACTTATATGTGGAATCTAAAAAAATGATACAAATGACCTTATTTACAAAACAGAAATAGTCTCACAGACATAGAAAACGGGAGATAGTGAGGGGGATGGGGAGAGATAAATTAGGAGTTTGGGATTAACATACACACACTACATATCAAATAGGTGAACAACAAGGACCTACTGCACAGGGAATTCTACTCGATATCTTATAATAACCTATAATGGAAAAGAATCTGAAAAAGACTCTAGATGTATAGATATATAACTGAATCACATTGCTGTACACTTGAAACTAACAAACATTGTAAATTATACTTCAAAAATTTTTTTAATGTTAAAAAATATTTTTTTGACTTTTACTTAAAGGAGATGGGGACCCTTAGAAAATGTTGAACAGAACAGTGACATGATTTAACTTAAAAAAAAATTTTTTTAAACACACACACACTCATGGAAATGTTCCACAGCTTCCTTGTGGTGATGGTGAGCTTGACTGTTTACCTTTGTCCAAACTCACTGTATGTTTAAAGTGAATAAATTTTATTATATGCAAATTATACCTCAATAGAGCTGATTTTTTAAGAAACGGATCATAGAGACTACTATTTTGAGAATAAAATATGGCAGGGAGGGCTTCCCTGGTGGCGCAGTGGTTGAGAGTCTGCCTGCCGCTGCAGGGGACATGGGTTCGTGCCCCGGTCCGGGAAGATCCCACATGCCGCAGAGCAGCTGGGCCCGTGAGCCATGGCCGCTGAGCTTGCGCGTCCGGAGCCTGTGCTCCGCAACGGGAGAGGCCACAACAGTGAGAGGCCCGCGTACCGCAAAGAAAAAGAAATATATGGCAGGGAGGTACAAGCATAAAAACAGGGAGACTGGTTGTCAGGCTACTGCAACAATCTTAGCCCGGGAGGTAGCTGTGGAGGTGGCAAGAAGTTGGGTTTGTGGTGTGGTTTTCAGGCAGAAGCAAACAGGATTTGCTGACCTAACAGATACAGCAAAGGAAGTTAAGACACAGGCCTCAGGTTCGGGCTTCTTGGGGCTGAATCGTGGCTCTACCACTTAATTGTGATCTTGGACAAGTAATTGAATATCTCTGAGCCTTAGTTTCCTCCTCTGCAAAATGGGAATGATAATAGAAACATCTTCACAGGGTTTAGGGAGGTTAAAATGAGATAATATATGAAAAATACCAGGCACAGGGTCTGGCATAAAGTGAGCACTTGATACATTGCAATGGAGACAGTAACCCACCCTGGACTGAGTGTACACAAGCCAGGTAATATATCATTTCTTTACAGTCCTTATCTCATGGCATGATGGCTGAAGGGCTGGTCCCCAAGTTTTTCTGCCCCCAGGCTGGAGTGACCAGAGCTGGTGGCTTCACTGCCCACAACCTGGGTTCCCAGCTCAGACCCCACGAGGGCATCTCCAGAGAGATTCAGACCTCTTGTCAAGGGCATAATTCAGATGAGCCCCCCTAGCAATGAAGGTCAAAGCAATTCCTTGTAGGAAAAATACAATTTTACAATAAACTCTTAAAGGTTAAAAACAAAAAAACCCTATAAGAGATGGTGGGAACTTGTCACTATGATTGCTTGGAAAAGACCCTCTCTTTGTTTCTCAGCAATCCCTCGATTCTCCAGAAATGGCTAAGGGAGAGGCAGCAGTTAGCATTCTCTGAGCAGCTGCTGTGTTCCAGGCCCTAAATAAGGTGCTTGCCCAATCTTGCGGCCTCAAAAGCCCCACATGAGAAATATCATCATTCCCTTTATCTGGCAAGGAAGCCACAGTTCAGAGAGGGTAGGTGACTTTCCGGAGATCACACAGCTGGTAGGCTCTAAGGAGTAGTAACTTACCCAATGTGATGAAGTAAATGGCAGGTGTTACAGTGGTTGGGAGCACAGACCCTCGAGCCACACTGCCTGATTTGCAGCCCGGCTCCATCTCTTACCAGCTGCACGAACCTGTGTGAGCTACGTAGTCTCTCTGGGCCTCAGTAGCCTCATGTGTAAAATGGGAATAATAATAACGCTGGTACCCACTTTCTAAGATTGCTTCATGAGGATGAAATGAGTCCATATACAAAGAGCTTGGAAAGGTGTCTGGCACAAAGCAGGAGTTAACTCATTATTATTCCTTATGGCGGGCCCTGGTGCCAGTGCTCAGCCCAGTGCAGCGACTAAAGGCATAAGAAGAGAATCAGAAAGTTTCTAATTGGAGAGCCTAGAACAGGGGCTGGCAAATCATAACCCACGCTGGCCCTCCGCCCGTTTTTGTGAATAAAGTTTTCTTGGAACACAGACACACTTACTCGCTTACACGGTCTCTTTGGCTGCATCTGCTCTACCACAGTAGAGCTGAGTAGTTGGGAGTCTAAAAGAATTACTTTGGGTCCTTTAGAGAACAAGTTTGCTGACCCACCTAAAGAGAGTGAGGGTAATTCCTTATCATCTAAATCATCTCCACAATCGGTCTTGATTGAACACCCCCAGAAATGGGACATTCTCTCCCTCCAGGGCAACCTAGCCATTTTTCAGATAACTAATCTTTAGAAGGTTCTTCCTTAAATTGATGTAATCCATCTCCCTGTAACTAAAACCAGAGACCCTTCCAAGGCCAACCTCTCATGGAGAGAGCAAGATGCTTGCCCAAAGCACACAGTCCCAGAGGCATTATAGCCAGGAGCCCAACTTACTTCTCCTGGTTTTTTTTTTTTCTTTTTTTTTTTTGGTACACGGAGTCTCACTGCTGTGGCCTCTCCCGCCGCGGATCACAGGCTCCGGACGCGCAGGCCCAGCGGCCATGGCTCACGGGCCTAGCTGCTCCACGGCATGTGGAATCTTCCTGGACCGGGGCACGAACCCACGTCCCCTGCATCAGCAGGCGGACTCCCAACCACTGCACCACCAGGGAAGCCCCACTTCTCCTGTTTCATCTCACCTGTTAGACTATAGCTTCCTCCCATCAGAGTTGAGTCTGGAAACCAGTTCTGAGTCACTAAAAAAAAATTAAAATATGTTCAATGCACTCTGTTTCTCAAGGCAGAGAGTATAATTAATATACTTAGGGAAAACTTTTACTCTCCAAAAGGATTTTAAGCTTACAGTTTTAATGCTATTGGAGTAAAACTTCTGCTATTGGTAAAGCTCATCTCTCAAGAATGACTCATTTACAAAAATAAAATAAAAGACATTTTCTAAAAAGGTAGCTAGAGACGACAGATAGATATAGTAATTAAGAGCTAGAGCTAAGGTGTCATACAAACCTGGCTTTCAATCACACAGTAAACATGAGACTGTGGGTAATTATCTTCTCCAAGCCTCAGTTTTATCGTCTGTAAATAGGGACCACAAGAGTGCTGATCTCAAAGGATTACTGTGAGTGTATGACCGTATAACACAGGCAAAGCATTTAACACGGTCCTGGTGCTATGCATCTGCTCAATAAATATTTCTATTATTACAACTGAAAACGTACTCTATGGCCTTCTCTCACCTTCTTTCTTTCTACTTTTCTTCCCTTCCCTGAGTTGGCATAAAAATTATTTTTCGTGTCCTCGCCTCCAATTAGATATTGATTAGAGTATCTGATTGAGAATGAGCACTTAATAAAAGTAAATAAGTTCTGACATTTTATTTTTACTCCTGAATAAAAATGCTCACCATCCTCCTGAAAATGAGCCGTCACATTTTATTTAACAGCAGAAAAGATTTGTACAGTTGGCCCTGCAGGAGCTGAGGAATCTATTTTCATTATAACAAACATTGATTTTGCATTAAAAAGTCTCATTATTTGAGATAATGACTGCTGGGCTCCTTAGTTATTCTTTTGGTTCCTAAATCATTAAAACTCTTAACATGTAAAGAGCAACTGGGACCAGGGTGGCTCCCAAATTGTTGCCAATGAGCCCTTCCCTCTGTGCCCCAGTCACGGAGGAGTTGCGAGACCAGGAGAGACAATGAAACACACAAGGCCAAGTCCACTTCTTCCTCTTGCCATTCCAGAATTCCAAATTCCAAATCAGACTTGGTTCCTTCAAAACCTCTTTACAAAATAAAAAGAGAAGCAAACAAACAAACAAAACAAAACAAAACCAAAAAAAACCCCTTTGGTCTCTGTGTTCATGTTCAATCAGTTCTTTGAACAAATCTTGATTCTTAAGGAGCTGGAAAGAAGGGAGGAAGCAGCACCTGGCCCCAGAACCAGGAGTTGGATGGCATATTGGGTGGCCATGGTGGTGGCAGAGAGGCGTGGGAGGCCAACCTTCCACCACCAGCAGGATGAATTACTGACACCAGGAATATTCCCTAGTGGATGGTTTTCCACAGTTATACGCTCTGATCCTGGGCATTTATGCTGCAGGAGACCTGGCTGGACACTCCATTGGCAAGCCACGTGTACTACAACTGAGTTTTGCAGAATTTCAACCACATGCACCAATTTGGATAATGCATTCTTTCAGAATCCAGGGCTGAGCTTTAAACAAAGCATAATGCTGCCTGCATATCAATTTCCCCAGGACTGTGAGAAGGGAAAGGAAAAAACCCAGAACCCCGATGCTTTGAGCAGCAGCGTTTCCATCCAGGGCTGAGCAGTGGGGACGTCCGAGCAGGACTCAGTCTGCAGGTTCATTAACAGGAGCACAAGGAAGGAAGAGGGGGAAAGGTGGGGGGACACATCATAAAATATGAAAGGACTTCCCTGGAAATTGGCGTCAATGTGATTTATTCAATCCAGACCCAAGCTCAACTATTTGAAAATAATTGAATAGTTGATACCCACTGCCACTTGTAAGTGACGGGAACATGGGCTGGGGGTATAATGAAGGGAGATGCTGGGAGAAATTTTAAGAAGCCCCAGATCTCAGCCCTGCCAAGACTTCTGGAAGAGGGAAAAGAACTCTCCCTGGACCCCACCCTAATCACCAACCACTTCTTGTGGGAAGCTCCTTCTTCTATTCCTGTCCGCCCAGATGCAGGTTTCTGTAGAGTTATAACCACTGTATGTAAACCATTTTACGTCCTACCATTTGTATTTGACATGTGTTGTAAGCATTTTCTCTTTGTAAAAATTACTGGTTTTTAAAAAAATTATATAAGTCACATATGCTCGTGGTAAGAAATTAAAACAACACAGAAATACACTATAAAAAGAGAAATAACTTATAAATTTATTTTTTATTATTACTTTTTTTTTTGCGGTACGCGGGCCTCTCACTGTTGTGGCCTCTCCCGTTGTGGAGCATAGGCTCCGGATGCGCAGGCTCAGCGGCCGTGGCTCACGGGCCCAGCCGCTCCGCGGCATGTGGGATCTTCCCGGACCGGGGCACGAACCCGTGTCCCCTGCATCGGCAGGCGGACTCTCAACCACTGCGCCACCAGGGAAGCCCTAAATTTATTTTTAATAAATTATAGAAATAGAAAGGGAACATTTCCCCCACACATAGACAACTATCCTCTAAGATTGACACTCTTAACAGTTTAAGGCTTTGGCGGGGGAGGGATAAATTAGAAGTTTGGATTAACAGATACACACTACTATATATAAAATAGATAACAAGGACCTACTGTATAGCACAGGGAACTATATTCAATATCTCGTAATAGCCTATAATGGAAAAGAATCTAAAAAAGAATGTATATATATATATCTGAATCACTTTGCTGTACACCTGAAATTAACACAACATTGTAAATCAACTATATGTCAATTAAATAAATAAGAGGAAAAAACAGTTTAAGGCTTGTCCTTCCAGATAGTTTTCTGTATCTATAAACACACACATACACATATATATGTATACTTCAGAACTTCTTTACGGGAAAAGATGTATAAATTCTGTCTTGCAACGTTTTCATGGAATGATGTTGTGGATATTTCAAAGTCAGTACAGATAGAGACCCGCTTCTATCTTTTCATCTACTATGTACATCCCATTGCTTAGTTTATTTATCCCTGCATTGCCAGGCAATGAGGGTATTTCCAATGTTTATGACAAGTAGTGCTACGGTGTCACGGTACATACATATTCATACATATGTGCAAATGTTTCTGTAGAGTTGATTCCCAGAAAGGAGAACGCAGGATCTTAGCATGTGACCTACAAGCTTTCTCAATATTGTTTCACGCATCCCAATTATCGCTTTTTTTTTTTTTTTAATTTTATTTTTTTTTTGGCGGTACGCGAGCCTCTCGCTGTTGTGGCCTCTCCCACTGCGGAGCACAGGCTCCAGATGCACAGGCCCAGCGGCCATGGCTCACGGGCCCAACCGCTCCGCGGCATGTGGGATCTTCCCGGACCGGGGCACGAACCCGCGTCCCCTGCATCGGCAGGCGGACTCTCAACCACTGCGCCACCAGGGAAGCCCCCAATTATCGCTTTTAATATCTGCAGAACCACCTTTTGAATCCAACTTAGCCAACTCACATAGCGGGGGGGGGGGGGGAAATAAATCTATTTAAAGTTATCCTATCTGCAAGTGTCTCCACGGAGTACAAGGAAAATAGTGTGGTGACCCTGTTAGGGTGTAAAATATGAAACCCCTCCCCCACCAGGGCACCGTCTGGAAAAAGAGAGCAAAGCCTAGAGAGTGGAATTGTGCATGGAATTTAAGGTTTCCCAGAAGATCTGGGGGAGATGGGAATGTACACGTGTTTATGGAAAGAAGAATGCCAGCAACATGGCCGAAATGTTCATGGCCAAAAACTTGGGGTCCTATCCCTTACAGAGTGTGGTATGCACTGAGCTGTCGTCAGTGATGTGCTGGCAGAGGGTCAACACCAACTGATTTGTTTGCTGGTTTCCCCGGTGTAAATGCTCCTTCCAAGGTGCAGGCTGGCTCCAGAGCACCAGTAAGTGTCCCAGATTGTCCTGTAAACCATGGCTGAAAGTCTGCTCCACCCAACAGCCCTGGGCCAGTGGGACCCTCAAGGAGCAGAGGCCTCAGACAGGGTCCACCTTGGAGTGAAACGATCAAGTGAGGATGGGTGCTGCAGGGTCCAGGGCTGGGTTCGGAAGTCAGCTGCAGTGTAAACTGAAAGAAGGGATTAAAAGCTCCCCTTGGGAATCCATGGGGATGCTTAGGGGGGCTTCATGATGGGGAAGGGATTGGAATTATCTTTTTTAGATGTGAAAGAATGATCCCGGAAGGCTGAAGGACATGGGGACCCCTGGTGCCTCACTTTGGGTTGCTTCTCAGTCCTTGCTGTGTCAGCTAATCTTGGGTGAGCATCTTTAGCAAGAAGTGCAAGCTAATCGTCACCCCTTTTCTACCACACCCCTTCCTCTCCCTATCGACACACCCACCCCCTGCTCCACTGCGCCACACTCCTGCTCAGTCCCCAAACGATTGATTGCTGCAGCCCTCTCACTCCACCCCTTTGCCCAGCCCAGCCCTCTTCCAGAGGCTATTCCCCTCGACGCAGGCTGTCACAGCCATATCCACTCCTCAGGGCCACATTCACATGCTCCCTCCTCTACAAGCTTTTGCAGTGGAATGTGTCCCCTCCTCCCCCAAAGCCCCACAACTTTTTGTGTATGTGGCTTCCATAGACAAGCCCCACAGAGCTTCCTGGAGGAGGAGACCAGGACGTAACCACACCCCCTGTCAGCATGACACGTGGTTCCCACAGAGCTGGCACCGTCTAAGAAGCCTCTCATATGCTCTGAGTCTTGCCCCAGCCTCTGACAACATCCATGTGATGGTCACCTGAAAGGTAAAAAAAAAACTGTCCTTATTATACAGGTGGAGAAACCGAGGCTCAGAGAGACTTGGCACCTCGCTCGGTCTCCCATGGACGGTCTCTTCTGACTGTAAGCCCCACCTCATTTCTACTCACTTCTGCTTTCAGAGGGAGGAGGAATCTGCAAGACAATCTAGCCCAGGTACTCCTACCTGGGGCCTTGGAGTGCTGGGGGTCTGCACGGTGATTTCAAGGAGACCTCGTGTCCATTTGCACACAGAGGGGAAAGGAGGAAATCCATGCCTCTTTTTTGTTTGCTTTTTTATTTTTGGTTTTGGGGGGAGTTGTTTGCATTCAAAGAGGAACCACTGAGGACTCCATCCCCTCACTTCACAGATGAAGAGACTGAAACTCTGGGACTCCCCTGGTGGTCCGGTGGCTAAGACTCCACGCTCCCAATGCAGGGGGCCCGGGTTCAGTCCCTGGTCAGGGAACTAGACCCCGCATGCCGCAACTAAGAGCTCACATGCCACAACTAAAGATCCCATGTGCTGGAACTAAGACCCAGCAAGCCAAATAAATAAATAAATATACTTTTTTAAAAAAACCTGAAACTCAGAGAGGAACGAGGACCTGGCCAAAGTCACACAGTGAGTGTGGGAGCTTTGTACTTCGTCAACCTAGCAAAGCTGGAACTTTTCCCAGAATGCCTTTCCCCACGTGGTTCTGGGTCAGGGGTAACCACAGAGAAACTTGCATGAGATCTGGAGGGTGGAAGTTGAGGAGCAGCCATTTTTGCAACTCGGGCCCATGTGGGATCAGGCGACGTCACAGTCACACAGTTGCCACCCACCTGCTGGCTCGCCTTGTTGCCTTGGGCTACCAGCCAGACCTACGCAACCCCAGACCCCACTGGATTTCCTCCTTTAGCTTCCCTGAACTCTGGGCCAGGTTTGTGTGCAACATCATGATGAAGCCAGCCAGTTCTTCTGCAGGTCACCCGTATCATCCGTCAGAAGGTTGCAGGCAGTGAGAGACCAACCAGGTTCCAGTGGCAGACAGATGTGGGTCCCAGTGTTCTGCCTGGTGGGTTCTAAGTCCTCCTTTCAGGTTCTACATTGTCCTTGCTCACTTCTTCTTCATGTCATCTTCCCTTCCTGACTGCCAGCTCTACTGACCTCCAGACACATGGGTAGAGACTAACATCACTGCCCACCACCTGCCGTGATCACAAAAGGCCTCGTTCCCAGATCACTCATAGTGTTTCTGCTTCTCTGACAGACCCCTAACACACACTGCAGTCAAGAGCCCGGCTTCCTGCCCCTGCTCTTGGCTCCTGGCTCCTCTCAAGATCTGGAAAGCTACCCCAGGCCCTGCCCGTCAAGATCACTGCCTCCGTCTACACAGCGGAGTCTCTCAGAGCTGTTTCCCTAGGCCAGTGGCCGAGGGAGAGACTTAGGTGTGGCCAGTGCCCCAGACCATCTGCCTTGTCCCTGCCAGTCTCCAGGGATGACCAGTCCCGGTACTCTCCTCCTATGGCCCTCAGTAGACTGGGGGAGAGGCGCCTTGCTTGGCTTCACATCCTCCCCCCAGCCTGGTCAGGGCTTTGGAAGGCTATTGATTTCTCCCGGTCCCTAGGTCCATAACCTTGGAGCTGCCTCGGATGCCTGCTGTCCCCAGGGCTCTATTAATCAGACAGTAAAGATGTCACACTACCAGCTTGGGCCATTGCCCAAGCAAGCCCTGGGCTGGCCCTTCCTCACAGTGACTGCCTCCTGCATGCTGAGCTGGGACTGATTACTGCTCCCCACATCCGGGATTCCCGCCATCTGTGGCCAGACAGAATTTCTCCACACCGTGGCACTGAGTGAGAGATTTCAGGTCAGCCGTTCTTCCCTTTCCTCATTAGTCCCTCCTCCCTCGGGAAGGTCTCTGGTGGCCCAGGGGACTCTCCTTTTTTTAAAAAAAAAATATATTTTTCTAATTTTAATTATGCTTTATTATTTGACTTACATGTTATTGGACTCTCCTTTTTTAGAAGCTGCTTCTGTGGAAAAAGAGCATTAGTGAAGCTAGGGACACAAATGGATCTGGATTCAAGCTTCTCCATTGACACTTACTAGCTGTGTGACCATGGAGAAGTCACATAACCTCTCTGAGCCTTAGATGCCTTGTCCATAACATTGGAATATTAATATTCACCTCATAGGAATGTTGAGAGGATTAAATAAGGTACTGCATGGATAGCACAAAACCCAGGCTCTGGCACATGACGTACTCTGTAAATGGAAGCCATTATTGTTACTATTATTGCTATTGTTTTTATCATCATAGCTACTCAACTGTATGCGCCACAAGGATGGGAACTGTGTCTGACTTGTTCTCACCAGTGCCTAGAAGGGCAGTGTTGAATGAATGAATAAATAGATGTTTATTGACTAGGCCCAGTGGATGTCATGGATAAAGGGCTGAAGAACTTTTGGAGATTTCAGTAGGTAAGTTTCTATTAGAGCCGCTTGTGTCAAGTCTAACCATCTGTGTCTGCTTTGAGTTTTTTCTTTGACCACCTGCTGACTGTCAACCCACCGGGGCAGACTGCGTTGAAATTTCCCCACAGGGTAGGAAACCCTGCACCTGCCAGAGGTGCAGACCCCAGCCACACCTCCTGGCATTGCACCCCCAAAGAGGCAGCTCTGATCCAGAACACGGCTCTCCTTCACATTAAGGCAGACCCTATTAATATCCTCCATTTAACAGATGAGAAAACTGAGGCACAGAAGTTAAGTAACTTGCCCAAAGTCATATGGCTAGAAAGAGTTGAAAGTAGGATTCAAACTTACCTATTGCCTCTCAGATACAGATTATATACAGATCTCGTATATTCTGTAAGGTAGCTATGAATATCTTCACATACAGATAAGGCTCAGAGAGGGTTAGTAACCTGACCAAACCCCACAGCTAGCCCAGTGAACTTACATCTTATGTAAATAGATGCATAGGAAAAAGTTGCAGACTCCAAATTGCTCTTGAAATCCCCTACATTGTCGACATAGTTTTCTTTTTATATAGCTCAGTACTGTAATTTTCACACAAACATGCTCAAGTTTGAGAACTAATGAGCTGGGCTGAAGGAAGGACGACAAGGAAAGCCTGTGTGTGAAGATGGCAGGACATCAAATCATTAAACTGTTCAGCCAGTTAGATAATCATTAGGCACCTGGCCCACATGAGGCAGGGGAGAGGAATCTGAGTGCTCCTGCCAGATTCACTCAATTGCAATTTAACGCTAGTGCCCTTTGGTCTTAATATATGTGAACAGACCTCATCGTGGAACTATTCAGTGAGGAACATATATAAAAGCACCTTCACAGGGACTGGCGTTGAGTAGGTACTCAATACATGTTTTAGATTTGAATCTAAAATAATTAATTCATTCAATAAGCATGAGTCCCATTTCTACCAGGTGCTAGGCACTGCGTTAGGCATCAGGGAACCACTATGAAGCGGACAGACAAGGTCCCTGGCCTTGTGGGGCTGACATTCTGGCCGAGAAGACACACAGTAAGCAAGTAAACCCATAGGTATATAATAAGGTGTCAGGTGGTACTCAGTGATGGGAAGAAAAATTAAAGCAGATGGGGGATTGGGGGGGCAATTTTTTGATAGGGAAGGAAAGGCCTCTCTGAGGAGGTGACATTTGAGCTAAGAACTGGTTTGGCCTGGGCGAACCAGACCATGCCCCCAGACCTTTCTCGGTCAAGTACAAAACCCAGTCACTTGCTTTCTGCCTTTCCAACTGAGCATCGTACTTTGTGGCCTCCACTGACCAGAAATCACTATCAGGCCCTTAGGCATTGGGTGATTCCTCACCACGTGGGGGAGGGTGGTTGACTTGAAGCTGAATGTGACTCCTCTGTACAGGTGACCCCAGTCCTCCTGGCTCCAGGACCCAGGATATCTGTGTGCCACAACAGAGCTCCTATGCTAGAAAAAACCTGCCTTTAGCTGTGGAGCTAAAATTTAGCAATGACCTCTAGCTGCATCCATGTTGCTGCAAATGACCATACTCAGTGAAGTTAAGTCAGAAAGAGAAAGAAAAATCCCATATGATATCATTTATATGTGGAATCTCAAATATGACACAAATGGGGAATTCCCTGGCAGTCCAGCTTTCACTGCTGGGGGCCCGGGTTCAGTCCCTGGTTGGGGAACTAAGATACCGCAAGCCATGCAGCACGGCCAAAAAAAATTTAAATGAATAGATAAATACATAAATAAATAAAATATGACAAAAATGAACCTATCTATGAAACAGAAGCAGAATCATGGACATAGAGAAGAGACGGGTAGTTGCCAAGGAGGAAGGGGGGTGGGGAGGGATGGGTTGGGATTAGCAGATGCAAACTGGTACACATAGAATGGATAAACAACAAGGTCCTACTGTATAGCACAGGGAAGTTTATTCAATATCCTGTGATAAACCATAATGGAGAAGAGTATGAAAAAGAATGTACTTATATATGTATAACTGAATCACTTTGCTGTACAGCAGAAATTAACACAATATCGTACTTCAATTAAAAAAAAAACTTAACGATGACTTGAACCAGAATAGCTGATTCTAGAATTTCACGATATTCTGTTCCTTGGGGACCTAGAACCAGGAAAGATCTTCAAACATACTCAACAGTTAACTTCACTGAGTGATAGTATTCATCACCTCGCGTGATTACTTCCCTTCTTCTACAAGGAGGGAAACTGAGGCTCAGAGGCCGCAGGACTCTCCCCAAACCACAAAGAATCATCAGTGAAAGAAGTTAGAACTCAGATCTCACTCCTAGTCGGGTGTCCTTCATGCTTCACAGCACTGCCTTCCAGTTCATGGGACATCCACAGGTGTATTTGGTTTGGGGTCCTCCTCTACACAGCAGATGCATAGGGCTCTGTGGGACCTGGCTCCCCAGGGGAACAGAGTGATGATGGAGAAGAGGATGAGGACAGCCGAGGGGCTGAAGACACACTGGAGAGAGAGGGCAGGATGGTCAGGTGTGCCTGCTGAGCCCAGGAAACCGATCACAGTACAGGTGGGGCCCCAAGGGGCAAAGCTTCCTGCAGTGACAGCAAAGCCAAAAGGGGGACCACATAAGGTCACTGCATCTTTCCCTAGTCTTGCCTTTGCCCCGCATGCATCCCATTCTACGCCTAGCTCTGGAACTGTGGGCGTGGGGGGGGTGGGGCATGGGGCATGGGGCAGGGGGCAGGGGGAGGCCTGTGAGGGATGGTCTTCATTTCTAAGGGTCCTTCTCCTACCTCATTTCATTTCCTCCACACCACCACCCTATGAGTTGCTAACTCTTTTTTTTTATTATAAATTTATTTATTTTTTTTTGGCTGTGTTGGGTCTTCATTGCTGCACGTGGGCTTTCTCTAGTTGCGGCAAGTGGGGGCTACTCTTCGTTGCAGTGAACGGGCTTCTCATTGCGGTGGCTTCTCTTGTTGCAGAGCACGGGCTCTAGGAGCGTGGGCTTCAGTAGTTGCAGCACGCAGGCTCAGTAGTTGTGGCTCGCAGGCTTAGTTGCTCCGCGGCATGTGGGATCTTCCCAGACAGGGCTCAAACCCGTGTCCCCTGCATTGGCAGGCGGACCACCAGGGAAGTCCTGAGTTGCTAACTCTTGGCCCCATTTTACAGATGGGGCCTGAGGCTTGATGTGGGGTAGCTTGCATACAACCTCCTGCGCCCACTCAGTGGCACAGTTGAGATTCCAGCCCCATCTGGCCAGAGCAGAAGCCGGGCTGTGGTAACGCATGGTCTCCCACGTGGCCAGAGGGATGGTCCTTCTCAGGTGAGGGAGACCACGCGGGGTGTCTGGATTGATGGTGAGCTCGCCCCATCCTGCTACCCCTCCCTACCAGGCCCGTGCCCTCTGCTGCTCCGGATGCAGGCGGGGAGCGAGGCTGGGTGCTAATTTACACTTGTTTAACTACAGCTGCCGCCCTCCTGCCATGTGTCTCCCCGTCATTTATTGCGTTTTCCAAAGCCCTGCCTGGCACTCAGGGGCATTTCCTGCCTGCGCTAATGGAGGAGAATAGACGCATTATATGTGAATAATGGATTATGATGATACAATTTGGGTCTCTCAGCTCTCACCGAGCCTAAGCTGGCCTTGCATTATTGATAACTTACACACACCTTCCTGAGCGTGTTTATGTAAATATTTAATAGGGAAAGCAAGTTAACCCATTGGTTTCAGCCATTTCCAGAATGTTGGAAGTAAAAGCTGTGAGGGCGACTGCAGGGATCCCCCCCCAGCAGGAGGTGATGATGAGTCACGTCCCTTTGGAAAGGCCAGAAAGTTCCCAAGATGTTCATTTGGTCACAAGAAGTGTGTGGCCTCAAAGTTCATGGCTTTCCAAAAATTGAGACAGAAGGGTAAGTCTGCCTCACCATGGGAAGACCCACCTGGTGTCAAGAAGACCGGTGGCCAGCACAGAGCCCACACGAATGTTGCAGGGGTGCGGGGTGGAGGGGTGCAGGCTCAGATTACCGGAGTGAGGCAGTGGAGGGTCGCCCCGCTGAATGAACAGGACCATTGCTTCCCATTTTCCATGGTTGATTTCCTGTTCTCTCACACGGCTTCTGCATTTCACACTCCATTTCCTGTTGGAAGACCATGTTTAAGAGACTTGCCTGGGTTGCAGTCTAGGCTCCTCCGCTACCAGCCGGATGGAGAGTTCCTTCATCTCTCCGTGTACCAGATGTCACATCTGCAAAATGCGGAAGTAACGTACTTAGCTCATAGGTACTCACCGGTTGCTGTAAGAAGCCAATGAGGTAAAGTATCTGAAGTGGCTTGTACGGTGCCCAGAGCACAGGAAGGGCTCAGTACTACCCTGTGATCATATAGCAGAGATTTTAAGATGCACATATTTTCGCATGGGTCTTAAAATAAATGCCATGGTGTACGTTAACTGGCAGTGTTTCTCAGTAATATGGAAAATAGTTGTGCATCTCAGACACGTTGAAACACAGCCATTATTTTGCTAATATTGTGTTTCTGGCAATCAGACCACTTTCTCCCCTCTAGGAAGTCACGAGAGTGAGCATGTGCCCCATCTGCTAATCCAGAGGGTAGAGGAGACCTCCCTCCCCACCCCTACCACCAGCACCCTGGCCCCGCACATCAGCCCCTTTGGGGCTCACCTCCCCCAAACCCCTTCCCAGGTTTCCATTGACAACCTGCCATTCTCCAAGCGCACTTCCTTGAGCTGCCAAGGCTTCAACACATGCTGCCTCCTCTACCTGAATTCCCTTTTTTTCAGTCTGTGGTTCAGTCTCACCTCCTCCACGAAGCCTTCCCCGCCTCTTGACCGAGCTCATCTTAAAACTGCAATGGCCAGTTCTTCTGCCCACCCAGCAGAGTTGCAGGCCCAAGGTCCCGGGAGGCAGGGCTGTGACCGACCTGTCCTGCAGTCACCACCTCCGCCACACACGGGGCCCCAGGCTGGGTGCTAAGGGAAGGCAGCTGTGCACAAAAGGTGATAGTCTGTGCACTTGAGGGAAGAGACAGACAATAACACAAGAGACAGGAAATTCTAGTGTGCAAGATGGTAAGCACAATGGAGGGGGACCAGAGCAATAAGGACTACTGGATGGGGGCATATTTTTAAGTAGGATGGTCAGACTCAGCCTCCCTGAGCAGAGGTCTGAGGATGTCCGGGAGAAGACGAAACAGCCAGGACAAAGACACTGACGTGGGAGGGTGCAGGAGTTCAAGGAAGCAACCAGGTGGGTACGGCTGGCACCGAGAGAGGAAGGACTTGGCAAGGAGGAGGTTCAGATTGTGTAGGGCCTGGTGACCTTGGTAAAGACTTCTCTTGCTATAGGGGGACGGGGAGCTGCTGGGGGATTCTGAGCAGAGGAGTGATGGGATCTGACTTCGTTTCAAGGGGATCATGGGAAGCATGGAGGAGAGGGGGACAAGTACCAGGGCCTGGACACCCATTAAGAGACTGTAAAACTTCAAGCAAGATAAGGCGGTGCCCGGTCCTAGGATGGGAGCAGGGGAGGTGGTGAGAGACGGCCAGGTGGTTGGGTTCGAACAGAGGTGGAAGGTGGAGCTGATCAAATGTTTGGACATTTGGTGTGAAAGAAAGAGCAGAATCAAGGACGACTCCAAGGCGTCATCACTGACTGGAAGGGTGGAAGGCGGTGGGCGGGGCAAGCTTGTGAGAGGAAGGTCAGGAATTCTGTTTGGGTTGTGTCATTAGACATACTAGATTTGGGATGTCTATGAGACATCTCAGGGAAGGGCTGGAATGGGCAAATGGGCCCAGGAGTCTGCATTTTAAGTGATAGGCCCAAGCTAGACTTACAAATATGAGAGTCAAAGAGCATACAGATGGATGAGGTCACAAGGGAGAGAGTGTAAAGAAAAAAAGACACACCAAGGCCTGAACCCAGGGCGCTGCTGTGAGTAGAGGTAGGGAAGGAAGGAGAACCAGCAAAGGAGGCACAGAAGAAGCGGCCTGTGGGGTAGGAGGAAAATTCATTTGTTGAAATGTCAGTGCACTGGAGTTGCAACCAACGATTCTAATCAAGTAGCTGCCATTCATTGAACGCTTACTCTGTTGGACACATCACATATAGTTTCTCCCTTGATCCGGAGATTGAGGAAGTCTCACTCCCATTTTACAGATAAGGAAACTGAGGCTCAGAAAGGTTAAGCTGACCAAGATTTCATGGCTGATAATTACAGAGCAGCAATAAACCCAACCTTCAGCTCGGCTCAACTAACATTTCTTTTTAATCCTGAGAACTGGGCACTCTTTACAGACACTATTTTATTTAACCCTCTCAATGCCCTGGTGTTGCAAAGTGAAGGTCATTTCCACCCATTTAACAGATGGGGAAACCGAGGATTAGGGTCTCAATGAGTGATCTACTCAAAATTACCCAAGGAGGAAATGGCTGGCAGAGATTTGAATGCTGGTCTCCTGTTTTCCTTGGACACTTGGGGTTCTCCCAAGGCTGCATTTGGAGAAGGAAACAGGGTTGAGGGATTAACAGCGGCTTCTCAGCTTGAAATCCTAGGCCTCTTCCGGGGACCAGATGTCAGGCTGGTGCCACAGGACCCTCCGCTGAGCCCTAGGCTGGGAGCAGAGAGGGAGGGGTCTCCATTACCAAAGCCCAGGCTGAGGGCTCCCAGGGAGTCCCCTTCCTCCCTGCCCACCCAGCATCTGCCCTCCACCAGCCCCTGCCTGGCTGCCAGATGTGCCAGCTGTGGCTCCTCTCCGTGGAGAGCCTCATTTATTAATTAACGTGGACGCCAAGGGGGCAACTTCTCAGGCCCAGCCTCAGAGCAGATCTTGGCACATTTTTCAGACTTTGTTTAATAATTTATCATCTTTTAATCATAAAAATAATTAGCACAAGAGCGATAATCTGTGCTCTGCCGAGAGCAGACTGGCGGAGGAGTTTTCAGACGGTGCCAGAGCCCCGAGAGCTGAGCTTCGGCAGAGGGGAAAGGGACGGGCTGGCTCAGAGCCCACTGTCCACTCCAGGGCTGGCCTCTGGGAATCAGGGTGTCAGAGATGTCACATGGCTTTGGGAGGGACTCAGGGACCCACATCACTTTCCTAGGCTGAGGATCTGAGGCTCCTCCTCCTCTCTGATCTGACTCACTGGCTAATCTTCTGGGAAGTTTCTTCTCTCTGGGTCTTAATTTTCCCATCTGTAAAATGGGAGTTAGGCTAGCTGGTCCCTAAGAGCCCTTTTGTTCAAGATGCCATGATCCAATGAGGCAGCAAATGTAGTAGCAGTTAAGAGAATGAGCTAGAGGGCCCACGAGCCCATGAAGCCTTCTGTGGCCTCCTCTGCAACCCACGGCTGCTCACAGAGCCCTGGGAACAAGACTTAGTTCTGCCCCACCTGAGCTGTGTGACTGGAAGCAAGTCACTTCTCCTCTCCGAGTTTACCCATCTGAAGAGTGGGAGTGATATTCACACCCTGCAGGTTTCCCAGAGAAGATCTAAGCCAGGGAGGGACAAGGGTCAACCTTGGAGACATTGACCCCATTCTGCCCTGGATTTAACTGCCACTACCTGTCCGGACTGCTGGTCCTCTGGGTAGTCAGGGCTGTCCCTCCTCTGGGGCCTGATACCTCCCCAGTAGGGAATGAACAAGCTACCTGTCCTGCCGATTCCAGGGACCTGTCTGGAGGTCATCTGACCTGTGCAGGCAGACACATCCTCCCCCAGGGGACAGCTGATTCTGGTGGCTCTGGGAAAGGCCACAGCAGTGCAAGAAGGAAGCTCTGCCTCACCTTGTTGGGCTGTGCTTGGCCTCCAGGTACCTCAGTCTCTTCATCTGTCAAGTAGGAGACCTGTCTGAGGTTGGAAGCCCCAGAAGGAGACCCTGAGACAAGAATGTGAGAGCAAGTCGATTCTTTGGGACAAGATCCAGACACTCCAGTAGGGAGTGGAGAAGCGAGACTGGGAAGGGGTGGAGGCCAGCAAAGGGTGGGTCAATGATCTGGTGACCATTGTGGGCCACCAGGGTTCAGTCCTGCTGGGGACATCTTAGGGGTCAGTAAACTATAGACCTCTGGTCTCCTGATTTTTTTTTTTAACTTAAATTTTTGAATTTTATTTTATTTTTTTATACAGCAGGTCCTTAGTAGTTATATGTTTTATACATGTTAGTGTATATATGTCAATCCCAATCTCCCAATTCATCCCACCACCACCACCCCCAGCCCCAGTTTCCCCCCTTGGTGTCCATACATTTATTTTCTATATCTGTGTCTCTATTTCTGCCTTGCAAACCGGTTCATCTGTACCATTTTTCTAGATTCCACATATATGCGTTAATACACGATATTTGCTTTTCTCTTTCTGACTTCACTCTGTATGACAGTCTCTAAGTCCATCCACATCTCTACAAATGACCCAGTTTCGTTCCCTTTTATAGCTGAGTAATATTCCATTGTATATATGTGCCACATCTTCTTTATCCATTCATCTGTCGATGGGCATTTAGGTTGCTTCCATGTCCTGGCTATTGTAAATAGTGCTGCAATGAACATTGGGGTGCATGTGTCTTTTTGAATTATGGTTTTCTCTGCGAATATGCCCACTAGTGGGATTGCTGGGTCGTATGGTAGTTCTATTTTTAGTTTTTGAGGAACCTTCATACTGTTCTCCATAGTGGCTGTATCAGTTTACACTCCCACCGACAGTGCAAGAGGGTTCCCTTTTCTCCACACCCTCTCCAGCATTTATTGTTTGTAGATTTTCTGATGATGGCCATTCTGACCAGTGTGAGGTGATCCCTCATTGTGGTTTTGATCTGCATTTCTCTAGTAATTAGTGATGTTGAGCAGCTTTTCATGTGCCTCTTCAGCCTCCTGATTTGTAAATAAAGTTTTAGTGGCGTCCACACAGTCAGGCCCATTCATTTATGTGTCATCTGTGGTTGCTTTTTTGCCACAGTGACAGAATTGAATAGTTGCAACAGAGACTGCAGGCCCTAAAACTATCTGGCCCTTTGCAGAAAAAGTTCGGCGGCCCCTGGTCCAGGACAGAGTGAAGAACTCACCTCAGAGCTGTCTGCCCCGAAGGAGGGGAAGCTGGGCTATTTATCCAGCAACTCCAGGCTATGGTTGGATACTCCCAGGGGCCCTAACAACTACCCCACCACACACATACCCAGTTCTGGGGTGAAACACTCTGCAGCCAGGGGGACCCCTCAGGCAGAGTCAAGGATGGAGGGGAGCTGGGGGACCAGGAATCCAGGGCATCTGCCCCAGCACTTCACTGAGCCATGGTGAGGACTAGATGAGACAGCATTTCAAGTACTAAGAACAGGGAGTGCTCCCCAACATTAGGCAACCTTGATCATCACTATCCGCCCCTAGCCCGTCATTCCTGGCTCGTTGCAAAGTGAGTTGCCTTTACCTCCTCGCTCGGCCTCTGCCTGCCCGCCACAGGCACCGCTCATTTCTGAGCCCCAGGTCACTCTGGTCCTGGGTGGAGAGCTCTTCTCCAGGTCTAGTGCTATCCGTCTGGTCAAAACTCCACCAGCGGGACTGCGTTGGCGGTCCAGTGGTTGAGACTTCACCTTCCAATGCCGGGGGTGCGGGTTTGGGGAGCTAGGATCCCATGTGCCTCAGGCCAAAAAACCAAAACAGAAAACAGAAGCAGTATTGTGACAAATTCAATAAAGACTTTAAAAATGGTCCACAGCAAAAAAAAAAAAATCTTTAAAAAAGAAAACTGCACCAGCATTGACCCCTCAGGAACCCTGCCTTTCTTGCTTGTCCCCCAAGACCACCTGCACTTCTGCCTCTCCAGACCTTGCAAGCCATGCTCTTGGGTTCTGTCCTCAGGCCTGAGCTTTGGGCCAGCCCTGGGAGGGACTGCTGTCTCCATCCCAGCAACTCCTCCTTTCTCTGCTGGTCAGTTCTTGCCACCCCTAGACCAGGCTAGTGGTCCTTGCAGCCGTTCCTCCTCTATGCCTTCCGCAGGCTGTCAGTTCCGGCTGGACCTCATCCTTCCTGGGGAGTATTCTGGGCACTCAGCTCTGGGCTCCTTCCTGAGGAGGACATAAGCAGCTGGGTTTGGTCAGAATGCTCGGGGCTCAGCGGGGGCTGCCATCAGGGCTCAGTCTGAGATCAGGGTCAGGGCTCAGTCTGCTCAATCTAAGACCAGCTTCAGGGCCCAGCAGGGTGGCTACACTCGGTCTGGGTTCCTGTTCAGTCTGAGGCTGGAGTCAAGGAAAAGCCTGTCAGGGCCGTACAGGGCCATGATCCAGGGGTCAGTCTAACCACAAAGCCCAACCTGCCCATCTCGTCTATCTGACAGTCCAGCCCAGGCCACAGCACCCACCCCTTGGCTCACCCCCCTGGCCATCTCCAGGAGCCTCCAGCCCATCCCTCCCTGCTGGGACGCCTGCATTCCCGTGCATGTGTACACCCTCCTGGCCAGGCGGTGAGGATCCCCAGGTCCATCTGTCTACTGAGCTGTTGTGGGAACCGAGCTCGGCGAATGGGCCCGAGCCTCTCTCCCTCCGGAGCCTGCCTCCAGACTGTTGGCGTTCACGGCTCTGCCTCGCAGCCTCCGAGCTGGGCTCGCGCTGCTGAGTCCAAAAGCCGTCCACTGCTCAGTTCCAGCCAGCCACCAAGCACTCCCCAGATGGGCAGGGACCGCACCATGCCTGCCTGCCTCCTGCCTCGGCACTGCTCTCTCCCTGCCAGGGGCCCAGGGGAGGTGCCCACTCCCCAGGCTCACAGCCCAGGGGGCCAGGCAGGGCTGTGCAAGGGTGGGGAACCCCAGGGCCCCGAGCATCATCTAAGCAGTGACTCCCTCCAGCCCTGACCCTGGCCCTGGTGAGGCCTGGCTTTTCTCCCACCAGGTGCCCATCAGCTCCTGTCCTCTGACCACAGACCTGCCCAAAGCACTTGGGAGACCCAAGGTGAGCCATGGTCAGTGTGCTCCCCCAGGGCATCTGCCGGAGAAGCTCCAGGCAGAATGGAGTTTCAATATTAGGCAAACCTTCAAGTTGTGTGAACTTAGATAAATCACACTGTGCCTCAGTTTCCTCATTTACAAATGGGCACAATCATCCCCAGCTTACAGGTTGTAGTGAGAGATAAATAAATTAAAAAGTGTAAAGGCCCTGGCAGAGGAAAGAGCTTATAGTGACATGTGTCCTATTTGCTCAGCAACTCTTCATCTAGTCACATCACCCCCTTCCTATGCTGAACTGGCCCTTCTCCACAACACGTGGGTCTGATGGGGCAGCGGATCCTGAGACCTGGTTCCCTTGGCCAGAGAGTGGACACAAGTTGACTCACAGGTGGAAGCAGAACAGAGAGGGGGCGAGAGAATGAATGAACAGCATCTTACTGACATCACTCAGAACCTCTGGAATCTGACCAGACCCCACACTGAACCACCCGATCACTGAGCCAATAAATCCCTTTTAGCGGAAGCTGTTGGACTTGGCTTTCTGTCCCTGGCAGCAAGGTTCAGAAACAGAGCGTAAGCATGTGTCATGGTCAACAGCCTTGACCTGAAGCCAGAGTACTGGGGTTCAGATCTCAGCTGTGCCACTCATTAGCAGTGTCACGTTAGGTAAGTTACCCAACCTCATGGTGGTCAATTTCCACACCTGTAAAATGGGAGTGATACTGGTACCCACCTCTCAGGATTGTTGCGAGGATTCAATGAATGAATTTGCGTACAACACTTAGAACGATTCCCGGCACATAGTAAATACTATATAAGTATTTGCTGGTGTGTTATTATTTAATTCCCTGCTCAGCCCCTCTCTCCTCCAATCTGGAGGACAGAATCAAACACCCAGCAAATATTGATTGAGTCCCTACTACAGGCTCTATGCTGATACGCTGGTGGATAAGACTGATGTGGGCTCTGTCCTCCAGGGGCTCACTTCCAGTGAGGGAGGGTGGCCAAGGGGCTGCTGCCCCAGGACCACCGAGATGAAGCTGCCCCCGCAGTACCCACTCAGCACCCACTGCACAATGAACCACTCTTCCAGGACGCCTGTCAGAGTGATCAGCCAGGACTTGGGTCAGGGTTCCCAACACCAGCTGGGTCCAAGGAATCATCTGATGCTGGAAAATTCTCTCTGAGCACCTGGGGCCTCCAAGTTTCTGCTGACCAGGAGCTCTGAGAACCCCACTCACCTTCCCCAAACCTGACGTCCCCAGCTGTCACTTGGGACCCTGGAGAACATGTGTCTTCGAACATGTCCAGAAGCTAATGCAGAATCTAGGAGAAGGACGGTATGGGCTGCAGGGATGAGTGGTAGAAATATCTCAGGAGGACCCCAAGGACAGAAAGGGACTTTGGGGTCAAGACAGAAACAGCAAGAGGAAAGAGGGACGCTAAGAATCTTGAGTGTGTGTAATTAAGCACCTCTACCCCAGGCTGTGTCAAGAGAGGGTATCTTGCCTCTCGGCTGGATGGACAGGAGACCTGAGTCAGCCAGCCAGTGACTTCCTGGAAAGCCAGACATCCCAGCCTACGCCACCCAGGAGGCAGACGGACTCAGCCCAGTGAATGAGATTAGGGATGGTTCTGGCAGGCTGAGGGCGTCCAGGAAGTGTCAGAGTCTGCATGCCATTTCCAAACTAGTATGGGCACAAGTCTCAATTTCTGGCTCATTAAACTTTGAGATACGATTCTGGGGTGATGGTAGTTACTAATGGCTAATATTCGCAGCATAGGGATAGGGTTAAGGGTGAGAGCCCAGACTGCCCAGTTTGACCTCAGTCGTACTGCTTAATGGTTGATTCCACCTTGAACAAAGTACTTCACCTCTCTGTGCCTTAGTTTTCTCATCTGTAAAATGGAACTGATAGAATAACGGCCCCACTTCACAGAGTTGTTACCCCAAACTGTTCCCCCTTCAGCATCACCAATTCAAGCACTGTTCTCTGACTATAATCTCCTCTCCTTCTTTGCCAGTTTTCATTAGGGTCCTTCTTTAGCTTCACCAAGACCTCAAGTCCATCCACTTCTTTAACTTTCTCCCCATCCATCAGCCCTCTCTTTCTTCACTTCTGCCTTTATCCAGCATGGATTCCATAGATTTCATCACTTTACTAACATTCTGGCAATACCCCAAACTCTCCTCCCCAATGTCTTTTTTTTACTTGTTTATCAGGGGCTTCCCTGGTGGCGCAGTGGTTGAGAGTCCACCTGCCGATGCAGGGGACGCGGGTTCGTGCCCCGGTCTGGGAAGATCCCACATGCCGCGGAGCGGCTGGGCCCGTGAGCCATGGCCGCTGAGCCTGCGCGTCCGGAGCCTGTGCTCCACGATGGGAGAGGCCACAATAGTGAGAGGCCTGCGTACAGCAAAAAAAAAAGAAAAAAAAAAAGTATATGGGCTCTGGAGCCAGACTGTTCGGATTTGAATTCTGGCTCCACCAGCTGTGTGACCTCAGGCAAATTACCTAATCTCTCTAAGCCTCAGTTTCCTCACCTAGGAAATGGAAATAAATGTACTTCAAAGAGTTGTTGTGAGGATTAAATGTAGAGTGATTAAGGGCCTACCCATGGTAGGTGTTTACTTCCTGTTCGCCATTGTTCATTACTGTTCTTGTTGCTCTGATCTTTTCCTCACCTCCAGTCATTCCTCCACCCACTACTCTGACCTCTGCCCCTTTACTCCACCCAAACAGCTCTGGCTAAAGATATTAAAGATCTCCTTCTCTCTAAATCTGAAGGGCATCTTCCCATCTTCTTACTTAACCTCTTAGTAAGTTGACCATTCCTTCTTTCCTTAAACATTCTTTTCCTTCAACCTCTCTGAGGCTGCTTTTCCAGCTTCCACTGAACTTTTATCCTC
The DNA here is from genome assembly GCF_011762595.2 of Tursiops truncatus. Lineage (NCBI taxonomy): Eukaryota > Metazoa > Chordata > Mammalia > Artiodactyla > Delphinidae > Tursiops > Tursiops truncatus. The sequence goes on from NC_047034.1 coordinate 153,244,249, forward strand.
CTGTCCCAGACATGGGTTTGAGTGATTTGGCCACTGGTCACTCATTACCCTCCATGAGCCAATGTCTCCCCAGTATATATCTCCAACCCAAGGCTGTCCTCTGACCTTATAGGCAGTATCCTACTCAGCATTTCCACTCAGACTTCTCAACCACCCATGAGATCTAATATAACCAAAATGAACTCATGAACTCCTTCCCACCCCATTCTACCAAAACAAGCTGGTCCTCTTTCAGAGATCACCACCATCCATCCAGTTTTGCAAGTCAGAAATCTGGGAGCAATCCTTTTCCCCTCTCTCTTCTTCATCCCCACCAATCACTCTCCAAGTGAATATTATCTCCTAAATAGCCTTCATCCTCCCTACTACCTTCTCTCTAACCCAAGCAACTCTCCTCTCTTTCCAATACTTGCTTACTCACTGGTCTCCAGGCTGGACTCCTCTTCTAATCCAATTTCCGCACGACACCCAGACTGATCTTTTCAAAAGACAAATGTTGGGCTTCCCTGGTGGTGCAGTGGTTGAGAGTCTGCCTGCCAATGCAGGGGACATGGGTTCGTGCCCCGGTCCAGGAAGATCCCACATGCCACGGAGCGGCTGGGCCCGTGAGCCATGGCCGCTGAGCCTACGCGTCCGGAGCCTGTGCTCCGCAATGGGAGAGGCCACAACAGTGAGAGGCCCGCGTACCGCTAAAAAAAAAAAAAAAAAAAAAGACAAACGTTGTTTTTATCTGCCTCTTGGCCCTGATGTCGTCCATGTTGACCTCTTCTTGGGCTCCAGGTGATGGTGTTGGCAAAATGGTTGCCACAGCTCCAAGCCTCACATTCTCTGCCTTTGAGTCCATTGTCTCTTGTCCAGAATTCCCTGCAAAGTCCCATAGTGTCTCAGTAGCTCTGATCAGACTGTGTGCCTATCCTCAAACCAATCGTGGTGGCCAGGGAGATGCAATGTTATGAGTGGCTTAGCATGGGTTATGGGCCCACCCCTGGGGTTGAGGAACAGACTCCAACTAAATCACATGGACTAAAAAACAGGGAGGGATAGATTTCCAAACGGCTGTTCCTGCAAGGAGAATCAATGGCTACTAAACACGAAAAAAACAGACGGCCATCACTACCGTCGCCAGTACAATTAATCGTGGTGCATCAGTATATCCCAGAGTGTGTTCAGTTGAATACTAACCTCTCAGAATCCTCTGGGATAGGGGTTAGGGGAGGAAAAGATATTCATGGGTAAATAAGTTTGGGAAAAATTGAATCTACCCCGAGGGATGCATGGTGCATATTAGCACATTAGGGGCACTGAAATCTCCTACAGCCACGAAACCTGTCTGGCTTTATTTAACCCAGCATTTCCTAAATATATTTGAGTGTCCACCTCTCTCCCCGTTTTATGCTATAGAATTAATTTTGAAAAATCTCACTGCGTTATTTTTTGGTCTGCTTTTTGGGTTATTCTCTCTTCTCTCACTTTCAGCTGTGATTTCCTGCTGCTCTAGGTGCTTTTGCTTCTAGAAGCCTCTCTCTCCCTCCTCTTTCTACTTCTAAATCTTCTGGAGGCTGGACAAACAAGAATAGGGACCATCAAAACTATTTGTAGGGGCTTCCCTGGTGGCGCAGTGGTTGAGAGTCTGCCTGCCGATGCAGGGGACGCGGGTTCGTGCCCCGGTCCGGGAAGATACAACATGCCGCGGAGCGGCTGGGCCCGTGAGCCATGGCCACTGAGCCTGCGCGTCCGGAGCCTGTGCTCCGCCACGGGAGAGGCCACAACAGTGAGAAGCCCGCGTACCACACACACACACAAAAAAACTATTTGTAAAGTAAGAGAAAGGAGCTGTGAGTGAGGTTCTGATGCATCCTCCTGTGAGTCAAGTACGTAGATTCTGCGGTATTTTGTCTTTGTGGGTCTGATTCTCTGAGCTCCTGAACCTTGGCTGTGTTCTAGAAAGATGGAGTTGTCAGAGAGCTGAGTTCTGGATATGAGACTGCTCTTCTCCACTGACCCCTCTCAGTGTAAAGCAGAGTTCAAGAGACATTCTGGAGCTCTGGGGGTGTGTGTGTGTGTGTGTGTGTGTGTGTGTGTGTGTGTGTGTGTGGCGGGGGGGGTAAGCATACCTGCCTGTATATGCATATATGAAAGGGTGCCTTTGGAGGAGAAGACAGACATATAAAGGGATGGCTATATGTGTATAAGAGAAAGGCAGAAAGAGACTTGACCCATCTTAACCAGAGGAAGGGTATGCAGATAAACACAAGGCATAGAGCTATCATGACATGTTTCCGAAAGCAGGCGTCACGGACTTCTCTGGTCTGATATGTGGGTTTCTCCTCAATCTGTCTCACCAATCTATACATGATCTGATACGTAATCTGACCCACACACAGGCCTGTGGTCTGACTTGCGCTCCAATGCGGTCCATCGCAGCTCCGCCCAGAGACCGACTGTCCAAAATCGGGCCAGGCACAGAAGAGGCGGCTTGCTGGGCTGGGCTGCACAGTCCTCCTGCAGTCTGTCCAGGCCCCCTTTCAGGAGAGAGGCGTCGGCGGCCCCTGTGAGTTATGACTTTTATTATGTAGAAAACAGGCACATTAACTTCAGGTCCCTTGAAAAATGTGGTCCTGTAATCAGAGGCTGTGTCTGTCCTGATGCACGGTGGCACCAGGCCAGAGAAGTGCAGGGATGAAATAAACATTTAGAAAGACAACTGCATTTGCAGATCTAAGAATTGAGTTATATTCATTTCTGACAGCTTCCTGAATCACAGCCCACATCTCCACCCGGCAAAACTGGGACCTGGCCCTTTAACTAGACTACATTTCACATAATTAAAGACTCACAAAATTAAATGGCCTGCATGGAAAGTGGCTTTCAGTGGACTAAATGCCGGGAGCAATCTCCTCGCCAGAGTGGAAAAGTGACACTAGCTTGCAGATCAATATCATCTCTGTTATTAATATCAAAAGCACATTACTTTGTTTTTGCCTGGCTCCCCTCCAAGCCTCCGGCCCTGCCGCGGAGCAGCCATTTGCTCAGGCCATAATTTACTTTGGTGAGTTTTTAAGGTATTGTTTTGTCAGGACCAATCACCGTGACGTTATAAATGGCTGGGAGGGCTTGCGCTCCCCCTCAGTGGCATATGCAGCGAAATTAATTTTTAAAAGTTTCACGTCAATGACTCCTGTCCTTGAGTTATGCAAGAGGACAAAGGAGCAGGGACGTAAGGACGTGAGTGATCTCAAACAGATGAGGTAACGACACACAGAAGCCGGGGGCTGCAGACCAGAGCAGACATTACACTATCTTTAATTGATGCATTGAATTAAACAATGCTAAAGCCAAATAAATATTGACCACTTAGCAAAGGAACCATTGATTTTTACAATGGACAACAATGCCATCCTCCACTTGGCTGGTTGGGGGTTTCAAGCTCGGGTCTTGTGGGTTCCAGGACAGTCCCTTGGCTGGACTACACTGAGATGCCATGGCCCTTTGGTGGGACTTTGCAAAATGGGTGTAAATGTTTTCGCTGCTTCTTGCTCTGCCTGGCTTGTGTTCTCTCACTCTGGTCTTTGCATGTCTTCCTCCTGGTGCTTGCTTTTAAGGAGACTCCAGGCTGGCTCTGCCAACATCTCCACTTCGGTGTTGGCGGCCAGGACGGAGGCACACTGTCCCCTGACCCCAAGGACTCCACGTATTTCCCCGTCCTCCTCCTCCACCACCTCCCTGAACCTAGAGAAATAGCTCACCTGCAGGAGAGTTTCAGGGCAGGAAAATGCTCCTATGATCCTGTAATGATGGATACGTGTCATCATACATTTGCCCAAACCCATAGAACGTGCAACACCAAGAATAAACCCTAAGGGGAACTATGGACCGTCAGTGATTATGTGTCAACGCAGGGTCATCAACTGGAACAAAAGTACCACTCTGTGGCGGGGGGGATGCTGATAATGAGGGTGGCTATGCTTGGGTAGGGGTGGGGTGTATGGGAAATCTCTGCACCATCCTTTTAATTTTGCTGTGAACCTAAAACTGCTCTAAAAAAGAAAGTTTTTTTAATGGCTCACCTTCAGCCCTGAGCACAAAACTCACCTCTCATATCTTGCTTTGCCTGAAAATCAGGGCAAGGAGGGAGATACAGGAAGGGGGACACAGATAGATCTGTGTCTGGAGAAAGAAAGGGGTGTCCAACTTACGAGCACCCTGGATGCCCCCAGTGCTACACCAGACGCTATGCAGACATTATCTCCATTCATTCTCCCAGAGACTTGAAAGATTCAGACTTGAAAATGAGCAGCAACTTTCAGGAATGGGCATCTAAAACCAATGGGCCTAGAAGTGGACTTCCTCAACCTCACAAACACCAGCTGCTGGAAAACTTCCACGCTTCTCCTGCTAGAACGCAGGCTCCATGAGTGTGGGGACTTGTCTGTCTTTGTCCACTGTATCCCCAGTGCCTGGCACAGTATTTGCACACGGTAGGTGCCTAGTGACTATTTGTGGACTGAATGACTATTACAAGAGAGGCAGTGAGTAGTAAAATTTAACATCATTCTGTAAGACAGGTCACCACCTGGCACCCCATCACACGGAACCACCTGCCAGGATGCCTTCAACCTGAAGGAGTGAAACAAGGAACAAGGCCAAGGTAGGATGAAGGCAACCGGCAATCAAATAGGGCCACTGGGCTTTGGCAAACCGCCTGACATATATTATGATCCCCACTTCACAGATGAGAAAACTGAGGCTCAAAGCAACTAAATAACTTGTCTAGGGACTTAGCATCTTCACCCAATCATCAGTGACAACTGCACATTTCAGTTAACCAATTGTTTCCCCACATCTCAAAACTGGGCATCACAGCGATCAAGTATGCAGATTTGGAAGGTGATTTTTAGCATTTACCAGGAAGGTACCAGGTCTTGTGCACTTAGTCCAATTTACGCCATGCCCACGGGCACTTCCTGGAGACTGTGGGTGTGCAGGCAGCTCAGTGCCCAGGGTGGGCTAGCGGGAAGGGGAGGGGAGCCAGATGCCCCCTGCAGGGAAACCCACAGGCCTCAGCCCAGTCCACCTGCTCCACGTGGTGGGAAGAGAAGCAGCTGAGTTCGGTGGAGGGAGTTAGAGGGAGACAGCTTTTAAATACATTCCTAGCTTAATAAGGAAGCGCACAGTTCTTCTATACCCATAGGTTAATTAGAACCAAATCAGGCAGCCTATAGGGTGTTCAGTGAAAAATAAAGGTTTACAACCAAGTATTTACTGGAAGTATTCTAACAAATGTCTTCTTCCTAACTCAAGTATTTACAAGAAGTATTTTTTAAAATGTATTCTTCTTTAACAAACATTCATGGTCTCAAGGTAACAAGAGAACAGTCCTTGAGAGAGAGAGAGCTATTCACGTGTCGACGATCACAGACTGTTGCTGCTTTTAGTAAACACTTAGAAACTTAACCTTCAGATGTCAAAATTCCTAGTTAGTATAGATTTAATGTGAATGTTACGGTAAATAGTATGTTACCATACTTCTCATCTTATTATCTGTTTAAACAAGGGGTGCTTGCCCATCTAGTGCTTTTGCCAGTGATGGGGATGCTCAGGGAGGTCTTATCAGGCAGAAAGCACCTGTCAGCCACGCAACCTGGGCCGGCCTGGTGCGGGGCCCTGGCTCTCAGAGCTAAGGCTGCCACGGTCCTGTGCTGGAGGAGCTCCTTGTCCAGCCAGGGGAGGGACCCGGAAACAGGCATCAGGGTTTCCGCTCACTGCTGGAAGTAGGGAAAGGCGATGAGAACTTGAAGTCACCCTGCCTGCAGGGAAGGGGGAGGGAACCGCAGGGAATGTGTCTGGGAGCTGAGTCTGGAAGAGTGAATCGGAATGCTCTCTAGAAGTAAAGGGAAAGGCATTCTTGGCAGAAGGATTTGCAGGTGCAAAGACCTAGAGGCACAACAGTGTACAGTATATCTGGAGAAGAGTTTGGTGTGGGTTAGGATTTGTGGCTGTCTTGGGAATCTGCTTCCTGTTCTCAACACGGAAGGGAGAGTGAACCTCTACAAATGTCAATGGGACCATGTTTCTCCCCTGATCCAACCCCGCCAAGAACGTCCCATTGCACTTAGGGTAAAATCTCAAGTCTGACCGTGGCCTACAAGCCTCTGCATGATCTGACCCTTGCCCACCTCTCCCCCTGGCCACCCACCACTCTGCCCCTCACTCCCCAAGCTCCAGCCTCACTTCTGTTCCTTGAGTTGGTACAGTTCATTCCTACCGCTGAGCCTTGGCACTCCCTTCCCCCTTGGCATGAGGTGTTCTTCCTCCAGATCTTCCTTCAATAGGCTTCTCACTCGAGTCTTGGTTCAAAAGTCCCTTATATGCTAACCAAGCAGTACACACACACACACACACACACACATACCCCATGCCCTCAGTCACTTCCTGTCACACCAACTTGCTTTACTGATATCAAGGCACATGTCACCCCCTAAAATCCTCTTGTTTATCCACTAGTTCATGGTCCCCTCCAGGAGGACAATGGCCTCATCTGCTGTGTTCACTGCTGTGTTCCCAGCCCCTGGAACAGTACCCAAAACATACCATGTACTCAAAAAATATTTGTTGAATGAGTGAGTAAAGAGCCTGGAGAAGACTTTGGGCTCCAAATCTGGGGAGATTTGAGAGGCAAGGAAAGCAGAAGAGGAGGCTCTTTGACCCCCATGCCCAAGCTGTGGGGAGGAAGCCCTAGAAGATGGATGGTGGGACACAGGCAAGTTTGAGAGCAACTGGATCAAATCCAAGTGGGACCCGATTCGTCCATCACAAGCCAGCAGGCAGATCCCCGCTTCCCTGAAGCTCAAAGGAGGGGGGTGGGCTTGACCCTGAGACAGAGAGGAGGGAATGTGGGTGAAGCTGAAGGAGACCTTAGGGATCACCTGGCACACAGCCTACTGGCCCCTCCCCCACCATGAACATCTCTGCAACCCAGTGAGGGGAGTGAGGTCTGAACTGTGTCTGAGGCCCGAGAGAGTTCAGGACCAGCCAGACTGAAATGTTCACATCCTCTAACCAGCCTTGCCCTTTCTTGCTGCCATGCTGTTCCCTCTCCCTGGAACACAATTCCCCATGGTTTACCTGGCAAATCCCTTCTCCTTCTCCAAATGTCAGCTTAGAAATCCCCTCCTCCAGGGAGCCTCGCTGCCACTCCCCTGCCCCCTGCTAGGCTGGATTTGAAGAGCTTCTCTCAGTAGAGCTATTATCATCCTGTATCTTGATTGTCTGCCTCTGGAATCACACACACACCAGGGCTGAAGTTTCAGCTTCCACATCTATAAAACTGGAGGAATAAGCTATATCTTGCAAGTGTGTTGGGAGGATTATTTGGCATGGTGTCTGTAGCTGGTGAGTCATAGGCTTTTAATAAATACTAGATATGATAATGAGGAAGAAGAAAATTTTCTGAATCTACCCCAGATGCCTAATAGGTGGGCAGCTGGGCTGTGGTTAAAAAAAACAAAACAACAACCTGCCAGACTTGGACTTGGGATCTGAAGCCCTGGCTCCGCCACTATCAGTGTGATTTGAGTAGGTGTCAAACTCCTTTTCAGCTTCCAATCTTCCTCTGCACAGTTGGAACTCCAAGTACCTTCTTCATGGGGTTGTGGTAGGTTTACATTTATTCTATCATTTTTCAAGTATGTGAAGAACACCTCTATGTGCCCAGCACTGGGCTCAGTACTAGGGTCAGACATACTGTGAACAGACTCTGATCTTTGTGTTCATGGCGGGCAGGGGCATCAGACTAGCCATGAGGACACTCTAGCGCATGCGTGCTTGCATTCTGCTGTATTTATTGAGCACCTACTATGTGCCAAGCTGGGAGCAAAAACAGGTAAGGCTCCTGCCTGAATAGTATTAAAAAATAATAGTGAATATTCATTGAGCATTCACTGCATGACCTTGGGCTTCAGTTCTTTAAGCTTCCTAAACATAGATGCAACTCACAGCTACCTCATGGAGTGGCAGTGAAGATTATGTGAATTAATGCATGTGAAGCTCAGAACAGAGGTCCTGGCACCTCGTAAGTGGTCAGTAAATGGAAGCCCTAATCCTATTTGTTAGCTCACTAGGTAGCAGTCTTATGTTTAGACCTCTATGTGCCTTATCTCATTTAATCATTTAATCTGGGGTGATAAGTACTAAAATACTACACTAAACTTAAAAGCCTTTACACATGTGAGTATGTGTTCATGTTTCAGGGGGGCAGCGGAGGACTGTGGGATGGGATGAAGCAAGATCAGCTAGAAATGCTTCCGGAAGGTGAGCCTGGATAGGGTGAGGGGAGCAGGGATGAGTGGGGCTGAGCGTCAGAAGGCAGGGGGGCCAGCCTCTCTCCTGCAAACTGAGCCACCAGGGCGTTTCTGCTACCGCAGAAGGCCGGATTCAAGCAGGGCAATTTAAAAACATGTAAAAGGCATAAAGCGAGAGCAGCTGTGCACAGCTGCTGCGGAACGCTCCATCACTGCCTCGCTGTGGACTCTAAATGACAATAAACCTTCCACCCCTTATAAATTAAGCAGACTTTCAAAAGAACCATATCTCCTCCTGCAACTTTTTATGGCTGTTTGGCAACTTTAATCATTTTGCAAAATGCAATTCCTGGCCATAAATTCTCTCCCAAGCACAGATTTAGGGAGATGTAGAGGACTGTGGCGGGTTGATAGGTAAGTTTTAATCTGACAAGGCCAAAAAGTCTATTAGATTTATAGGAAGGCAGCAGATACCCTGTAATTATACCAGGCCCGACCTCCAGGGAATCTCGAATGCGAAGAGGGGAGAGAGCAGGAAGGAGGCAGGTGGGGCAGCAGCAAAGGCAGACTGGAACCCCCTGGGTGTGCCAGCCCCTGGCCCCAGCCTTTCAGTCACAGGCCATGGTGATTTCCCACAAAGGTGCAAAGACCTTGGGTTCCAAGTCGCGGAAGCCTGTGATTGATGCACGTGCTTTGGCCACGGCTGGTGCCTGTCAAGAGAAGCTGAGCTCTTTGGAAAGAGATCACATATCCCTGAACAGGGTAGAGAGTGAGTGAGAAGGCAATAGATTTCATTCAACTACGCATTCACAAATATCTAGTCCACATTTGTGCTGTGGGTCACGCGCTGTATGAGGTTCCGGGGACAGGACCATGGACAGCGTGCGGGTTGTACCCTGTGCGTGAGCCTGGCTAGGAGAGCCCCCAGGGAAAGGATGGTCGCTGCCATATGCCACAGCACAGGCTGCTTCAGCCCAGAGAAAGGAGAGCCTTTCCTGACTGGGCTGCCCAGGACCATCCCTCTCCTCTCACTGCGATGCTAGCCTCCCTGCAGCCCGGCTCTGATCGTGGGGTTCTCACAGTCTAACAGGACCCCAAAGAGCACACTGGCAATCTGCAGGCTGAAGGTTTTATGTGGTCAGCACAGTGGTTTAAAATTTCTCAACTGGAAACAGGTTTTCCTTTGCCATCACACCTTATTATCTTACACTCAGAGAATTCCTTTACTTTACCTCCTGGCCCCTAAGGGCACATGAGTCTGAGACTCCTGGAAGAGGGTGAACAGTGGTGATGGAGAAGTAAAGGATGTCACAGGAGCACCAGGCACAGCACCCAACCCGAACCCCCATGGAAGTGTGGTGGGCAGAGGAGTATTCCTATAACAAATTATCATAAACTGAGTGGCTTAAACTATAGAAACATATTTCTCAGTTCTGGAGGCTAGGAAATCCAAGATCAAGGTGCTGGCAGAGTCACTGTCTGGTGAGGGCCCCTTTCCAGGTTTGTAGACAGCCATCATGTCACTGTGTCCTCACTTGGCAGAAGGGCTGAGGGCGCTCTCTGCGGTCTTTTTTATAAGGGCACTAATCCCATTCATGAGGGCTCCACCCTCATGACCTCATCTAATCCTAATTACCTCCCAAAGGCCCCGCCTCTGAATCCACTTCTGAATACCATCGCACAGAGGGACAGGGAAGTAGATGTCAACATATGAATTTGGGGGGGTGGGGGGACACAAACATTCAGTCCATAACTAATCCCCTAAACTGTGAATATGTTATATGGCAAATGGGGGAACTTAGGTTGCAGATGGAATTAAGTTTGCAAATCAGCTGACTTTAAAGTAGGGAGATTATTCTGGGTTATCTGGGAGGGCCCAGTAGAATCACAAGGGTCCTTAATAGTGGAATCAAGAGGCAGAAGAAGGGCTTCCCTGGTGGCGCAGAAGAGTCTGCCTGCTGATGCAGGGGACACAGGTTCGTGCCCTGGTCGGGGAGGATCCCACATGCCGTGGAACGGCTGGGCCCGTTAGCCATGGCCACTAAGCCTGCACGTCTGGAGCCTGTGCTCCACAGCGGGAGAGGCTGCAGCAGTGAGAGGCCCACGTACCGCAAAAAAAAAAAAAAAAAAAAAAAGAAAGAGGCAGAAGAAGAGTCAATGTCACAGTGATGGGATGTGAGAAAGACTGGACTGACTTTGAAGATGGAGGAAGGGGCCACAAGCCAAGGAATGCAGGTGGCCTGTAGAAACTGGAAAAGACAAAAGAAAAATCATTCTTCCTAGATCCTCTAGAAGGAAACATAGCCCTGCCAACACCTTGATTATGGCACAGTAAGACCCATCTTGGACTTCTGACCCCCAGAACTGCAAGATAATAAATTTGTGTTGTTTAAGCTACTAAATTTGTGGTAATTTATTACAGCAGCAATAGGAAATAAGTGACTTTTAAGCTGAGGCCCAAGAGATCAATAGCTTTGGGATGGGGCGAAGGAAACACACCCAATGTCATCCCTCTGTCTCCCCATTTTGTGTCCTGTGCTCTGGGACTTGGGTTGGGTTATCCTGGGGATGTGAAGTGTGGATCTGGCCTCCACGTGGGTGCAGAGTGCAAGCAGAAACTGACAAAGGAGGCTGAGCCACCAGTGAGTTATTTTGAGGTCATGTTTATTAGGCTTTGTACCAGGACCTGTACTCAGCATCTTGACAAGCAGCCCTGTGAGACTAGATCTCACAGCAGCTAAGAGTCTTGCGCCTGGATCCAGAGTACATGGTTCTCAAGGAAACTCCACCTGCTACTAACTGTATAGCTGTAATTTTGCCTCTTGTGCTGCCATTCCTTCATCAGTACAGTGGCGATAATTATAGCACATCATGGTGTTGTTTGGAAGATCAAAAGAGAGAGTTCATGAAAAGCACTTAGAGCAGTGCCTGGCACTGAGTAGATGCAGGCTGTCATTGTCAGGTATGTTGGACAGACTCGAAGGTGATCCCCATCTCCTGGTTCATGCCCTCATGCAATCCCCTCCCACCAGTGTGGGCAGAACTGGGACTTGCTTCTAACCAATAGAATATGGCAAAGATGATGCACTGTCACTCCCGTATAATACGTTACATTATAAGTTACATTATAACATATACATTATACGTTATATTATACAGACATTCCTCAACTTACGATGATTCAACTCATGATTTTTTGACTTTACAATGGTGTGAAAGGAATACACATTCAATAGAAACCTCACTTCGAATTCTGAATTTTGATCTTTCCCCAGACTGGCAATACATGATACGTTACTCTCTCCTGATGCTGGGCAGTGGCAGTGAGCTGCATCTCCTGGTCAGCCACACAATCAGAAGGGTAAACAACTGATACACTTACAACCATTCCATACCCAGACGACCATTCTCTTTTTCCCTTTCAGTACAGTATTCAATAAATTACGAGACACTTAAGACTTTATTGTAAAATAGGCTTTGAGTTAGATGATTTTGCCCAACTGTAGACTAATGGAAGTGTTCTGAGCATGTTTAAGGTAGGCTAGGCTAAGCGATGATGTTTGATAAGTTAGGTGTATTAAATGCATTTTCAACTTCAGATATTTTCAACTTATGATGGGTTTATCAGGACATAACCCCACCATAAGTCAAGGGAGATCTGTATAAGACTCCACCTTTGCAGGCTGGAGATAGAGGCTCTCCCTGCAGGTTTGATGAAGTAGATGACAAGGAGCTGGGGCCACATCTAGGAACTGAGGGCCACATCTAGCAGACAACAAGCGAGTAGTCAGGGCCTCCAGTCCTACAGCAGCAAGAAAGTGAATTGTGCCAACAATCTGTGTAAGCTTGGAAACAGACTCTTCTGCAGTCGAGCCTCCAGATGAGAACACATTCCGCTGACACCTTGATTGTAGCCTGTGAGACCCTCAGAAGACATTCCAACTAAGCCATGCCTGAACCCCTAACTCACAGAAACTGAGAAACGTATGTTGTTTAAAGACACTAAGTTTATGGTAATTTGTTAGAATTTGTGCAGAAATAGACAAGTGGTATATCAGTTGAGTACTAGTATTCTTTCCATTTTACAAATGGGAAACTACAATTTGTAGGTAGTGAGTACCTTCCCCATGGTCACATATCTGATTAGAGGCACAGCCAGAATTCAAGCCCAGGACTGTCTAATTCCAGAACCCTTGCTCTTTTTTTTTTTGCGGTACACGGGCCTCTCACTGTTGTGGCCTCTCTGGTTGTGGAGCACAGGCTCCGGACGCGCAGGCTCAGAGGCCATGGCTCATGGGGCCAGCCGCTCCGCGGCATGTGGGATCTTCCCGGACCAGGGAACGAACCCGCGTCCCCTGCATCGGCAGGCGGACTCTCAACCACTGCGCCACCAGGGAAGCCCAGAACCCTTGCTCTTAATCACTACTCCAGGCTATCTCCCTCCCTCCAGGGTAGCCAGAGCTCATCGTGTCACCAGCACTTCAGGCTCCCTCAGCTGCTTCTTACATTTCCTCTTCTTCCTTCTCCTCTCCATCCTCCTCCAATCTTTTGTCCTTCTCCCTCAAATTCCTTTCTCCCCTTTCTCCTCTTTCCCCTCCCTTCCCCACTGTGGGATAGTTGCCTTGCCACAGTCCCTGCCTTCCCAAATCTCTCCCTGCAGGGCACCCTCTAGGACCATCCCTAGAAGAAACAAATGGGGAATCTACAGCAGCTTCAGCCCACCTGGCCCCATACCCCTCTCCCCTGACCGCAACAGACAGCCTGAGTTCTTCTTCCAAAGAGCCAGAAGCAGAACCCCCGAGGTAGGGCTCCAAGGTTCAGGGACAGGCCACCACACATGCCCCACACCCATACCTGCAGCTCCAGGTGCAGAAAACAGGTAAGAACCTCTGCCCCCTCTACTCCAGCCCACCTGCAGGTCTCTGGCCCCACTCCTTTAGCAGGAAAGGAAGAGAGACTTCTTTAAAGATAGAACAGAATAAAATATAGATAAGCATTCGTCAAATGAAATTAATGCTTCCAATATTGTTCTAGGCTTGCTCATATGCGTCAAGTGTTTATGATACTGCAGCTTACCACGTGGCGATATTGCAGTTATATATTAGCTGACTATCTGGTGGCCACTCCAACAGCTCTCTCTGGACCCCGGGTCGCCCTTCACAGGCAAAGTCAGACTTGCTGACATCCATCTCCTTCCTCTGCCGACACATCCCCAGATGCTGATAAAAGGCCTTGCCCCCAACAATATATGAATATTTAAATGACAGTTAATTATTCAGCATATAATGATATTATTAGCATCCACTTCAGGGCTGGCTGTGGGCCCAGCTAAGCCTATCCCACACAAAAGGGTGCTACAGAAAAGACCAAACGCAGGCAAACTCCATGTCTGCTGCATCTGCAGGAGCCCTTTGTTATTTGGGGGAGACGTCAATTCACAAAAGTGATGGCCAGGATCTCCCCCACCTGCCCTGTGCCAAGTCATGTGCTGGGTGTAGGGAGGAGATTTAACCAACATAGTCTCTATTCACATGTGCTTACATGTTCACCCTGCCAAGCACTTCATGTGAGCTTCACTGGATCCATAAAACAGCCTTATGAAGTCAGGACCACTATTATCCCCTTTTCTTATAAATGAGGAAACTAAAGCTTAGAGCAGCAAAGTGGCATACACAAGGTCACACAGTAAGTGAAGGGGCTGGGACCTGGGATTTCAACCTAGACAGCCTGACCCTGAGCCCCTCATTCTACCAGTCATGAGCAGAGCTTAAGCTCCCAGACAACAGGAAGGATGTGATGCCACAGAGATGTAAGCAAGGACTCTGAGATCTGCAAGAGAGGATGAATGGAGATGAGGCAGAAAAGGCTTCTAGAAAAAGGTAGCATTGGAGCTGGACCTTGAAGAATGATTGGGCATGAGGCTGGGTCAGGTAAGGGGTGGGTAATAGAGAAGGCATCCTGACAGAGGGAACAGCACAGGAAAAAGCTTAGCAGAGAAAAGGTGCTCTGAAAATAGTGAGACTCTGGAATAACTACAACACAAGATTTGTGTGGGGTACGTAATGGGAAGGCAATTTGGGAACAGATCAAGGAGGGCATAGGGAGCGAGCTAAAGGGTTTGGGTTTTATCCTGAGGACACTGGGAATCATGTGAGGTTGTGGTAGACTGCAAAAAGGATGACATTTTGCCCCTTCCCATAAAGAGGTGGAGTCTCTTTCTTTACCCCAATCTCCCCATTGCATCTGGGTGCGGTCATATGACTTGCTTTGGTGAGTGGGACACTAGCAAAGGTGATGCAAGCAGATGTGTAAAGCATAGGCAACACGTTTGTAAAGTGCTTGAATATTGGGGGCAGCAGCAGGGTTTGCGGCAAGAATCACGGCTTGCAAGCCGCCCCGGGTGGTCTCGTCTTCCTGCAGCTTGTAGACCCTGAGGCTTAGGAGCTGTTTCAAGCACACAACCTTGAGAGAGTAAGGTGTTCTTGAGACCGTCTGTACCGAATCCATGACTGAACCCAGTGAAGACCTCTATATAAACGTTTAAGATTCTGGCAGCCCATGCGGAGACCTACTCTTTTAGCCACTGGCTGCTGGAGACAGCCTAGAAGACAAATTGCTCCCAAGTCAGCCTGTTCTAGATGAGCAGCTATTGTAGACCCTCATAATCTGACTTTAATGGAGGCTGCCACGTTCACTGCCGTGCGGCTGATAGAACCTTGGTGCTCTGGCCGGCTGTCAGGCCTGAGCCTCCGAGGTGGGAGAGCCAAGTTCAGGACATTGGACCACCAGAGACCTGCCGGCCCCAAGTAATATCAATCGGCGAGAGCTCTCCCAGAGATCTCTGTCTCAACACTAAGACCCAGCTCCACTCAACGACCAGCAAGCTCCAATGCTGGACACCCCATGCCAATCAACTAGCAAGACAGGAACACAACCCCACGCATTAGCAGAGAGGCTGCCTAAAATCATACAAAGTCCACAGATATCTCAAAACACACCACCGGACGTGGCCCTGCCCACCAGAAAGACAAGATCCAGCCCCACCCACCAGAACACAGGCAGAAAGCCTACACAAGCCACTGAACCAACCTCACCCACTGGGGGCAGACACCAAAAACAATGGGAACTGTGAACCTGCAGCCTGCGAAAAGGAGACCCCAACCACAGTAAGTTAAACAAAATGAGAAGACAGAGAAATAGGCAGCAGATGAAGGAGCAAGGTAAAAACCCACCAGCCCAAACAAATGAAGAGGAAATAGGCCATCTACCTGAAAAAGAATTCAGAGTAATGATAATAAAGATTATCCAAAATCTCAGAAATAGAATGGAGAAAATACAAGAAATGTTTAAGAGGACCTGGGAGAACTACAGAGCAAACAAACAGTGATGGACAATATAATAAATGAAATTAAAACTTCTCTAGATGGAACCAATAGCAGAATAACTGAGGCAGAAGAATGGATAAGTGACCTGGAAGATAAAATAGTGGGAAAAACTACTGCAGACCAGAATAAAGAAAAAAGAATGAAAAGAATTGAGGACAGTCTCAGAGACCTCTGGGACAACATTAAACACACCAACATTCGAATTATAGGGGTCCAAGAAGAAGAGAAAAAGAAAGGGACTCAGAAAATATTTGAAGAGATTATAGTTGAACACTTCCCTAACATGGGAAAGGAAATAGTCAGTCAAGTCCAGGAAGTGCAGAGAGTCCCATACAGCATAAATCCAAGGAGAAACACACCAAGACACATGTTAATCAAACTATCAAAAATTAAACACAAAGAAAAAATATTAAAAGCAGAAAGGGAAAAGCAACATACAAGGGAATGCCCATGATGTTAATCAGCTGATCTTTCAGGAGAAACTCTGAAAGCTAGAAAGGAGTGCCAGGACATATTTAAAGTGATGAAAAGGCAATACCTAAAACCAGGATTACTCTACCCAGCAAGGATCTCATTCAGATTCAACAGAGAAATTAAAACTTTTATAGACAAGCAAAAGTTAAGAGAATTCAACACCACCAAACGAGCTTTACAACAAATGCTAAAAGAATTTCTCTAGGCAGGAAACACAACAGAAGCAAAAGACCTACCAAAACAAACCCAAAGCAATTAAGAAAATGGTAATAGGAACATACATATCGATAATTACCTTAAATGTAAATGGATTAAATGCTCCAATCAAAAGATATAGACTGGCTGAATGGATGCAAAAACAAGACCCATATATATGCTGTCTACAAGAGACCCACTTCAGACCTAGGGACACATACAGACTGAAAGTGAGGGGATGGAAAAAGATACTCCATGCAAGTGGGAATCAAAAGAAAGCTGAAGTAGCAATTCTCATATCAGACAAAATAGACTTTAAAATAAACACTATTACAAGAGACAAAGAAGGACACTACATAATGATCAAGGGATCAATCTAAGAAGAAGACATAACAATTGTAAATATTTATGCACCCAACATAGGAGCACCTCATTACATAAGGCAAATGCTAACAGCCATAAAAGGGGAAATTGATAGTAACACAATAATATTAAGGGACTTTAACACCCCACTTTCACCAATGGACAGATCATCCAAAATGAAAGTACATAAGGAAACACAAGCTTTAAATGATACAATAAACAAGATGGACTTAATTGATATTTATAGAATATTACATCCAAAAACAACAGAATACACTTTCTTCTCAAGTGGTCATGGAACATTCTCCAGGACAGATTATATCTTGGGTCATAAATAAAGCCTTGGTAAATTTAAGAAAATTGAAATTGGATCAACTGTCTTTTCCAACCACAAAGCTATGAGACTAGATATCAATTACAGGGGAAAAAATGTAAAAAATACAAATACGTGGAGGCTAAGCAATACACTACTAAATAACCAGGAGATTACTGAAAAGATCAAAGGGGAAATCAAAAAATACCTGGAAAAAATGACAATGAAACACGACAACCCAAATTTTATGGGATGCAGCAAAAGCAGTTCTAAGAGGGAAGTTTATAGTAATACAACCCTACCTCAAGAAACATCTTAAATAAACAACCTAACCTTACACCTAAAGCAATTAGAGGAAGAAGAACCAAAAAAACCCCAAAGTTAGCAGAAGAAAAGAAATCATAAAGATCAGAGCAGAAATAAATGAAAAAGAAATGAAGGAAACAATAACAAAGATCAATAAAACTAAAAGCTGGTGCTTTGAGAAGATAAACAAATGGATAAACCATTAGCCAGACTCATAAAGAAAAGAAGGGAGAAGACTCAAATCAACAGAATTAGAAATGAAAAAGAAGTAACAACTGACACTGCAGAAATACAGAGGATCATGAGAGATCACTACAAGCAACTCTATGCCAATAAAATGGAAAACCTGGAAGAAATGGACAAATTCTTAGAAAAGCACAACCTTCCAAGACTGAACCAGAAGGAAATAGAAAATATTGACAGACCAATCTGAAATTGAAACTGTGATTAAAAATCTTCCAACAAACAAAAGCCCAGGACCAGATGGCTTCACAGGCGAATTCTATCAAACATTTAGAGAAGAGCTAACACCTTTCTTTCTCAAACTCTTCCAAAATACAGCAGAGAGCAGAACACTTCCAAACACATTCTATAAGGCCACCATCACCCTGATACTACAACCAGACAAAGATGTCACAAAAAAAGAAAACTACAGGCCGATATCACTGATGAATATAGATGCAAAAATCCTCAACAAAATACTAGCAAACTGAATCCAACAGCACATTAAAAGGATCATACACCATGATCAAGTGGAGTTTATCCCAGGAATGCAAGGATTCTTCAATATACACAAATCAATCAATATGGTAAACCATATTAACAAACTGAGGGGTAAAAACCGTATGATCAGGAGGGAGATGCAAGAGGGAAGAGATATGGGAACATATGTATATGTATAACTGATTCACTTTGTTATAAAGCAGAAACTAACACACCATTGTAAAGCAATTATACTCCAATAAAGATGTTAAAAAGAAAAAACCATATGATCATCTCAATAGATGCAGAAAAAGCTTTTGACAAAATTCAACACCCATTTATGATAAAAACTCTCCAGAAAGTCATAGAGGGAACCTACCTCAACATAATAGAGACCATATATGACAAACCCACAGCCAACATCATTCTCAATGGTGAAAAACTGAAACCATTTCCTCTAAGATCAGGAACAAGACAATGTTGCCCACTCTCACCACTATTATTCAACAAAATTTTGGGAATTTTAGCCACAGCAATCAGAGAAGAAAAAGAAATAAAAGGAATCCAAACTGGAAAACAAGTAGAACTGTCACTGTTCACAGACGACATGATACTATACATAGAGAATCCTAAAGATGCTACCAGAAAACTACTAGAGCTAATCAATGAATTTGGTAAAGTAGCAGGATACAAAATTAACACACAGAAATCTCTTGCATTCCTATACACTAATGATGAAAAATCTGAAAGTGAAATTAAGAAAACACTCCCATTTACCATTGCAACAAAGAGAATAAAATACCTAGGAATAAACCTACCTAGGGAGACAAAAGACCTGTATGCAGAAAACTATAAGACACTGATGAAAGAAATTAAAGATAACACAAACAGATGGAGAGACATACCATGTTCTTGGATTGGAAGAATCAGCATTGTGAAAATGACTATACTACCCAAAGCAACCTACAGATTCAATGCAATCCCTATCAAACTACCACTGGCATTTTTCACAGAACTAGAGCAAAAAATTTCACAATTTGTATGGAAACACAAAAGACCCTGAATAGCCAAGACAATCTTGAGACAGAAAAACGGAGCTGGAGGAATCAGACTCTCTGACTTCAGACTATACTACAAAACTACAGTAATCAAGACAGTATGTTATTGGCAGAAAAACAGAAGTATAGATTAATGGAACAGGATAGAAAGCCCAGAGATAAATCCACACATATATGGTCACCTTATTTTTGATAAAGGAGGCAAGAATATACAATGAAGAAAAGACAGCCTCTTCAATAAGTGGTGCTGGGAAAACTGGACAGCTATATGTAAAAGAATGAAATTAGAACACTCCCTAACACCATATACAGCAATAAACTCAAAGTGGATTAAAGACCTAAATGTAAGGCCAGACATTAGCAAACTCTTAGAGGAAAACATAGGCAGAACACTCTATGACATAAGTCACAGCAAGATCCTTTTTGACCCACCTCCTAGAGAAATGGAAATAAAAATAAACAAATGGGACATAATGATACTTAAAAGCTTTTGCACAGCCAAAGAAACCATAAACAAGATGAAAAGACAACCCTCAGAATGAGAGAAAATATTTGCAAACAAAGCAAATGACAAAGGATTAATCTCCAAAATATACAAGCAGCTCATGCAGCTCAATATCAAAAAAACAAACAACCCAATCCAAAATTGGGCAGAAGACCTAAATAGACATTTTTCCAAAGAAGATATACAGATTGCCAACACATACATGAAAGGATGCTCAACATCCCTAATCATTAGAGAAATGCAAATCAAAACTACAATGAGAGTCAGCTCTACCCACCACCAGTCCCTCCCATCAAGCCTCTTAGATAGCCTCATCCACCAGAGGGCAGAGAGCAGAAGCAAGAAGAACTACAATCCTGCAGCCTGTGGAACAAAAACCACATTCACAGAAAGATAGACAAGATGAAAAGGCAGAGGGCTACGTATCAGATGAAGGAACAAGATAAAACCCCAGAAAAACAACTAAATGGAGATAGGCAACCTTCCAGATAAAGAATTCAGAATAATGATAGTGAAGATGATCCAGGACCTCAGAAAAACAATGGAGGCAGAGGTCAAAAAGATGCAAGAAATGTCTAACAAAGACCTAGAAGAATTAAAGAACAAACAAACAGAGATGAACAATACAATAACTGAAATGAAAACTACACTAGAAGGAATCAATAGCAGAATAACTGAGGCAGAAGAACAGATAAGTGACCTGGAAGACAGAATGGTGGAATTCACTGCTGCGGAACAGAATAAAGAATGAAAAGAAATGAAGACAGCCTAAGAGACCTCTGGGACAACATTAAATGCAACAACATTCACATTATAGGGGTCCTAGAAGGAGAAGAGAGAGAGAAAGGACCAGAGAAAATATTTGATGAGATTATAGTCAAAAATTCCCTAACATGGGAAAGGAAATAGCCACCCAAGTCCAGGAAGTGCAGCGAGTCCCAGGCAGGATAAACCCAAGGAGAAACACGCCAAGATACATAGTAATCAAATTGGCAAAAATTAAAGACAAAGAAAAATTATTAAAAGCAGCAAGGGAAAAACAAAAAATAACATACAAGGGAACTCCCATAAGGTTAACAGCTGATTTCTCAGCAGAAACTCTACAAGCCAGAAGGGAGTGGCATGATATATTTAAAGCGATGAAAGGGAAGAACCTACAACCAAGATTACTCTACCCAGCAAGGATCTCATTCAGATTCGATGGAGAAATCAAAAGCTTTGCAGATAAGCAAAGGCTAAGAGAATTCAGCACCACCAAACCAGCTCTACAATAAATGCTAAAGGAACTTCTCTAAGTGGGAAATACAAGAGAAGAAAAGGATCTACAAAAACAAACCCAAAACAATTAAGAAAATGGTCATAGGAACATACATATCGATAATTACCTTAAATATGAATGGATTAAATGCTTCAACCAAAAGACACAGGCTCACTGAATGGATACAAAAACAAGATCCACATATATGCTGTCTACAAGAGACCCACTTCAGACCTAGGGACACATACAGACTGAAAGTGAGGGGATGGAATAAGATATTCCATGTAAATGGAAATCAAAAGAAAGCTGGAGTAGCTATACTCATATCAGATAAAATAGACTTTAAAATAAAGAAAGTTACAAGAGACAAGGAAGGACACTACATACTGATCAAGGGATCAATCCAAGAAGAAGATATAACAATTATAAATATATATGCACCCAACATAGGAGCACTTCAATACATAAGGCAACTGCTAACAGCTATAAAAGAGGAAATCGACAGTAACACAATAAGAGTGGGGGACTTTAACACCTCATTTACACCAATGGACAGATCATCCAAAATGAAAATAAATAAGGAAACAGAAGCTTTAAATGACACAATAGACCAGATAGATTTAATTGATATTTATAGGACATTCCATCCAAAAACAGCAGATTACACTTTCTTCTCAAGTGCGCATGGAACATTCTCCAGGATAGGTCATATCTTGGGTCACAAATCAAGCCTCAGTAAATTTAAGAAAGTTGAAATCATATCAAGCATCTTTTCTGACCACAACGCTATGAGATTAGAAATGAATTACAGGGAAAAAAATGTAAAAAACACAAACACATGCAGGCTAAACAATACATTACTAAATAACCAAGAGATCACTGAAGAAATCAAAGAGGAAATCAAAAAATACCTAGAGACAAATGACAATGAAAACATGATGATCCAAAACCTATGGGATGCAGCAAAAGCAGTTCTAAGAGGGAAGTTTATAGCAATACAAGCCTACCTCAAGAAAAAAGAAAAATCTCAAGTAAACAACCTAACCTTACACCTAAAGGAACTAGAGAAAGAAGAACAAACAAAACCCAAAGTTAGCAGAAGGAAAGAAATCATAAAAATCAGAGCAGAAATAAATGAAATAGAAACAAAGAAAACAACAGCAAATATCAATAAAACTAAAAGCTGGTTCTTTGAGAAGATAAACAAAATTGATAAACCATTAGCCAGACTCATCAAGAAAAAGAGGGAGAGGACTCAAATCAGTAAAATTAGAAATGAAAAAGGAGAAGTTACAACAGACACCGCAGAAATACAAAGCATCCTAAGAGACTACTACAAGCAACTCTATGCCAATAAAATGGACAACCTGGAAGAAATGGACAAATTCTTAGCAAGGTATAACCTTCCAAGACTGAACCAGGAAGAAACAGAAAATATGAACAGACCAATCACAAGTAATGAAGTTGAAACTGTGATTAAAAATCTTTCAACAAACAAAAGGCCAGGACCAGATGGCTTCACAGGTGAATTCTATCAAACATTTAGAGAAGAGCTAACACCCATCCTTCTCAAACTCTTCCAAAACAGTACAGAGGAAGGAACACTCCCAAACTCATTCTATGAGGCCACCATCACCCTGATACCAAAACCAGACAAAGATACTACAAAAAAAGAAAATTACAGACCAATATCACTGATGAATATAGATGCAGAAATCCTCAACAAAATACTAGCAAACAGAATCCAACAACACATTACAAGGATCATACACCATGATCAAGTGGGATTTATCCCAAGGATGCAAGGATTCATCAATATATGCAAATCAATCAATGTGATTCACCATATTAACAAATTGAAGAAAAAAACCCATATGATCATCTCAATAGATGCAGAAAAAGCTTTTGATAAAATTCAACACCCATTTATGATAAAAAACTCTCCAGAAAGTGGGCATAGAGGGAACCTACCTCAACATAATAAAGGCCATATATTAAAAAAAAAAAAAACTACAATGAGGTATCACCTCACACCGGTCAGAATGACCATCTTCAAAAAATCTAGAAACAATAAATGCTGGAGGGGGTGTGGAGAAAAGGGAAACCTCTTGCACTGCTGGTGGGAATGTAAATTGATACAGCCACTATGGAGAACAGTATGAAGGTTTCTTAAAAAACTAAAAATAGAACTACCATATTACCCAGCAATCCCACTACTGGGCATATACCCAGAGATAACCATAATTCAAAAAGTGTCATGTACCAAAATGTTCATTGCAGCTCTATTTACAATAGCCAGGACATGGAAGCAACCTAAGTGTCCATCAACAGATGAATGGATAAAGAAGATGTGGCACATGTATACAATGGAATATTACTCAGCCATAAGAAGAAATGAAACTGAACTATTTGTAGTGAGCTGGATGGACCCAGAGTCTGTCATACAGAGTGAAGTAAGTCAGAAAGAGAAAAAACAAATACCGTATGCTCACACATATATATGGAATCTAAAAAAAAGGTCATGAAGAACCTAGGGGCAAGACGGGAATAAAGACACAGACCTACTAGAGAATGGACTTGAGGACACGGGGAGGGAGAATGGTAAACTGTGACAAAGTGAGAGAGTGGCATGGACATATATATACTACCAAATGTAAAACTGATAGCTAGTGGGAAGCAGCTGCATGGCACAGGGAAATCAGCTCGGTGCTTTGTGACCACCTAGAGGGGTGGGATAGGGAGGGTGGGAGGGAGGGAGACGCAAGAGGGAAGAGATATGGGAACATATGTATATGTATAACTGATTCACTTTGTTATAAAGCAGAAACTAACACACCAGTGTAAAGCAATTATACTCCAATAAAGATGTAAAAAAAAGTTCCCTGGTGGCCTAGTGGCTAGGATTCCAGGCTTTCACTGCCATGGCCCAGGTTCAAGGTCGGGGAACTGAGACCCCGCAAGCCAGGCAGCATGGCGGGGAAAAAAAAAAAAAAGAAGAAGATAATCTGGCTACGATGCAGGGAATAGGTTAAGAGTGGTAAAATTGGAGCTGGGGACCCTTAAGGAGACTGGTGTCAGAGTCCAGTTGAGAAGGTGAAGATCTAATCAAGACAATGGGGATGGATAGAAAGAGTTGTCCTAGGGTCCCTGAGGGAGACACAATGACGTCAGGGAAGCATGTCTTTGAGTCTGCTCCTTACACACATGCACACACGCACCCAACACGCTTGGTTACCTTGGTCTCTCTCCCTCCATCATTTCACCCCCTCACCTTTCCACTTAGCACCCCTTCTCCAGCTCCTTCTCTACTCCAAGAAGGAATTACAAAAATAGTAGAGGCAACAGAGTGGAAACTGAAAAGAGCACTAGACAAAGAGTCCAGCCTCTCCCCTCTGCTCCACTCCCAGCTGTGCCTCCAACTGGCTATGGGACATGAGGCAAGCCTCTGCCCCTCTTTGGGCCTCAGTTTCGCCCAATGCCTTCTGCTTAGACTGGGTTTCTGACCTGGTACTTTGGATTCCCAGGATGAGGAGGCCTCCGCAGGCCTCACTGCCCACCTTGTTCCATCTGTGCTTGGAGTCTTGGGAGAGGCAGAAGATGTGCCCACTCACCCACTCAGCACCTTCCCTGGCCCTGTTGATGTCATAGGGAGACTGAAAGAGACGGCCATTGACCAGATGCCTCTTCCTCACAGGCCCATCCCAGCATCCAGCCCCTCAGGGCCTTCTGGGGACATGGGCTTGCCCAGCACAGCTAAATCCAGGCAGTTCATCCGTTGGATGAGCAGAATCCTGAAGATGGAGGATCCAGGGAGAGGGGACAGCATGGTTGGGCACAAAGAACCCAGAACTTCTGGGGAATAAGAAATTTAAGTTAACTCTGCTATTTAATTGATTTTTGTGACCTTAGGCAAGGGAATTCACTTCTCAGAACTCCCCCCTGCATGAAGTGGGTGACAGAGAATAGATGGAAAATACGCAGCTCTGTGCCTGGCCCTCAGTAGTTGCTTAGCAAATGTTCGCTTCTTTCTTCACCCCACCACCTCTGGCGTAAAACGGGGATATCCATCTCCTCTCCTCAAAATTGTTTTGTGAGTCTAGGTAAGAGAACTCTGCAAAGTACTCTGCATATAATACACCACCACTAAACCTTATTTCATTCTTTTAAAGTAAACTTCAAGAAAAATTCAAAGAAACCGGCATGCATTTTTGATGTGTTGCGATATGAAGTGTAGCTGGGGCATATTCTTGTGAATCTAATTTGAATCTAATTAAGCATCTTGGACTGACTTCCAGTTTACAGGATAAACATCGGAAGGAGGAACAAGTTAAATGACACCAGGAGGAGACAATCAGATAAATTTAGCATCTAGGATCTTCTCCAAGAAAACTGGCCTCCACTTTTCAAAAAGTTAATGTAGTAGTAAGAAAAAAAAAAGCTAAGAGGACCATTGTAGATATTTAAAGACCAAATGCAAAACATATACCTTGATGGTATTCTAGTTCAAAAAAATTTTTTTAACAACCATAAAAAGCATTTTAGGATAATTGGAAATATGAGTGTGCACTAGAAATTGACTGACGTTATGGAATTACTGTTGATCTTCTCATGTGTGATAATGGTACAGCAGATGTGAAGAAGAATGTCTTTATTCTCAGGAGAAGCATGAGAAGTGTTTAGGGGTGAGGTGTCATGATGTCTACAACTTATTTTCAAATACTAAACCAAAGAGAGAGAGAGATGTAGCAAATATGGCAAAAGGTTAACAAATGCTGGATCTAGATGGAGGATTTATGGGTAATAACTGGACTAGTCTTTCAACTTGTCTGTAAGTTTGAAAACCCCCAAAATAAAATGCTGGAGGTGGGGGCAAAAAACCAGACAGTGGATCCAGAGCTGCGGAAGCAAACTCAGCCAGCTGCAGAGGCCCTGCCTGGCAGTGTGGCCGGGCCATCGGGGGACAAGGGCTGAGTCACTGTTGGAAGCAGTCCTTCTGGCTCTGGCTCAAGCTGGGGAGGGCAGGAGGGCAAGGGGTTGGGGGCCCAGCTGCAGCCCCACATCCCCCTTACCCCCTTCTTGGAAAGGTCAGTTCCTCAAGCATCAAGGAGGGCCCTGTCCCTGGGGAGGCTGGAGCAAGGAGCATTCTGTGAAGCTCACTTCTCCCTGACCAGGAGGTGACCATGGTCACCAGCCCCTTGGTACAAACATGCCTTTGTTTTCATCAGTCTGAGCTTTTGGTCCCTGGTGCGAGAGCTGCTGTTGGTTCCCATTTCCAGATGCTCCTGTAGCAACTTCTTCCCACCTTCTTAGTTCTGCTGCATGATGAGGCACCAGCTTCCTGGGCAGGGGGTGTTTGTGAGATTTGGGAGAATGCTTCCAGGGGTTTCCAGACTGAATGGGTTGGGCCAGGCAGAAGAGAACTAACAACTTGGGGATACATAAAGAGGGGGCCTCCAGAAGACAGGACTGGAGAGCAGCTCAGACCCACAGAGAGAGGGCAGGTGAGGCCTGGATAAGGTCTGAGGGGGCCAGGAATTGTGGGCTTTAATCAAACCATCCAAGAGGCTGCTGGAGGCTCCCATGCAGCCTGGATCCCTGAGGCAATGACCAGATCTCAGAATCCATGGGAAGGAGCCGTGGGACCCACTGAGTCTGGTGGTAAGTTCTAGCACCCTCATTGACCTCAGTGAGGACACATAAAGAGACAGGACCCACGCAGCTGAGAGCTCACGACAGCTTAGTATTCACAGAGCCCTTCCCAAGCGCCAAGCACTGCACTGAGCGCAGTCCATGCATTACCCCTTTCGGTCCTACTAGAAGTCCTGCTTCAGCTCCCTAATTATAACTGGAAGATGTGGACCATCTTTCTCCTGTGTCTGGGTATGGATGAAATACTAAGGAAATAAGAAATGTTGTCTAGCTCATGAACCAGGTAAACCAGGACTTGCACCCAAATGGATGGCCACTCCTGTCCACCCAGAGGACAATATTCCTCCTCTGAAAACAGCTCTAACTCCAACCCAACCCATGGACAAATGGACCATCAATAACTCAAGTGTGGGGCTTCCCTGGTGGCGCAGTGGTTGAGAGTCCGCCTGCCGATGCAGGGGACACGGGTTCGTGCCCCGGTCCGGGAAGATCCCACATGCCGCGGAGCGGCTGGGCCCGTGAGCCATGGCCGCTGAGCCTGCGCGTCCAGAGCCTGTGCTCCACAACGGGAGAGGCCACAACAGTGAGAGGCCTGCGTACCACAAAAAAAAAAAAAAAACCTCAAGTGTGTGTCATAGACAAGGTTTTCCAGAGTGGGTCTAATTGGCTGTGTTTCCGTAAGAAGGGGATTCTGAGGTTAAATGAGCTTAGGAAACTCCAGACTACGTTCCTGTCTTGGACACTCACAAAGGACCCCAGCACCTTGATGGCTCTGAAAAGTCCTGGAGTAAAGAAGTCCCAATTCTGTTTAACCCAATGCCTCCCAAAACCATTTGCCCTTCATAACACTTATTAAAGCTGGAGCCATAATATACTGGAACACCTTTAGGAAATTCTGCCATGGTCATCATTCTAGCCTGTGGGATAAATCTAGCTCTTGTTCCATCTCACTCATTCAAATTCTTCCCAATACACTGGCTAAACTAAAATTCAATAAGGTGCAGACATGAAGTCACCCCAAGTCCCTGGAAAGGGCAAACATGGAGAAAAGAACCCTTCTGAGATGGAACCCTGAGCTGGGGACAGGAGAAGCGCCGGGTGGTCTAGGGTGCTTGCTGGTAATTCTGAGGAATAATTCAGTCATGAGACCAGCTGTTCTCAACAGATCCTTCCCTTTCTAAATCAGACCCCAACTCAACAGGAACAATAAAATGATTGTACGAGTCAGAGTCTAACCAGGAAAACAAAAACCAACTTAAGAATGTATAACAGAAGGAATTTAATGCAGACAATTGGTTCCTTAGGTGTTAGTAAAGCTGAAACCCAACCAGGTGGCAGTGAGGTGCCCAGAGGTTAGCAGGAAGCCACTGTCACCTCTAGATTAGGGACAAAGGGAGGAGGAGGCGGTGTCACTGGAGCCCAGGGGCAGAGCCCAGAGCTTTGAGCTCAGTG